>NW_022436951.1:13523773-13582669 GCF_009761245.1 Sapajus apella
GTGTGTGTGTGTGTGTGTGTGTGTGTGTGTGTGTGTGTGTGTGTGTGGTGTGTGTTTGTGTGTGTGTGCACGCATGCGTGTTTTTCAGAGGAAGTGGGAAAAGGGGAAAAGACGCTTTTACTATCACCTTAAAAACACTTTAGGAAAAGGGGAAAAGACGCTTTTACTATCACCTTAAAAACACTTTAGGCCAGGCATAGCGGCTCACGCTTGTAGTCCCAGCGCTTTAAAAGGCCGAGGCTGATGGATAACCTGGGGTAAGGAGTTCAAGACCAGCCTGACCAACATGGAGAAATCCCATCTCTACTAAAAATACAAAATTAGCTGGGTGTGGTAGAGCGCCTGTAATCTCAGCTAGTGAGGCAGGAGAATCGCTAGAACCCGGGAGGCAGAGGTGGCAGTGAGCCGAGATCGCGCCATTGCCCTATAGGCTGGACGACAAGAGCAAAACTCCGTCTCAAAATAAAACAAACAAACAAAAAAACACCTTAACCCCTCCACCCCTTGAAGTGAGAAAATCCGCTCACCACGTGCTGTGATGGAGAACACAGAGGCCCCCACCTCCTGTCCCGAGGGCTCCACAGGGTCCTGATGCATAACTTGTGCCTGACGCCATCTCTCCCCACAGAACCCTGTCAGCCTGCAGGCCGTGCCCGCCCTCCAGCATCCGGGGAACACAGCGTCCCAGCCAGCGCCTGCGCAGGCGCCGCACGTCCTGGCCCTCTCAGGCTGCCTCTGAGGGCCTTGGAACTGGCCGGGTCCGCTGCATTGAGCGCAGCCTTCTGGAGTGACGGAGGAGGGCGTATCCCTGCCCCAGAACAGCCAGGTCCACGAGCACCTGCAGCAGACGGAGAACTGCAGGGGCATCTTGAAGCTGTCGTTGTTTTGAAGGTGTCACTGCTTGTCCTCACCAGCACCATCTTATGCCCATGCCCTGGGTGCACCTGTGGCTGTTGCTGGTCGGGCTCCTGCATGCTTGGTGTGGCCTTGGCCGGGATGCCGAGAGTCTCCGCAGGCAGAGTGAATGCACAGGTAAGCGAGGTCGCCTGTCACCTTCGTGATGACTAGAACACAGGGTACATAGCTCATGAAACTGCCCTAGTGCCAGAAGTGCTGAGAAGGGACGTTTGCAAAGGCAGTCGTTTTATATTTGGCTCCACTATGTCGGCCAGGCCGACATAGTGCAGAGTTTCAACATCAGCAAGAAGGTCAAGACCAGGAGTATCTTCTGCCATGGGAGAGGCAGCACAAAATGCCTTCCAAACCAGCAGTGCATTGGCCACCAGTAGCACCAGACATGCATAGGTAGAAAAACCGTCAGCATTCTGGATCCTCCCAAAATCCTTGTACTGTGGCACGTATGGGACCACCCCTCCAAAGACTGTGGTCCCAGCAGCCCCCCAGGAAACCAGGACAGAAGCCAATCCAAGCCTTCTGCTTCCATGCCCAACATCTGTGCCACCCAGTAGGCAGGGTGATGTCCACCTTGCCTAAAGCCTCTCTCATGGGATCCTGCAACCACACATTGAGGGTCACCCCCACATTGCTGCAGCTATCCTGTGCAAAATCCTCTACCAATGACTGTGGTGCTCTGCCAGGGCACTCTTTTTGTCTGTCCCTCTGTCTAATGGAACACCCCTTATGCTTTTCTTAATAATTTTTTCTTCCCTCTAGCATACTGTGTTGTAAGAATGCAGTATATAAGGCTAGGCTCAGTGGCTCATGTCTCTAATCCCAGAACTTTAAGGGGCCAATGCAGGAGGATCACTTTAGCCCAGGAGTTCAAGACCAGCCTGGACAACATAGGGATACCCTTTCTCTCCAAAAACAAGACAAAACAAAACAAAAAACAAAAATTAGGGGTGGTGGCACAGGGTTGTAGTCCCAGCCACTTGGGAGGATCGCTTGAGCCCAGAAGGTGGAGGCTGTAGTGAGCTGTGATCACTCCATTTGCACTCCAGCCTGGGCAATAGAGCAAGAACCTGTCTCAAAAAAATACAGTATATAATACATATAATATACAAAATATGTGCTAATCAACTATCAACTCTTTATGTTATCAGTAAGGCTCTGGTCACAGGCTTCTGTCAATTTTTATAGAAGAACCTGTTGAGTGTTAACATCCTCATGTATACTCATGAGAATATACACAGGCAAACACACAATAAATCATACATAAGTTTCTATTTTCCAAATGTCTATCTGTGTGTGTGCATATTTAATTTTGCAAAATAAGGTTTTTCAGCAGTGGAATGTATCTTTTTGTGAACTCTTCTAGAGTTCTTCTAGGCTATTTGTAGTTAAAATTTGTGGCATCAAAACCTATACATGAAATTTCAAATACTGAGGTCTGAGCCCATACCTGCAGGGTTGTTCAGGAGTCAACTGTTACATCACTAAATGTTTTAATATTCCCAACTCTTTACTATCCATGAGCAAATGTTATCACTATTTAACACATCCCCGGCAACACTCTGGTTCAAACAGCTATCATCTCTTTCTTGGAGTATTGACACAATAACCGCCTAATTTCCCTTGCTTTCACATTTGTTCTGCCTCACAAGTCTAGTTTCTATTTCCCAGAGGGGTCATTTTTAAATATGTCAGATGTGATCACCCCTCAGATCAGATTCAAAAGGCTTCTGTCATATTCAGAGTAAGTCCAGAATCATTTCTAAAAAGCCATGTGTAATCTTGACCTTTTCCTTTCTGTCATCAACTCTTGACACTACTATTTTTCACTGTGTGTCATTTACTATGGGATTCCATTGGTTTCCAGCCTCAGATAACTTTTCCTCATAACTCTTTGTAATGACTGCGTATGGCAAATTCAGTCTTCAAATACACGATTGATCTGGGGAAATATTTTAAATCCATAGTAAGCTGCATGGTAGGAAAGGATGAGGAGAGAAATGCTCACTCCTAGAATAACTTCAATCTTTATAATTTAGCACAACAAAATGGAAAGTAAAACAAAGAGAAATTAAATTTTTATAGAAGAAGCTGTTGAGTGTTACATACTCTTTTATACTCATGAGAATATACACATTCACACATACAATTAATAAAACATTCATAAGTTTCTATTTTCCAAGTGTCTACCTTTGTGTATGCATATTTAATTTTGCAAAATAAGGTTTTTAAGCAGCGTAATGTATCCCTTGTGAACTCTTCTAGATCTCCTTTTTACCATATTCTGTGAGTGGAACAGAACTGCCCTGTATGATCAATGGCAAAGAGCAATTTAGAGTGGACATTCAATTGACCCTTGAGCAATCATAAGAGAGATAGCTCCCTCCACATTATGCCCTCTGTCTCTGAATTCTGACAATTTCTCCATCTTCTCATCCCTCATGTTTAGTATTAGATATGGTTCATGACTTAATATTCCCTTGTTATTACAGAAGGCACTTTGTTCTCTTCTGGGAAAAAAGTTTTCATCAGATTTTATTTATCTCTTCCTTGAAGACTTTAATCAGTATATCTGTAAAATTATCAAGTTTACTTTTTATATGTGTTTAATTTGTATTTATTTTTCTCTTTTCTTGGATGGGAGAAAGCTTTTAACAACAGATTCAATGTCAATAATCAAATATATAGAAATAGGCTATTTCTTCTTGAGTCAGTTTTAATTCTTCTATTTTTAGATTTTAAAGTTCATTAGCAAATTCATTGACGTGTTTGTGTTTTATTTTATTAGTAGTATATACTGTATCTATAATTACATAGTTCTTTGAAAAATATGTTTTAAGCATTTCTTAAAAGGAAATACATTTCCAGAATATTTTAGAGTTATTAACCTTTTTCATAATTAAGCAACAATAAAGAGACATTTTTGAAATTTTTATGTTTGTCTTATAAGAATAATTATTTATGACTCTGTTATGGGAATAAGTTAAACTGCCTCACCAAACACATATAACTTATTAATATGGTATGCAGTGAAAAGTTGAAAAAGGCCAGGCGCGGTGGCTCACGCCTGTAATCCCAGCACTTTGGGAGGCCGAGGCGGGTGGATCACGAGGTCAAAAGATCGAGACCATCCTGGTCAACGCGGTGAAACCCCGTCTCTACTAAAACTACAAAAAATTAGCTGGGCATGGTGGCGCGTGCCTGTAATCCCAGCTACTCAAGAGGCTGAGGCAGGAGAATTGCCTGAACCCAGGAGGCGGAAGTTGCGGTGAGCCGAGATCGCGCCATTGCACTCCAGCCTGGGTAACAAGAGTGAAACTCCGTCTCAAAAAAAAAAAAAAAGGTTGAAAAATTATATTTTACTAAGCAATACACAAATTCTTTAGGGAAAAAATGCTGGTGCATGTTGAGACATGTTTAGTGTTCTTTTTTACTTTTAATAATGCATATTGTTTTGACAAAAGATTTTTATAAGTATTTTAAACATATCTGTTTATATTACATAGATATACAACTGTGTATGTGTTTGTATACATGCATATCTTTTGAAATTATCTGAACGAAATTTTAGAACATTTAAATGGCAGACCTTATCAATAGATTCTTATGTGGAGTGTTCTCCTAGTGAATCACAAGTTTAGACAAAGTATCCTTAGTTGAGACTGAAACCAGATTATAAGGTCACATGATTATTTCCATAGATTTTATATCATCTCAATTTCTTATTTCTTAATTTTTGTTTTTAAAAATTATTCCTTAATTATAATTTTTATATGCTGTTAACTTTTGTGTCAAAATATGGTCTTCAAGAATATTAAGAATGTTTATTATACTATTAAAATGTTATTTTGCTAATATTTATTTATTTCTACTAGTATTTCTAATTTTCACTAAGAATTTTAATAATTTTTCATGGTGTTAAAGTGCTGTGTTTAAATTTCTTTATTTTTACAAAATTTTATTAATTTATTACAAATGCATTTTTTAATTTGTTTACCTAATGCTTTGTTTTTGCCCTTTACATACAAGTCTCGCCATTCCTTTTCTTCATTATTCACAACTTTTACATTTAATTGCCAACTAAAATTATGATTATTAGTTACTTACCAAAAAAGAGTCTCCCTTGCTGTGAAAAAATTATTAGTATCACTTTAAATATACCAAAACACATCAGTGGTGATTTATTATTTACAAGGATTTTTCCATCATAATTTGTTATTATACATACCCTGTCAACTAATTCAAGGCCAGTGTAAGAATAAAGTATCGTCATATTTTTCTTAAAAGACATATATCTTTAACCTTTAGAATGCTGTACATGATCTGGACTCATTCATACTCTCTCTCTCCTTATGTCCTGCTATTCCTTCCCTGAGCATAGTATATAAATCTTTCATTTCTCTTGAACATAATTTACCCTTTAGTCTGTAAACACCTTCACACTTTATGCTCCCTCTATCCACCACACTCTCTAGGTATAACATCCTTGGCTTCTACTATTTATCTGCTCTGACTCACTGTCTATATGTTTTTTGTTTTTTTCTAAATCTAGAGTAAGTGTATTGGACTAGAGGTAGGAGAAAATGAAAGACCAAAACAGAATGTAGCATGTAGGTTTCGGTTCTGAGGACCTAAATGGTGGATAGCTGGAAAGAAACTAAGGAGCTATATATGTATGTGTGTGTGTATACATATGTGTGTGTGTGTGTGTGTGTGTGTGTGTGCGCGCGCGCGCTAGAGACCTCGAAGCTGTGGAATGAAATCATCCTTTAGGTGCCTATTTATTTGGAAATCAGAGGCATACTGAAAAGAAGGCTGAAATGGTTGCTCTGTAGCCCTCCAGTGCTGGAGCAGTTAAATTCGGAAGACACAAATTAAATCAGAAGACTGAAAAGGTACAGCCAGCAATATAGAAAGGGTCTGGAGAGTATTGTTAGTCATGCAACTAACAAAAAATGTTAAGAAGTATAAAATATGGTTAACTGGATTGAATAGTGTTAAGATTTCTCATAAGGTGAAACCAGATAGAAGATTTAAGAATTTGGCAAAATAGAGTTATTAAACTGAAATAAAATAATTTTAGTGAAGTATTGGTTAAAGTACTCCCAGATATAGCAGGATGAAATAGAAATGAGTAAAAAATAAGTGGAGGTTGTTTACTAAGAACCAGAAGATGAGTCAGTAGTTGCATGCTAGCAAAAATAGGCCAGGCATGGTAGCACAATGCCTGTAATCCCAGCACTTTGGGAGGCTGAGGAGGGCAAATCACGAGGTCAGGAGTTCGAGGCCAGCCTGGCCAACATGGTGAAACCTGACCTCTACTAAAAATACAAAAAATTAGCTGGGCATAATGGCAGGTGCCTGTAATTCCAACTACTTGGGAGGCTGAGTCAGGAGAATCGTTTCAACCTGGGAGGTAGAGGTTGCAGTGAGCCCAGATTATGCCACTGTACTCCAGCCAGGGCGACAGAGTGAGTGTTTGTCTTTTAGGAGTCTAGTTCTCCAGTAAGTGGAAGGCGATGGAATAAATACTGACCCCAGAAAATCAGTCCTGGTTATGGTAAACTGGAATTGGCTAGTTATGTGAGTTGTCATCTCCTTTCTTAAAACGTACGTTTTAGATAATTAAATAAAAAGTAAAATAACCCTCTAAGAAGGTGGACTTGCATTTCTAAGGAATAGGAAGACTTATGAATAGTAAGAGATATTATTGATTTGTTGTTATGATTTCTAAGTGGCAAGTTCACCTGTTATTTTCTGCAGATACATTGTGAAATTCAGTTTGAAAAATGCAATAGAAATTTTGTGAATCTAACGAGGATTGGAGCTTGTCACTGTACTGTGCGAATAATATCCCCTCAAAATTTATGTCCACCTAGAACCTCAGAATATGACTTTATTTTAAAATAGAATCTTTGCAGAGATTATCAAATTAAGATAAAGTTATATCTTAATCTTAAAAAGATTTTAAGATATCTTTATCTTAAAAAGGGCTCTAAATACAATGACTGGTATTCTTATAAGGAGAGAGGGATTTGGATAGAAAGACCCACCTTGAGGGAACAAGGTCATGTTAAGATAAGTACAGAAATTGTAGTGAGGCAGAATTGTAGTGAATTCAAGAAATGCTAAGGGTTGCCATCAACCATAAGAAATGAGGAAGAGGCAAGGGAAGATTCTTCCCTAGAACCTTCAGAGAGAACATAGCCCTGCAAACACCTTGATCTCAGACTTGAATTGCCCAGAAATGTGAGAGACTATATCTTTGTTGCTTTAAGCTACCCAGTTTGCAATATGTTTTCTGGCAGCCCTAGGAAATTAATATAATGAGTCAAGTACATAGGCAAGAGGCCAGAGTATGAAGTTGGGTTTGCTAGAGAATAGTGATACTATTCCATAGATTGTACCCTGAACAAAGAAGAAACAGCATATTAAGGAAATGTGAATGTTGAAAGGTGATAGGGCTGATAGATTCTGTGTTGATATTAGGTAAAATTATTATTAAGGAGGGATATTAAAATAAGAAAGGTAGAACAACAATTGAGGATGATTGCAGAAGGATGTTTGACATCCACATTTTTGAAATGTTGACATATTATTATGACAAGTTCTGAGGCATGAGCATGTGTTTTTGCCTGGGGAAGAACGGAGTAAAAATGTATAGGACTTTGGAAGGTCAAGGTAATGGGATATTAAGGTGATTGAACCAGGGACAATGGTGAAGTATAGGCCCTAAATATTTCAAGTATTAGTTGCTGTAAAAGTGAGGTCACATAAGACAGAAGGGATGATAGGTGTGATCTTTTAATTTCAGGCACATCAAATAGAAGTGATAGTGTATCAAAATATCAGCAAAGAATAATGTAGACACATTCCCTATTTTCTAGTTCTAAGATTAAAATGCCTGACAATAGCATAGATAAACACAACTGATACTTTAATAATATTTTAAAAATCTATTTTTTAACCAATGGAAAGTATCAAGTTGTCATCAATTGATGACACTGTATCATTTTTTGAAATTTTAAGTGCTAACTATATTTTTGCTGGGGTCACACTTAGTATGCTACTATTAAACATTTTAAAAATTAATGATTGGGGTGATGAACCAGAGTGTATCTTTAGTAAATTTGCTGATGACACCAATTTGGTAGGACAATTAGCACATTTAAAAGCTATATTAAAATTCAAAATGACCTTGATGAGTTGGAGAGGAGCCTGGATATAAACAAGATGAAGTTGATTAAGTTCATGTGCTATAATTCATTTAGCCTATTTCATATTCACAGTGGCCAAACCATTATGCAACGATGATCAGAACTTTTAATCAAAATAGTTTGAACTATCTATCTTCATTGCAGTGTAGTCACAGCAAATGTGAAGTCAAGACTTTTATGCATTCAACTGGCGTGAAACCTAAGTTATTAGTTTAATCAAAATGCCGCTGCTGCCAGGGTTCTTCAAGACATGAACACTAAGATTTACATAGAAATATATTATCTACCAAAAATCACATGGGGCAGGTCATTCCTTCTGAACTGTGAAAAATAACAGCAAAAATCTGTGTACTGGAGAAGCCAAAAGTGCCATGTAAACTGACGATTGTGTTTAAAAAGAAAACAACAAAGCTAAATGAATGAGCACATACAAGTTTGGAAAAAAGTTTTTAATATATTGGTTACTTAATGTATCAGGAAATTTTCGATAACTAAATTACGCTGTCAAGACTTGGAAAAATGAATTGTCTGTGAAAAATATTTTACATGAGTTAAGTTGCTTAAGAAATATGTATTAAGATTTTAGAAAATAGCAATAGACTTCAGGATTAACATTAACACTTCAATGTAGGTTTTAAGCTTTCAGATCAATGCTTATAATAAAAATTTCATACAAACTGTAAATTACAAGGATAGAAAGTTTTCCCACAGATTCAGGAGTTTCTCAATACCCTAAAACCTATCCACAGTACACCTCTCTGGTCAATAGATTCAAGGTAAAGCAACATGATAAGAAGTGTCTCCTCAATATAGGTAGTCCCTGGACTTTTTTTTTCATGTAATTAATAGACTTTATTTCTTAGAGCATTTTTAATTTTATAGAGAAATTGAACTCAAGTGCAGAGAGCTCCCATACAGTACTCCCACTATGTTGAATTTATTATTAATATTTTTAATTAGCATAGCACATTTATTGCAAATGATATTGACAAATTATTAATAACTAAAGTTCATAATTTACATTAATGTTCACTCTGTGTTAAATATTATATTGGTTTTGTCAATTGCTTCATGTCATGTATTCACCATTACATTATTATACAGAATAGTTTCACTGCCGTAAAAATCCTCTGTTTCATCTTCTTAGTCTTCCTTCCCTATCAACCCCTGGCAAAAACTGATCTTCTATTGCCTTTAGTTTTGCCTTTTCCAGAATGTCATATAATTTGAATCACACAGTGTGTAATCTTTCAGATGGCCTGATTTAACTTAGCAATATACATTTAAAATGTCTTATCATAGCTTGATAGCACATTTCTTTGTATTGCTGAAAGGCATTCCATTGTGTGAATATAACACATTTCATATATAAATATACTTATTGAAGAATATCTTGGTTGTTTACTGTTTGGGCAATTAGTGATAAAACTGCTGTAAACATTTATGTGCATGTTTTGTGACATGTTTTTAACTATTTTTGGTAAATAGTATTTCAATTGTCATATTATATGGTAAGACTATATGTAGCTTTGTAAGAAACTTCTAAACCATTTTTCAAAGTGACTCTAACATTTTAAATTTCCATCAGCAATGAATTAAAGTACTTTTGCTCCACTTCCTTACAATCTGATGTTGTTATGGTTTTGGATTTTAGCCATTCTAACAGGTATGTAATGGTATTTTGTTCTCTTAATCTATAATTCCCTAATGACTTATGATGAGCATATTTGCATATGGTTATTTGGCATCCATGTATTTTCTTTGCTGAAGTGTCTGTTCTGATCTTTTGTCTATTTTCTAATTGGGTTATTCTTTTCTTCTTGTGGAGTCTTAAGACTTATTTGTATATTTCAGATACAACTTCTTTATCAGGTTTGTCTTTTATAAATATTTGTTCCCAGTTAGTGGTCTGTGCTTTCATTTTTTTAATACTGTCTTTCATAGAGCAGAAATTTTTGTTTTTAATGTAGTTTAATATACAATTTATTTTTCTCATGAACCATGTTTTTGATGTTGTATGTAACATCTCATTAAGAAATTCATAATCGCCTATATTTAATCCCTTGTTTTCCTCTAGAATTTTATAGTTTTGCATTTTATGTATGTTTCTGAACTGACATGTAAAGACATTAGAGATTGTCACTCTAATCCTCACAACCAGAATAAAGCTGGATTAACAAAAATCAGCATTTAGATACAACAAATAAATGAGTAATAGAAAAAAAAAAACTTTTCCTCTGAAAATGGTGAGAGATGGACAGACAGATACAGAAACTCACAGTTTGTGGATAAAGAAGTCCAGGTAAAAAAGTCCAGGAGCAGAAGCCTGCAGTTGGAACCAATATTAGTAAGAGCACTTTAATCTGTAATGGATGGATTGCTGCAGAGTCAGTGTGGAGTAGTTTGTGAGTTAAAATTTTAAGGGGACATAGAGTGGAATACAAACAAAACAAATGAACAACAACAACAAAAAAACCCACAGAAGAACACAGATATAAATTATACCACACTGTCCTCAGAAACTGTGCAAACAAGAAGAGAGTGAAGTAAAACATATAAAATGTTGAAAGAAAACAGAAATCGACAACCTAGACTTCCGTAAACAGTGAAATTATTCTTCTTTAAGAATAAAGTAGTAGACTCTTTCAGACAACTAAAATTTGAGAGGGAATTTATCACCAAGAGACCCTTACAAGAAATGTCAAAATAAGGTCTTCAGAGAGAAGGAAAAAGATACAGGTCAGAAACTCTGATGCATATAAAAAAGGAAGTGTTAGAGAAAGAATTAAAAAAAAGTAAAAAATAAACTGTTTTTCATATTCATTCATTAGACCTTGCAAAATTGTGATATTGTAATTATGTCATTTATTTTCATTTATTGATTGGAATGATTTTATAAAGAGATGTTTCCCCTATATACTATTTGATTATCCAGTACTATCATTTGTAAGGTGATTAAGAGCATTATTCTTTGCCTGTAACCAATTTTTTAATGTTACTACAATCTCGTAATTAAAAAAAAACTTTACAATGATTTATGATAAACATCTCAGCAAACTAGGAGTAGAAGGTAAACTTCTCATCCTGATAAAGGAATACTACAAAAATAAGTATAGCTAGCATAGTAGTGAATAATAAAAAACTGAAATAAGATATATGATAAAACATACTAAACCTTGAAAAACTGAAATAAGATATATGAGAAAGCGTTTATCTGTTAAAGGATTTGTATCTGGAATACATGAAGATTTCTTACAATGTATTAATAAAAATAATTTGATAAAAATTGCCAAAGTATTTGAAGATACTCTTTACCAAACCAAGTACTCAAATGATAAGCACAGAGCAAGGTTCTCAGGGTTATTAATTATTATGAAATGCAAATTAAAACCATAATAAGATGACTTCACACCCCTACTAGAATGATTGAATTTTAAAAAAATGACTATTACCAAACCCCGGTGAGGAACTTCCCTGCATTGCAATGATAAATGGGCTAGCCACTCTCAAAAACAATTTGATAGTTTCCTAAAAAGCTAAACCTATGATTATTATGGAATCAACAATTTCACTTCAAGGTAACTACCAAAATAAGTTAAAACATGTGCACCCCAAAGGCAAGACCTCAGACATTTATAGCAACTTTCTGTGTTCTGTCTTAAAATCTGATAAATTATATATGCAGATAATGAAATAAAAATCAATACTAAAAATAAATTGATTTCTCATATACACACTAGCATAGATATTTCTCAGAGGAATATGAAGGAAGACAGTCCCAAAGATAACAAATTATACAATTTAATGTAGTGTTAGGAAACAGTTTATAAAGAGACTGATTGCAAAGGAGCATGAGGAAACTCTGAGTGATGAAAATGTTTTAGATCATAATTGTGGTACTGATTAAATAATAGCAAACATTTTTAAAACGTATCAAACTATTTGTTTGAAACTGATTAATGTGATTCCATGAAAATCATACTTCAATAAAACCTAAAGAAAAATTAATTAATAAAAGGACAAAACATCTGATTAAAGTCATCTAAAGATAAAATGTTTTATATGATTCTACACTTCTTTTCTTGGCAAACGCTATGATGTATTATTAAGTTGTATGCAAGAAGCATCTAATTTTTTAAATAAACTAATTGATGATTTATTCCTTTCCATTAGTGAGACCATGTTTGTTCAGACAACAGTTTTTTCAAGAGATTCATTTAGTTGGTCTCACACATAAATTGCCTTATTTCAATATATTCTGTGTATAATTCAAGAATCCAATTTTAATTTTATTTTGAGCCACATTTTGCAGCCTTGATCTGTCACATCTTTAAGCACTATACAACTTTGTCTTGTGTTTTACAATCTCATGAAATAATGGCCTCAGTGTCTGTCCCAACACCTACATATCTTGGATTTAGAAAAACCTGCAACTTAACTTTAAAATTTTTTTTTTCCATAAGATGTTCAACTACAAAATCTTATCTTACTCTCCAACACGTTGAAAGCAAACAAGGAACTCAAAATTATCAGCACCTAGTAAAGTGTGTGTGTGTGTGTGTGTGTGTGTGTGTGTGTGTGTGTTTGTGTGTGTGTGGGTATCTGTGTATTTTTTAAAAATTTACATTTCAGAAATTACATTTTGTTTTGATATTTGATAATATGCTATTCAAAATAGGTATTATTTTTTTTTGTAAATTTTACAGATGAAGAAAAAAATTAAAATATGCTGGATATTTAATTTTTTCTAATTAATACTCTAAACTCATAAATAGTATTGTCATTATTTTAAACAATTATGAATGATTTCTTTATCTCTCTTCTCTCTCTCTCTCTTTCTCTCTCTCTCTCTCTCTCTCTCTCTGTCTAGTAAATTGCTTTTCTGCAAAATTCTTTGGGTCCACAATTTTATTCATATGGTAAACTCACCACCGCTCTGGGGCCTCTTTCCCCATTCATAGGGGTTAGAGTGTCTGAGGACCTAGGAGCTCGGGGAGCTGGGTACACTCCCTGGGTTGTAAGACAGTAATAACTAAATAGCACAATTGAAAAAATTAGACGGTTTAATATGGAGCAATATTGCCCAAAGTGAATGCCTTTAAAATTCTAGAGTTAAAGACATTGCACTAAATATTGTGCAAAAATATAATCATGTTTTCTTATCTGTTAATAATAAAATGCCTTCATTTTGTAAATTTGACAAAATTCTTTCTGATTTTGAGATGGTAACTTGGTAGAACTGTCAGAAAGATCAAATTTCCCTCAAAGTATTAGACTTTGTCACAAAATTCGGAAGTACTAGCTCCCCTGAGGCAAATGTAAATACACTGTCAGTTTTTTTGTATTTGTTTGCTCTAACACTGTGTGATCCACTGTCTCTTGGGAAATAAATCTGCTTCACTTACTTCTCAAAGGATTCACTGTGGACTAAGAAATATTACTCTAAAAAATTCAAGGTAAAATGATTCTTAACCAACATTTTAAAATGAATATTTTTAGATTTCAAAATTGTTAACCCTTTCAGATATAAACTAAGATTATTTAATTAAGATTGCAATATTATAAATTTTATTCAATAAATTAATTTTATTCAGTTCAAAATCACTCAGCATCAAATAATTAACCTTAAATAGTTATTTGTTTGAGAGGGCTATAAACTTTTTTATCCTCAACTAAGTTGTGATGGTAAAATAAATGAATCCATGATTACTTAATAAAGTATGAAATGGTGATTAAATTGTCTAACTTTTAAAATTTTAATTGAAATATAAAATTATCTCAGGAAATGACCAAAAGGTAAGAAGTCAAAGACAATCAAAATATATAAATATTCTCTTTAATAACTGAACTTTAAGAATTAGACTTCAGAATCATATCAAATTTGTAGTAAAATTTTAAGCAGTAGATATCAAAAGAATATAAATTATAGAACATAAATTACAGAGAAAATGTACTTTACATACACATTTAAATACATCTGTGCATAACTATATTCAAATGTACAAAGTCTGAACTTCATTCAAATGCCAAGGACCTGAGATGGGGATATTTACTAAGCACGTGCCATTTAATTTCATCCTTACACTGCTTTTTTACCCATTTAACAAATTAAAGGAACCAGGAATCATTGATTACATAGTTTGTACAATCTTATAAGTAGCTAAAATATGAATAATTTTGTTAATTACTTTAAAAAACACAATGATTATTGATATTCTCTGTCAATTTTCTGTTCTCCATTTTATTTATTCTTTTCTCTAATCTTTATATATTTTTTTCTCTTCTTTGAGGTTTAGTTTGTTCTTAATATTCTTTCCAATTTCTTAAAGTGAAAGATTTGTTCATTACTTGAGACCTTTCTATTTTTAATACAAGCATATTGCAGCTATAAATTTTCCTCTGAGCACTAATTTAGCTGTATTCTATCCAATTTAGTATTTTTGGCTTTCATTTTCCACTAGGTCAAATTATTTATCATTACTGTCATGATTTCTTCCTTGACGCATTAGTTATTTAGCAGTACATTTTAAAATTCCCACATATTTTTTAATTTTTTAGTTTTTCAGCTGTATTTCATTTCCGATTTTGTTGCATTTTACTCCTATAGCATACTTAGTATAACTCAACTTAAAAGAAATTTATAGTGTGATAAGACAGAAAAAAGGTAGCAATCACATTCCAAAAGGGAGAATTTGGAAGCATAAAATGGGTCTTTGGTCCCAAGCAAGTCCGAAACCCAGCTAGGCAAATTTGATTAGTCTTTAAGGCCACATACTAATTCTCTGTAATCTGGTGCTTCACTCACTGGGTCCTACAAGATAGTGACCTCGTCTCTTAGCCCTGGAGTCCCTATTGGGCTGCCCAAACTCTGGGCCCACCGCTATGTTCTTTCTGGCATCTGCAACTATGGCTCTTCTCTCAATATTGTTTTTCACTTATTATTTTCTATCTTCAATTCTATCAGTCCCAGCTTATGGTGTCTGCTGGTATAAAATTCTCATAACCCTTATCAGTCTTCCATGCAATTCATGGGATTCTAAGCCACTAGATATAAAAGTTCTCCACAGATCCTTCCTGAATAACCTAATTTTTATTCTTGGTTTCACCTTAGATGTTTGATTGAATCCATATATCACCTGTCTAATCTCTTTAGCAAACTTAAATAATGGTTTTCCAGCCATAGCTTTAATATTCTCTCCAGAGCATCTTTTTTTCTTATCTTTTGCTGCTGCCTGGATGAGCAGAGAATTTTCCAAACCCTCAAGTGCTGGCTTCATTTTGCTTAATGATTTCTTCCTCATTTTATCTATTTCCTCTCATATTTGGCTAGTATAAGGAACAAGGAGAAACCAGAGAGTTCGTTTCACATGGTGCTTGGAAATATCAGTTCTTTGCTAGCAAATTATACTTTCCTCACAACAGTAGACTGTAATTCAGTTGAGTTCTCTCTACTATATGACAAGGGTTGTCTTTCCTCCATTAACCAATAACCTGTTCTTCATCTCCTTCTGAGAACTCACCAGAAGCACCTTTAAGATTCATATCTCTACCAGCCAAATGAGTGGAAAGTGTAGAGTTCCCATATACCCTTTTACTTGCAAACCTATTATCAATTTCTTCTAATATTAGAAGAAATGAATGTGGTACCTTTGTTACAATTTATGAGTCAACATTAAAATATTATTAATAGAAGTTCACATTAGTGTTCACTCTTTGTGCTGTACAGGCTATGCGTATTAACAAATGTATAATGACATGCTTACACTGTTACAAAATAATGCAGAGTCACTGATTCAAATTTTTCCTTTTTTAGTTCATAACTTCGTTGTTGATGTGTTATTTTCTAATGTTTCCCTTCCCTCGATGGGATCACCGATTCTGCATATCTTAAATTCTTGAATGCTTAATATTTTCTAATTGAATGGACTTTATACTTGAAGGGAGCTTGACTGTATTAGTTTATTTTCACACTGCTATAAGAACTTTCACGAGACTGGGTAATTTATAAAGGAAAGAGGTTTAATTAACTCACAGATCCATATGGCTGGGGAGACCTCAAGAACCTTACAATCATGGCAGAAGGAGAAGCAGGCACATCCTATATGGCTACATTCAAGGGAGAGCAAGTGTGAAGGAGGAACTATCAAACACTGAAAAAACCATTAGATCTCGTGAGAAGCCACTCACTATCACAAGAACAGCAGGAAGGAAACCGCCCCCATTTTACAGTCACCTCCTAAAAGGTCTCTCCTTTGACATGTGGGGATTATGGCGATTACAGTTCAAGATGAGTTTGGGTGGGGGCACACAGTCAAACCATATCATTAATTCTAAGCTTTTGTCTGTTTCTGTGACTCAAAACTTTCCAGGCTGCTCAACATTATGCTTTTTGTCTTGATTCATTTACACCTTTGATTGCCTATGAGATACGTATTACCTTTACGGTTTCAAGAATCAGTTGGCTTTCCTACTAGGTATTTCATTCAAGTTCTTCTCTGAGCAAGAATTCTTCCTGAGAACTCTGTGTAAATCAGGTTTATAGAAAGCTGGCTGGAAGGCTGAAGACATAATGCCAAACTTAAAACAATTTTTTTCCCAGCTATCAGCATACTTAAAAGAAATCTTAGCTTTCATCTAAATTCCTAGTTCAATTTTATTTAGTGGGAACAGATTTTTTTGGTAATGGAATACCCCTTTTATCTGTGCTCTAAGGGTGAAAAAACAAGAATGTGGGGCTGATAAGCACTATTGTTTTACTATATGCAGTTTTCTAAATAATTCCCCTGTTTACATAAATGTTTTTCACTCTTGTCCTCTCTTTGGTCTGTTTCTTATGAGCCTAATATCTCTTAAAATAAATGGGCATATTGGTTATTACTCACCAAACAACTGTATGGTCTTAAATTGTGGCAGTAGCTGATATCTTTATTTGTAGATCATTTCTACATTAGCTTGTCTCACAAATCTAAAAATCTACAGAAAAGTTACAAAAACAGTGCAATTAAAATCTTTCTACCCTTCACCTAGATTCATCAATTATTATTTGTCTCGTTAGCTTTATATCTCATGAAATACATTTTTATACTATTTTCTTTGTGTTGCTTTGCTTAGTCTTACTTGTCCTTGGGTGTTTGTTTTGCATTGTTTCTTAAGAGATTGTTCAATTAAAATTATTAAATTTTAGAGCAATTCGAAAGCCTTGGTAACACATTTTTTAAAACTTGGAATGGACGTTCTTATTTCCAGTCTGCCTCTTTATTTTTGCATTTTACTTCCATTTTTAAGGAAATATGCTTATATCTTGCAATTACTTACCCAGATCCAAGCCCCCTTCTATCCTCTACTGACTCTACTACTAGAGACAGTATGTCTTCTTCCACTGACAGCATATCTTCTTTAACCAGATGTGTCATCTTCTTGGAGTCCTCAAATACTGCCTAGCATTTTTGCTGAGATCTAATATATGTGTTGATTTAAAAAGACACAAACTCATGAATGCTGCCAATTCATGCACTAAAAATACTAGAACTTATAGGAGGAAAAAGGATATGGCAGAGTAATTAAATCTTTGACCGCTTCATAATCAGGGCGTCAACTGAGATAATAACTATCCTAGTAATTATACAGCATATTAAATATTCACTGGCATTTCCACCCAGGATCAGCCAGTCCATCATTTGAAGAAAATCCAAGATTTTATGTGTTTTCTTTGGGGACTGCCCCTTAGGGTAGCTACTCAAAAGAAGAATGAATTCCATCACAAATAAAAATCTTGGAGAGTCTTCTTTTCTATCATCAGGTTTTATTTAAGCATATTTTAGCACAGGGAAAATTGTCCTTTCATCTATTTTGTTTGTCTTTGCAGCTTCATAGTATTACCAAACAGTTTGATGTCATAGAAAGAGGTACAGAGTTTTTGGCCGTTAAAATTGTTTACTGTTATTCTGAGAAAAGAACCTTTGGCAGGTCTTTTCAACTTTTTTTTTTTTTTTTTTTTTTTTTTTGGTCTTTATGTATGGCGTTGTTTAGGCTTTCTATGAGAAAGTGTATCCTTGATGACTTCTTTCTTAATTTGGGTGAAATTATTTAAATCTGAGAAAATTATGTTTGAGACTTTGTAACTTTTTATACACTTATCATTCCTTTATAGGCATATTCATTGGAACTAATTTGCATGCACCATAGCAAGTGAAGAATATTTAATCATTCCACATTGATGCATTCTGGGTGACATTAGTATTTGGCCCTGTTCCTATATGAGCAGATGATTTCTCTTATATAGATCATCATCTTGACACTGCAGCTCCCCTTTCTGCTCAGTAATGAAAATAAATCATAATTCTGCCAAAACAAGACTTTCATTTATTTCCTTTTCTTCTAATATAGCTAAATCAAATGGCTTTGGTTGCTGTGCTTCTTTCTAGAACGCTTTGGAACAAAATATGGATATTTATTTCAATAGCAATGTACTATATGAAGTTCAGGTGGTTGGTATCTAATCTGAAGTTTCTGCCTTCTTTCTCTAATAGAATTATATTTACAAGGCTTTAATTTATTTACTCTACATACATATTTATTTATTTGTTTTAATATTGTAATAATAGGGGCATTAAAAACACTGTTTTAGAAAGATTGCATTTTCATTTCTGAGTTCCCATTAAATTTGCTCAATGTCATGGCAAACATATATGAAACTATTAAGAATTTATGTTATTTTTCATAACTTTATGAGTAGCAATGGGTAGACTACAAAAGCATTGCTTGGTAAAAGTTATAACCCAAGGATGAAGATAACATATATTGTAAAATTGAGCAGGAACATAATTGCTTTGGACATTACCATTTAGTCATTTCTTTCCCCTAGGAACTCAGCTTTTTTTTTTTTTTTTTAATTATGAGAAAGCATAAACTTATACCTTGAATAGTGAATTTGGGGCCAGGCATCTGAATTTTGCCTATTAAAATATGGGAGAAAGGAATGCACATCACTTTCCAGGTTCAGCTTTTACAATTTGTAACACAGTATTCTCTCTTATTTCCTTTCTTTGCATGCCATAAGTGAAACAATGTGTTTAAGACTGGGGACACCAATAACAGAAGGACTTATGACAGCAGTGGCTAATTCTAATAGCTTGCATTGAACTCCATGTTATGAGGAATGAGGGTTTAGCATGCCCATACAAGTTAGTTTTAGCATGACTAATACAAAGACAAATTACAAGGGGCAGAAGGCAGAAGTATAAAGATGGAAGTAGCTGATCTGGAGAAATCTAGAGGAAAGAGTTGACTATATAATATTAATATCCTTTACTTCTGCCTTATTCAATGTGGTCAACTACTAACCCACACCATTTTGTAACATCATAAATTACTTCAAATGTATTTTTTTCCACAAAGCCATGCTTAATGGCTATTTACACTTTATATGGACCACCATAACAGCCATGTGAAAGTGCCATCTGTATGCTTGTCAGCAACTGCTGTCCTCAAGAAGGTTTTATTTTCCCTTGTTAGTGAACTGTTCTTTAATAATAAGAAATAATTTGCAACAATAAGAATCAAATTTCTAATTCTTATAATATTTCAGAAGTAAACAAGCACAGAAATAATTCTGTATTTCAGTTTCCATAGCCATGTGAGAAATGGAACTACTTTTGGCAAGATCTGTGAAGAGCATGGCATTTTATTGTACTAGTCAGGATTCTCCAGAGGGACAAAACTGATTGGATATATGTGTATATGTAAGAGAGTTTATTAGGGAGTATTGGCTCATATGATTATAAGGCAAAGTCCCACAATAGGCCGTCTGCAAGCTGAGGAAGGAAGAAACCAGTGTGGCTCAGTCCAGGTCCAAAGGCCTCAAAAGTAGGGAAGCTGACAGTGCAGCCTTCAGTCTATGGCCAAAGGCCCAAAAGCTCCTGAAAACCACTGGTGTAAGTCCAAGTGTTCAAAGGCAGAAGAGCCTGTAGTCTGACATCCAAGGGCAGAAGGAATGGAAAGAAGCATCCAGCATGGTCAAAAGGTAAAAGCCAGTAGTCTCAACAAGTGAGCTTATCCCACATTCTTCCACCTGCTTTGTTCTAGCCACACTGGCAGTCCATTGGATGATGTCCACCCACACTGAAGATGGATCTTCCTTTTCCAGTACACTGACTCAAATGTCAGTCTCCTCTGGCAACACCCTCACAGACCCACCCAAAACAATACTTTACCAGCTGTCTAGGCATCCTTCAATCCAATCAAGTTGACACCCCATTATTAACCATCACATTTATGGAACATGTGTAGTTTCCATTTAAGATGCATATTGCATGCTTGCTACAAAAACTTAAAAAGAAGAGATGCATAATTGAATTCCTATAAAGGGCATAGAGGTAATGGAAGAAATGTCTCCAGTGTCTTCAGCATTCCTTAATAAATCTTATCTCTATTTTTCCATGTGGATTAACTCTCAGAAACTCTTAATACATGTTGACATAGCCACTGACAAATACCAGGTTTTTTACCCATTAAAGATTGATTATCTAATACCCAACCTCCTAATTTTCAAAACAAGTCCTAGCTATGACTTTAACTGGTTGATTTTATTACCATAAATGTGGTATACTGTTGATTACTGTGCCCAGTAAATTAATACTGCTAAGTTTAGGGAAGAGCCAATCCCAAAACACAGATGGTGTGGCTTACAGGAGGAGGAAAGCATGCTGGGCAGACAAACCATCATCATCAGCAGGGATGAATCTTCCCAGTTTTTGGATACAATTTGTGCTTTCTGAGACCCTTGTGTGTTGAGATTATCACTTAATGTGCCTCTCAGCATCTAATTTTTGTGGTTTTACTAAACGTACATTGATTTCCCTATGGGGATTATTTCTGCCCACTCTAGGTCCACATACTTCAGATTAGATATCCCTTCACCCTGGGTAGGCATAATCCAAATTGAAGCTCCTTCTAAAAATGACTGGCAAGATGGGTCCATATCCAAATTGATTTATTAGATGCAGTCTTGAAATTTGTAATTAAAGTATTTAAAAAAATGGTATATCATTCTACTGGCCATGACAGAACAAAAACCTAGACCTGCTGGTTGCAAGTGGCTCTCCACTTGGAAGGAGACTGCCTGAAAATAAAGCAAACTCATAAGAAATAAATATTAAGAGTTGAAGAAAAATCCTGTAGTCCCAGCTAGCTGTTCCAGTGGCTCAAGAGGGAGGCCTTGAGCCTAGGTTGAATTCAGCTTGGACAACATAGCAAGAATATCTCTAAAATAAAATAGTTGAAGAAAAAGAGATTTCTGATAATAGTTTTCAAGCATTTTGACCCAATCCTTTAAAGTTTGACTTTTCTGTTGATTTCTCTTTTTTTATTTTAACCATTATGTTTATATATTCTGCCTAAGCTAGTTTGAGTTTAATATTATGTCACTTGGAATTGAGTCCTCACTAATAAGTGAGAACAAGTGGAGGTTATGATCCAATTCTCAGATGAAAATTTGAATCTTTATTGACCGCCTAGATATTCTTTTCATCAGCTAGTAAAGTAGGGAACACATGGTCCAAAAGAATCACCACCATGGACTTTATCACCAACCCTATCCAATAAAAGAAGGAAACTGGATATGATAATAGAGTTGCTTTGGGGCCAAGAATCAGATATGATGCTTAGAATGAAGAGACAGAAGTAACTTGAGGTTGGCACATCTTCCTTCTTCTTTGTCCATGACACTTCTAATTGTTGAGCCACTTATTAAGAGTTTGAAAGTACCTCCACATGGTATATACTTGCAGGTATTCCTGTTTTCTTTTAATTTCTCTGGTTACAATTCCTCTAGTACTATCTGAAATAACAGTATATGTGGTCTTAGATATTTGTGATAAAATATTTAGCTTATATTTTTTTCGTTTCTTCTACCCAGAGTAGTTTACTTTCTACCTAAACCAGTTTATAAAACATTAAGTCACCTAAAATGTCTGTGTTAAATAAAACACAAAAATGTATTGTATGGATATTAAATATTTTTTGTGGAATTCAACTAAAAAATTACTGCTTTACATTTTAGTGAGAAATGTACTAAAGAAAAAGGAAGGAAGGAAAAAGAAAGAAAGAAAAAGAATGAAAGCAAGAGAAAGAAGAAGGAAGGATGGAAGGGAGAAAGAGAGAAGGGAAGGAAGGCAGGAAGGAAGGCAGGCAGGAAGGAAGGAAGGCAGGAAGGAAGAAAGGAAGGCAGGCAGGAAAGAAGGGAAGAAGGGAGGGAGGGAGAGAGGAAGGAAGGGAAAAAAGAAAGGCCTGAGATTTAAGCCTAATTCACTGATTGTCTGAAATTACAAAAGTCACAGTTGTATTGAAGGGCAATATAAAGATTTTCTTTGTTAATGTTGAGAACATATTGTATAAGTATGATTATTACCACCACATATATCTTGTATAAAACTGTAGTGTGACATAGTGATTCTGAAAGTTTCAAGATCAAAATGCGAAATTTCTACTTAAAATTATTATTTCATTTTTTTCTGTAAAGAAAGTATGAATATGACGCAAAGTGATTATACTGATAAACATACTACATCCCACTATCCGAAATGCTTGTGTGCTATCCATTCTTATAGATCTGTTAACCTCTCAGGGAACTGATCTCTCAATAACTTATATTTTACAAGAATATATGTGAAATATTGTTTAATTGTACCACTGAGAATTGTGGACTTTATTAATTCCATTTTCTAAACTTAATATATAATTAGAATTAAATTTTTTTTTTTTTTTCTGTGCTATGAGCTGGCGAAAACTGCTGCTCTCACTCCTTTTTATGCTGGAACGTATTAGTTTCAAACAGTCCCTGATTTAAAAACAAAACAAAACCAACCAAACAAAAAACAACAAAAGCAACCGAGAAGCTTGCAGTGTGTAAGAATGTGGTAAAATATCTAGTTAGTTGATAATTCACAGGAGTTAAGTACAATCTCTGGAGGTGTTGAGCATGATCTAATACCAGCCTTCTGCCTAAAGAGCATCATTGCAGTAACAGCCCTGCCAAATATTCTCTGCTTTCACTTACACCTAATAATGCTTCTCAAGATATCCTTTATAATGTTACTTAGACATGCACACAGGTGGCAACACATTTGGCAAACAGGTGAAAACTCCGAAAAATGCCAGTGAACAGATTGAATAATGTATTCTGAATATGCATTCTTTTCTTTTTTTTTAATGTCAAACACTTTCAAGTGGACAGGCTCACTCATATATATATACATCCTACTCATTTTACTTTTTTCATAATCAGAGATAGGATATCGTAACTGATCAATCATAGCATCCTTGTGAATTTATGCAGATAGGCTGACTTCTTTGATAATTTCTGGTATCAAAAAGAAGTGTTAGGTTCCTTGCGATTCCTGAAAAAGTTCTTGGAGCAGCAGAAATTAGAACTCAGGATTTCAAAATGAAACATTTCTTTTTGTCTTTCCTTCTCCTGTTTTCAGGGCCACGTGTTCTTCACATGGCCCTGAAAACAGAGAGATGAAAAGGAAAGACAGAAAGGAAACTAGTTGGGATGTCTTTACATGACTCATGTGCATGACTCATCGCTGTGCATAGTGAATCCACTGTACGTCCCTACTCATTAACAAACAACTGCCATGTGAACAGTAGAGCCCTTCTTTCACTTTCTTCTTCAAAATGTGATGCTTCGAATAGTAATTGAACTTGGCTTCTAGAGATTATCATGTAAGAAGAAACTGTATGCCTCATTTAGTAGGAAGAATTCTCAAAATGACTCCAATCACTCATCCTTGCTTCTCAACCCCTTTGATTGCAGGTGTAACTTCTAAATATGAATGCCATTCCTGTGAGTGTGGCACGTTACGTGTCAAAGGGAGCTTATCTAGGTGAGGTTAACCTAATCACAGGAGTCCTTCATGAGCAGAGTTTTCTCCAGATGGTGTCAGAGAGATTCAAAGCATGAGAATGATTCAAGGCACCATTGCTGGCTTTGAAAATCGAGGGGGCAACATAGACCTTAAAAATGTTCCACTCAACTTGACTCTGTATATAAGGTTTCTTTCTGACTACAGGCACCTCACTTCCATTTTCTTAAAACATTTATTTTAGAAAATTTGCAATTGTAAACTCTTTCTCTATTGAAATGAGAATCTTCTATAATACAGGACTATCTTCATCAGTGATCTGGGAGTCATTCTTTTGATATTTAATCACATAAGGAGAAAGAAATTACATCCTTTCCTCCAAGTCCTTGTGGGAGGGTAGGAGCCCAACTTCAATAAGTGACAATAAGCAAACACAGATGGCCTAATCACATTGACCGACCTCTTCACTAACATCTTCCAGTAGTTTTCCATGAACTCATTCCAGCATTTAAAAATACTCCTGTCTTTTGCTTCAGAAGAGTTAAATTCAATCTTTCTCCCATATTTTTATAATCTCTTTTTACTAATCCAATAGTCTTGAATAAAATCATCCTTGTATGTTTCACTAGTCATGTGCAATTTTTCTTTCATGGCATGTAAAACTTGAGAATGACATCTAGAAGCTGAGAGAGATGTCTGCACACAGTCAACTAGCAAACAGGGACTACAGTTTTCCAGCTGCAAGAAATAGATTATACAGGCAATCTAGATGAGCTGGAAATGTGTACTTCCCCCAGAGTCTCAACATAAGAGCTCAGCTGTGCCAACACCTTGATTTTTCTCTTGTGAGACTCTCACAGAGAACCTAGTTGAGCCCACATGGACTTGTGACCTACAAAACTTATTTAAGCCACTAAATTTGTAGCAATTTGTTACATAACAATAGCAAGTCAATATGCCTTAGTGGAACCCAGGAGAATTTTAAATTCCCTGGTTTGAATATAGAGTGTAATAGAGATTAAAGACTGTGGGATATAGTTTTCGGCATGCCCTAAATGGCACAGAGTATTTTGTAACTACCTTAATGGCACAGCAGATTTAGTTTTAGTTTAGTTTTTTTTTTTTTTTTTTTAACCTAAATTAGATACTCAAATGTAAAAAAAAAATTTGACTGTTTGGATTTTGATAATTTTCTAAGTCAACCTGTGTATTCAAATATAATTGTCCATTATACATAGTAAACCACACTTAAATAAAATTCTATTGGAAATAAATAATTTAAATAGCCATATGTATTTTAACATGTCTGAAATTGGTATACATTTAAGTTGGAAAGATTTGTTATTAATACGGCATAAAATAGGTAAATATTTGGTGTTAACTTTCATTCAAATAAGGAATAATTTTGAGAATTTTTAAAGTATGTCCTTTCAGATAATGTGATGCAGATCATCTAAGAAAACAGGAAAACTAAGGTCAATTTTGAGAATTCTTCAAAATGTTTTCACGTGTAAATAGTATGGAAGGATATATTTTAAATCTGATGGCCTTTATGTAAAACATATGAAGTATTTTGTTTGGTCCTGGTAGCTCACTCCTGCAATCCCAGAACTTTAGGAGGCCAAAGCAGGCAAATACCTTAAGCTCAAGAGTTAGAGAACAGCCTGGATAACATGGAGAAGCCCTATCTGTACAAAAAAATTCAAAAAACTAGCTGCACATAGTGTCGTGCACCTGTAGTCCCAGCTGCTTTGGAGGCTGAGGTGGGAGGATGGCTTAAGCCCAGGAGGCAGAGGTTGCAGTGAATTCAGACCACATCACTGCACTCCAGCCTAGGCTACAGAGCCAGATCCTCTCCCAAATGTATATGTATATGCATATGTATATCTATATGTACATGTACATGTATATGTATATGTGTTTATATATGTTTATGTTTACATATATGTATACACACATTTTATATATTTAATACATATGTGTATATATATTTTACATATATATATATATATATGAAGTCTTTCAATTGCTCATGTCTGAAATCTTTTTGTCAAAAAGTCATTCTTTCAGCCAAAAGACATTTCTATGCTTAGCATGTATTTTGTTCTACAATGAACATAACTCATTAGGTAATCAACTAGAGTATATTAACAAAATGATTGCTATCATAATTACATTTAAAGTTGAGATTTTATGGCTTCATTCGTGCAACAGACAGCAAAATCATCTAAACTATTTATTGAGTCATAACCTAACTCATATTTCCAAGAATGTTACATGTTTCTTTGCTCCAAGTATTACTGTGCAATTAATTCTAGGAACAATGCATTTTAAATCACAGTATATATTTTATTAGACCAAAGGGACCTGAAGTGCTGAACCTCTTCACACTTTATACACTAGTGTTCCTTCATTAAAGCCATTCTATAATCATGCCAAATGTTCATTTGCCACACCATCAGACTGTGATCATTGAGTTTAGCATAGATAGCCTGAGACATGGAGCCGAGAAGTGATTTGCAAGCCTTCTTTCTGGCTTTCTGTTGTTCCATCAGAGAATCTTCTTAGAAGATGCAGTTTTCAGACTATGCATAGTTATTTTCTCAAGCCTTTCCGAAAGGCCCCTTCATTCTTACTTTTAGATTTGCTAAAAGCTTTCCCAGAGCCTGGAAATAAAAGCCCTACCTGCATCATACACTTTTAATATACAAAGGTTTGTAATAATCTGAGCCACATCTTTTGCTCAGTAGCCATTTTCGTTTATTTCTAATATCAAATTTACTCAAAAATGAATAATTGCTTGGCTAAAATAAAAGAAGTTTTTGTTTTTATAATCATAAACTCTTATTTTAAACTTCCAGAAACAAATTGCTAGGGATATTAAACAATGTTGATTGAACTCTACTTATTTTAATGAGGAAAACTCCCTCATTTTTTTCACCAGCCTGGTATTTACTGAGCATCCACTGTATTCAAAGCACTGTAACAAACACTTATAGATATTAACTAAAAGAAAAATCCATCACACTCTTTCGTATGACAAAGAAAATGAAGCACTAACACATTGTGTTTATTGACATGTTAGTTGATACTTACTGAGAAAAATAACAAAGTCATGCTTGACAGAGGTAAAAGGAAAAAGAAAATGTAGTTAGAGAAATAAGAGTGAAAAATGTGGTGAATTTTGGAGAACTGAGACAGAAAGTTGCTATTAAATTGAGTGATTTAAAATTATCAGAAGATTGCTTGACTCTTAATGACTGTACAATGAATGCAAGGCTGCTATCTTTAAAATTATTAATATTTTTCTTAGTATGAATACTAAATGTTAAACACAAACCATATTTCACTATATGCCTTATATGTGTGATTTTTGTTCTACTATTCATAAATTTATTCACTTAATAAAATATCAGTTTTAAGTCAACTATCTGCAAAGCATTCTACTGGGCATTAGTGTGGCAAACAAGCAAGAAATGATCCTTGCTTTTATGACCTTTCAGTTTAATCAGGAAGACTGAAAACAACATAAAATTATTTAGATAAATTCAGGTATAATTCTGACATTTTCTCTAAAGAAGTGAAAGGAGCTATGGAAATAGACCCAGGATATATTGGTTGAAACAGCAAATTTAAACTGGACTTAGGATCTAAAAGTATCCCAGGCAAAGGAAAGGCATGCATGAAAGACCTGAAGCAGAAAAAGGAGCCTGGTACGTTTGAGGGAATAGAAATGTGCTATTGTGACAGCAACCTCTTTCAGAATCTTGAAAATGAAACAGAAAAAAGCTGAGAAGTTGATATGAGGCAGTTAGGGCCTTACAGACCAGGTTAATGATTTTAGACTTGAGGCTTAAAACAGAAAATTGCTGCAGGGTTTTAAGTTTACTAATGACATGATCTGTGAGTTTTTTTAAGAACACTTTGGGTCTGCATAGAAATTCAATAGGCCTGGAGGTGGAGTAATTGTGGGAAGCTTGTCTAGGAGAATAGCATAGTTGTAGGGGCTCAAGCTGACTTAAGGAAGTGTTTGTTTAGATAAAGAAAAGACTTCACAAATATTTCATATGTAGCAAAGACAAGAATATTGAATTATTAGATATGCTTTTGGAGGGAAATATAATGGTTATAAGGCCAAACTAATGCTACAAAATCAAATTAACTAAGGAGATAGTGTATAGTAGAAAAAGTAGAAAAAAGTCTGTGGTATTCATTATGTAAAAATTGGATAATGGAAGGTTTTCCATAGTAGATTGAGGCCCACAGAGCTGAGTTTCTATGAAAATGAAAGAGTGGTAACAAGTGAATGTTAAGAATATTCAAATAGAGTGAGGCCCAAAAGTGTCCAATAATTTTAGCCTCAGATGTTATTAATGAGTTTATTAAAATTTTAGTAAAATGCTGCCAGATTGAAGTGGGCCTTGAGGGTATTAGGCAAAGAGGAAGTGCAGGGTACCTGGGGACAGTTGTTTGTAGAAGTTTGCATGTAAAAGATGATAAACAAATCAATGGGAATGATAAACAAAGGAGGAGATTGCCTAAGGTGTTAGAAATTAGTCAGGGTATCAGTGTTTGAAAATAGGTCTCTCATTACGTAAAGTGTTTCCAAATTTCATAGCATTCAGAAAACACTGGGTAATGTGCCACAACAATAGACTGATTTTTAATTATGTGTGTTGTTTGCCAATATTTGTGAAAAATCCTAAATAATTTTAAGGTTCTCCAGAGATTTCTTGGCCATCTATTAACTAGATTCTCCCTCTCCTACATTAAACTATGCCATTTTGAACCAAGTGTGGATTTGGGTAACTTAAAAGTACACAAAAGTTAAAGTTATGGTGTTTAACAAAATTTAATAAAGATATCTGGTCAATATATGCAAAGTGCAATTCATACACTGAAGTTTTTATGTTGCATTTTAGATAATACTGGAAATTTTTAATTGATACTCCACCAGAGATCTTCTAATATGGCCACCTTTGCTTACTTCGGGCTTACCTGCTACCTTGTTAGAACAGCCAACCTGTTTTCTCCCAGAGATAGTCCTGTTGATTATTTCCCTTAATTTATAATCCAGCCTTTCCAATGACAGGCATTGGACCAAAGAGAAGAGAACAAAATGAGAATTTTATTTTTTCAACTCTGTTTGTAGGTTCAACTTGTATCAAACTTAAAAGAAACTGTAAAAATGCAACTAACATCAGGAACAGACAAATTCTCACATTCACTTGAGCAGCTTTACCTCTCATGGAGGTTCTCCATTTGTATTCTAGTCTATGATTTTCATGTTATGTTTGCATAAATACAGAAATCATTCACTAGTTTTTGAGTTTAATAGATTTTACTCTATTAGAAAGAGTATGTGATTTTTCCTTATAAGTACATTTAAATGTATCCACTGGAAAAAGTCAACTATTGGCAATTAAAAAATACAAATTTCATTTTCTTTCTATGCATTATTTCATTTGGATTACAGTACAATGTTTTACACGTGTTATTATATTATACTTGAATCAGTAAGGAAAGTCAAAATTATTTTGAAGAGTATGATGAAAATATGATATACTTTAAAAACATAATGGAAACTTTAGAAATAGTGATAGGAAAAAATGACTCAGAGTTGATCCTGGGAATATAAACAAGATAAACTTGAAAAATTATGAAGATGTGGTATTACTTCTAGAGAAAAAAAATTAAAAAATAGGTAGAAAACTATTAATACACCAACCTTCACCCTCAATCACACACACACACACACACAAATTATTTGGAAAATAAATGAACTCTGGAGTTCATATGCATCCTAAATGTAAATCTGTATAAGTACCTATTTAAATGTGTAACTGTGTTTTAACTACTGGCTATGCATTTGATGCAATCATTGAATTATATTTCTTTTGTAACAGTAAAACACAGAAGAAGTAAAAGTTCATTTATAAACATCAGTGAGTGGATTGTAAATATCAAATACTAAAGATAAATTACAGTACAACTGCCTTTACTGGAGGAAAATTTAGCTGCAATTTCATTTACTTCCCCATAACATGTGGTGATAATTGGCCCTATAGAACTTCTCTCAGGCCATTTTTTTATGATCATAATTAAAAGGAGCATTACTTTACGTCTTTGATCTGCAATCATCCAGCTTTTAGTCATACATCAAAACGTCCTTCTCAACCCAATTGGTCTAACCTTCAGAACGCATTTTGCAAGTCCCTGCTTGATTCAAAGTGGTCTTACATCCCTGGTGAAAGTAACATGTAAAAATTATTCTCTAACCCTTTCAGCTATTTCCCTGAAACTGTATTTATCTTTCTCTAAATCAATTTTTAGAAAGAATAAGTAAACTAATAAATTGTTGGTTTGTAGGAGGTAAGGCAAAATGTTTTGACACATTTTTTCTTGTTTTTAATGACAGAATCAAATCATTCTTTTTGATGCTCAATAGAAGCAACCTGAATATATCACAAAACTTAATCTAGGCTTAATTTTACTTTTTGTAAAGATGGTCTACTCTAAGCCACACCTACCACCTACAAATTAAAACTTAGTATTCAATATTTAGGCAGGAGGAAAGAAATTTCCGATAAAAAGAATCTGAAGTAGATTAAAGAATAAAAAACAATAAAAGTGGAACATAGATGGATCGTGGTTAATAAGACTTGACTATTAAAAAACAGTATATTTAAAATAAAGGGATTTAAAATACAGAAGCAATAACATGACAGTGGGAAGGAAAGATGGCAACAGAGTCCAAGTGTTTAGATGTTCTTTTTTTCAGAAGATATCAGGTAATATAGCACAGTTATTATAGAAACTACTGAAAACACATGTTATTCTGACAGTCACTGTGGTGTTGGTAATTCCACAATATAAAGCAACTTCAAAATTTTGCTTGCTTGACAAATGGAAAGTTTTTATTTCATGTACATGTCCTATGTAGATCATTAAATGAATCTGCGCATGGAGTTACTCAGGGATGTGCGATAATGGAAGGTTGTTGAAATGAGCATCTGTGATTACCAGAGCTGTGGGAAATGCAAGTGATAAATTACTGACTGACTGTTAAAGTGTCAGTCCCAAAGTGAGCCATATCAATCCTGCTCATACCACATTGGCCAAAGCAAGTCATGTGGCCAAACATCAGACAGCATCTTTAATAAAGAAAACTTCAAAAATGTTTGCCATGTTTCTGCAAAGAATAAAGCTGGAAAGATTGGTTGAACAACTTTGATGCTTATCACAGTTGGCCTGTCCACCAGATATTCTGGTTAGGGTGCCTCATCCAGGCAAAATATACTCTAAATATTTTATCCAATGATAGTGTCCCAACCCTAGATCCAAAGACCTGGAAGTAAATGGGGAAAGAAATTACCCCACATATACCAAGTAGAATTGGAGGAATCAGGACAATGACACTGAAATAAATATTTCCTTTCTAAAAGAGGAATCATGAGAGAACAAAAGAGTTTATGGTTAACTGCAACTCTGTAATTCTAGTCGGAATTAAAGGTGACCTATTTTATGATGGTGTTTGGGAGTTGTTCTTTGTTAGAGGTCCAGATCTTTTCTCTGGGAGAAATTTCTAAGTATACTGTTCTTTATGCCCCTTATTTCTATATAAGGGAAGAGGAGGGGAGAGGAAGGGAGCGGAAGGGAGGCTAGGGGAGGGGAGGGGAAAAGAGGAATGGGGAGAGGAGAGGAGGGGATGAGGGAAGACAAGGGTCTTCTTTTTCCATTACTTTATTTGTCATATCTGAAGTGAACAATGTACCCTCCTTAAGAGCTGAGACGTTTGTCATTTGCTTCCTTTTTGTAGACCATTAACTCAAACAATGTTATAGATATGGAGATAAAGAGATATTTTATATCCAGATTTCTGGTTATACTAGTAGCTTCCCTCTCTAGTAGTAAACTTTTTATTCTATTATACTTAGGTTTATGTGCCAGTAAACATTCATTTCAGTTTTTTAAAAAACAAATGTCTTGCAATTTACCTCTGCTTTTTTTTTTTGCTCCAAAATTTCTTTTTCTTCCTCAACTTACTTGCAGAAACCATGAGACTATCAGACTTGGATGTCAAGGTGCACCTTTAATATCTTTTCTTGAATCATTTTTATTCCAATTGAAAAAATCTTTTGAGCTGTACCATAATAAGCTTGTTAATATCCTTGATTTGATCCTTATAGAAAGGCTGACTTTGATCCTCCCTTGTTATCAAAGTACATCTTAATAATATGTCATATTGTATTGTGATTGAAAATTTTTTAGGTCTCTGAACTTTTTGACAATATTCTATTTCATTTCTGATTATTCATTTGTACATTTGTCTCTCAGTTCATCTACTCTAGTGATATTTCATTAAGGACAGTAAACAGCAAGTTATTACTGCATCAAACAATATATATCAAGAAGAAATATCTCAGATATGAATGTGCAGTTTGGTAATCAAAAATGAAATAGGATGTAACCTGTTCCCAGTCTGTTCCTACATGGCTGCCTGTTGTTCCTTATGAACCTGGCATTATGCTTGCATGCACACACACATACACATGTATATATTTTATGGTGAAGGTTTTACTAAATACTTTGTCATTGCCATGGTGATCATCTTACAGTGAATGGCCATCTTTCCTCTACCCATACTCTTACTCCTTAGATTCTTGCATTTATATTTATTTGTTAATTAATTTATTTATTTGAGATGCAGTTTCACTGTTGTTGCCCAGGCTGGAGTGCAATGGCACCATCTTGGCTCACTGCAACCTCTGCCTCCTGGGTTCAAGCCATTCTCCTGCCTCAGCCTCCCAAGTATCTGATATTACAGATGCCTGCCACCACACCAGACTAATTTTTATATTTTTAGTAGAGACAGGGTTTCACCATGTTGACCAGACTGGTCTCAAATTCCCGACCTCAGCTGATCCACCTGCCTTGGCCTCTCAAAATAATGGGATTACAGGCATGAGCCACTATGCCAGGCCTATATTTGTTTTTATTTTCCTCAGAACACACTTTACTCTTTACTTTGCCTGGAAACAATTTTCATTCCAAATATGTTTAGAATTGCTATAAATGTATAAGAGAAAGAAATACATAGCATACTATTTATAAATGAGCACAAAAGTGGATTATATATTCTTTAAATCTATGAAAATGTGTCTTAAACCTTGTTAGCATCAAAGCAAAACAAATTAAAACAACCATCAGAGTAGCAAAAAACAAAACAAAAAATTTCACTGTGTACTGTGGATAAGAGAATAAGTTTGTACAGTCATTTTGGTAATTAGGTTAGAATTATATACTAACTTGGAAGATGTACATAACTTATCATACAGAAATCCCACTGGATTTTATTGTAATAGATTTGAACTAGAAGAAAATCCTGCTTCTATCAATCAAAAGATAAGTAATTATTTCATATTCATACAATGAATTATCATAGAGCAATACAAATAAACTGCATCTCTAATACCTAAAGTTATCTAAGATAAGTTTTACAAATCTGTTAACTGAAATAAGATATCAAATAAAAACATGTATTAAGATTAATAAGCAAAACAGACAAAACAAAATTAAGTTTAAGGATGAATACAAAGGTGTTATAACTTTTTTAAATAAAGGAAATAATTATTGTAAATTTTAGTATAAAAGTTACACCCAGGTCAGTTTCAGAAAGGTTTTATATTTATAGATGCATTGCTGGAGGCTTCTTGAATACTGACTATAGTAATAGCCATGGCTTTTTGTTGTACCTTGTTTTTTCTAGGCATATTTAATTTTTATTTTTATGTATCATTCTTCATGTATGTTAAATCCTGACAAAACAAATACAGATTAATTAATTTTAAAACACTATTTGGTTTTGTAATAAAGTAAATCTATTATGATTCACCTGCATAGGAAACTAAAATCTTAAATAAGATTCACAGTATATTATTTTTCAATGAGCAAGTCAAATCCCAGTAGTCTGGCTGAATGTTCCATCTGTGGCATATACTAGCTGTTTGCACTTGGCAAAGTTATTTTGTATCTCTGAGATTGTTTTGTGATTTCTACAAAAATAATAGTAAAATAGCACTTACCATCTCATTGTTGTGAGGAATCAATAATATGTGATATGAAAACTGCTTTACAATGTGGCTCATGATTATGTTTTTATTTTATTATTATTATTTCGACTACACTGTTAATTAAGAACTGAACTGGAACTGCTCTTGAGCCTTCCTGCTTCACAATGTATCCCCTCACTTCTCTAACACATTCTGCTTTTAGGTTCCTCAAGGGCTCTGTGCAATTTAGTTATATTTTCAGAATCATAAATCATCTCTGTCAAGCCTAACATGTCTAGGCAAACATCCCATTATGGTGAGATTAAATTTTAATTTTTTGGTAACAAAAAATACCCAACAAGAATAACACCCTCATTAGATAAAAATGCACCTCCTTTGAGTTGGTGTCAATAATTAAACTAAGGATGTGATCTGCACTCTAGAATATTAACATATCAACTCTACCAATCAGCAGTTATTGTCAATAATTTTATTTAAAAATTATAGGGATAATCAGTTTTGAAATGTTTGTATATGAGCCTTACTAAAACAATATTTCAGAAATGAAAATTCTGTTTCATTTCTGACTACTAATTTTACATTTGTTTCTGAGTTGATCTACTCTGTTGTATTTCATTAGGTATGGTAAACAGCAAGGTATTACTGCACCAAACAAGGTATTTCAAGAAGAAATAACTGAGAAATGTATGTGCAATCGAGTAATCAGAAATTAAATAGAACATAATTTGTTCCCAGTGTATTTTTTCATGACTACCTGTTGTTCCTTATGAATCTTACGTATAGGTTTTTAATTGTGTGAAAGTAAAAGCAAATCTTAGTTTATAACTTAGGGTTAAAAAAATCCTAATTGTATTCACACAGTAACCAATTGTCTGTTTGTCTATTTGTTGAGTTTTATGGCCTTCTTTATACTCACAATATTAAATTTATTGAGGTACAAATGGATGATTAAGGCAAGCAGAAGCACATACTTGTCTAATTTAAATATTTATTTGCTTTTAGTTTCTATTATATTTCAGCTCATTAATTTAATTTAGTAGATTTTCTCCTGTGCAACCAGAATGTTTATTACCATGCTTAAAACAACAATATAAAAGAAAAAGCTACACCAAAATGTAGATTTTTTTTTTAGTTAAGAGTTAAAATTTCCACCAGATGGCAGCCTAGCCCCTAAAATGCTAGAGCTTACTAATAAGAGTAGAATAAATATGAAAATTAAATATTTAAGAATGGCTAAGACATTGAAATAATAAAATATAATTTTTTAATCTCTTAAAATTTAGTAATATTTTCAGTTATTAAATGGATAGGCATATAGGTATGTTAACGTTTTGTTTTTTAGTCTTGATCTTACTTCACGTTAAAGTTAAGAAACAGTAAAAAAAATGTTTTACTAGAGATTGCCTATTGTTTTCAAAAGTAAATAACATTCAATAGGATGTTTTCTTGAATGATGCACAGATTTCAAAATATTAGTTATGTACATAAGGATCAGTGAAGTCATATTAATTATGCTATTGTACAGATATTTTTAAAATAATACACAATTGTTAAGTGCTATCTCCCTACAAGGAAGAAGTAGAAGAATAAAAACTGATAATTTTATAAGACATAATTATGCTTTTTGAATATAGAAGGAGAAATTAATTTTAGCACAAAAATGTATTTAGTTTGGGGAGGAAAAAGATATTTTTATAGAGGAGATAATGCTTTAGCTGTATCTCAAAGAAGGTAAAATCAGTATTTATTTATATGCGAAAAGTTAGAAAGTTATTCAAGAAATGGAAACAAGTGTATTCAAAGCCAAGGGTGTGAGAAATGTCCTGGGTTGTTTGGAAAATGTATCAGTTTGGGAGTGATCAGAAAATAAAATGAGTACATCAAAGTAAAGAGACAGAAGAGAGAGAAAAATATGGTAGATAATAACTTTGAAGCCCTTGAAAACTTACTAAAATGTTTTAAAGCATAAGCTATTTGAAATAAATTTCATTGCATATTTTTAAGCAATGAAAGATTAATTGGGAAGCTGGAAAATCACAGGGAAATTGTGCACCCTGGGAAAGAGCTTATAGAGCTTGATTCAAACCATAGGAAGGAAAATGAAATGAAAAGAAGGTGACAGATGCATAAATGCATATTTCATTGGTGACTTCATGTTATACTCCTTCAGTCATTAATAAGGAACTGATGCTTGCTCTTGGTTCTCAGGAAAGTGCCAAAGACTGTCCTGGTGATTGTTTATCCATTTTGCTATTTTACATGAACAATAGCTGTATTATATTGATAAGGAAGAAAAAAAAAAAGTATTTCTGAGATTTTTAATTTGAGAGATAGGATAGTGATTGCTTTCACCAATGTACAGAATGCCTAAGTAAGAGGCTGAAATGGTGTTAAAATAAAGGAAGGGCAGACAGCGGTAGTTATTTTAAATTTGATGTATTGATCTTTGGAAAGACAACCTAGTTGTTTTATGTATTAGGTAGTTGGGTACACAGATGAGACAGAAACTTTATAGAGATCTGTGCTGTAACAAAGATTCACCACTCAAATCTGAAAAACAATCTTTTGGGAATGAATGAGGTTGTCCATAATAGTAGTAGGGAAGTGAGTAAAGAAGGGCCCCAGAGAAGCTTGACCCTGAAGTAGAAAGAAAATACATACATGCATACATTAAATAATATAAAATTAATAGTATTTAATGTGTACTGAGAATTTATCATGGACCAGATACTCAATAAGATGCTTTAAATTTTAAAGGAAATTTTGTCCTCTAAACAACTCTCTGAGGCAATATTGCTATTCCAATTTCACAGATAAGGAAATAGGTACAGGGAAGTTACAAAATGTGGCCTAGGTGACACAGCAAAGATGTGGTAAAGCCAAGTCCTAAACTTCTATTACCTGATTCTATACTTTCAGCTTTTCTTCCCCAGGTTGTACTGTCTTTTAGGATAAAGTACTAACTTCTCACATTATAGTTACCATTCCTTCCTTCCCTTCTTTCCTTCCTCCCTCCCTCCCTCCCTTCCTTCTCTCTTTCTTTGTTCTCTCTCTTTTCTTTTCTTTATTCTTTCTTTTCTCTCTCTCTCCTCTGTCTTTTTTGTTTCTTAGGATTTTTACCTCTATATCTGTAAGTAAGACTGGATCAGCTCTGTTTGCTTGTTTGCTTTTTCTAGAAGATGTTTGATAGAAGATTCTGGGAATGTAGACTCTCCTTAAGTCTTGTATTTATATGTATTTTGACACATGAAAAATTGGAGCAACTTTTTTAACCATGGAAGTGTCTGGTGTTTTTTAGTTGCTGTTGCTGCTGCTGTTGGTTTCTGTCGTTCCTGGCTGGGAAAAGCATCAATTTGATTTTAGACTTGGGTTGGAAGTAGGTGTCAGTGGAAAGAGCAGCTGACATGACGGGCAGGAAAGGAACTGATGGCTAGTCCAGGTCCTGGAGATACAGCTATGAAAGGAGATGCTAACAGTGGGACACAGGTTGACCTTGGGATAAGGGTATACATCTCTCCTAAACAGAAATGAAGAGAAAAGAAAGAATGAGGATGAAGGGTAGTTTCTGCTGGAAATTTCTATCTCCTGCAACAAAACTGGATTAAGCAACGGGTAAATAATAGTGGGCCTGGACTTTTACCCATATTATTAATTCAGAAAATAAGATGTGATAAACAATAGATAGACACCTTTCTATAGAAACATTGGTTTTGAAATATAGTGCTGTGCAGCTCAAGCACTGAGTGTGGAATAATGTTGTAATCAAAGCAGAAATGCAAAATATGGAGGTTTATTTACTTTTTTCTCTTGTGAAATTTCCTAATGCAGTGGTACCCTTTTGGTGTGTGGAAAATGAATAATTGAACGCAAATATATGCAAATCAGTAAGTCTGGGTGTGTTTTGGTAGTGACTCTTTTGAGTATTAATCATAAGCGAAATCACATGACGACAAATAACAAATAAAGAACAGCAACACAAATTAGTACATAAACTATCCTAAATGTAAAGGGAGTTGCTTTATATATCAATTATGTTTCATTTTTAACTTAAGATTTAATCTTTGTTCAAGATAATAACCATTGATTATGTATTGATGTATATGTGTTGCCCAATACTGTAGCCACTAGCTACTTGTTGCTAATAAATTTAAATTTACCTCAACTAGATTTAAATACAAGAAAACATTCAATGACTCAGTCATAGTACCCACATTTCATGACCTCAGTAGCCACAAGTAGCTAGTGACTACTATATTGTCTACTGCAGAAATAGAATATTTCTATTAATAAAGGCTGGGAAAAACATCAACTTGGTTTTAGACTTTGGTTGGAAGTAGGAGTCAGTGGAAAGAGCAGTTTCATTACAGGTGTCATAATCAAGGCATCCTTAATGTTCCTCTCAGTTTGACTAAACTTTAGACAGGCTTCTTCCTGTTTCTGTCTCTGAGTTCCCTTTTCTTAGAACATTTTTTAGAAAACTTGCAATTATAGATTCATTATCTGTTCCTTTGAGATATGTGTAAATCTATTTAAAATTCTCTCTCACCAGTTTTCAAACCCAGGAATTTCTTTCTTAAGGATCTGGAAGCTATCTTCGTGAAATGTAAATATCAAGAATGACAGCTCTTCTATCTCCCAGTCTTTGTAGGAGGGTAGGAGCCTAACTTCAGTGGGTGTGTTACTCCTATGATAAATATATGGGAAAGTTTATTTATCCTCTGAGAGCACCTACTAGTAGACAAAGCTTATCCTCCTGCCTTTTACTGCATTGCAGTTGAGTTCAAATTGAATTCTCATCTGCCCTCCTGCATAAAATGTTCCTTGCCTATTTAATATTGGTGCAATTTTTGCTCTGTCATCATCAGTGTAGAAAGTTGTATTACGAAGTGGCCATCTGTAATTATGAAAATAGATAAAATGCTTTGTTAAAACTTGGCTGATAATAGAACATGGACTTTCCTGGATTATCAAGAAAAAAAAATGGTAACCCTCTTTATATATGCTTTTATGTTCTTTGTGATAAAACACTTATACATAGTAAAAAAAAAATCCTATTTTTTCAAAAATGTACAAGATTTAATGTGATAGTGACTTAAGAGCATTAGGAGCTATTGTTTCTTAAGCTACAATTTTATATTTCATTTCAAAATATAATGTTAGTAATCAAAGATATAAAACAAAGATAACCCAATTTACCTCTCTGTCTTTATAAAACACCCAGTAAACTGAGGCATCAGTCTAAAAACTTCAAATTTGCCAAAAGTAGTTGGTGAGTATTTTGATTTTTTCTTTATGTATATACAAAAATTAAGTAAACTAGGAGTAAATATTTGAATTAATTAGAATAAACCCCTAATTTTGTTTGTTTGGTTCCTTGAAATAGTGAGTTCAAAAGTGCATAGTAAACATATGCAGCATTGTGCACATATGTATGGGGTGTATGTGTTTATGATTGTTCACAGATACATGCATACATCTACAGATAGGTGTTCATATCATGTATTATACAATAATGCATACATTTTTATGAAGATAATACATTTTTGCAGACACAGGTTGACCTAATAACAATTGATCATTACTTAAGACATACTCATGATACATCATTTATTGCTTCTGGGTTTCATTCATTTACTCTGCAGAAATGATATGAAAATACTGTGTGGCAATCTCAGTGGAGAAGAATTTATATTTTTACATCCCCAATCTTTCATAATTATCTGGCCCACTATTGTTATCCCTTATATTATGTTTATTGCCTTAGAAAATAATATAAAATAACAAATCTCTTCTATTTCTAATGCATCTCAATTTATTTTCAAAACATGTAAGTGACATTGCTGTAATTTTAAGCATATATGGCATAACAAGCTTTGAAAGAAAGACACCTCATTTTTTGTACTAAAATTGAAATGGTGGGAGCAGAAGTTAATGGCCATCCAGAGAAGGAACTGGCCTGCCGTGGGCATGCGATGTTCCCTAGGCATCAATCAATTTGATTTATAGAGGGAATGGAGCTCATCAACTGGTCCAACAAAGGATGATAGTTTATAATATTTAAAACAAATTCTGCCAAGGAAAATCATTCTTACACGAATTATCTAGACTGATTAAATTCATTAATTAAATATCCTAGGTCTGCAGTAATATTATAATTTACCTTACAACGATACAGTATGGAATCCTTAGAAGCACCGTTCTTTCAGTAAGAATTAGTCTGTTGATTAGGATATAATAATATCAATTTAGTTTTTCGAAGGGCAACAGGAAACCCAATTCTTATTCAAAAACAGGGAATATATTGCAGAAAGTAAATTATATATATTAATGTATAACAGACAAGTAGAAAAAGCAAATATTCATATAATATAATAACGTAAACATCTTAAGTGTATGGCCATACTATAAAAATTATAGCTTGCATTGGGCAGTTAATGAACATTACTACAGAATATAACAGGAAAAAAGCATACCAGAGAGTAGTATGAAGAAAAAATATTTGAAGTCAATGAAAGATCCAAGGCATGAGTCAGCCAGCAAAAAAATTATGGCAGGTTAAGTATAGATGAGCTCCATGTGGTTAAAAGTAGATTTCTCCAAGTTAGTATTGTATTGTTTCTAGAGATAAAACAGAGTTTACAAGTTTCTTATTAAAAATTAAGAAGTCTGTGCCAAGCCCACCAATGTTTATAAACAGGCTCACCATGCAGCTTGATCCTACTGACAATTACTGTGGAAAGAGACCACCACTTTCCTATTCCCCCTTTTTTGGGTTTTCTTCCTCTCAATTTCATATTCTCCTTCTAGCTCTACCTGTAAGATCCCCGCTATAGTTATTGAAAATATTTAAATTCTTCCAAGTTCAGTTTGACCCAATGAAGTTAGACACATTTCGCAAGCTAGCTTCTGGCTCACATAGAAATCTCATTCCGTGTTGTTTCCTCATTATTTGTGTACTATGTCTGTTGCATGAACTCCTTATCTGAGTTGGAGACACAAGGCTCTTCAAAGTAGAGAATATGTATTCATTAGAAATTAGGAGAAATGTCAAAACAAATATATTTGTAAATAAGCACCACTGGAAACTAAATTGAGGCTTGGCCTTAGGTTTTATGTCAAGGTGACATGGAAGTGGGTGCAATAAGAGATCACTGAGGTTCTGATATTATCAGAGAAGTTCCCAAAGAGGAATATATCCTCAGTATATTACCAATCCCTTAAAATGTAGCGGTTTGCAACTTATTCAAATTTATATGTTATTAGAGAAAGATACCTATTGGGGAGATAGACTAATATCAGCCCCAGAGTCTCTTGCAGCAGACCTGTGGTCACATATGAACTGTGTGGCCCTAGGTTTCACTGATTCATCCAGAATTAAACACTTGATTGAAACTGAAGAATTTCTTCTAGTGTTTAGAATTTGGTGAGGTCTAAAACAAGGACATCCTGGATCTGAATACTGCTCTTTAGTGCTCTGAAAAAATGTTATTTGGGTTCCTACTGCTTAAGATTTTGACACTTAATGCAGATCTTTCTTGCATCTTGGTGTTTCAGCCTTTTCATTGACTTCTATAATCCCAAGCTTTAATTTCTGGGTTTTTGTTTGTTTGTTTGTTTCATATAGCTTATACAGTTTAGAAGTGAGTAAAAATTCTGTTTCTACTTATTTTATGGCAAAGGGGAATCAGTGTAGTTGAAGAAAAAAAACAGGTACCTCAAATGAAAAAAATTCATGGGTAGTCAATTTAGTGTGTGTATGTACCTACTGATTTGAAAGGTGACATTTCACACACTGCTATAGTAGAAAAGAGACAGGAGATCTTGCTTGTTGTGGACAATATTCCAGAGAATGTTCCAAGGCTATTGAATTGTCTCCAGATGAAAATAAGCTGAATGATTTCCAATGAAGGGGCCAGGCATTAACCATTGGAGTAATTGTGTACACACATAATATTTTCAGAATATTATGATTATAGAATCCTATAACTGAAAGTCATACACACACATAGACACACACAGAGATGAGATCAGGAAACAGTATTGTCTTAGGTATGCATAGAGTACTTTTAAACCAGAGATCGTCAGGGCTCAATCAATTTTAAATAAACAGTGTGAGAGATACGTGGCTTGCTGTATAAATTCACCTTTATCGTCTTAAATTTTAGGTAAAAACATAGTTTATCCTTGAAAAAAAGAAAAAGATAAATTTACTTTAAGAGGCTAATATATCCATGTGCATTTAAATATAATGATATTGCAAAACATATTGAACCTCTATGATATGGTTTAGCTGTGTTCCAACCCAAATCTCATTTTGAATTGTAACTCCGATAATCTCCAAATGTCATGTTGTGGGAGTGAGTCAGTGGGAGATAATTAGCAAAGATACTGGTGGCATTTTGCCACTGACTTAGATATTTGTGGAACTTTGAACCTGAGAGAGATGATTTAGAGTATCTGGCAGAAGAAATTTCTGAGAAGCAAAGCATTCAAGAGGTGACTTCTGTGCTGCTAAAGGTATTCAGTTTTAAAAGTGAAACAGAGCATAAATGTTTGGAAAATTTGCAGCCTGACAACATGATAGAAAAGAAAATCCCATTTTCTGAGGAGAAATTCAAGCCAGCTGCAGAAATTTGCATAAGTAACTATGATCTCAATGTTAATTAACAATACAATGGGGATGTAATACAATGGGGATGTCATAGACCTTTGTGGCAGCCCCTCCCACCATTGGCCTGGAGGTTTAGGAGAAAAATATGGTTTTAGGGCTGGGCCCAGGGTCTCTCTGCTGAGTGCAGTCTAGGGACTTGATGCCCTGGGTCCCAGCTGCTCTAGCCATCACTAAAAGAAGCTGAGCTACAGCTTAGGCTGTTGCTTTGGAGGGTAGAAGCCCAGAACCTTGGCAGCTTCCACATGGTGTTGAGCTTGTGGGTGCACAGAAGTCAAGAACTGAGGTTAGGGAACCTCTGCCTAGATCAGAGGTTGTGGAATTTCAGAGGATGGAAACTCCTGGATGCCCAGGCTGCAGGGGTGGGGCCCTCATAAAGAACCTTTGCTAGGGCAGTGCAGAAGGGAAATGAAGGGTCGGAGCCCCTACACGGAAGCCCTAGTGGGCCACCACCTACTGAAGCTGTAAGAAGAGGGCCACTGTCCTACAGACCCTAGAATGGTAGATCCACTAACAGCTTGGACTCTGTGCTTGGAAAAGCCACAGACACTCAACACCAGCTGGTGAAAGCAACCAGAATGGGGGCTATATCTTGCAAAGCCACAGGGGCAGAGCTGTCCTAGACCATGGGAACCCACCTTTTGCATCAGCATGACCTTTATGTAAGGCATGGAGTCAAAGGAGATCATTTTGGAGCTTTAAGATTTGACTCCCTTACAGGATTGTGGACTCGCATGTGGCCTGTAGCCACTTTGTTTTGGTCACTTTCTCCCACTTGGGATGGCTCTATTTACCCAATGCCTCTGCCCATTGTATCTAGCAAGTAATTAACTTGCTTATGATTTTATAGGCTCATAGCCAGAAGGAACTTGCCTTGTCTCAGATGAGACTTTGGACTGTGGACTTTTGAGTTAATGCTGGAATGAGCTAAGGCTTTGGGGGACTTTTGGGAAGGCATGATTGGTTTTGAAATGTGAGGATGTGAAATTTGGGAGTGGTCAGGGGCAGAATTATATGGTGAGGTGTGTCCCCACCCAAATCTCATCTTGAATTGTAATTCCCACAACTCGCACGTGTCGTTTCATAGGAGGGAGCCAGTGGAAGGTAATTTAATCAAGAGGGCGGGTCTTTCTTGTACTGTTCTCATGATTGTGAATAAGTCTCAGGAGATCTGATGGTTTTATGAACAGGATTTCCCCTGCACAATTTCTCTCTTTTTGCCTGCTGACATCCATGTAAGATGTGACTTGCTTCTCCTTTGCCTTCTGCCATGATTGTGAGGCCTTTCCAGCCATGTGAAACTGTAAGTTCCAAAACCTCTTTCTTTTGTAAATTGTCCAGTCTCATGTAAGTCTTTAAATAACAGCATGAAAATGGACTAATACAACCTGCAATTTCTTTAGTCATATACAATAATACATATTTATACTAGCAAAATGGTTTTAGACATTATTTATGTGATGTTATTTGATTTGGCTTTTACACCTGACAACATTAAACTTTTCCAATTCTTGTAGACACCAAACTGCATTATTAATTCAGATAATAATTTAAGAAAATCATAAACTAATGCAAAAATATTAGGCAAAAAAATGTACCTTATTCAATAAGCCAGAGAAAAACAAAATAATTCAGAACTACATCAGGGAGAAATTCAAATCAATTTATAGTATTGAAATCATTTAAATGAAATTAACGTGAGTGCAAGAGTTGACAGTTGACTTAGATAGCCAGGTGTATTTCTTTGTGAATTCAAGTGTACAGCTTCTGGGAGTAACATACAATTAAAATACATCAGTAATTGCTTTTTCTATGTAGCAAGCATTGTTCCTTTCCAGAATACAACCAGAATAGAGGGAGAAAATATACTGATAATAGAGGGTTGATAGTCAATGTTTAGTTCAAGAATGTTTCAAAGAAAATGTGGTCCTAATTTGAATCAACATCTAATTGGTTCACTTAATTAATCTGTGCCAAGAGTAATTGATTTTAGACCTACAAATAAAAACCCGTCTACAATCAAGGGAAAAAAGTAATTTGGGCCCTTTAAATTTGAAGCAGGGCAAAGGTTGCTTCTAAAGAAGTGTGTAACCTGAGTGAGGGTTTTATCTCCTATTTGAATTCTTATTTTAATAACCCTCCCTACTACAGTTATCACCACATTTAATATCAGTGTAATTTAGACCTTGATTATAAAATGCTCGGATTGCTGAAACAAACTGTTGTATTATCTGTACAGAATTATAGACATAGATATAATTAAGGATTTAGATATAGACATACCTCCAAGATATTTCTGACTGGGTTCCAGACCACTGCAATAAAGAAAATATCTCAATGAAGCAACTCATGTGATTTTTTTTAGTTTTCCAGTGCATATGCAAGTTATGTTTCATAATTCTGTAGTCTATTAAGTGTGAAATAGCATTATGTCTAAAAAATGTACATATCTTTGTTAAAAATACTTTAAAAATGCTAATAATTTTCTGAGCATCAAAATCATTGTAATCTTTTTGCTGGTGGAGAGTCTTGTTTCAATGTTGATGGCTGCTGATTGAGTAGGGCGGTGGTTGCTGAAGGTTGGAATAGTTATGGCATTTTTAAAAAATAAGGCAACAGTGAAGTTTGTCACATTGCCACTCTTTCATGACAATTTTTTTTCATAATATGTGATGCTGTTTGATAGCATTTTACCCACAGTAATATTGAGTTCATTTCTTTCAAAATTGGAGTCAGTCCTATCAAAACATGATGCTGCTTTATCAATTAAATTTACATCATTTTCTAAATCCTTTGTTGTCATTTCAGCAATGTTCACAGCATCTTTGCCAGGAGTAGATTCCATCTCAAAAAATTTTTCACTTTGCTTCTCCTTAAGAAGTGAATCCTCATCTATTCAAATTTTATCATGACATTGAAGCAATTCAATCACGTCATCAGGCTTCACCTCAAATTTTAGTTCTCTTGTAAATTCCATTAAATCTGCAGTTAATTCCTCCACTGAAGTCTTGAATTCCTCAAAGTTATCCCTGAGGTTTTAAATCAAATTATTCCAAACTTCTGTTAATGTTGATGTTTTGACCTCCTCTCATGAATCACAAATGTTCTTAATGGCATCTAGAATGGTGAATCATTTCCAGAAGATTTTCAGCTTACATTTCCTAAATCCATTAGAGGAATCACAATCTATGTCAACTATAGCTTTATGAAATGTATTTCTTAAGTAATCATATGTGAAAGTTGAAGTTAAACCTTGATCCATGAGCTGCAGAAAAGATGTTGTGTTAGCAAGCATGTAAACAACATTAATCTCCTTTTATATTCCATCACAGTCATCTATTGGGTGACTAGGCTCATTGTCAATGAGAGTCATATTTTGAAAGAACTTTTTTTTGCATGTGAGAAGTAGGACTTAACAGTGAGCTTAAAATATTCAGTAAACCACTCTGTAAACAGATGTCTTGTCATCCAGGCTCTGTTGTTCTATTTCTGGAGTGCAGGCAGAGTACATTTAGCATAATTCTAGAGGGACCTAGGATTTACATTTTGGTAAACAAGCATTGGCTTCTGCTTAAAGACTAGCTACATTAGCTTCTAACGCAAGAGCCAGCTTGTCTTTTTTTTTTTTTTCTCATAATTTTTCTTTTTTTTAATTTATTTTTTTATTTTTTTATTGCATTTTAGGTTCTGGGGTACATGTGAAGGACATACAAGATTGTTGAATAGGTACACACATGGCGGTGTGATTTGCTGCCTTCCTCCCCATCACCTATGTCTGGCGTTTCCCTCCATGATACCTCTCCCCAACTCCCCACCCTCTGCTCTCCCTCCCCTATTTCCCCACAACAGACCCCAGTGTATGATGCTCCCCTCCCTGTGTCCATGTGTTCTCATTGTTCAACACCCACCCATGAGTGAGAACATGCGGTGTTTGATTTTCTGTTCTTGTGTCAGTTTGCTGAGAATGATGGTTTCCAGGTTCATCCATGTCCCTGCAAAGGACACAAACTCATCGCTTTTGTTGGCTGCATAATATTCCATGGTATATATGTGCCACATTTTCCCTGTCCAGTCTATCATCGATGGGCATTTGGATTGGTTCCAGGTCTTTGCTATTGTAAACAGTGCTGCAATGAACATTCGTGTGCATATGTCCAAGCTATTTACAGCCTGTCCTTTAAAGCTTTGAAGTCAGGCATTAACATCTCCTCTCTAGCTATAAAAGTTCTAGATGGCATCTTCTATTAAAATTTGTTTAATCTACATTGAAAATCTGTTGTTTAGTATAGCCACCTTCATCAGTGATCTTAGCTGGATCTCCAGAATAATTTCGTGCAGCTTCTACATCAGTAATTGCTGCTTCTCCTTGTACCTTTATTTTATGGTGACAGCTTCTTCCGTTAAACCTCATGAACTAATCTCTGCTCATTTCAGAATTTTTTTCTGCATCTGCTACTCCCCTCTCAGCCTTGAAACAATTGAAGAGAGTTAGGGGCTTGCTCTGGATTAGGCATATGGCTTTTGAGAATTGTGGCTGGTTTGATCTATCCAGAGCATTGTAACTTTCTTCATATCCCCAATAAGGTCATTTTTGCCTTTGTATTACTCATGTGTTCACTGGAGTAGCACTTTTAATTTTCTTTAAGAACTTTTTCTTTACACCTGCAACTTGGCCATTTGGTACAAGAGATCTTGAGTTTCAACTATCTCAGCTTTCAACATGGTTTTCTCACTAAGCTTAATATTTCTATTCTTTCACCTTTGATTTAAAGCGGGAGTCCTATAACTCTTCGTTTCATTTAAACACTTAGAAGCCATTTGAGGGTTATTAATTGGACTAATAGTAATACTGTTGTATCTCAGAGAATAAGGAGGTCCAAGGAGAGGGGGATAAATAGGGGAATGGCTGTTCTACAGAACAGTCAGTATATACCTAACATTTATTGACTAAGTTTGCTGCCTGATATAGGTGTGATTTGTGGATTCCCAAAACAATTGCAATGAACATCCTAGTTCACCTATCACAGATCATCATAACAGATAAAATAATAATACAACGCTTGAAATATTGCAATAAATACCAAAATAGAAACAGACACATAAAGTGAGCACCTGGTGCTGAAAAAAAATGGTGCCAGTGGATTTGTTCATGCTGAGTTACCACAAACCTTCAATTTATAGAATATGCCTTTTCTGCAAAGTACAATAAAGTGAAGAACAATATAATGATTTCTGTCTACACTAACTTTGTTGGAATCCTGGGGTCACAAGTTTTCATAGGCATTATTTTTATAAAATGCATGGTGTGATGTTTTATTCCAATAGAAGCAAGAATTTTTTTTGTTTTGTTTTTTGTTTGTTTGTTTTTGAGATTAAGTTTCGTTCTTGTTGCCCAGCCTGGAGTGCAATGGCACAGTCTCAGCTCACTACAACCTCCACCTCCAAGGTTCCAGCAATTCTCCTGTCTCAGCCTCCCAAGTAGCTGGGATTACAGGCAAAAGCCAACACACTGGCATTCCCCCCCCCCCACCTTGCTTCTGCTTTAAATCTGTACAAGGGAGAAAATATCCTTAGTCCTTAGTGGTCTACAGATATCAATCAAACATCTGCTTAGGTGATGAATCACACTTTCCCAGACTTCTTCTGTTCTTAAAGTGCTTGATGTTAGAATGGGACACTTCGTGTGCCATGAAAGGGTGTGCTGGGTTAAGTTCTTTGGTGACTATCAGTACAGGAGGTGCATCTGCTCTGTGCAGCTTTGGAAACTTAAACAGGGCACTCAGTTCTTCAGCAAAGTGAAATGCAAATGCCCTAAGATCCACAGATGCTAGCATCAGACTCCTTATATCACAGTAAAAATAACTCTTAATGGCTACAGAAACTCACCTAATTTTAATTTATCACCTAATTCAAATATGTAGAGAATATTTTATGCCAAAATAGTACATTATTCTAAAATATTATATACTAAGACCCATCCTGTTTTAGTGTGTGCTTATAGAGTGGATTCCATACATGCATTATTCACCATTTCACTTCACTTAGAGCTGTGGCTGGCTGAGTGGAAATGTGTGTGTTTTTTTTTTTTTTTTGTTTGTTTTTTTTTTCTTTTTCACACTGGTATCTCAAAGGCAGATGAATAGAATAGAGATTTTCACAGCTCACTTTGCAACGACACACAATATTCCCTCCAGGCTGTTTTACATTTTGTTGTATAGTATGTGATTCTTAATACATTTTAAAAATATTTTTTGTGGTTATCAAATAATATGGGTTAGTTTTAAGATTTTAGAATCAATAAAGAAGTGTACAGATAAACTTAACAACTCATTGCATACTACAAATATTGGATCTATATTTGTATTCTTTATTATATTTTAGGGCTATATATGTATACTGAAATTACCATATTTACTATTTACTGATGTATCACAAACATTTACTGATTTATCACAAATATTTATTATTATTATTATTATTTTATTATTAAATATTTCTAAGTCAGAATTTTAAATGTTGCTTAGCATTTCAAAATAAAATTGACGCTTTTTAAAAAATTCAACTTTCATTTTATTTTATTTTACATATAAGTGGTAAATGTGCAGATTTGTTACATGGATTTATTGTATCAAGGTAAGACATAATTTCTGGCTAAGTCCACAATTAAGTCTTAAACAATGTGGGGATTAGGGTTGCCAACCCCCACACAGTTGAAAATCTGTGTATATTTATTGACTGCCCCAAATTTTAACTACTAATAGCCTATTGCTGATCATAAACCTTACTTAAGACATATTTTGTATGCTATATGTATTATATAATATATTATTGCAATATAACAGCTAGAGAAAATATAATGTTATTAAGAAAATAATAAGGAAGAAAAAATATATTTACTATTTGTTAAGGGAAAGTGGATCATCATGTCTTCATCCTCATTGTCTTCATGTTGAGAAGGCTTAGAGGAAGGAGAAAGAGGAGGGGCTGTTCTTGTCTCAAGCTTGACAGAGGTGGCGAGAGGAGACACAAGGGGAGGCAGAAAAGGCAGGCATATGCAGTGTAACTTTTATTGGAAGAAATCCATGTATAAGAATCCAGTATAAGGGAATTCGTACAGTTCAAACTCATGTTGTTCAAGGATCAACTACACACACACACACACACACACACACACACACACTTCTTGTAAGGAACCCACACTGAAAATCAGATCATGTCTATGTATACAGTTTTATTATTATTTACTTTGTAATTTCATGACATGATAGCAGAAAAATCAAAGTTGCAATTCTTGAACCTTTAATAACAATATTTATTGATATACAATTAATTGAAGATTCTTTAAAATGCACTATGTCCATTCCATAATTATGCTCATATTTCAACCTTTTATTCCTTTTTCTCTCTTAACTTATACCTCTTCCACACTTAAACTTTTTGCTATGACCTCTGAACTGATAGCTTCACCAGGACTTATACTTTCCAATTTTTTTCAAAGATTCCCTTTCCATTTTTACTGTAACTGGAAACTGCCTCTCCCTGAATGATATTTCCTTGTCTCAAAATCCTCTTATTTTCATGCAAAATATCCCTTACCATTGGTTTTGGAGATGAAGACATTCTTTCTGTATAGGATAGTGCCCTTATAAAAGAAATAACAGAAAAATCCCTCACCTTTTTAGCCAATTGAGGTGACAGTGAAAAAATGGCTGTCTTTGAAGCAGGTGCTCAACAGAATCAGATCTGCTGGTGCCTTGATCTTGAACTTCCCTGCCTCCAGAACAGTGAACAATATGTTTATGTGGTTTATAAGTACCCGCTATGTGGTATTTTGTTTTAGCAGCCTGAATAGACTAAGTCCCCAACTTTCCTCAAAACATTGTCATTTGACTGTGAACAATACTAGACAATACCATGACACCATGGAAAAAATATATTTGGAAGCAAAACTTTAATTTCATGTGACATATGCTATAAAAAGCTAAGAAAATTTAAGGACTGCTTGTTTTCTTTTTTATTTTTCTGAACAAAATACAATCCACTGTTTTGGAGAGTCTCTATTATATGCTTGTGAAACTATTCTCTTTTATAAATTAGGGTACAATCTAATGTGCCCATGGACATCAAATGAATTTGCATGGAAAGTTACATTTTATTTGTGATTTTCAAAACATCAGGCTAACCATAAACTGAACTAGTTTATTCAACATTTCATTATTTTTTGTTGTTGTTGTTCTTGGTTATAATACTTGTGACCTATGGAAAATCACATTGACTAACAGGATAAATTCCATATGCATTTTATTTCCCAAGGAATTTTGTCAACTTGATTTTTGCTGAAGTTTGTATGTCAAATCAATGTCATGTTCTTACCCTACTTCTTGAGTAGGAAATTCTGATTTTAAATTGTATTGTTTCCTCCAAAATGAAGAGTGGTGCTTAGTTAAATAAATGATTGATGATATCTTTAAAAAATTGTTTTTTGAATATAAATAGCTACATCACTCAGAGCATGCCAAATGGAACTCCTGACATTTTCCCTTCAATTTTCAAATTTCTTTTTTAATCCTCAGTATATGGCAATTTGATTATTACAGTGGCTCAGGTCATAAACTTGTGAAGTTATTTCTGATTCCTCTTTTTCTCTCTCATCTCACATTAACTTTCAAAATATCCAAATTCTGACAACATCTTACTACATACACCAACACAAACCTAATCCAAACTATTCTGTTGATTATTGCAATAGAAATGCAACTGATCATCTCGTCCCATAGAATATTCTCAACACTACAGCCAGAGAGATTATTTTAATTCTTAAGTCACATCTTCTCAGCTTGTGTTTAATTTTTTCCAGTGGATTTTCATCCCACTCACATAGTTATGGTGATAAAAGCCAATGTAAATTCAAAGTCTTAAGGACACTGCAAGACACATTCTAGCAAGACATTAACTATTTTAACAAATTAATTGTTCTTGTCTATTATTTTCCTGTTTGTTCCATTCTTAATTTCTGCAAAGACTCCAGGCATTGCTAAGCATGAGATCCTTTGTCTTTACTGTTTTGTGTACATGAAAACTTTAGTCCCAGCTATTTCATGGCTTCTTCTGATATTTTTTTAGATTAGATTGCTCAAATGTAACCCTCATAGGGTTAATATAGGAAAATATAGTAATGCTTTTCTTATCTTTAGCTCTACTTTATGTTACTTTACTCAATAAATCTTACCATTCTAGGCAGAACATATATAACATATAGATACCCTGTGTGTGTTTGTGTATAACAGGATACATATGTATATCCTGTCATGGAATTTTTTTCTGTATTATTCCTTAGAAAGTTACTGGCCAATATAAAGCATTTAGCAAATATGTGCTGTTAAATAATGAATAAATGGATGGATATTGACAACTAATTTCTAAAAGAGTGGTGTTAATCAGTAAAACAAAAAGAAGTATTATGATCAAACATGAATAAGACTTTACTATTTCTATAAACTGCATTTTCATTTAAGTAAAACATCCAATAATATTGTTTTTGTCTTTTTTAGTTTGTTTGCTTTTGGTTTTGAGGCAGTCTTACTCTGTCACCCAGGCTGGAATGCAGTGGTGCGATCTTGGCTCACTGCAACCTCTGACTGCTGGGCTCAAGCTGTCCTGCCACCTCAGCCTTCCAAGTAGCTAGCACCACAAGCACACACCGCCACCATACCTGGCTATGTTTTTTTTTTTTTTAATTTTTTAGTAGAGACAGAGTCTCACCATGTTGCCCAGGCTAGTCTCAGTCTCCTGAGCTCAAGCAATCTGCCTACATTGGTCTCCCAAAGTGCTGGGATTAAAGGTGTGAGCCACTGTGCTGTGTTCCAAGAATATTGCATGTATTAATTGTAGCATATTTTCTATAGATGTTTTCCCCCTCATCATATGCATTCAAATTTGTACAAAAAATGTAATAATTTATGATACTTAAATTGAATTATTGGATCAAATTCAATTGCAAATATAACTACACTTAATACACATGTACTTCCATAACAATATCTAAAAACTGACTTGTGTATTATTAAAATTATTAAGCTTCCTTTCATAGTAATTTAAGCGATTTTTTCTTGGTGAATGCTAAGAAAATTTCAAAAAATTACTGCTTTACAGATAATATGATGCTCAGAATGATATTTAGAATGGAATTCTGGAATGCATAAGCCAGAATAAATACCACACACACACACACACACACACACACACACACACACACACACATAAAACCCATGGAGACATATGTGCAACTATGGCTTGGCAGCATAAAAAATATGTTAATATGTTAGTAAATATGCTGCTAAGTTATAGTTCTGTTTTTATTTGATTTATGTAATATAATCCTGATTTTAAAATTTATACTGATCAGAACCTAGCACTATGCTAACTATGACTAAACCTTTATTTTTATATGTTTGCATATCATGAAGACTTATTATATACAAATGGCCAGCTTTCATAGTTTTAACACATTTTTTTCAAAATGTGCACCAGAAGATTTTCTCCTAATTTCTACCATATATTTAATCAGCTAATATTTACTCTTAGTGTTTGCAGTGTACTGAAGGAACTATCTTGTCACTGAAAACATTGGATCATGTATGTGAATGCCATTCTTCAATTTGTGATTATCAGAAAGATCCGAGGACTCTGTTAGTGTGTGTGACAGATTCTTCAATGTCTTTTGTTTGCAATTCTGAATTGAGCCAACTTTTGTTTCAAGAAGCTGCACGCTGGGATTGTCTGCTTGCAATACCACAGGGTGCTCTCACATCCTTTGATGTTGTACTACGGTGATTTTTCTAGTGACTCTCCCCTCTGTGTACAGTTACATTATTACACATTCCCCTTAGAATAAGTGCCAGTATAGGCTGCTATCATCCATCTCTACTCAGATCCTGCTCATTTTATTGTCAGTCCCAGAACCAACCATTTTTCTATAGTATGTGTCATAGTCCATTTGCATTACCATAAAGAAATACCTGAAGGTGGATAATCTATAAAGAAAAGAGGTTTATTTTGCTTATCATTCTGCAGGCTGTACAAGAAGCATATAATCAGCATGTGCTTCTGGTGAAGGTTTCAGGAAACTTCCACCCATGAAAAAAAGTGCAGTGGGGCAGGCATCACACAGAGGAAGGAAACAAGAATGAGAGAGGAATGGAAAATGTCAGGCTCTTTTTAACAATCAGTCCTTGTAGCAATTAACAGAATGAAAACTCACTTATTCCTGTGAGAATGGCACCAAGACATTTATAAGGGATCTACTCCCATGAACCAAACAGGTTCTACCTCAAATAGGCCCTGTCTCCAACACTGGAGATCAAATTTCAATGTGAGATTTGGAGGAGACAATAGCCACACCATATCAGCATGATATAGGAGTTCTTTAAAAATTACCAGGCTATGTATAAATTGCACAATAAAACCACACCTTATAAGAATAAAGGGAGGTTGGGAGCACCACCCTCAAAACTTCCTCAGTAACACATACAATAAAAACATAAGACATAATAACCCTTTTATTTACATAATAAGTTGTGAAGACATACATATATATTACAATAAATGTGCTTGACCTTGAAAAATATCTGAGGTTAACTCACAGAAACCTGCATAAGAAAGGTTACAATTTGTGAGTTATTGGAAGTGATATGTGGGACATCTGATTTGGACTGAATGGATAATACCAGATGTGAATGGGTGAGCTTATAACGTGCAGTGAACTTAAGTCACTGGCAGATGTTTGAGGTATGTGCATATGTATCTTTCCTGTATTCTTATGTGGCTCTGTTTGGGGGTTGGGGGGTCCAGTTTTCTTGTTCATCTGATGTTTCTTGTAGATAGAATTGCACATAAACAAACTTGCAATTCACATTGTGTTTGCATTATTTCCTGGTATATTAATTGTTTTGGAACACAGTCACATTTACACGGCAAGTATTATAGCAAAACAGACTGCCGTAATTTTTGTAGATAAGCTCGCATTACCTTCAAATGATGAATTTTAACCATGTCTTGCTTCCAAAATTGTGGCTTTTCAATTATTGCTCAGTTCACTCAATTAATTTGTGTTAAAAAGAACAGAAAAAAAATAAGTAAAAATAAATTAAATCGGGCCGGATACGATGGCTCACGCATGTAATCCCACTGCTTTGGGAGGCCGAGGATCACAAGGTCAGGAGTTCGAGGCCAGCCTGGCCAACATGTTGAAATTCCGTCTCCATTAAAAAGACAAAAAATTAGCCAGGCATGGTGGCATGCATCTGTAGTCCCAGCTACTTGGGCTGAGGCAGGAGAATGTCTTGAACCCAGGAGGCAGAGGTTGCAGTGAGCTGAGACCATGCAACCGCGCTCCAGCCTGGGCCACAGAGCAAGACTCCATCTCAAAAAGAAAGACAAAAAAAAAAAAAATCTTAAATCAAATCACACATTTTACTTGATGGAAAAACTGCTTATGAAAAAAGATGTTGTTTGGTATCATAATAAATGTTTAAATTGGTTACTATTGATATAATCCCAAAGTAGAATCAAAATGTGGAGAAAACAGGACTGTAATAATTGTTTAAAAAACAACAAACAATTTAGGCAATAAGGAATATGGTAGCTGAAAGGATGTTTGTAGGTAACAAGTCTCATCAAAAAATTTGTAATTGGGATATTTGAATGATATTTTAAAGGAGTCTGGTAAAGAATAAAGAGCAGGTAATTAGGTCAAATAAAAATGGCAATAATACAAGTTAAGCACCTAGGCTGTATCCAGAAAAATTCATCGATAGTTATCAGTTTCTAAGCAAAAAGCCCAATTCTTAGAATAATTTCCAAACTCGACGGTGATGACTATGAGAAAGAAGAATGAAAATGTATGAAGGGACGTCACTCTAACATGTCAGAAATATTTTATAGGCTGTTTGGTATAGGAAATAAGGAAAAGCAGAGTTATTTGTCTACCATATCATTTTAAGGAAGGGTATAAAGCTAGGTTAGACTATGGTCGAATATTGAAATAATAAACCTACTTTAAAATACCTGCAGCTAAGCCAGAAAAGATGTGTGTGTGTGTTTGTGTGTGTGTGTCTGTGTTTAAGATACATCCTCATTGTGCATGGGTTCATGAGTGGAAGATCTTGTGTTCAAAGTCACCAGGAGCACTGTTTGACTGAAACTGTGATCATCTTGGGGACTGGGGCCACTCTCTGGATTATGTGAATTTCTAAATCATTTAGGCAGTGGGAAGAGGGCAGTGAAGGATTAGACACTAGCAATTTAGTGCTCTGGCCTGAATGTGAAGTCACTATTTCCACTCAAAATTCATTGGCCCAAAGTCATCATGTAACACTCCTTCCTTCAATCAATGAGAGAAAGAAAATGTAATATTATTAGGAACCCAGTATGAAAGAAAATCAGATATGACTGAGTTCTAGAAGTCTATACACTTACCACAGACAGAGACTGTTTCAGGAAAATGCAAAATCTCATGTATCCATATGACCAAAATCAGCCTTAAAAGTAAGACACGCACTTCCAGCCTTATGTGTAAGACACACACTTCTAGAACAGAAGATAATCGATTCATCTATTCATTCATTCTCTAAAGAGAAACCACCTTTGTTGACTGGCACAGACTTGAGAATGCAGAAATAATCAGAATCATCCCATGTCATCTATACAAATTGTCAACTTTGTGGTTGCACATGCATTGGACAACATGATTTTTGTGGAACATTAGCTTTTAATGAAAGATGGAATCTCTTTAGGATTATGCTTTTCAGCCTTATTTTGTAAACCTGGATGAACAATTATTTTTTATAATAAATTACATAAAGTTTTTTTTTTTTTTTTATTTCAGCATTGTTATAATAAAGTGAGTGCTGTTGGGTTAATAGTCCAGAAGATAACACCAAAAAATCTTTTGCAAGTCTATTTGAAGCTAAATAGTGATATTTAGGTTAAAATAATCAATCTGCAAAACTTTGTATCTATATATTTCTTTTCATTTTATTCTTCTGTTCTGACAAGTATGAGCCAAAGTCTCATAAAATATTGTTCCACATATTTTTTCTTTGTTTATTATTCATTTTTTTCTTTTTTAAAATTATACCTTAAGTTTTGGCATACACGTTTGTTTCATAGGTATACACTTGCCAGTGTGGTGGTTTGCTGCCTCCATTGCACCGTCATCTACATTAGGTATTTCTCCTAATGCTATCACTCCCCAATACTCCCACCCCCTGATATTGCTACCTTAGCCACCCACACCCCAGTCCCTAGTGTGTGATGTTCCCCTCTCTGTGTCCATGTGTTCTCGTTGTTCAACACCTACTTATGAGTGAGAACATATGGCGTTTGGTTTTCTGTTCTTGTGTCAGTTTGCTGAGAATGATGGTTTCCAGTTTCTTCCATGTCCCTGCAAAAGACATGAACTAACCCTTTTTTCTGGCTGCATAGTGTTCCATGATGTATATGTGCCACATTTTCTTTATCCAGTCTATCAATGATGGACATTTGGGTTGGTTCCAAGTAATTGCTATTGTAAACAGTACAAAATGAACATATGTCTGCATGTGTCTTTATAATAGAATGATTTATAATCGTTTGGGTATATACCCAGTAATGGGATTCCTGGGTCAAATGGAATTTCTTTTTTCAAGATCCTCGAGGAATCACCACACCAACTTCCACAATGGTTGAACTAATTAACACTCCCACCAACAGTGTAAAAGTGTTCCTATTTCTCCACATCCTCTCCAGTATCTGTTGTCTCCAGATTTTTTAATCATTGCCGTTCTAACTGGCATGAGATGGTCTCTCAATGTGGTTTTGATTTGCATTTGTCTAATGACCAGTGATGATGAGCTCTTTTTCCCATGTTTGTTGGCTGCATAAATGTCTTCTTTTGAGAAGTGTATGTTCATATGCTTTATCCATTTTTCGATGGGTTTTTTTTTTTTCTTATAAATTTGTTTAAGCTCTCCATAGATTCTGGATAGCAGCCCTTTGTCAGACGGGTAGGTTGCAAATTTTTTTTTCCCATTCTGTTGGTTGCCAGTTAACTCTATTGGTAGTTTTTTATTTATTTATTTATTTTTTTTTCTGTGCAGAAGCTTTTTTTTTTTTCTCCCCATTTATTTATTTTATTGCATTTTAGGTTTTGGGGTACATGTGAAGAACATGCAAAATTGTTGCATAGGTACAGACGTGGCAGTGTGATTTGCTGCCTTCCTCCCCATCACTTACATCTGGCATTTCTCCCCTTGCTATCTCTCCCTAGCTCCCCACCCCCACTGTCCCTCCCCTATTTCCCCCCAACTGACCCCAGTGTGTAGAGCTCCCCTGCCTGTGTCCATGTGTTCTCATTGTTCAACACCCGCCTATGAGTGAGAACATGCGGGGTTTGATCTTCTGCTCTTCTGTCAGTTTGCTGAGAATGATGGTTTCCAGGTTCATCCATGTCCCTGCAAAGGACCCAAACTCATCATTTTTGATGGCTGCATAATATTCCATGGTGTATATGTGCCACATTTTCCCTATCCAGTCTATCGTCGATGGGCATTTGGGTTGGTTCCAGGCCTTTGCTATTGTAAACAGTGCTGCAATGAACATTCGTGTGCACGTGTCCTTATAGTAGAACGATTTGTAATCCTTTGGATATATACCCAGTAATGGGATTGCTGGGTCAAATGGAATTTCTATTTCTAGGTTCTTGAGGAATCGCCACACTGTCTTCCACAATGGTTGAACTAATTTACACTCCCACCAACAGTGCAAAAGTGTTCCTATTTCTCCACATCCTCTCCAGCATCTGTTGTCTCCAGATTTTTTAATGATCGCCATTCTAACTGGCATGAGGTGGTATCTCAATGTTGTTTTGATTTGCATTTCTCTGATGACCAGTGATGATGAACATTTTTCCATATGTTTGTTGGCCTCATGTATGTCTCCTTTTGTAAAGTGTCTGTTCATATCCTTTGCTCACTTTTGAATGGGCTTGTTAGTTTTTTTCTTGTAAACCTGTTTTAGTTCTTTGTAAATTCTGGATATCAGCCCTTTGTCAGATGGGTAAACTGCAAACATTTTTTCCCATTCTGTTGGTTGCCGATTCACTCTAATGACTGTTTCTTTTG
>NW_022436951.1:13587669-13688304 GCF_009761245.1 Sapajus apella
TCCTTCAGTTCTGCTCTGATCTTAGCTATTTCTTGTCTTCTGCTAGACTTTGAGTTTTTTTGATCTTGCTCCTCTAGCTCTTTCAGTTTTGACGATAGGGTGTCAATTTTTGATCTCTCCTTGCTTCTCATGTGGGCACTTATTGCTATATATATTTCCTCTAGAGACTCCTTTAAATGTGTCCCAGAGATTCTGGTATGTTGTGTCTTCATTCTCATTGGTTTTGAAGAACATCTTTATTTCTGTCTTCATTTCACTGTTTATCCAATCAACATTCAAGAGAAAGTTGTTCAGTTTCCATGAAGCAGTGTGGTTCTGGGTTAGTTTTTGAATTCTGAGTTCTAACTTGATTGCACTGTGGTCTGAGAGACTGTTTGTTACGATTTCCATTCTTTTGCATTTGCATTTAAATTTAATTCGGTTATTTTTGTTTTGGATTTTGTTGCCATTGCTTTTGGTGTATTAGTCATGAAGTCCTTGCCCATGCCTATGTCCTGAATGCTATTGCCTAGATTTTCCTCTAGAGTTTTTATGTGTTAGGCCTCATGTTTAAATATTTAATTCAGCTAGAGTTAATTTTAGTATAAGGTGCAAGAAAGGGATCCAGTTTTAGCTTTCCACATAAGGCTAGCCAGTTTTTCCAACACCATTTATTAAATAGGGAAACACTTCCCCATCACTTGTTTTTGTCAGATTTGTCAAAGATCAGATGGTTCTAGTTGTGTGGTGTTCTTACTGAAGCCTCTGTTCTGTTCCATTGGTCTATATCTCTGTTTTGGTACCAGTATCATGCTGTTTTGATTACAGTAGTCTTGCAATATAGTTTGAAGTCAGGTAGAGTAATGCCTCCAGCTTGTTTTTTTGTTTTTTTTTTTTTTTTTTGCTTAGGATTGTATTGGCTATGTGGGCTCTTTTTTGGTTCCATATGAAGTCTATGTTGGTTTTTTCCAACTCTGTGAAGAAAGTCATTGGTAGCTTGATGGGGATAGCATTGAATGTATAAATTACTCTGGGCAGTTTGTCCATTTTCATGATATTGATTATTCCTATCCATGAGCATGGACTGTTTTTCAATCAGTTTGTGTCCTCTTTTATTACCTTCAGCAGTGGTTTGTGGTTCTCCTTGAAGAGGTCATTTACATCCCTTGCTAGTTGTATTCATAGGTATTTTATTCCTTTGTAGCAAATGTGAATGGGAGTTCTCTCATGATTTAGCTGTTTGTCTATTATTGGTGTATAGGAATGCTTGCGATTTTTGCACATTGATTTTGTATCCTGAGACTTTGTCGATGTTGCTTATCAGCTTAAGGATATTTGGGGCTGAGACAATGGGGTTTTCTAAATATACGATCATTTCATGTTCAAACAAGAACAATTTGACATCCTCCCTTCCTATTCAAATACGCTTTATTTCCTTGCATGATGGCCCTAACCAGAACTTCCAGTACTGTGTTGAATGGGAGTGGTGAGAGATGGCATCCTTGTCTAGTGTCAGTTTTCAAAGGGAATCATTCCAATTTTTGCTCATTCCATATGATATAGGCTCTGGGTTTGTCATAGATAGCTCTTATTATTTTGAGATATGATCCATTGATAACCTAATTTATTGAGTTTATTGACAGTTTTTAGCATAAAGGTCTGTTGAATTTTGTCAAAGGTGTTCTGTGCATCTATTGAGATAATCATGTGGGTTTTGTCTTTGGTTCTGTTTATGTGATGGATTATGTTTATAGATTTGCATATGTTGAACCAGCCTTGCATTCCTGGGGTGAAGCTAACTTGATTGTGATGGATAAGCTTTTTGATGTGCTGTTGGATTCTGTTTGCCAGTATTTTATTGAAGATTTTTGCATCAATATTCATCTTGGATATTGGCCTGAAAATTTCTTTTTTATTTGTGTATCTGCCAGGTTTTGGTATCAGGATGATGTTGGTCTCATAAAATAAGTTAGGGAGGATTCCATCTTTTTGTATTTTTGGAATAGTTTCAGAAGGAATTGTACCACCTCCTCTTTGCACCTCAGGTAGAATTCAGCTGTGAACCTATCTGGTTCTGGAGTTTTTTTGGTTGGTAGACTATTAATTGCTGTCTCAAATTCAGACTTCTGTATTGGTCTATTCAAGAATTCACCTTCCTCCTTGTTTCGTCTTGGGGACGGTGTAGGCTTCCAGGAATATATCCATTTCTTCTGTGTTTACTGGTTTATCTGCATAGAGTTGTTTGTAGTAATCTCTGATGGTACTTCGTATTTTTGTGGGATCAGTGGTGATATCCCCTTGATCAATTTTTATTGCATCTATTTGAATATTCTCTCTTTTTTTTTTTATTAGTCTGGCTAGCAGTCTATCTATTTATTGATCTTTTCAAACAATCAGCTCCTGGATTTATTGATTTTTTGAAGGGTTTTTTTGTGTCTCTATGTCCTTCAGTTCTTCTCCGCTCTTAGTTATTTCTTGTCTTCTGCTAGCCTTTGAATTTTTTTGATCTTGTTCCTCTAGTTCTTTTAATTGTGACATTAGGGTGTCAATTTTAGATCTTTCCTCACTTATCATATGGGCACTTAGTGCTATAAATTTTCCCCTAGACACTGCTTTAAATGTGTCCCAGAGATTCTGGTACGTTGTGTCTTCACTCTCTTTGGTTTTGAAGAACATCTTTATTTCTGGCTTCATTTCATTATTTATCCAGGAGTCATACAGGAGCAGGTTGTTTAGTTTCCATGTCGTTGTATGGTTTTGAGTGAGTTTCTTAATCCTGAGTTCTAATTTGATTTCACTGTGATCTGAGAGACTGTTTATTATGAATTCCATTTTTTTACATTTGCTGAGGAGTGTTTTACATCTGATTATATGGTCAATTTTAGAATAAGTGTGATGTGGTGTTGAGAAGAATGTATATTCTGTGATTTTGGGGTGGAGAGTTTTGTAGAGGTCTATTAGGTCCACTTGGTCCAGATCTGAGTTCAAATCCTGTTAATTGAACAGGATTTGTTAATTTTCTCTTGTTAATTTTTAATTATTAATTAAAAATTATTTCTTGTTAATTTTCTCTCTCGATCTCTCGAGTATTGGCAATGGTGTGTTATAGTCTCCCACTATTATTGTGGGGGAGTCTAAGTCTCTTTGCAGGTCATTAAAAATTTATTTTATATATCTGGGTGCTCCTGTATTGGGTGCATATATATTTGGGATAGTTATCTCTCCTTGTTGCATTAATTCCTTTACCATTATGTAATGCCTTTCTTTGTCTCTTTTGATCTTTGTTGGTTTAAAGTCCATTTTATCAGAGTCTAGTATTGCAACACCTTCTTTTTTTGCTCTCCATTTGCTTGGTAAATCTTCCTCCATCTCTTTATTTTAAGCCTGTGAGTGTCTTTGCTTGTGAGATGGGTCTCCTGAATACAGCACGCCAATGGGTCTTGACTTTTTTTCAGCATGCCAGTGTGTGTCTTTTGATTGGGGCTTTTAGGCCATTTACATTTAAGGTTAATATTGTTATATGTGAATTTGATCCTGCCATTTAGATGCTAGCTGGCTGTTTTGCTGGTTAGTTGATGCAGTTTCTTCATAGTGTTGATGGTTTTTACAGTTTGGTATGTTTTTGTGATAGCTGGTACTGGTTGTTCCTTTCCATGTTTTAGCGTTTCCTTCAGGAGCTCTTGTAGGAGGACGGGTGGTGAAATGTTTTAGCAATTGCTTTTTCATAAAGGATTTTATTTCTCCTTCACTTATGAAGCTTAATTTGGCTGGATATGAAATTATGGGTTGAAAACTTTTTCTTTAAGAATGTTGAATATTGGCCCTCACTGTCTTCACATTTGTAGTTTCTGCGAAGAGATCTGCTGTGTGTCTGATGGGATTCCCTTTGTAGGTAACCTGACCTTTCTCTCTGGTTGCCCTTATCATTTTTTCCTTCATTTCAATCTTGGTAAATCTGATGATTATGTTCCTTGGGGTTGCTCTTCTTGAGGAATATCTTTGTGGTGTTCTCTGTATTTCCTGTATTTGAATGTTGGCCTGCCTGGCTAGTTTGGGGACATTTTCCTGTATAATATCCTGAAGAGTGTTTTCCAACTTGGTTTTGATCTCCCTGTTACTTTCAGATACACCGGTCAAACATAGATTTGTCTTTTCACATAATCCCATATTCTTGGAGGCTTTGTTCATTTCTTTTCATTCTTTTTTCTCTAATCTTGCCTTCTCATTTTATTTATTGAGTTGATCTTCAATTTCTGATATCCTTTCTTCTTCTTGATCGATTAGGCTATTGAAGCTTGTTTATGCTTTGCAAAGTCCTTGTGCTGTGTTTTTCAGCTCCATCAAGGTGTTTATGTTCTTCTCTAAGCTGGTTATTCTAGTTAGCGTTTCATCACACATTTTACAAGGTCCTTAGTTTCTTTGCATTGGGTTAGAACATGCTCCTTCAGCTTGGAGTTTATTACCCACCTTTTGAAGCCTGTTTCTGTCAGTTTGTCACACTCATTCTCCATCCAGTTTTGCTGGTGAGGGGTTGTGATCCCTTGGAGGAGAAGAGACATTCTGGCTTTTGGTGATTTCAGCCTTTTTTGTACTGATTCCTTCCCATCTTTGTGGATTTATCTATCTTTGGTCTCTGAAGTTGGTGACTTTTGGATGGGGTTTCTGGGTGGGCATTCTTTCTGTTGATGTTGAAGCTATTTTTCACTGTTTGTTAGTTTTCCTTCTCACAGTCAGACCCCTCTGCTGCTAGTCTTCTGAAGTTTGCTGGTGGTCCAATCCAGAACCTGCTTGCCTGGGATTCACCTGCAGGGGCTGCAGAACAGCAAAGATTGCTGCCTGTTTCTTCCTCTGGTAGCTTTGTCTCAAAGGGTACCTGCCAGATGTCAGCCAGAGCTCTCCTGTATGATGTGTCTCCAAGATAGAATACAAAGGGGGTCAGGGAACCACTTGAGGAGGCAGTCTGTCCCTTAAAGGAGCTCAAGCACTGTTCGGGGGCTCTGTTGCTCCCTTCCATGCTGCTGGGCAGGGACGTTTAAGTCTGCTGAAGCAGAACCCACAACTGCCCCTTTCCCCAGGTGCTTCATCCCAGAAAGGTAGGGGGTTAGTAAGTCCCAGATGGGCTGCTGTCTTTTTTTTTCTGAGATGCCCTGCCCAGCAAAAAGGGAACCTACTTGACAGTCTGCCTGCCAGAGGCCTTGGTGAGCTGCAGTGCTGGGCTCTGCCCAGCTGCTGTGTAAGCTTCTCAAGGCAGTGACTTTGTTTACACAGGCAAAGTTGAAGCCACCTACCAGAGCCTCAGCAATGGTGGGCGCCCCTCCCCTGACCAAGCTCCAATGTCCCTGATCAAGTTCAGACTGCTGTGCTGGTTGCTAGAATTTCAAGCCAGTATGTTTTCATATTGCACTATGTTTTTTTGAGTAAATTAAAGTAATAAATGATTTCCTATCAAAAACTACTTTATTTCTTTTACAATATGTTTCACTAGCTTATTCAAGTAAAGTTTATGACTAAATAGAAAACTCACATGCATTTGAAATTAATTTTATTTGTTTGTGTTAGTGAATATTTAAATATCTGGTCTGGTTATGTGATTAATATCACAAGGCATCTAGTTGAAGTAGAGGATATGTTTTAATCTCTGAACTATGAAATAGATCAATGAGGTACTCTAGAATTAAACCTTTGTGCATAATATTTACATTATTTTTAATAATTTTGTTAATATAGTAAGGTATTACATATTTTAACAATGCATTGAATAATACCTTATCATATAAGATGGTGGTGCTATAAAATTAAAGAATGGTTGTATGTAACAAATAGCTTTGCAAACAAGTCCATTTGCATGGACTTTAAAAGCTGAAGTAATGAAATTCTAATTGAGTGGCATATTATGTAAACAGTCCTATTTATAGGAAGATTGAATAGGTCATAGATTCTGTAAAGCTGCAGAAGGTTTCTGAAAAATTGAACTCCACATTTATGTCAATCAAAATTTTGGCTATGAATTGCCTACTTGTGCTAAAAACAGTGTAAAGCACTATATATTCAAAATAAAGGCATGCCAGTTTAGTACACATTCTAAAGGGTTTGTAATCCAGATGGAGATGACAAGTCAGTAGTAAATAAAAAGTAGAACAGTGAGTAGCTGACATTTTGACTGGCAAATGAGGCATTAAGAAGATATTTATTTATTTATTTTTGAGATGCAGTCTTATTCTGTCACCCAGGCTGGAGTGCAATGGTGCGATCTCGGCTTACTGCAACCTCCACTTTCAGGTTTAAGAGATTCTCCTGCCTTAACCTCCTGAGTAGCTGGGATTACAGGCACCTGCCATCATGCTCATCTAATTTCTGTAGTTTGGTAGAGACTGGGCTTCACCATGTGGCTAGGCCACATGGTGATCTACCTGTCTCTGCCTCCCAAAGTGCTGGGATTACAAGCATGAGCCACCACACCCAGCCTGGCATTAAGGAAAATATAACCTAAAGGCAAGGGAAGAGGACTATGAAGCTACACGTGGCTTCATATATGCATATGTATATGTATATAAATTATAAGATGGTTGGTTATTTGAGTGGATATGCAGAAAGACACATTAAAAAAATTAAGTACCAAAAATACAAAAAAGTTTTTAAAAACTGCAATATTTGGTAAAATCATTATTAATTATATAACAGCTCCTGGCTAACTATCATAAATCCCATGCTATGGTACAACTCAGTAGTTATATAGAGATTAACATTCTGTAAGAGTTATTGCTGAGTTTAAAATGAGGAAACTGAGGACAGTATAAGAAAATTAAATGCCAATTTATTCAACTCCCGGGCGAGGTTCCATGGTCCTGGGGAAAGGGGCCAGGGAAGTCGCACCAACTTCCTGGGGCGTGGGGTTTTTATGGCTAGGAGGAGCGAGCAACAGCTGGGTGCTCTGATTGACTCCAGGGGAGTGGGATTGAGATGGGGCAGGTTTTCCGGTGGGAGAACCGGCCAGGAGCCTTGCATCAGCTGGTGCTTTCCAGGGGAGCCCTGCGGCAGAGCTAGGTGCCGAGTGCAGAGGTGGGCGTGTCCAACCTCCTGACGAGGCAAACGGCCTTACAATTTCTAATCCAGTGTTTTAATTGCAATGTTAGAACACTTAGTATTTGTATGAGCAATTTTCTCAAAACTAATGTTAAACACTTAAATTGTCATGTGTAAATTATGTTGGAATTTTGCTTGATGCTTTCAGGGGACATAAAAGATACTTTAAAAATGTAAAGGTTTTGGCTTTCTAGAAAACCTCCAAGCAACTAGAGTGAGCTTCGTACCGCAGTATTGAAGTGGTTTCAAGGAGTGTACAGTGAACCAGCTTGAGCAATGAAACTTGTCTGTCCTTCCAATTTCTGTCTTTGGTTCTTCTCTGGCTGATACTCTGGACTGATAATAGAGACAGGTGATGTAAGTTCTTGTCCATTCCAGTCATGCCCACTTGCAATAATAACTCATATTTATATTAACATGTATTCAAACTATACTCATATGCTTGAGAGTGTCTTGGGATCTTTTTCCCCATTGGAGGAAGGTCTGGCATTACCTTGCAAATAAATCTCAAATTCCCTTCCCTTATCACCCTTCTAGTTACTAGTTGCTATCTACTGAAGACAATTTATGTGATTCCAGAGAATTAGCCCTCTTCATGAGCCCTCTTTATCTGTAGTATTCACTTGATCCACCTTAGTGAGTTCTTTCTTTGTCCAATTACCAGGCTGTATTTAATATGCTTACTCAGACTATAAGTCAGTGAACTCAGGTTTTGATTGCTTAGTTTAAATCTGTGTCATCTGGATTTTTTTAATGGTTAGCCCTTGATTTGAGCTTCTCATAACCCAACTCAGTCAAGCCTTTGTGATCTGTGGCTAAACAGGCTATGCATAGGTTTCTAAGGATCAGTGACATGAAGAATCTGGCCACCAAACAACAATCTGTCCTTCAGAATCTGTAAGTGAAATTCATTTCGCATAGCTTTAGTCTGTTTTTAATGAGCTCAATATCCCTTGGTGCAGACATAGATTAGATATTCATTAAGTGTTTAATGGACTTAGTGGCTGCCTATAGTGTGCCACATTTTAAGTATTCCCATGAACCTTTTCAATAATAAACTATGTGCATTAGTTATCATAATTTTAGTTAATAAATACAAATGCAGAGAACTAAAGATTCTGATTCTACCAAAACTGCAGACAAGAAAACTCAAACTTTGTATTATATGACATTCCTATGGAGATTTTGACATCCTAGAGTCAATGAGTAGCAAGCCCAAAATCTTCACTGGTATAACTGGAAGTAAATGATCTTTTTGTAACGTTCTCCTCTTTTCTTTTTGTTTCCCTAGTACTTTATCCTTGGTGACCTTAGCATGTATACCTTTATCTCTGCATCCTATGTTCTTCATGCAATTTGGTATCAAAATTCTGAGGACAGATTATAAACTTTATTAGCTATTTTTACTATCAATGTGCCACAATATTGACCCCATGTAGAAACTTAATAAATGTTGGTCAAAGGCACATCCAGTTATGAAAGAAAGTTCAGGCTCTTAAATATTTATATTTAAAGTATTTTTTGATTAGATTATATTTTGAATATGGATACATTTTATGTGCATAATTACTTTTATTCATTTATACATACATATTTTGAGATTACATCACAGTAGCTTATTCCTGAATGGAGTGTACTTTATTTTTCCTGTTTTTTTTTTTTTTTAAATTGCATTTTAGGTTTTGGGGTACATGTGAAGAACATGCAAGATTGTTGCATAGATACACACATGGCAGTGTGATTTGCTGCCTTCCTCCCCATCACCTATATCTGGCATTACTCCCCATGCTATCTCTCCCCAACTCCCCACCCCCCACTGTCCCTGCTTTATTTCCCCCCGACAGACCCTAGAGTGTGATGCTCCCCTCCCTGTGTCCATGTGTTTTCATTGTTCAACACCCACCTATGAGTGAGAATATGCAGTGTTTGATTTTCTGTTCTTGTGTCAGTTTGCTGAGAATGATGGTTTCCAGGTTCATCCATGTCCCTACAAAGGAAACAAACTCATTGTATTTTTCTAATTTTTTGTCACATAATATTCCTATGGAATTTGGAAACCTCACTAATCTTAAAATTCCTACTGACCTATTGATTTTTGATATGAAGTTTCTTTGGATGCAAAGTACATCATAAACATGTAAAGCAAACCTTCTATTTTCTCGCAGTTCCATATATATATATATATATTGAACGTGAAAGAAACTTTTGACAATACATGTAATATAGTAAAACAACTTTTTTTTTCTAGACAGAAAGTATAAAAGATGAACAACGACTGGCCTGTTGTTTTGAAAGAAAATCTGCTGCCCTTAGGCATCTTTATGAACAATCCAAGTACAATTGCATTGCAAAATTAATGAGCCAAGAAAATGAGCCTTGGTTACTTTTCCACTCTTTGACTTCTAACATTACACTTGTTCCTATGGTTTACATTAGAAGCACTACATTAAATTTACATGATATATAGCTTTGTCTTCTGATCTATTAGAAGCAAACTAAACTCTTATAATAATAATCTTACCTGGCTCTATGTCATTATTTGCAAGAAAAAAAGTAGAGTTTAAAAATAAATGAATCATGATTGTATATTTAGAAGACTGCATGGTCTCAGCCTAAAATCTCCTTAAGTTGATAAGCAACTTCAGTAGCTTCAATACAAAATCAATGTTCAAAAATCACAAGCATTCCTATATACCAAGAATAGACAGAGAGCCAAATCATAAGTGAATTCCCATTTATAATTGCTACAAAGAGAATAAAATATCTAGAAATACAACTTACAAGCCATGTGAAGGACCTCTTCAAGGAGAACTACAAACCACTGCCCAAAAAAATAAGAGAGGTCACAAACAAATGGAAAAACATTCCATGCTCATGGATAGGAAGAATCAATATCGTGAAAATGGCCATACTGCCCAAGGTAATTTATAGAATCAATGCTATCTTCATCAAGCTATCATTGACTTTCTTCACATAATTAGAAAAAACTACTTTAAATTTCATATGGAAACAAAAAAGAGCCCACAGAGCCAAGACAGTTCTAAGGAAAAAGAACAAAGCTGGAGGCGTCATGCTACCTGACTTCAAACTACACTTCAAGGCTACCTTAATGAAAACATCATGGTAGTGGTACCAAAACAAATAAGTAGACCAAAGGAACAGAACAGCGACCTCAGAAATGATGCCACATGTCTATCTAACCATCTGATCTTTGACAATCCTGACAAAAACAAGCAATGGGGAAAGGATTCCCTGTTTAATACATGGTGTTGGGAAAACTGGGTAGCCATATGCAGAAAACTGAAACTGGATCCCTTCCTTATACCTTATACAAAAATTAACTCAAGATAGATTAAAGACTTAAACATGCGACCTAAAACCATAAAAACCCTAGAAGAACACATGGACATATCATTCAGGACATAGGCATGGGCAAAGACTTCATGACTAAAACACTAAAAACAATGGAAAGAGAAGCCAAAATTTGCAAATGGGATCGAGTTAAACTAAATATCTTCTGCACAGCAAAAGAAACTATCATTGGAGTGAATAGGCAATCTACAGAATGGGAGAACATTTTTCAATCTATCCATCTGAAAAAGGGCAAATAGCCAGAATCTGCAAAGAACCTAAACAAAATTATAAGAAAAAAAACATATGAACAGACACTTCTCAAAAGAAGACATTTATGCATCCAACAAACATATGAAAAAAGCTTATCATCACAAGTCATCAAGAAACGCAGATCAAAACCACAATGGGATACCGTCTTATGCCAGTTAGTATGGTGATCATTAAAAAGTCAGTAAACAACAGATGCTGGAGAGGATGTGGAGAAATAGGCTTTTACACAAAAGGAGTGTAGATTAGTTCAACCATTGTGGAAGACAGTGTGGCAATTTCTCAAGAATCTAGAATCAGAAATACCATTTGACCCAGCAATCCCATTACTGGGTAGGTACCCAAAGGATTATAAATCATTCTATTATAAAGACACATGCATACATATGTTTATTATGGCACTGTTCACAGTAGCAAAGACTTGGAACCAACCCAAATATCCATCAATGATAGACTGGACAAAGAAAATATGGCACATATACACCATGAAATACTCTGCAGCCATAAAAAAGGATGAGTTCATGTTCCTTTCAGGGACTTGGACGAAGCTGGAAACCGTCGTTCTCAGCAAAGTGACACAGCAACAGAAAACGAAACACTGCATGTTCTCACTCGTAAGTGGCAGTCGAACAATGAGAACACATGGACACAGGAAGGGGACCACCACACACTGGGACCTGTTAGGGGGTCAGGAAGTAGGAGAGGAATTGCATTAGGAGAAATACCTAATGAATATGACAGGTTGATTGGTACAGCAGACCACCATGGCACGTGTATATCTATGTAACAAACCTGCATGTTCTGCACATGTATCTCAGAACTTAAAGTTTAATAATAAAAAAATAATAAATGAATCTGAAAACTACAAGCCACAAGAATGGCTGTGAAAATGAGTGAGGATATAATCTTGAGTTTTGAAAACATGGGCTCTAGAATTTGTAAAGTTATTTCAATGTTGTAGCTATTTTTAGAACTAAGCATATGCCACAGCCTTCCTAATACCAGTAGAAATATAAAGCAAAAAGTTGGAACTCTGGCTACTTTATGAGAATATTTATCTTGGAATTGACACTTAGATGCTCTGACCTGTTGGATTTTGAACAGAAAAATATACTACAGACAATTGGACTATATATTTCTGTCATTGCATCTTGTAATTTTGCTGGCACTCAGATGAAATCAGAGGACAGCAGAAGCCACTGATGGAGAGAGCACAAATGAGGCGGTGCTAAGAAAAAAATACTTCTTGCCAGGAAAGAGGAGCTTTAAAAAGAAATTGATTGTGAACACGGATTTCAATTTTGGTTCACAAAGCAGAGATTGCACAATATGGCAGCTTAAAATATACAGCTTTTTATTGAAAAAAAAAACAATAAAAATATATGTTTACATGGAAACACATACATCACAGTGTGTGTGTTTGTGTGTGTGCGTAAAAGAACACCTATAGAAAAAGCACTGAAACTCTTAATATCCTTAGTTGAATAATTGCAAATAAAACAAAACCATTTCAGCTACCTCATACCTGAATCATACACTACTTTGTGACAGCATGTGCATCAGAGAAAATCGGGCGTTAGATGTTTTTTAAAAATGACACTAAATGTATCTAGAACCTTCCTTTTTATCATCTGACAACATATGAAACTCATTACTATGTCAGTTTGTTCAGGATTCTTCTAGGCAAAAAAAATTCTGAAATTATTTTGAGAAAAGTTTTCATATCTAAAATTATTGTAAAGTATCATATTCTTCAGATCATATTTCAATTACAGGATTTACCATGACTTCATATTAACAGATTAAATTGGAACTTTTATTTAGCATGGTAGGGCTGCAGAGGGAGATTATTTAGAAGTTAAGGGAATATGTTTGGCTTTCTCAACCTCTATAAATACCTGAGTTTTGTGCAGGCATTCATACAACTGTCTTATTATTGGATATCCCAAAGCAGCCTGTAATTATCCATCCTTGATTTGCCTTAATAAATGAGGCTTCCCCTGATCATTTTACTAATTTAATACTTAATAGCTAATAACTGCAGATACGATACTATAAAACATGCTTGATCAAATATTATTATTATTATTTTTGAGACAGAATCTTGCTCTGTTGGTCAGGCTGAAGTGGAGTGGCCCAATATTGGCTCACTGCAACCTCTGCCTCCTGGATTCAAGTGATTTTCTTCTGTCAGTCCCCCAAGTAGCTGAGATTACAGGTGTCTTCCATCACGCCTGGCTAATTTTTGTTTTTTTAGTAGAGACAGGGTTTCACCATGTTGGCCAGGGTGATCTTGAACTCCTGACCTCAGATGATCCTCCCACCTTGGCCTCCCAAAGTGCTGGGGTTACAGAAATGAACCACTGCACCTGGCCAACCAAATATTATTTTTAAGTGCATGATTGCATTTGTTAAAATTTTATTCACAAACAAATGTATTCATTATGTGGAATAGTGGTTAAATGTACAAAGTTATATTTCAAACAGTCCTGGGTTTAAGTAAAGATTTTATAGCAAATGAAACTGGTAACCACAGACCCCACTGAAACATTCCTTTTTACCTGTAAAACAATGAATATTAGATAAGGTGAAATGTGAAGAGAAAATGATCAACATATATTAGATATGGTAAATGTGAAGAAGAATAACACAATGATGATAGGATGATACATTAGAGTAAGTTAACTTTCTCAAACTCAGTTTTCTCATATTTAAAATAATACAATATTACCTCAAATCTTTTTTAGGTAAAAATAAGGTATTTTGTGTAAATTTCAGCTTTTAATCTCTATAACGCTTGAGTGAGTATCTTAGCTATTATGAATGTTGTAAGTAATAAAATTAGATTTAGTCACTGGATTTTCTTTATCTATTCCTCTGTTGATAGATGGATGTTTAGGTTACTTCCAAATCTTAGCTAGTATAAACAGTGCTGCAACAAAAGTAGAAGTACAAATATCTCTTTGATCGACTGAATTTCTTTTATTTTGGATATATACCCAGAAGTGAGATTGCTGGATCATGTGGTAGCCCAATTTTTAGTTCTCTGAGGAAGCTCCAAACTGTTCTCCACTGTAGTTGGACTAATTTACATTCCCACCAACAATGTACAAGGGTTCCCTTTCTCCACATCCTTGCCAGCATTTGTTATTGCCTGTCTTTTGAATATAGGCCATTTTAACTGTGGTGACATGGTATCTTATTATAGTTTTGATTTGTATTTCTGATGATTAATGATGTTGAGCATTTGTTTGCCATTCATATGTCTTCTTTTGAGAAATGCCTATTCAAATATTTTGTCCATTTTTTATTGGATTATTAGATTCTTTTACTATAGAGCTGTTGAGCTTCTTATATATTCTGGTTATTAATCCCTTGTCAAAGATTGAGTACATATACACAATGGAGTATATTTCATCCACAATAAAGAATGAAACCCAGTCATGGGTAACAACATGGATGGAGCTGGAGATCATTATATGATATGAAATAAGCAAGACACAGATATTGCATATTCTCACTTATTTGTGTACTCTAAAAATCAAAACAAATTGAACTCATGGACATAGAGTAGCAGGATGATTACTAGAGGCTGGGAAGGATAGTGAGGGATTGAGGGGAGGTGGGGATCATTAACGGATCCAAAAAGTAGAGAAAATGAATAAACTTATTATTTGATAGCACTGTAGGGTGACTATAATCAATAATAATTGCATAGTTTAAGACAACTTAAAACAATGTAGATTATTTTTAACTCAAAGGATAAATGCTGGATGTGATGGATACCCCATTTTCCATGATGTGTTTATTTCACATTGCATGTCTATATCAAAGTATCTCATGTATACTTTGATAAATATACATGAATGTATACACCTACTAGGTACCCACAACATTTTTTAAAATAATAAAAATTAAAAATATTCAGTGAACACAGCATAATCAAGTTAATTTTTTATTTTTACTCATAAATATCACCTCCTATTTGGAAATATAAAGTGCCTGATGAGTTATCAATTTGTTAATATTTATTATTTTTTTCAGTCTTAGCCTAGGTTTAGCTCGAACTGTCATCAGGAAATCAATAGCACAGGTAAGTAATAAGGATTAGATATAGGATATGACTGCAATTATGCTGTCTTTCAGCACACTGTCATAATTTTAGTTTAGATAACAGGAATTTTATTTGTCTTATTCCCATGCCCAAAATACTTTGCTAAACATCTGAGCTTCACTTATTCCCATTAAAAGGATAGAAGTTAAGTGCTTGATTGTGAAAAGCTAACTTAACATGCTTGCCATATTTGTGTTCAGTTTCTTAAGTGGATTAGGCAATATCTTCTACACATATTTAACTGACCTCAGAACATTTCTTATGCATTTGTTGGGATAGCAAAACAAACCAAAAATGTCTTAACCAGTTTGAAGTGCCTTTCATTCCTATTCCAAGTCTGCTTATCAACAGTTTGTGATTGGCATCTCCATGTTGTTCAGAAACAAGGCTGTCTAGGTGTTTGCTTTTTATCACTATATTGTGGCTTAGATCTTGTGTTTGAAATTACCTCTTTGCCTCCCACTTGGAAGTGCACATTCTATTCAGTGTGATCTGGAAAGTAAATATATCGCTTCTGCTCATATTCCATTTGTAAGGTCATGCACATCCGTCTGGGAATCTGGGAACTTTTGTTTTGCTCAGATGATCACACACTTTACTAAAATGTACATTATTGTAGATGATGTGGCCAGAATGAGACAACTAGCTAGCTCTGTCTCAGTGGGTTTCTTTTCTTATTTTCTAGGTAAAGATGCAACTAGATTTGTCTTCAATTGTGCAACAGTGCAGTTCTGAGGAACCCGTAACAATTGCGAGTTCCTGTCTTTATAGTATTAAGGTTGTGTGAATTAACCAACAATATTCTAACAACAGTGGTAATTGATTCTACCCTAAACTCCTACACCAAACATCCTGACTTCCTATGAGCCTGCTTAACCTTGAAAATACTTGGGATGCTTTAAATATTGGGCTATTCAAGGACTGGATGGAGATTGAAATCTTTAACTATATGACATGCCTTATTTCAACATATCTTAAGCCACCCACTATAGTATGGTCTATCTTATCCTATAAGGTCATCTGCTGCCTGTAATCCTACATTTGTGGTTTTTCACAGTAGCCACCCAGTTACCCAAGTAACTGGAGTGTGCACATACATTTCTCTATTCTGTTTCTGTCACATGAAATGAATCACAGAGGAAAACCACTTTTCCACTGTAGGCATTTACGTCTGAGTCCTCTCATTTCCGTTTTTCTCAAGACATGTTTCCCTCCCTGTGATTTGGCTTCCTTGCCTCTGCATTTAGTCGCACTGGTGTCAGAATAATCTTTCTATGAGACTGCTTTGAAATTACACTGACCCCAAAATGTAAAATGCAATAAAATAAATAAATGGGAAAAAAAAAAAAAAGAAATTACACTGAAATACTAAAATGGCTTCCGCTCTACAGTGAACAAAAAAAATCTTTAACTTCTTAGTATGTTACAGAAGGAATTCATGATTTTTATTTGCCTGTTATTCCTGCTATCTCCATCTTTAGGCAAACCTTTTTTCACTACCTGTACTTTCCTCATCATGTTACATTGTCTCCCACCTACGTTTCTTTGCATATGTCCCCTGGCAAAGCCCTGACAAAATATCTAGTAAGGCAAAAGTGTTTCTTCCACAGAAGTCTTGCGGATATCTGCCCTATTCAGCTATCTTCAGATACTGCATTTATTCCTACGGCAACAGCTACTTATGAACACTGCAGAACTCATCAAACTTCCTTTTATTATTCCCTTCCAAAACTCCTTTCCAAAAGGGGAAAAGTGTTTTCTTCTTTTATGTTACTCATTGCAGCAGCCCTGTCTGGTTCATGACATGTAGTCTGTATACAATATATGTTTGTTAGATAGTATTATTCTGTCTGAAAGCTTTTAGATTGATTGTGATAAAAAGGGTTTTCATTATCTTCCTAAATCTATAAAATATTTCTTTCTCTATCTTAAATGTCGTATTGCAAATATTATCTTCAATAGTGGGTATAATTTTAGTGTAAGTACTTTTAACTAAGGATTTGTAATGCAATTTTAGATTCTTGTTTTTATAAACTATTGAAAAATAGGAATTAAAACATAGTGGTAAATTTGGTTGGTTTAAAAATAAAGTACATTTTATAGGATTTAATCTTGGTAAAAATTCCAGGTGATTCTAAAAAAATGTTCAGTGGATCTTGGTGAGATTTTGTGCTTTTAGTATGACCCTGGAGGCATTTACGTGTAAGTATTAATAAGTACTTTGCCTTCAGTCAAGGAAATCTGAAGAATCTCATGGGGCAGCAGGAACATATTTTGTTTCTCTAAACCAGGAAAATGAACAAATCAATTTGCATTTTGAAATCCACAGAGAATGAAAACCGCTAGTTAGATTGTTATGAATCCCTCTAGGAGCACTGAGTTGAAGTATCCCCTGCAGTATCATATGGTGACATTTTTATTATCAGGAACTATTTTTGCATGTACAAATAAAAATATATTCTATACTATTGCTTTCTCATTGTGCGCATATACTTAGAAAACTGATTCATAATGTTATCCTTGAATCTTTATTGCTTACTTTAGGCTGCTTGTCATGTTGGGGGTCCTAAGGGCTATTGCAACATTTATTGCTGTGTACATACAGGTCTGATTACATGAATGTAACAGGCCAATTAAGAGTCCTTTAATTCATAACTTTCGGTACATTCATGGGAAATTTACTTTAGAGTTGGCGAGAGTGCATCCATAGGTGTAATTTAAATTAAATATCTCAACTGAGAATTATTTTAATGGGCTAATATAGAGTATGTTATCAGTAAATTGGGCAAGTAAGAATGAAAAAGCAATAAGTTTTCTATGCAAATTTAACCTATTAAGTAACCTAGGCACAGTAAATCATTACATAGAAAAATGATGGAATATTTTGCTACTAGCCTTATTTTCTGTTTTCAAAGTCTTGTTTCAGGGAAATAATAACACTGATCATCTCTATAATATTTTTCAACTGGTGAAGCACTTTTTGTTATATTTTCACAGCTCTCTGTAGATGAGTCATGTGTGTTTATTACCCACATTTTGCAGATGAGGAAATAGATCCCAAGACATTAAATAATTTGCCAAAGGTTACAAAGCTAATGCAATTTTCAATAAAGCACAGCTCTCGGGATGTTGCCAGTCTAGTTAATTTGTGCTCTTCTCTTCTTTCCAATACCAAATTATTATATTTAGTAATTGCCACTTTAGCATTTGATCACATATGTTCCTGCCTATCTCTTTCTCTTGTGTCTTCAATTTTTCATTTTCCACTTGTTAATTTCACTTGCAATCATGTTTAGTTATTCTTGTGGTAAAACTCTTCTCTTCTTTGCTTTTTAGTCAGTCATGGCCTCAATCTCCCTAGCAAACTTAACAAAAAATAAAATAAAAACAAACTTCAAAACTTTTGCTTTTTCACTCCCATTTCATTGCATAATTTACTACCTTTTTTTTTTTCTTCTTCTCTTTGCCAAACCAAACATCCTCTGTAGCCTCTACCTCTAATTTAACAGTGGTACATTTTGCTCTTCGGTCAATCTTAAAGTTCCATCTGCTTGTGTTTCTGTGATGCTCAAGTATCACAGATTCTTTGATTTTTTTTACAGCTATGATTTTGATTGTTCTCTCTATGTGGACTTTATTTGTCACATTCCTATATGTGATTTCCAGAACTCTTTCTAGGTTATTTTCTATTATTTTGCTCAGTCCTTATGTTCTGGAAACACTCACCATTATGCCAATGACAGTAAAATCCAGATTGATATCACTCCCGAGCAGATACAAATTTATAATTATCCAATGGCATTGCAGAAGGATATTACTGCCATTTCCACACATTTATTTAAATAGGTCTAAAATAGATTAATTCAAGTTTCTGCAGGTTTTCTGCTCTGTGTTTGTCCTTGCCTATTTCCCTTTATGAGTAGCACCAATAGCTTCCCAGTCACTCATATAATTGTCTAAATAATTCTTACAACTGCCTGCTATCTTCTAATAGTTAACTGCTAATAAATGCTCATTTGTTTGTTTTTTAAATACCCATTTTTACCTCCAGCATCTGTCCTTACCTTACTGTTGATCACCATAATGGATTTGTTCATCACCACCTGAATATATCTTATGACTTGAATGCCTTTTACCTAGATAATGCTTGAGGGACCTTAGATGAACCTAAATTTGATATTAATGTGTTTAGCCACCTATACTACACATTTTCATATATATGCATATTATGCTTCTGCATATTTTTAATTTTACTACATTTTAGTGTCATGTATATTGATACTTATTTTAAAATTACACTTTAAGTTCTGGGGTACATCTGCAGAATATGCAGGTTTGTCACATAGGCATATATTGGTAAATGTTTAAGTGCATTAGGAACTTCATATTACTTTTATCAGACATAAGGTATGCTTTGCCAGAGAAAAATTCCACAGTTGTTACTGGATAATTTATTTGCAAACACGTTTTATTGGAACCTTGTTTTTCTACTGAAAAATTTGGGATTTTTGTTGTAGTAGATTCCTTTCACGAGCCCGTGTTTTTTAGCATACTTGCATAAATTTGGCCACTGAAACATTCAACCTGGGATAGAGTGTGATTTCCATCTTCTGTGGTTTTATTCACTTTCCATTTTGCCATGTGAGAAGTTTGCTTACCCTTTATTTAGAGAGAAAACATTTTTTTTTCATAACAAAAACACACCCAGGCCCATTCGATGCTGGGAAATTTAATAATCACTAAACATACAAGGCCAAAAAAATGAATCAAGTCTTTTTTAATGAATTCTCAGAAGGTAGGGAAGAAAACTCTGTTATTTTAAGAAGTGCTGTGTGGCAAATAAGAGCTAATAATACAGTGTAAAAGAAATGCATGTGAATTCGTAATTAACCAACTTTAATGTCTCTGTGGTGTTTCGGATAATTGTATAGACATCTTATCTGGACAGAGAGTATAGAAACTATTCACAGAACTACAGAAAAATCTATAATAATTGTAGGCGGAATTTGTTAATTTTGTAATTACTTTCATGAATGTGATTGATTTTATCCTTTTGAAAATTTTATTAGGTGGACATATTTTGGAAATACCTTCTTTATTATACGTATGAGAAAAATAGGGCTGAGTTTTTAGTTAGCTATTAAATATAAAAATATTAATAACTGAATGTACCAGGACTAGGGCTCTTTGCTCAAACCAAGACTAAAAAAAAAAAAAAAATCCTCTGCTTCCCAAAAATCAACTATTTCCCTTTTCTCATTTGTTAACACTAGGGTGTCTGCTTCCTTCACACTCCATGGCAATTGGTTTGCCTATTGTCAATGTGCTATCCTTTAAATGATTAGGATTTTTTTGGTCTTCTTAAGGTAGTTTGAAAGAAGCCAAAATAATACTAACATTTTAACTCCATCTTCATGGAAAAATGAAGCAGGGACATACAGGTCAAAGTAACTTCAATTAACAATCTAATAAAGCTACAGCTTTTGTTTTTAAGAGCAATGTATTAGCCTGTTTTGCCTTTAAAGGATTGCATTTTGCATTTATTTATTCCTGTAAAGTAATACCCCAGACTGGGTAATTTATAAAAACAAGTTTAATTGGCTTGAAGTTCTGCAGCCTTTACAGGAAGCATGATGCCAACATCTTGTTGGCTTCCAAGGATGCCTCAGGAAGCTTACAATCATGGTGGAAGATGAAGGGGAGCAAGCATGTCCTGTGGTAGAATCAGAAGCAAGAGAGAGCGAGAAAGAGTAAAAGAGCATATTCATAAGTAACTACAGATGTTATTTGATGAAGGTAAAGGAAATTGAGTCATTGTTTGAGTCGTAGCAGGAGGTACCACACACTTTTAAACAACCAGATTCTCTAAGATTTCATTCACTGTCTGAAAGGCAGTACCAAGATTATGATACTATACCATTCATAAGAAATCCATTCCCATGACCCAGTTGCCTTCCACCAGGTTCCACTGCCAACAATGGGGTTTACATTTCAACATGAGATTTGAGCAAAAATACACATCCAAACTATATCAAGGAATGATTCAAGTTTTTGTTTAGAGAAACCAAAACATGAATTTGAATAAACCAAATGAAAAATAACATTATGTCTTACTAACCCTTTCCCTATCCATTGCTCTTTAACTTTTAGATGTACTATAAAGAGGCAAATAAAGCAAATTTTAGCTTCCTTTATGTTCATCAAATAACAGCTGTAGTTACTTATAAATATACTCCTTTATTTCTATACAATTAATTAAATATTTCAAATAAGTTTTTTAAGTTAACAAATACAGATATTTCAAAGAACGATAGGTGATTTTTCAGGTATTCAAATGTGACTAAGGACAAAAAGAGAGTAAAAATCATTTAATTTTAAAGAGTATTGTTGACAACTACTAACAGTCAAGGCATCAGCTTTCTACAAAGTTGAAAAATGCATTCAGTAAAATTTATTTTCCAAGTGCAGTCACCATTTCTCAAATTTGAAAAATATTGGACAGAAAACACTTCATTTGGTGAATGCAGAAAAAAAATGTTTAAATTAAGTGAAACTGTAACTGTAAATAATTGTAAGAAATAAAATAAATAGCGTCATATCTTGAATAAAGAAAGAGGCTGGGACTTAAGCAGCACAATTATAAAGACAAATTAAAGATCAGCCAAATAAAAGTCTTTTACATACAACTTTTGACAAAGCATGGTTTTGGAAATACAAATATAGGAGTACTTCTTCTTTATTACAAAGTAACAGTAACCTGGTCATGTGTTCTTCACCAACTAAATATTTATTATGGGATCTCTTTAGGGATAAAGACAGAGGAAGAAAAAACATAGATGCACGAAAGCATAGGAAAAAATTCACACACAGTACTTAAGAAAAAAAGCTCTTTGGAAAAATGTCTGTTCAGGTCCTTTGCCCATGTTTTGGTCTGGTCATTTGGATTTTGCTATTGAGTTGTATGAGTTTCTTACAGATTTTACATATAACGCCTTATCAGATACATGATTTGCAAATATTTTCTTCTATTCTCTAACTTATCTTTTTCATTTTGTTGATTATTTTATTTCCTGTGCAAAAACTTTTCAGTTTGATGTAGTCCTATAAGTTAATTTTTGTACTATAAGTTTATTTTTGCCTTTGTTTCTGGTGCTTTTGATATTATATTTAAAAAAATAAATTCTACCAATGCCAAGAAACTTTTCCCCTATGTTTTATTATAAGAGCTTTGAAGTTTCTGATCTTACATTTAAATCTTTATTTTGTGATATATGTGTATGGATATTGTATTTATACATATACATATACATACAATAAAATACATTTTATCTATCCATTAAAAAAATCCTGCCATTTGTGACAAACCAAGGGATAAACCAAGAGGCCATTATGTTAAGTGAAATAAGCCAGGCACAAAAAGACAAATATCACATTATCTCACGTACATGTGAAATCTAAGAAAGTTGAACTCATAGTACCAGAGGTTAGCAAGGTGGTTGCAAGTGTATTGGGGAATGGGATGGGGAGATGTTGGTCAAAGGGCACAAACGTTCATTTATAAGATACATACATTCTGCGAATGTAGTATACATTATGGTGATTGTAGTTAACAGTACCATATTGTTTACTTCAAATTTACTTAGAGAGTAGATCTTAAGTGTTCTCATTACATGCACACATACAGAAACACGCAGGTCATTGCCAGGTTATGAATATGTTAACTAGCTTGATTGTGGTAATCATTTCGCAATGTATCTATATATCAAATCATCAAGTTGTATGCCTTCAATATATGTAATTTTCATTTTTTAATTATACCTGAATAAAACTGGAGAAAGTAAAACTCACTAACACCCAGACCCTAAAGTTAGACTTGCAGGGATGTTTAAGTGTGAATTGAATATTTGTGATATGCATAAATAATCAGTTAATATAACTCAATAGTTTTATAATTATTTTATCATGTAATTCTTCAAAATTTAATTTTTTGCCAGCAAAATAATATCATTGAAATACTTTGTTGACATAATGTATATAAAGATATTTATCATCTTTCTCATAACCTGTTTTGCAGCTTATAGACCAAACAATGCCCTATCTGCCTCAACACTGCATAGAATTTTTATATGCCTTTAAAATATTGACATAAGTGTCATGACTTGAAGATTACTGGAATGTGGGCAATTAACACCAATTTCAGACTTTATATCTTGTGGGAAGTTGGTACTTTGCAAATATCTTCAGAAGTTGGTGTTAAACAGCTTATGATAGTATCACACAAAATTCATACACATTTTATTCACTGAGAAAGACGGAAAAAAATTGTCTGGCTAACAAAATGGAATTAAAACCTTAAACCTTAAAAAGGAGCATTCACTGAACATTTCATTTATGCGCTATAGCATATAACTTTTAAGCCACTACTCAGAAATATACATAATAAATGTGAAAGGTACTTAGATAAACCAAAGCAAAAATACAGTTTATCCTTTTCTTTAAGCCAATTCTTGTAGCCATACAAGAATAGCCCAATTTAGCCTAAAACATAAAGTCAATATAAAATACATTTTGGAATTAAAGAAAAATATGTTTATATAAATGATATGAATGTAAATATACATGCATGCAAATACATTGTAGAAGGACACCAACAGCTAGTAAATATTTTCATGGAGTGGTGGTCTTATGGTTGATGTAATTATTTATCCTTGTTTTTTATATTATTTTTGTAACTTATTTGCTGGTTTTAAACAGAAAAAATAAGTATTACAAATATAATGTAAAATTCTACTTTTTGTTGAAACAGAGAGATTGACTCTCAATGATAATATTTGCCAACTAATTTTAAATTATTTTATATTTAAACGAATGGCACCACCATCTTATCACCCAGTTGTGAAGGGGAACCATGAACCATTTTTTATATTTAAAAAACTCCAAAAAACAAAAATGCTACTCACTCTGGAAGATATTACCAAGTGCTGACAGTACAAGAAGTAGCTGAGTTACAAGGGCAATACATGCATTCAGAACACCTACTTTTATGTGATTTAAATTGTAACTCATATCTAAAACTTTATTTCATGTGGTTTTATTATTTTTTATTTCAATAGGTTTTGGGGAAACAGATGGCGTCTGGTTACATGAATAAGTTCTTTAGTGGTGATTTCTGAGATTTTGGTGCACCCATCACCCAAGCAGTGTACACTGTACCCAGTATGTAGTCTGTTATTTTTCATTCCCTTCCCACTTTTTCCCCTGAGACCCCAAAGTCCACTGTATCATTTTTGTCTTTATAGCTTAGTTCCCACCTATGAGTGAGAAAGTATGATGTTTGTTTTTCCATTCTTGAGTTACTTCACTCAGAATAATGGTCTCCAGTTTCATCCAGTTTGCTCTGTGAATGCCATTATTTTATTCTGCTTTATGGCTGAGAGTATTCCATGGTATTTACCTAAACTATAATTTCTTTATCCACTCATTGATTGATAGACATTTGGACTGGTTCCATGTTTTCTCAATTGTGAGTTGTGCTGCTATAAACATGTGTGTGCAAGTATCTTTTTTGTATGATGACTTATTTGCTTCTGGGTAAATACCGGGTGGTGGCATTGCAGGATTAAATGGTAGTTCTACTTTTAGTTCTTTAAGGAATATTCACGCTGTTTTCCATAGTGGTTGGACTAGTTTATGTTCAAACTGTATTATAAGGCCATAATCACAAAAACAGCATGGTACTCAGGAACAGAATATAGAACTCATACATGACCCCAAATATTTACTGATCTTTGACAAATCAAACAAAAACATAAAGTGTGGAAAGGACACCCTGTTCAACAAATGGTGCTGGGATAATTGTCAACCCACACGTAGAAGAATGAAATTGAATGATCATCTCTCACTTTATGCAAAAATCAACTCAAGATTGATCAAGGAATTAAATCTAAGACCTGAAACCATAAAAATTATGGAAGATAACACTGGAAAAACCTTTCTAGACACTGGCTTACTCAAAGACTTCGTGACCGATAACCCAAAGGCAAATGCAACAAAAACAAAGATAAATAGATGGGATTTAATTAAACTCAAAAGGTCTGTACAACACAATAAACAATCAGCAGAGTTAATAGACAAGCCACAAAGGGGGAGAAAATCTTTTTAATCTATATATTTGACAAAGGACTAATAACCAGAATCTGCAAGAAACTCAAATCTGCAAGTAAAAAACAAACAATCTCATCAAAAAGTGGACTAAAGTCATAAATAGACAATTGTCAAAAAAATATATATATATGTATACAAATGGTCAGGTGTTTTAGTTTTAACAGAATGTTAGGATTTCTGGAATAACACTTCCATTACTTCTATTATTGTTGGATCTCAATTTCTTTGGCTATAATATCATTAGTATCTGGGAATAATATACTATGTCCTTGTAGTATTCTTTCAGGGCCCCAGAAAGCCTGTTTTTAAAACTTTTATTGATACAAAATTATTGTACAGATTTATGGAGTACCTGTGATATTTTAATACATGTATATAATGTGTAATGATCAAATCGGGGTAATTAGGCCATATACCACCTGAAACATTTTTCATTTTTTTGTGTTAGGAACATTTTAAATCTTCTTTTCTAGCTATTTTGAAATACTATGCGATAAGTTCTAAAGTTTTATAGCACAATGGGTGACTAAAAAGTCTGTTTTATATATGCCATGAATATTCAAGGTTCACTCATCCCAATCTTACTCTCCATTTTCAGCAAAAGTTGATTGTATCATGTTGTGAAATGCAGAAATATTTATTTACATTTATAAGATAAACATTATTAAATGATTAATTTTATTATGTTTTGGTGCACGGATGCAGATTTTTCATTGTCTCAAAAAATAAATCTCCCTGGAGTATTCTACCTCTTATACCTATACTCTATAATGGAGAAAATATTTGTTATAGTGGTGATATACTGACACCTGTCTTAGAACTCAGGTCTCCCATGTTCCAGTAATATAACTTTAGATAGTTTACTTAATTTCTCTAAGCCTATTTTATCTGTAAATGTGGGTAATTATGTTAATGAATACATAAGAGCGTAGTGAGAACAGAATGAGCTGATAATTTAGAGTTCATTTACAATTTGGCATACTATAAGCACTAAATCAATATTAATTAGCTATTTGTAGTAGTAATTTTAAAGTTACATTATTGAGTTCTGTTCTCATGTTTCTGGGCCCTTAAAATGTTAACTTCCTGCATTGGGTGCATATGTATTTAGGATAGTTAGCTCCTCTTGTTGCATTGATCCTTTTACCATTATGTAGTTTCCTTCTTTGTCTCTTTTGATGTTTGTTGGTTTAAAGTTTGTTTTATCAGAGACTAGGATTGCAACCCCTGCTTTTATTGCTCTTCATTTACTTGGTAAATCTTCTTCCATTTCTTTATTTTAAGTCTATGTATATCTTTGCACGTGAGTTGGGTGTCCTGAATACAGCACACTGATGGGTATTGACTTTTTATCCAGCTTGCCAGTCTATGTCTTTTGATTGGGGCATTTAGGCTGTTTCCATTTAACATTAATATTGCTATATGTGAGTTTGATCCTCTCATTTTGTTACTGGCTGGTTGTTTTGTCTGTTAGTGACGCAATTTCTTCATTGCGTTGTTGGTCTTTACCATTTGGTACGTTTTTGCAGTGACTGGTACTAGTTGTTTCTTTCCACGTTTAGTGTTTCCTTCAGAAGCTCTTGTAAGGCAAGTATGGTGGAGACAAAATCTCTCTGCAATTGCTTGTAGTTAAAGGATTTTATTTCTTCTTCACTTATGAAGCTTAGTTTGGCTGGATATGACATTCTGTGTTGAAGGCTCTTTTCTTTAAGGATGTTGAATATTGTCCCCCACTCTTTCTGGCTTGTAGGGTTTGTGCCAAGAGACCCAATACAGAAGGACCTTGATACATAAAGCAAGTCATTAGTGATCTACAAAGAGACTTAGACTCCCACACAATAATAGTGGGAGACTTTAACATCCTACTGTCAATATTCAACAGATCAATAAGACAGAAAATCAACATCCAGGACTTGAGCTCAGATCTGGAACAAGTGGACCTAATAGACATCTACAGAACTCTCCACCCCAGATACACAGAATATAGATTCTTCTCAGCACCCCATCACACTTATTCTAAAATTGACTACATAATTGGAAGTAAATCACTCCTCAGCAAATGCAAAAGAATGGAAATTATAATGAACAGTCCCTCAGACCACCGTGCAATCAAATTAGAACTCAGGATTTAAAAACTCACCCCAAACCACACAACTACATGGAAACTGAACAACTGAATGGCTACTGGATAAACAATGAAATGAAGGCAGAAATAAAGTTGTTCTTCAAAAACAATGAGAACAAAGACACAACATGCCAGAATCTCTGGGACACATTTAAAGCAGTGTCTAGAGGGAAATTTGTAGCAATAAATATCCACATGAGAAGTGAGGAAAGATCCAAAATCGACATGCTATGATAAAAATGGAAAGAGCTAGAGGAGCAAGATCAAAAAAAAAATTCAAAAGCTAGCAGAAGACAAGAAATAACTAAGATCAGAGCAGAAATGAAGGAGGCAGAGACACAAAAATTCCTTTAAAGAATCAATAAATCCACGAGCTGGTTTTTTGAAAAGATCAACAAAATAGACCGCTAGCCAGATTAATAAAAAAGAAATGAAAGAAGAATCAAATAGCTGCAATAAAAAAGGATAAAGGGGATATCACAACCAATTCCACAGAAATACAAACTACCATCAGAGATTACTACAAACACCTCTATGCACATAAACCCATAAATCTAGAAGAAATGAATAAAGTCCTAGACACTTACACACTCCCAAGACTAAACCAGGAAGAAGTTGAATCATGAATAGACCAATAACAAGGGCTGAAGTTGAGGCAGCAGTTAATAGCCTATCAACCAAAAAAAAGGCCAGGTCCAGACAGGTTTACAGCCAAATTCTACCAGACGTACAAAGAGAAGCATATGTCATCTGATGTTATCTTGACTTTTGAAATTCTAATAAACTCAGTGCAATCACTATGTTCTCCATTCCTGTAAGAATCCCTTGAATTCTCTGATCTACATCCTGATATTTACTAATCCCTCTATGTTTGCGTATGTATTCTTATCTCCCTCACATCTCATTTTCTATTGCTACTCTCTCAGCTCTAGCGTCCTTGAGGTATAGTACATGGTGCTGTCATCACTTCAATCTTGTGTTCAGTCTTAGCTTTGATTACCATAGGCAATAACTATTATACAAGTGGCTTAAGAACAAGGTGGTGTCTTGTTCACTGATTCACTTCCCAGGACCTGAAATATTATTTGGTATATTGTAGGCATTCAAACAATATTTGTGGAATGAAAGATGAATAGAGAAGACTTCACTTTTCCAGTTATTTTACTTCATGCCCATCTTTTTTCTTCTCTAAACACTCTCCTCAAACCACATTCTAGTTTTTTTTTTTTTAAAAAGGTGACACCTATTACACATACCTAACTGTCCACCACTCTAAAATTTGACTGGACTTAAAGTTTAACTTGAAGTTTAATAGATTAATATTGATGCCTTACACTATATGGATCATCTGTTTATATAATGAGGGTAAATATATCTGTTTGTTATTTTCTTGACTATCTAAACTGATTACACCTTTTTTAGGATCACAAATGAGACAGTGGCACTAAATTTAGATAGCTTTTTCTCTCTCATAATAGCAACAGATGCATAGAATATTGTGATTCTTGTTATCTACAGGAAGTCATATATTCAATCATCAAAAAGTAAGTTTTGTCATTCAAATACTAATTGGAAAGTGAATTTTTTTCTGCTTTTTGTGTATGAATTTTCAATGTTCTTATTTCTATTCAAGTAATTTATCTTTTTTCCATCTGATATAGAATTCTGTGTTTTCACTCACACTGTTATCTGATTTGTTTATGTGAAGACACAGTAGGGGAGTACCCTTGTTGGGTCATGCAGAGTTTTGTTAAAATAAAACAAATAAATGTATGCAGGTAGCTCATCACGGTGACAATTACACTGTCTTTTTAGACTAGAAGTTGAGAAATGAGAAATCAACATAAAAGTAAGGAGACAATGATATCTGCATATAAAGAGAAAAGAAAATCAGTAGTATGCTAACCATGTAATATAAGTGTAATAAATTAATATTTGAAATGTTATGATGTTCATTTATTCATTTTTTTAATAGTAATTTCTCCATTCTTATCAAAAAGTGCTAAAGTAAGATTCACCAGATATTTTGATTACAAACATAACGACCATTCTCTGGGAAAAAGAAAATTGCAAAGAATCTTTTTTTCTTAACTTCTACAGAAATGATACAATTCCACATGTGATGAGCTAAAAATCAAAAAGAAAAACTGGTAAATAATCCTAATACCCCAAAATTATCATTTTATCAACTCTTTTCTTGTAACAGGTGTATTTGGGTTCTCTAGAGGGACAGTAGTAATACAACAGTTGTATACATGAAGGGGAGTTTATTAAGGAGTATTTACTCACATGATCACAAACTGAAGTCCTACTGTATGCCATCTGCAAGCTGAAGAGCAAGGAAGCCAGTTAGAGTCCCAAATCCTCAAAAGTAGGGAAACTGACAGTGCAGCCTTCAGCCTGTGGCTGAAGGGCTGAGAGCCCCGGTCAAATCACTGGTGTAAGCTCAAGTGTCCAAAAGCTGAAGAAATTTTCAGTCTAATATTTGAGTGCAGGAAGGGTCCAGCACAGGAGAAAGATGAAGATTGGAATACTCAGCCAGTCCAGTCCTTTCAGGTTCTTCTGCCTGCTTTATCTTAGCCACTCTGGCAGCTGATTATATAGTGAGCACCCAGATTAAGGGTGGGTCTGCCTTTCCCAATCCGCTGACTCAAATGTTAATCTTCTTTGGCAACACCCTCACAGACAAACCCAGGAATTATACTTTTCATCCTTCAATCCAATCAAGTTGATATTATTAGCCATCACAACAGATATCTGTCACTTATTCATTGATATGATTTTAGAAATGTCTACATTAATTACAATGAATAATATGAAACTTTAGTCCTTATGTAAAATAATTCCCAAGTTTGGCAATCTAGGGCAGGTAGGATGGCTCTACAAAGTCATTAAGAATATTTGTTTCATCTGTGCTTCAACCCTGCCTACCTCAGCAAATGGCTTTTAGTGTCAAAGTTGTTCCAAGGTCTTTCATAACTGTTGGAACATGTATCATTACCACTACATTTGAAGAAGCAGGAAGGAAGAAACATGAAAAGTGAGGGCAAGCAGCATGTTTCCTTAAAGAGTATTTCTAGAAGTCCCATTGCTATGGTTTGAATGTGGCTCCTGTTGAAACTCAGGTGTAGTCAATGTGATGATATTAGGCATGAGGCCTTTAAGAGGTGATTAAATCATGACAGCTGTTCCCCCATTAATAGGATTAAAACCTTCATTAAAAAAGTGTTCAAAGAGCTGTTGGCTAGATTTTCTTCTTTTCTGTCATGTAAGGACATGGTGTTCCTCCCCTCTGGAGGTTACAACAAGAAGGCCCTCACCAGATGCTGGCTCCTCGATGTTGACCTTCCCAACACTGTGAGGAATAAATTTCTGTTCTTTGTAAATTACTCAGTCTCAGGTATTTTGCTTTAGCAGTACAAACATAGTAGGAAACACATTGGACATTTTTTGCTTATATGAGATTAGTAATAATTAGTCACATTTTCACATCTATGACAAGAGAGACAGATGGACATTCTATTAACTTGGAGCCTTACCACGTTCTAAAGTGAGGCAATGTATTCTTTTCCCAGGCCCATAAGGGGTCGTAGTTTTTAGGGCAAGAATTTCCTATTGCCATCCCCCTTTCCCATGCCTCTCCATCCAGGAGATTTAACGGTTTCTGTTTAATTTTCATGGGCGAGGGAAAAAAATCAAAAATCACTCCAGCAGAAGTTTAAAGGAACTCTTCATTGGCCAGGGGGCTTGGAGAAGGTGGGAATTCCTTCCAGGTAAAAGTCTCAGTCTCTCTCTTCCACAGGATGTCCCCCTCTGGGGTCCCCTTCCATCCTTGTGGAAGCTGCTTATTCCCTCCTGGATTCCATACTTGGGTCCCCTTCCACACTCTCGTGGAAGCTTGTCTTCTGCTCCTAAACTCCATCTCTCTCTCAATTCCCTTCCACTCAGTGTGGAAGCTGCTTTCCTCTCCTGGATTCCAACTTTCTGGATTCTCTCACTCACTGTGAGAGGAGCTTTCCTTCTCTGGTTTTCCCCCTCTGGCAACCCTTCTCACTCAGTATGAGAGCGGCTTTTCTTTTCTCACTCAGTGTCAGAGCTAGCTGTTTCTTTCTCTCTCTTTCTCCTTTTTCAATCTCTGCCTAAATAAATCGCTTTTCTACGTAAACTTTTTGGGTCCAGTTTTTACTTTGTGAGTGCACCACGCTGTGGTCCTCTCCCATTATTGGGTTAGTGAAAGACCAAGAGCCTGGAAAAACATCCCCTCAGGAGAGCTGAGCGCTCTCCTGAACCGCAAAACCCGGCAGCAGAAGTACAGAGTTATTGTTACTAAGATGGAAAGAATGAAGGGACATTAGTATATGGAGGCAAAGGTCTCTGCCAAGATCTTTAGAGAAGATACATCACATTTAAATTTCTAAATATTTTTCAAATTACTATTGTCTGTTTTTATTGTGGCTATTTTTTGGTAAATATTTTAATGTGGGATTATTTTCCAAAACTATTTAGGCTTCATGTCTTAAAAAATCATTCAATTTAGAAAGAAATCATCTGGCTTCTAGTTTCTACTCAGTCATAAATTCTTTATGTAATGTTGGTAAATTGTTTTATAGCACTGGGTTTCTATTTCTTTAATTTGAAATACACATAGTTTTAAAATTTAATTAACTATAACATAACTTTATAATCTATTTTATACTTATGATGCATGTAAAATAATTATATATTAATAAAAATGTTTCTAAAACATACCATAGACCCAATTCTAGAAAACCTACCAACACAAAATTAAACAATCCATAATTCCACTCTGTATTTGATTGTAATTTATCCTAAAACATAGTCAATAATTGATCTCAATTTTTTATTAGCATATTTTATTCTGAAATACAAAGGGAATCTTATTTTTCTAAGTAAGTTATCAGTAAATTTATTTATTACATTATTTTACAAATATTTAGCACATCCTATGTGATGGCTATTGTTCTATGTATTTATACTACTGTATATGGTAAAAGACTTATCAGATAGACCCATACTCTTTAGTGGACTATAGTCTAATCAGTAAATGTAGAAAAAATGGCCAGGTACATGGCTCATACCAGTAATCCCAGCACTTTGGGAGGCCAAGGGAGGCGGATCACCTGAGTTCAGGAGTTTGAAACCAGCCCAGCCGACATGGTGAAACCCCATCTCTACTAAAAATACAAAAATTAGCCAGGCATGGTGGTGCATACCTGTAGTCCCAACTATTGGGGAGGCTGAGGCAGGACAATTGCTTGAAATTGGGAGACGGAGGTGACAGTGAACCGAGATCGCGTCATTGCACTCCAGCCAGAGGAATGAGAGTGAGACTCCATCTTAAAAAAACAAAACAAAAACAAAAAAAGAATAGAAAAAAAAATACATGTAGGACAAAGGACATGATTATATGAAAGCCTATAATTAAGAGAATGATCATGTTCAGTAGAGTTTGGAGGACTTTTCTGAGCTAGGTTGATGTGTCTATAATCTATCCACATAAAGATAACAGAGTAACCATTGGATGCTTGAATCTGGAGCTCAGAGGAGAGAGCTGGTTTAGGGATACTACTTTGGAGGACATCAGCATATTGATGATATTAAAAACTATGGAACTGGATAGAAGTTTGTATATAGACTTAAAAAAAAAAAAAAAAAAAAAAAAAAAAAAAGCATTGGGCCCAGTGCAGCATTAACAGTCATGCCAAAGGAGAATTCAGTAAAGAACACTGAAAATCAGTGGTTAAAGAGATAGGAGAAAAACAAAAGAGGTGTCTGTCATGAAAACCAAATGAGGGGAGTGTTAGCGGAAGAATATGTGATCATGTCTTTCAAACGCTGCAGATGAATGAAAGGAAGCCTGGGAAATGACCGCTGGATTTAGTAATGCGGAGAGTCATAAGGACATTGACAGAGCGGTTGCAGGGAGATGGAGAGACAAAGTCCCTTCACTGAAATGGGTTCAGGAGGGAAAGGGAGAAAAAAAATTGAGCCCTTTGCAAATAGACAACTCTTTCAAAGAATTTTACTATAAGAATATTCATGTAATAAGCAGTACCTAGAAATGATATTGAGGCTTGACTGTTTAAAAGTAGACAAATACAATTATCTTCCATGCTGATAGCAATTGTGAAAGGAACAAAACAAAAACAACAACAAAACCTGATATATTTGCCATGAGCAAGCTAGAGTGAATGAGGTTTATTGTGCACATGAAAGAAGTGGCTTTTATGTGAATATAGATTATTGATAGTGGATGTGTTATGATGTAGACACTTGGATTAAAGAGAGAGACGTCAAGGATGATGCATTACTGATATATGTAACAGGACAAAGCAGTATCTTAATACAAGATGTGAAACAGTAGACATGATCCAGTTTTATGATGAATGGATTGAGTTTGATATGACTTTCAGATATTGAAGTGGTAATCTCTCCTATTCACTTGAATATACAGGAGAAGATTTTGAGAAGTACATGCAATCTATAGGTATAAATTTGTTATTTATACATAAATGGTCATTAATGATAGGACATCAACTGACTAGTCTTGGGAAAGAGTATGAAGTAAGTAACAAGAAGGCTTAAGTATAAGCCTTCCCATATTAAGGTGTTACATATATCTCTTTCTGGAAATTTCTAAAAATGTCAAAAATGCATTACATTATTTTATTTTAATCAGATGACTTAATATTTAGGTTTATTTTATGTTTACAGTTATATTAACCTCTTTAATTTTATTAATCATCTTGTTTGTTTGTTTTGAGATGATGTTTCACTCTTGTTGCCCAGGCTGGAGTGCAATGACACAATCTCAGCTCACTGCAACCTCTGCCTCCCAGGTTCAAGCAATTTTCCTGCCTTAGCCTTACAAGTAGCTGGAATTACAGGCACGTGCCACCATGCCTGGCTAATATTTTGTATTTTTAGTATAGAGGGTTTTCACCATGTTGGCCAGGCTTGTTTCAAACTCCTGACCTCAGGTGATCCATTTGCCTCGGCCCCTCAAAGTGCTGGGATTACAGGCATGAGCCACCATGCCTGGCCTGAACAGTTTTTTAAGAAAAACACTATTTTCTTAAAATATTATGTTAATGTTTATGTTTTTTGACTATCTCAACTATGTCTAAAATAAGTTGAACTATTGTAGAAATAAAGTATTGTCAGTATAGTTCCAATCTCTAATGCACTCTACAGTTTTTGTTTTCTTTGCTGTCTTTATTCAGGGTCTCTATGTTTTTGACAAATATGTTTTTATAAAATATGTTCTTCGTTTAACCCCATAGAATATCAAATTTTAGTTTGGCCACTTTTCTCTCCTTTCAGTTGTCATCTTACAGTTATGCTACATCACCCCAGTTGTTGCTGTTGAAAAAGCCTAACCTTTTCATGTTAGTTTTAAAAGGTGGAATTTTTCAATACAAATGTGAATGCTACTTTAATTTAGAGAAATAAAACATTATATAAAATAGAGGAGAAAAACTTTTTGTAATAATATATCTTTTAATATTCTCCCATGTGTATTTTCCCCCAAATTTCACTGCCTTTGAAACTTATAAAATAATTTTCACTGAATAAAATGAAGTATAGAGGAATTTCTGAAAGACTTATCCTTTGGCTGTAATATATAGTAATACATTAGACTTTAGCTATAAGTCTTTTAAGAACATATTAGTTTGAAATTCTATTCCCTCTTTGAGAAATGCACGATATTAAAAATGTATTCTGAAATTGTTCTTTGATACAAAGCCTTCTATCTAGAGGAAATAATACCTGCAGAAAGTTTCTACCTCATGTTGAGATATATTGAATGAAAACATTTTTGAAAAATGTTACAAGGTGAATGGAGAAAACTCCATATATACTGCTAACCAAGAATATGTTCAGATCAATGATACACACTGACCCAAGTGGGCTGTTGTATATAAGTTACTTTGTTTTCAATATAAAATACATAGGTTAAGGCAAATTAAAATGTTTAGAAATACTGAAATATGCTTTTTAGGATTATATTTGCATATGTAGGGTAAATTAATTTTATTTGGTATTACTTTAACATATGTATTATTTCTTAGTTCATAAATATGTGTGTGCATGTATGTATGTGTATATATATAGATTGAGAATGTGAAAGCAAAATTGCTGGCACTGAAATATCTCAGCATAATTTTCATAACTATCTTTAAGACACAGCCTGATTGTGAAAGATTTAGAGACTAGAATAACTACTATCCAAGATTCAATATTTTAGAGGCTCTTTTCCTGAATTATGATAATATATAATATTTCAAAATCTTAGTTCACTCTGAATAAATTCTTATGGAGAAATATTAACTTCAAAGTTATTTTTCTAAAAGGGAGAATAGATTGGCTTTGTGAAGTTGTTCATTTAAATAGTTTATAATTGCTTCTATAAGACTCAAATTTTGGATTATATCTCTTGAGGTAGAAAAAGTTTGTAGTACTAAAATTAGATGCGGGAGGCCAAAGGATTACTCTAGTGCTGGAAAAATTGGCAACATATCTAGATCTGTAAGAACATTGTAGTAAGCTAGCTCCTACCTTCTCTTGGAAGCAGAGATAGGCAAACTAGTAATGGTTGATATAGTATTGCTTTTACCTTTTTACTTCTTCCCTATAATATAATTAGATACCGATGTTTCTTCCCATGTAACTTTGCAGTACTTCCAGCTAGAGGGAATTTGGGCTCAGCTATGTGAGTTGCCTTGACTAATGGAATATAGATATACAATTCTAGCTGAAACTTTAAAACATATGGTGAATTTTTATCAGGTGTAGTGAGCTGGCATGAGAAGAGCATGCTCCATGGAGCCATGCTCTTTCAGTCTGAGAACCGGAATAAAGATATGTGGAGTAGACTTGTACCCAACCATCCTAGCGTCCATCAAGCCCAGCTGACCCCCTCAATGATCAGCTGAAATAGAGCTACCTGGTCTCATTAGTATAAACAGGTATAGTTTTAAGCTGCTGAAAGTGTGGGAGCATTTGTTATGCAGTACTATTCAGGAAATACACACATGTACATTATCCACCTAATCTTGAAGCTTTTCTCCTAGTTTCCAATCAGATCCTTAGAAATTTGGTGATAAAGGAGGGAATAAAGGCAACATTGGGAGCTGTAAAAAGCAGTTGTCTAAAGACAGTTGTTCTTGGGCAATTATACATCTGTGACCATCAGAATAAATTTTGCCTGAAAATCACACTGTCTGAACTTTGATCATGAATAAGAACTGTTTACCTTACTGAAAAATAAGGATTATTTTAGTAAATGAAATTTATTTTATAAATTCACTACTTCAGAAGTATTCAGCAGCAGTTTTCTGTCATTTTATAAATAAGTATTTATTGAATAACTTCATTTTATTTCACTTTTTTTAGAAATAGCCTTTGCTCAGGGTGTTTTTTTTTTTTTTTCCTTCTCCTTTTAGCTTGGTGTGCAGGATTTGTTTTTGAATATGGATCTCACAATTACCTAGTTATTAATGTATATCAAAATATGGACCTTGAAACTACTTGGAAAATCACCATTGAAAGTTAACTCTTTTTAATGGGACAGAAAATAATTTCCACTATGTGGAACTAGAAATGTTAGTTCTCTACAATTTAGAATGACATTCTTAACTAGTAACACTTTTGGCTGAATTAGGTGCTTGCCGCACATTACTCAATTCGGAAAAAGCAGTTTTCTGTTTTCTGGAAACATTTTATTTGCAAATGTAAGGAATGTACTCAAAAAACATAAAATTTTCTAATTGCATGACATAAATTAAGAATTTAAAACATAGTAATTTGGGTCAGTAATTTTTAATATTTAGTTGGAATATAGTATGAAAACATCCTGTAGTTAATTAATTCAAGCATCAAATGATCTATCCTATTTATCCATATTTGGTTACTAAAAATATAATGCTTGCTTTAGGCAACATTTTCTTTAATAAATCCTCAAACCATTGCAACAAGTTTCCACAACATGAGCATTTGTACCTTCAGACACTAGTATCTTGGAAAACACTCACAACTTCTTGCTCAGAAAACTCTGGGTTCTAATTTTGGGCAACTTCTGAGACAAGTTTTCTCAACTTTCAAAGTAGTGTGATTATATTTGTACAAGTTAGTACCTGGTTATTACTTTTCTAATATTTTATGGATCTTTTTCAATATTACTTTATTTCAGCATTTTTAAAATTTGTATTTTATTATAATTTAAGTTTCAGGATATATGTGCAGGAGGTGCAGGTTTGTTACACGTGTAAACGTGTGCCATGGTGACTTGCTGCACCTATCCACATATCACATACGTATTAAGCCCTGCATACATTAGCTATTTTTTCCTGATGCTCTCCCTCCCTCCACCCCTGCTGACAGGCCCCACTGTGTGTTGTTTCCCTCCCTGTGTCAATATGTTCTCTCTCACCACACACAAACAACTGTTTTTAGTTTAGGTTGACAATATTTATGAAGAAAAGAACTTTGAGTATTTTTCCTATATACAGAAACTCAATTTTATGCTCTCAAAATATTTCTGTATGATCTTACCCTCCTTTCCCAAAGCCAGATTCCTTTTGTTCTAGTTAAGTTCCCCAGAACTATACAAACATGTGGTGTTTGATTTTCTGTTCCTGTGTTAGTTTGCTGAGGCTTCCAGCTCCATCCATTTCCCTAGAAAGGACATAATCTCATTCTTTTTTATGACTGCATAGTATTCCATGGTATATATGTACCATTAGTTCAACCATTGTGAAATACAATGTGGTAATTCCTCAAAGACCTAGAACCAGAAATACCATTTGACCCAGCAATCCTACTGAATATTTAAGCTGCTTTTTAAATCAGCAAGTTGGAATATTTAACAATATTGGTTTTATCTTAAGAGACAAACTTTTTGCCGGGTTCTGAGATCCAGGGTGCAGGGGAGGTTTAACATGCCTCCCACTGGGCTCCAGGCTCTTGGTCTGTCACTCACCCAAGAATGGGAATGAGGACCATGCCAGGCACGGTGTGCTCCCAAGTAAATATCGGACCTCAAAGAGTTTTTGTAGAAAGGGATTTATTTAGGCATGAGAAAGAGAAAAAGGAGAGAGAAAGAGATGAGAGAGAGAAAGCTGCCACGAAGATTGTGGAAGGGGACATAAATGTGGAATCTGTTGGGATGTGGGGACAAGGACTTTTAACCTGGGAGGAATTCCCTCCCTCTCCAAATCCTTTGACCTATGAAAAGAGTTCCTTCTAACTTCCGCTGGAGTGATTGATCCTTGATTCTTTCCTGGGCATGCGAAAATCTAAACAAAGACCTCTAATCCCTGTATGGAGGCTGGGGGCATGGCGCTGGGAAGATCCTTGCCTTTGAAACTACACCCCCTTGTGGACCCGGGAAGAGAATATATTCCCTCAAAACCACATGATGAATTTTATAATCAGTGGTTCTATTTTTTAGCATGATGGACTGCAGCATAAATATTTAAAAAAAAAAAAAGCCTAGACAACATAGGGAGACCCTGTCTTTACAAATAATAAAATAAAATAAAGTTAAAAAATTAGCTAGGCATGGTGGCACATGTAGGGCTGAGGTGAGATAATTGCTTGAGCTGAAAGATTGAGGCTACAGTGTTCTATGATTGTGCCACTGTATTACAACCTGGGAAACAGAGTGATTCTCTCTCCCTCTCTCCCTCACCACACACACACACACACACACACACACACACACACACACACGTGTTTTTAGTTCAGATTGACCATATTCATGAAGAAAAGGACTTTGAGTGTTTTTTTTTTTTCTGTACAGAAACTCAATTTTATGATCTCAAAATATTTCTGTGATCTTACTCTGCTTTCCCAGAGCCAGAGTCCTTTCGTTCTAGTTAAGCTCCCCAGAACTATACAATAATACTAACGGTCAAATTAGAAAATTCTTTCAAAATTTTCTTAGACCTACAAACATATTACCTGCATTTTGAATTTGCAGTTTTTATTTTGATAAAAAACATCTGTAATCTACTTGAAATTAATGAATATGTCTATGCTTATATAAATTAAAAAAGTGCATTACTTTTACAATTATCAGGGTAGGCAAGCATTTAGACAACTGATGTCACATATTTTTGTACCTTTAAATGTTATCTCTCTCAATATTTAATAATATGCACTTATATTTTTTGCATTGTGTATGTATACAAATATTACATTGTACTCCTTGAATTCATACCCTTATGATTGACACAATAATTGTATGTATTCATGGAGTACAATGTACTATTTACATGTATTTGTATACATTGTATTATGATCAAAGAAGGGTAGTTAGCATATTCATTCCCTTAAACTTTTCTTTGTGATGAGAACATTCAAAAACCTCTCTTTGACATATTCTAAAATATTCGATTCAATATTGTTAACTCTAATGATACTATTATCCAATAATAAGTCAATAAACTTATTATTTCTACCCTCCTGTAGCTTTGTATTCACTGAACAATCTTTCACTCTTTCACCATTCCCCTAACCTACCCATGATCTGTCTGGTAACTACTATTCTTCTCTCTACTTCTACAAGACCAACTTTTTAAGTCCACCTATAAGTAAAATAGACTTTCATTTAAATTACATTGGACTATTATTGAATTAGACTATTCTTATTTACCTCTGGAGCAGGAAGAGGAACCCAGATTTCTTAAGAACATTGCCACAGCTTTATTCCAGAAATTCAATATCTGTCACTAAGAAAGAAAATGGAATCTGTCTTTGATTTTTGAGCAATAAGCATTGTCTGAAACATAAGATTACTATGAAAACCTACACTTAAATTTCTTTAAAACACTTAAACTAAATTAGAATATTAAATTCTACTCCTATTATTAGAACTGCGTTTGTTCTGAAAGAACAAACTGCTAAGGTTGACGTAGCAATAGAAGTGAGGCTTTTTTTTTCTTTTTTTAACTTATAGACTATATTGCATTTCTACATACTGCCTTTTACTAATGTCAGACTCTATGGCATTTATAAACTTTGCATTTTTAACATCAAAGCAAACTTACAATTTTCAAAATCATCCTCAAGGTCTTGTAAGTTTCAGAGATCAGAATATAATTTGATTATAAATATTGAGTTTCATTGAATGGATGATGAAAAATAGGAAGATTTTTAAATTATTACTAATTATATAGAAAATGATTGTTTAATTTCAGACAAAAAAAAACATTTTTGGAATGACCCAGTCAAAATATAGTTATAGACATTGTTTTAAAATTTTAATTTTACCATTCACCTTATCTTTTCAAAACTAATCCAGAAACAACTTCTACAACTGTAACCAAAGAATACAGTTAATATACTAAAGTTAACCTTCAGTAAGTATTAAAAAATATTATCTTTTCTCAACTTTTCATCACTGAAAAGTTTTTCAGCAAAGCATTTTTATATTTTAAACAAATAGAAATCATACAAATACATTATTTAGCAAATTTTTTAGAGAAAATGGTATTTAAAAAATAGTTGGTACATAGTAAATAACAGAACCAAGAGAAATCACTGAACACTGTACAATTACACGCAAAATTTTGTATTCTTATTGTTCACATCAGTTTACAAACACACTACATCCAAAAGTATTATTAAATCAAATATAAAATATTAAATTTATAAATGCAGTAAACCATGTTTTGGTGTTCAAATATCTTTCTTTCTAACTTAAATATTACATGGTATTGTGTGATGCCATACATGTTATTGAAATTCACATTACATTTTATTTGCATTAATTTAAAAATATCTCTATAGAGTCAATAGTTAAAAGTTTTACAAAAGCTAGTTTTTTATAAGAAGCATTTTTGAAAACATTATATTTTACATGTAAAGAAAATTATTAAAATTTAAAGAAACACAAGCCACTTTGGAAAATTCAGTCATATAATCAAGTTGATAATTACAGAATATGAATTAGTTTGGGTATACAGTATGGTAAAATCAAGGTGTTTTATTACATTTAAAACTGTTTAATGATAGTTGATAATTCAAGCATCAGGAAATACCTTGATTGTAAAAATAAGCTGGAGGTCTAGATTATTGGAACAGGCATGCATACCACCTTAGAGAAATATGTTTAATTATAAAAGACTGTCAAACACTATAACATTAGACAACAAACTTTAGAGTTCAGCCTTCTTTTACAATGATTTCTAGATTTAGAAAATTAATCTATGACAGAAAGTAAGTTGATTTCTATAAAATAAAATATATAACCAAATAATTATAATAAATACACATACTTAGGTTTGTTTTAAAGTATCTCTCATTTAAAGAGCAGTGAAATTTGCACTCTGTTACAGTACTTTTACTTTTAACTATCCAAAGATTTTTTTATCATAAACAACACTGTTTTTTTTTTCTGTCCCTCTAGATGCTTACTAAATATTGAAAAATAAAACACAGGTAAGGCAGAAGCAACTCAATTCAGCTCTTTCAGCATAAACAGCTGAAAGTGAAGAAAGTAATATGGAAGGGAGGGAAGTAACAATGATTGATATCCTTGTTGGAAAGATAGATGAAATCAATCTGACACTTTCTGTCTAAAATTGAATTTCCTGCTGCCTAAGCAACTTAATTTCATTTATGTTTTCTTAAACACTGTGTCTTTATAGAAAATATTTCAAAAGGTAATTTAATATTTGTAAGTTTCTAACTATAACATAAATGTTCAAAGATATTTTTCATTTCTTAATTTTGTGTTTTCTTTGTGCTCCTAGTTGAAAGGAGGTATACTTTTGCTCTTCTCTTAGTGTCAATATATCTAGTATATGTCTTGGATTGAAAACACAACAAACATACATCTATTTGTAGAGTTGTCATTTGTCTCTCTTGCCTATATTTTCAAGACAGGTATCTCCTGAGAAGACTAAGTGACATAATAATAGATCAGCAGGAAATTTTAGATCCATGTTCTATGTGTTAATGCATCAAACACACCAATATTAAGATAAAAATGGCTTCCTGTGATGAGGATTGGAATGTGTTTTCAAAAAAAAAAAAAGGGTATCCTTGTGTGAATCATGTTTCTTGCTTAGAGACCAAATGGAAAGATTAAATTGTATTGTTAGTGTACTTTTCATAGAGACATAAAAATATGCTTTCTATTTTCATAGCATATTATTACGATAATTAATGAATTCTTCTCTGCTTATCTTTCCCAGTCCTGTGGGATGCCTTAAGTTGAAAATTACACCCTGATTAATGAAGAAAACTGAGTTAGAACTAAAGAATACTTTCAGAACCTATATAATTGAATGATCACAGCATTAAACATTAGAGAAAATATCGCACTATTTCTTGTGTTGATGTAAAACCCGGTGTAAAGAAGGTAAAGGAAATATAAAGCAACACTTAATTTCTGCAGTTATTCAGTTAAGATTGATCATATAAATACAATGAAATATAGGTATTAATCTTTGAGGTTTCTGAAACTGTATATGTTAATTAAGGAAAGGTTAATTGAGTGGCAAGCATATTTACCACTCAAGTTGGTATAGTGAGCTATACAAATTATAGCTGATTATAGTAAGCTATACAAATAGGCAAGACCATTACTTTCAAACATATTAGATACTGTGAGGCAGAGGAGCATTAGAAACAGTAAGAACATAACAAAAACATGAACACAATTAAGCAAGGTTTAGCTGATAGATTGAATATGGGGATTAAGGGATTATGGCAGTATGATTTCTAGATGTTTGCCCTGTGCATCTCCCAAGACAATATGTAATTTACTGAGATGAGAAAGAGTTGGCCGGGGGAGTAAATTTACAGGGTTGGAGTCAAAATTATCTTTGGGACATCTAGTAAATTTATGATTTCATAAATCTACTAGACATCAAAGGTGAACCCCTGACCCAAAGGAGAGTGGCCATGGCCAGTGATATAGTCTATCAAGGAAATGCCTCTTAAACTAGCTAGCTTGTCTGGAATGGGGATTTTGTAAACTAATTGGATCAGTTTCCCAGGATGTTGCACCTATTTCCCAACTGCCATAAATGTTGGCTACAGGCCTCACAGTGGATCCTCCCTTCTCTAGCCTCCTTAGAGGACAATGACACAGTGTTGCAGAGGTAAAAGACCAGTAATTGACAGGGAAGTGGGGTATAAGAGTCTAATTCCTGGATGTAAGGTTGAACCATCTTTGTGTGTAGATTGTACTCCATGATAACATGTGGCACATGAAGTTTCCAGTACAGGTCACATCTCTGCTCTGCCATTTTCCTGCCCTGTCTTGCTTCTTTCAGTCTCACTTCTGAGAACACTTTAAAATACTTATTTATGTATTTATTTAGTTTTAATTGATACATGATAGTTATACCTATTAATGGAGTACAGTGTGATGTTCAAAACATGCATACATTGTGTAATAACCAAATCACAGTATTTGGCATATCCGTCATCTTATACACTTATCATTTATCTGTGGTCAGACCATTTGAAATCCTCTTTTCAAACTAAAAATATACAATACAATATAATACTTTACTGTGCAATAGAACACCAGAACTTATTTCTCTTATCTAACTATATCTTTATATCTGTTGACTAATCTGTTTTTAACACACACCTTTATCCTCCCCAGCCTCTGGTAACCAATATCCTCTTTCTATTTTAATGAGATCAATTTCTTTAAATTCCACATATAAATAAATCATGCATTATTTGTCTCTCTGTATCTAGCTTATTTCACTTAATATTCTCCAAGTTCAACCATGTTGCTGCAAATGATAGGATTTTATACTTTGTATGGCTGAATAGTATTCCACTGTGTATTTATACCACATTTCCTTTATCCATTTCTAAGTTTATGAACACTTCATTTGATTCCATATTGCGGCTATTGTAAATAGGGGTGAAATAAATATGGGAATGCAGATATCTCTTTAACATACTAATTTTCTTTCTTTTGAATATATGCCCAGTAGTTAGTTGCTGAATCATATGATAGTTCTATTTTAAGAAACTACCGGCCGGGCGCGTATATCATGCCTATAATCCCAGCACTTTGGGAGGCCGAGACGGGTGGATCACGAGGTCAAGAGATCGAGACCATCCTGGTCAACATGGTGAAACCCCATCTCTACTAAAAATACAAAAATTAGCTGGGCATGGTGGTGCACGCCTGTTGTCCCAGCTACCTGGGAGGCTGAGGCAGGAGAATTCCTTGAACCCAGGAGACAGAGCTTGCGGTGAGCCGAGATCATGCCATTGCACTCCAGCCTGGGTAGCAAGAGCGAAATTCCGTCTCAAAAAAAAAAAAAAAAACTATCACATAATATTTTTTAGAAAACTCCATCCTGTTTTGTCTAATGGCTATACTAATTTGCCATTCCACAAACTATGTATAATTCCCTTCCTTCCACATTCTTGCCAGCATGTGTTATTTTTGTTTTTCTAATAATTGCTATTCTAGCCTGAATGAGATAATATCTCATTGTGGTTTGATTTGTATGTCTCTGATGATTAATGATATTGAACGTGTTTGAATATACATGTTGGTCATTCATGTGTCCACTTTTGATAGATATCCACTTAACTTATTTGCCCATTTTTAATTCAATTATTTACTTTTTTTCTGTTGAGTTGTTTGAATTCCTTGCATATTCTTGTTATTAATTTCTTGTAAAGTGAATAATTCACAAATTTTGCTTCTTAGCCACATAATCTCTGTGTTTTCCTCTTGAAAGGAAAACGTTGTTTTTACATGGCAGAATTGTTTTATAATTGAATTGTATTTCATTTTGTATATATACCACATTTTCTTTATCCGTTAATCTGTTGATGCAAATTTAGGTTGATTCCATATCTGGGTTACTGTTGATATGGCTTTAATAAACATGTGAATGCAGATATCTCATTGATATACTGATTTAATTTCCTTGGTAGATACGCATTAGTGGGATTGTTGAATAATAGGGTAGATCTATTTTTAACATTTTTAGGTACCTCCATATTATTTTTCATTATCGTTGTACTAATTTACATTCTTATAGTATGTAAGCCTTTCTCTTTCTCCACATTTGTACCAGCACTGGTTTTTTTGTGTGTTTTTGATAGTAGCCATTCAAATTCCAGTGAGATATCTCATTTTGTTTTTGATTTGCATTTCCTGGATGATAGTAATTTTAAGCATTTTTTATATACCTTTTGGAAATTTATCTTCTCATGAGAAATGTTGCTTAAAATGTTACTTTTGTCTATTTTTAATTAGATTATTTGTTCTTTTGCTATTATTTGACTTCCCTAGAAATTCTGGATGTTTACTCCTTGTCAGATAAATAGTTTGCAAATATTTTTCCCATTCTGTAGGTGGCCTCTTCCCTTTGTTGTTTACTTTGCTGTGCAGAAGCTTTTTACTTTAACATAATCCCGCTTGTCTATTTTTGTTTTTATTTGTATGTGCTTTTGAGATCTTATTAAAAAAAAAAAAAATTCTTGGCCTAGTATGGTCGCTCACACTTGTAATCCCAGCACTTTGGGAGGCTGAGGTGAGTGGATATTTGAGGTCAGGAGTTCAAAATCAGCCTGACCAATATGGTGAAACCCTGCCTCTAGTAAAAATGCAAAAATTAGCCAAGCAGTGGTGGCACACGCCTGTAATCCCAGCTGCTCGGGAGGCTGAGGCAGGACAATAACTTGAGCCTGGGAGGTGGAGGTTGCAGTGAGTCTAGGTCACACCACTGCACTCCAGCGTGGGTGACAAATGCCACCCCCTGGAAAAAAAAAATCTTGTTCAGACCAATATTAAAAAACATTTTCTCTATATTGTCTTCCTAGTAGTTTTATAATTTTAGGTCTTAAATATAAGTCTTTAATCCACTTTGAGTTCATTTATGCATATTGTGAAAGATAGGGGTCTAGCAATGGAACATAATAGAGAACACAGAAATAAAGTTACTCACTTACAGATGACTGATTTTTGACAAAGGCACCAAGATCACACATTAAAGAAACAACAGTCTTTTCAATAAATGGTATTGAAAAAGCTGAATATCCACATGCAGATGAGAACACCTCTTTAAGACTTTCACAGAAAGCATTAGCTAAAGCGCTTCTGAGAAAATTGATTTAAGATACTAGTTTAACACTAAACTCCTGCTAAAGAAATGACAAAATTATAGGCTCCTCAAGCAGGGCTATATCTTGAACTATATAACTCAAATGAAAAATAATGTTTTAATTTTTAGGAGGCCTGCTTGAGAAACAATCCTTATTCTTCCTTAAGACCTGACTGTATATATAATATTGTTCACCTTTTCAATTTCTTGCCCTTCAAATTTTTTTATTATCTAAAATACTCTGAGTATATGAATGTCTCTTGCACCACAAAAGAGAATAAGAGACAGAATATATAATTCAAAAAGACATACTTAGAAATAGTGTCATTTCTGGTTTATGTAAACATTCTATAATTAAACAAGTAAAACTATTTTTTGAATGTTTAGAATATTAATTGAATGATTGATTTTCTATAATTTGCACTTGGAGCTATGACTCATGGAACTAAAAATAGAAAAAACATTATTTATGCTAAGATTTTTACACCTTTTCTGGTTATTTCTTCATTCTAATTAGTGAGTCCTTATGATTTGGAATATCATAGGTTTTTAGAAAACAAAGTGGTAGTAAATTGACATCTCTGATTTTCCGTATTCCCTTTCCCAGCTTGTATAACAACCCCTGCTATTATTGGGGGGACATTATGGAATGTGACCACCTCCTACTGTCATTCCAGTGACAGTATAGAATATGGCCATGTTCACAACCACGTCTTCACATTGGGAGACTATGCTTTTTTAGCTTTTATTTTTTTTTAAACTTTCACAATTAAATTGAGAATTTACAAAGCAGCAAAATGATGCAGCTAATCCACTGGGAAAAATTATATGCTTATAAAGTAAAATACACTGCCTCTTTCATGAATAGTGTGTGAGCGAGCTATTTGAAAATTTCATGCCATTAGCACTTTCAATATGTCATTAACCTAGAAAATAAGAGGGAGTAATGAAAGTCATTAAAAGCAGTTGAGTGTCCTGTGGTAGCCTGGCCAGTAAGGATACAAAGAATGAGAGACAGAGCAAGGCATTCTGCTATATTGCAACTTAGCACGGCTCTGTCTTCAAGATACACAAACACACACACACACACACACACACACACACACACACACACGCATATGCATGTGTATTTTTTCTGCCTCTACCTCCATGCTATGCTTCATATAAAACAAAAAGGGGAGGTACGGTGGGGGGTGGGAAGTTTGGGAGAGATAGCAAGGGGAGAGATGCCAGATGTAGGTGATGGGGAGGAAGGCAGCAAATCACACTGCCACGTGTGTACCTATGCAACAATCTTGCATGTTCGTCACATGTATCCCAAAACCTAAAATGCAATAAAATAAAAAATAAAAAAGGTATTAAATTTTAGACAAGAGTACCAAGTGCCATTCATAAAATGTTGACTAATCTAATATAAAGATAATTATTCTTAACTTTCAAGGTACCAGGAACATCACATGCTGTATGTTCTACTAAAACCTTGTCTTGGCATAACTTTCTAGGTTGTTTTGTTCAAGAAAAGTTTGATGATAGAAGATACAGCTTATTGCATTATAAATGAGAAGATAACATTTTTTTCTTTAAAACCACCCACCACTGCCAAAATTATTTTTCCTATAGACTACCTATAGGTACACCTCAACCCAACCCAGGAAACTCTCTGAATTGGCTGATTTAAAACTAACTCTATTACAATTCAGTTATGATTTTGTGCAATGCCCAAGAAGATGCCAGCTTTGTTATTGAGAATAGGCTGGAGGGAGATCCAAGATCACCATCAACTTGGTACATACCCCAGGATAAATTCATGGAAGTGAATGTTATTTTAGGCAATGTAGATGGCTGAATATATGCTACCTTTCTTCATTTTCTAAAAGAAATTATATTTATGCTATGATTAGAAGGAAAAAAAAGTTAAACTATCAAATAATTGTTCTTAATAATAGGATAAGAAATCATTGGATACAATTGATTCATGCATGAAGCAGTAGGACATAGACATATCAGTACTAAAAATGATGTGTTGAAGGAAGTCATACACTTGAGGAACTAACTCAAAGTGCAGAATAATAAAGAATTTAACATAATTTACGGTATATTTCACAAAGATAAAATATATAGATGAAAGTATATATAGAAATGTATATACTATATAATAGAATGAACATATGCATGTATATATTATATGTGGTATATGAGGTATACTGTATAGTAGAAGAAATTTTGATTACATGATGCAACGCACGAGATTAGATATAGTGGAAATTTTCACATGGTGCAGTAAAGAATGATGATAATATGGGAAGAAATAATGTTTAGAACAAATGAATCTATTTTACAAGTTTTAAAAAACCCTAAAACCCAGTAGTTTTACTGAAAAGCAAAACATCTCACAAAATAGTGAGGACTTTAGAATGTCAAATAAGTTGGATTAGAAAAATGGACAGAACTTTGAGACCCTCCTGGGCAACATGGTAAAACCCTATCTCTACAAAAAATACAAAAATTAGCCAGGTGTGGTTGCACACACCTGGAGTCCCAGCTACTCAGGTGAGAATAGGTAAGGTTAGACAATCCCCAGAGCACTGAAGGTGGAGGCTAAAGTGACCTGTAATCACGCCACTACATGATCTGGTCTGGGTGATGGAGTGAGACCCTGTCTCAAAACCAAAAATAAAAAATAAAGAAGCAGAATCAAAAATGTTGTCTTTTTTTTGAGGAAAAAATTGTTTTGTACATGAGATGAAACAATATAAATTCAAAACTCACAGATAAGGGTTAGCTCTATCACTCACCTTTTTAAAAAGCTTATATGAATATCCAGTCAAAACCAACAACATATTGCCCTTGAAATGTTATCTATACAGATTTCAAAGGAGACCACAGGACTTTATACTTTCTTGGAATGTCCTCAGAAGGCTCTGTCATTGATCAGGTAACAGTAAAAACCCCAGAGTCCTTTCTTTCAAATGGTAAAGGGAAAGCAGAGGGACAGAAGCTATTCAGACTTTATCATCTTTCCTTGTGTCTTACGGTCAATGTTTAAAATGATAAAGTTCTTTCAAAAATCCAAGAATTTAAAATTTTCTATTCAGGCATTATTTAAAATAATAAATGTTCATTTATATACTATCAGTTCAGAGTGTGTCTAACACTTAAATTTATTAGGTCCAGCCATCTTGGCACTGTGACTGCATTTAGGGAATATTCCTGTATACATATGTGTGTTATTAACAAATAATATGGCAAAAAATGTATTTAGAACCAAAGCGTTCGTTCACTCTCAAGATGCTGCCATAACCGAATGGAACCCTAAAAGTGAGAAAGTTTTTTTTTTGTTTGTTTTCTTGCATCAGCATATATGGGTTTCTGTACTGCACAAGTGATGCAAGTACAGCTCTGAAACACAAGAATTCCTTTCTTGCCATAAAAGAATCATAGCTCTCTTACATCCAGATTATCAGTGTCAATATGATCCAGAATAACAGAAAACAAAACAACCATGTGGTGTAAAGAAAAGGTTTCCTATTTACATGTGTTAAACATTTCTGAAGTTCATGGAGCTATCACAAAAGAAGAGACATTAAAGAAAGAAAGAAGACATGCTTCAGATGTGCTGAAACAGGTATTATCTCATTAAATATTCCAAGACAGTGAAATGAAAAATCATATTAGGTATATCAGAAATATTTGCATACATGTGTTCACACAAACATACACATTCAGACGCTATTTGCATCTATAAATTAATTTATTTATAATTTATTAATTTTACACAAACATTTTTGATATATTTATTGTTATAAGATGATTTATAATACAATATATTATATTGTGAAGAAAATAGAATCTTGGGAACACAAACTCGCTATGCCAAAGGGAAAGTTGAGCTTGGGAATCGAATCATGCAAAAAATTGTCTTCCTCTTGTTCCCAAACAGATAACTGCATTTCATAACCTGTGTCATAGCTTCAAATACAAGCCAGGTTCCCACAATGATAAATGACAACATATTTCCCACATGACCTCTCTCACAACTTGCTTGCAAAGAAATTCCTTGTGGGCCCAAATCTTTCAGTATGCATAGCCTCCCTATAATTAACCCTAAAACAGAGATCTGTTGACTCACCCTGATAGTATAAATTACCAGCTTATCTTCACGGGTAGAGAGCATGGACAAGTCTAGAAATCATTCTTCTACCCACCCCAAGATGAATGCACGATGGACTTCTCCCTCTACTCCATCTTTTCACAAGGTTTCTTGTATATAAAATACAGATTTCCTGAGCACTAGATGAAGGCACAATTGACTTTTCCTCTACCCACCTGTTTACACGTAAAATGTAGATTCCCTGAGTGCTAATCAAAGCTTTATGAGAATGTAACACACTTGTCTTCACTGCCTATCCTGCTTTCATTTACTTTCCTCCTTCCCCTGCTTCTTGCTCTTTCCCTTTTAAATATTGATATCCTCAAAATTGTCTTTGGAAAAAGCACAATCCGATGCTACTGTGATTTGTTCCTCCCCCCCCACGTGCATTTCAACCTTGGCAAAATAATCCTCTGAAATGATTGAGACATGCCTCAGTCATTTTTTGGTTTATAATCTGTATGATGTATATATGTGTGAGTGTGGTTGTGGGTGTGTGTAAATTCAAAATCTAGAAAGAAATATACAAACCTGTAACAAATTCTGCAGGCGGTTACTGAGCCTCTGGTTTCACCTTCCACAGTAACGTTACGGAGATGTTCCATAGAGAGGAGGTAAATTTGTGAAAAATGTTTTTTTTAAGTTACTCACAAACTACACATTAAGTAAAATTTGGGAAAGGATGAAGGATGTTTGGCAGGGATTCTGCATCTTCTTTGTTCAACAAGCAGCTTCATACAATAATTCAGCAAGATGCTCTCTATTTAGCTATAGCACATCTCCTTGATAGTGAGACTTGACTGATAGACTGCAGCTTCTAGGAATGGTGCTGGTTAATTTTACATGTTAACTTGGGGAGTCCTGGTACCCGTTTTTGGTCAAACACTAGTTTAGATGTTGCTGTAAAGATATTTTTTTCAGATGTGATTAACATTTCAATAAGATATTGAGTAAAGCAGATTGCCCCCCCATAATGTGAGTGGGCCTTATCCAATCTGTTAAAGGCTTTACCAGATAAGACCTGAATATGAACTAATTCTGCCTCCAGACTGCCTTTGTATTCAAGACTTTGTAATGCCAGTTTCCAGCCTGCTGGTGCCCCCAGCAAATTTCAGACTTGCCAGCATCCATAATAATGTAAGCCAATTCCTTAAAATCTCTTTCTTACTCACTTTCTGGATATATACGCATATGTTTTACATGCACACGTTTACATATGTGTATACATATGTATATGATATATGCTTTATATATTATAAAAATATACATTGATGAAATTATATGTATTTCTCTAGAATATATCTATTATATCTATTTCAGAAAAATAGATATAATTAATCTACTTCTCTGGAGAACCTTAATGTGAGAGTTAAATCAGATATACGGCGAAAATTATAAGGCAAAGGAAACAGAAGTGAACAAGGGCAAGACTTAAGTGCTGATGATTCAAGTACAGATATGGGATAAATTTAAGAGGAATACACCACACGGAGTAAGTAATAGCAATCAGGTAACAAAAGGTCATGAGGAAATATCATTAGAGCTGAGCCACAGGGCAATCTGCAAAAAATTTCCTTCCTTAACACAGCGGCTCATTTGACAATTTCCTGAAATAAAATTTGACACTATTCTAGATATCATCTGTCCTGTTTTCTCTTCATGAAAAATCTTAGGAAATTAAATGCATATGTATATATATATATATATATACATATGCATTTAATTATATAATTAAATATATATATATATAATATATATATATATATATCTCACACATACAAATGGTTTATTTAACAACTTTCTGAAATAATGATATTTGAAAGCTTGTTGGAGAAAAGCTTTAAGAAAAGTTTTATCATTTTGCATAAATAATTTTTCCTTGAAAATCAAACTAGACAATTGCTTTAAGAATTGCTACTATATCATTATAGTTTCAGCCAAACCACTCTCCAATTTACTCAATACCACAGATTCTGATCAGACAATATCAAACAGAAAAATTTTCAATTGTCTGCAAGGTTTTGAAAAAATCTAAAAAAAATGTGTGTGTGTGCATGTGTGTGTATTTGTGTATGTATACACTGAATGATAATTATGTGACATCTATTATCAATCTGTGATATATGTGAGCTTCTTCAATGTGTTTTGAAATGACTTTCTAAGCCTAGGTTAAAAAAAAATTAAGTGTATGCCAAAGCCTTTCACATCAGTGGGTTGCATTTATCAAAGTCTCTCACAGAAAAAAAAAATTATCATCAAGAATCCCTGATTTAATCACCTGACCCTATCACTTTCCAAATGATAGTCATTTCACACCCTTTCTTCACCACCCACTACTCGTCACCAACCATCAAGCTGTTTCTTCTTCCTTTGACAATTTAAAACACATTTGTTAAATTTGTATACTAAGTGTATTTACTTTCGATTTTATGTTTATTACTTATATATACTTTTCAAATTATTTAATTGATATAATTTACTATCTTTGAAAATCAATTGAAAATCTCCTAGAATGGAAGACATGGTTATTTTTTATCTCATTAAATTGCCAGCCTTTCACTTAGTGGCAGAGTTTACATGAACTAATTTAAGAAAAATAGAAGTCATGAAAAACAGCTTTTTACATTTTCTTTTCCCTTATGAAAGTAGAGTAAATGTTTTCACTCTATGTATTAGGGTTGGGCAGAGAAACAGAACCTGTGAAATATGTGTGTGTGTGTCTATTTAAGGCATACAAACAAACCTGTTTTTTTATAGGGAGAGATTTATTGTTTTTTAAAAAGTTGCTTCCAGTTTCATCCATGTCCTTGCAAAGGACATGAACTCATCCTTTTTTATGGCTGCATATTATTCCATCGCATATATGTGCCACATTTTCTTTATCTAGTATATCATTGATGGGCATTTGGGTTGGTTCCAAGTCTTTGCTATTGTGAACAGTGCCGCAATAAACATAAATTTGCATATGTCTCTATAATAGAATGATTTAGAATGATTTATAATCCTTTGGGTATATACCTAGTAATGGGATTGCTGGGTCAAATGATATTTCACCATCATTCTCAGCAAATTGACACAAGAACAGAAAACCAAACACCACATGTTCTCACTCATAAGTTGATGTTGAACAATGAGAACACAGGGACACAGAGAGGGGGACATCACACACCAGGGCCTGTGGGGGGTTGGGAAAGGAGAAGAATAGCAGAGGGTGGGGGTATTACGGAAGGATAGCATTAGGAGAAATACCTAATGTAGATGACGTGGCAATGGATGTAGCAAACCACCACCATAGCACTTGTATACCTATGTAACAAACCTGCATGATCTGCACCTGTACCCCAGAACTTAAAGTATAATAAATATATTTTTTTAAGTGGCTCATGAGATTATGAAAGCTGACAAGTTCCAGCATCTGCAGGTGAATTAGCAAGCTGGAGACCCAGAAGTGCTGATGGTTTAATTCCAGTCTGAGTCCAAAGGTCTGAGCAAAAGGAGAACTGATGGTATAGTTTCAGTCCATCCACCAGCAGGCTTGAGACCCTGGGGAGCCAATAATTCCCTTGGAGTCTGCAGGCAGGAAAAAATGTCAGTGTTCGAGTCTAAATGTTGTCAGAGGAAGAATTCTACATTTACCTTACACATGGGAGAATCAGTCATTTGTTCTGTTCAGCCCTTTAGTTGATTTTATAAGCATGCCCAGATTAAGGAAAACCATTTGCCTTACCCATTCTATAGATTTAAATGCTAATTTCATCTTTTTAAAAATACTTTATATTTTATTGTAACATTTACTTTAGAAAACTTATAAATTCTTTCGCTGCTTCTTTGAGATGTAAATCTTTTTAAAACGTTCTTGTCTGTGTTACAACCCAGAAAACTCTTTTTTAAGAAACTGAGCTATCCCTTTGAAACGTAAATATCAAGAAATATAACACCTCTAGCTCCAAATTTATGTGGCAACATAGGAGTCTAATTTCTGCCTAACTTCTGGCTCCCAGTTCTAAGTGGTAAAACTGTCTTGTCCTGAAGATGAGAGAAAGTTGATTTTTCTTTAAGATCAAGCTAATTAGCAAAAGTAAATGCCCTAAGATTCCTCACCTCAGTTCTTGAAACCTTGCCAGCTCTTTGTTTTACTAGCGTTGATCTCACATTAAATTGTGGCTCCTCTACCTATTACAGTAGCCTTGAATACAGTCTTCCTTGCCTGGATAACATTATCCTTTATGATTTTTGCTTTGATAATACTAACGGAACAATTATAACCAGGTCTCTACAACAGAAAGAAATGTAGTGATTTTAAGTAACAGAAAGTGTTATCCATGGTTCTGTATAGTAAGGCAAATACTTGTGAATATGCTTGTAGATATAATCAAAGCCAAGTAATGTAAAGTCTTCATGGATTTATTTTCGCAACTAGAAACTGTGTAAATATTGATTACTAGAATATGGCATCATTTGGATTATTTGTAATGATGCACTTTGGCTGTTATATGGCATAATAACCTTATAATTCCAATTTTAGAAGAAAAAAAATAGCCACAATTTTCACAATTCATATGAATCTTACGATAGCTTCTGGCATAGTGACAAATATAGAGAGGATTTTTTAAAATGGTACATATTTAGGGTATAATTGGCAAATCTGGTTTGTTGATTTGAGAACAATATAGAAAAAGGAAGATTTTGTGTTTGAAAAACTAGATAACTACATCAACTAAATTATATTCAACAGCAAGAGAATGAGAGTAAAAGTAAGGGTAGCTTTCAAGACATCAACTTATTTCTCTTTCATGCAAACTTCAGAAATGAACTCAAGTCTAAGTTTTTCAAAGTTCTCATAGGTCATGCCTCACTATTCTTTCATCTTTAAGATGTTTTCTTCATCTTTCCAGTCTACAATGACAAAATTTTCATTACAGAAAGTAATCTGGATGTAACAGAAAGAGGAGAGAAGCTGGAGCATACACCAATGATTGATTTTTAAAAGTTCCTGGAAACTGACACATAAAACTATAGCTCATATCTTAATGAATGGCTTATGTCTTAATAGAAACGTTACTGGCCACATCTAGCTAATATTTATTTTTTGTTTTAATAATAAATTATTTAATAATTTTTAAATAATATTTGAGAATAGTTTCTTCTATTTGATTGGAAGTTATGAAGAATATATGTGGTAAGACCAAAAGGAGATTTTGCAAAATACTTAATTATGGTTTTAAGTTTGCCCAGCTGAGGGTACTGGCACACAGATGGCCAGATGATTCAAACTTACATAATTAGCATTCTAACCTCTGGCTACATAATAAAGTGGTGGCAAAGAACATGCATCTCATGTATTTAGTATTATTACATTAGGATGATATAAACTGACTGTATCTATGCTGACAAGTTAGTAACACAGTATCTATGCTGACAAGTTAGTAACACGGTAACAGACATGAAATTATGATAGAAGTTGCCTTGAGAAGAAAGAGGGAGAGAGACCAGAAGAAAGGAAGTACCTCAGTGACACTGAAGAATTTGCTTTAGTTCCCCTTTCTCTGCTTATTCTCTCTCTTCTGTTCTCACTTTCTCTCTCCCCCTGACTCCCCTCTAATCTTGAGCTTCATTTCTTTTATATGTAATAAAACCACTTCCAAATTATACTTCCTGCATATGCTTGCAAGAACCTAGGGTAAAAATGTGTTCTAAAAGTCAGAGACCTTTGTTTTTATACATAGATATATCACAAGAGAGTCTGAGACAAGACCTGGAAGGTGCATGTGCATGTGTAGGCTCATAGAGAGAGAGAGAGAGAGAGAGAGAGAGAGAGAGAGAGAGTGTGTGTGTGTGTGTGTGTGTGTGTGTGTGTGTGTGTACATATTAAAAAATTGAGACAAAAGAATGATGGAAAAATAGTTCTTACAAGCAAGTGAATCTAGCATGTAGAATTAGCCAAGCTATGGTTGGGATGGAAGCAATGCATATTGTATCTAGGTAGCAATCTTTGTTACCTGTTTTTGAAACAACTGAATGTACAATTACCTTTTCTTTTTCTTTAACTTATTTTAAGTTCAGGGGTACACGTTCATGTTTGTTACATAGGTAAACTTGTGTCATGGGGGCTTGTGGTATAGATTGTTTCAACACTCTGGTATTAAGCCTAATACCCATTAGTTATTGTCCTTGATCCTCTTTCTCCTCTTACTCTCCATTCTCTGATAGGCCCCGGTGTGTGTTGTTCCCCTCTGTGTCCATGTGTTCTCATTATTTAACTCTCACTTACAAGTCAGAACATGTCTTATATGAGTTTCTGTTCTGCATCAGCTTTCTAATGATAATGGCCTCCATCTCCATCTGTATTCCTGCAAAGGACATGATATTGTTCATTGTTATGGCTGCATAGTATTCCACGGTGTATATATGTATTATTATTTTTTTTTTCTATCGGAACTCAAGAAATGTGCTTGAAGGCTGAACTTTCTAGGAAACTTTCAGAAATATTGAATGTGTCTATTTATTGTCTACTTCCAAAGAGTTTCATATGCTGATACAGAAGAGCTTATTCTAAGGAAACCTGAGGAAGGCTTTTTTATAGAAAGCGTTTTGTACCTTTAGACAAATATATAAGAACACTGAGACAAAATCAAGCATCTTGGGAAAATCTCAAAGTTTATTTTCATTTTCTTAACTAAATTTTGTGAAGAAAAGGCAAAATCACAAAATGTATGATTGGTAGGAGTAAGATTGGGAAAACCAAGGAAAATAAGTAAAATCATATGTCTCATCACACAATTTTCCTGCTATATTATGCTTATGGAAATAGTCCCCCATTATTCTATTCTAAATGGAATGACATGCTTTCCATCTGGGAAATAAGAGAGGGTCAACATTTCTCACTACTCGAAACTGTTGTTTTATAATTCTCAGTTTAGATCAAGGTTAAAGCTACAAAAAATGAGGTCTTGCAATGTAAAAAGAAGTCCAAGAGTATTCCTAATATACAGAAATTATTAAGGAAAAAAGTAGCTTCTCAGATTCCAATACCTTAAACTGACAAGAGAGCTAATGTTGTACAATTATAATAGAATTCTAAGATAGAAGAATTACTATTTTTTAAGGCCGAGAGCCAATTATACTATGAGAAATAAAATCCATATCACATGGATATAAAAACTCTTCTAATTTTAGGATGTCAGATCAGTTATCCATTTTCATAAATATCTTACAAACTGAAAATAGAAGGAAACTTTCTCTCCCTGATTAGAATTATCTCCAAAGTTTTTTAGCTTTAAAAAAGCTATTCGATAAGGAAAGACCAAAAGCTTTTCCCAAACCCAGAAAAACACACAGACGTTTGCTTTCACCACTTCTATTTAATATTATGCTAGCTATTCTATCCACTGTAATATGAAAAGAAAAAAAACATAAGGATTGGAAAGGAAGAAGTAAAGCTCTTTATTTATATATAATGTGACCATCTATGTGAAAACTTTGGTAGAACCTACAAAAGAACTGATAAATATAGAAAGACTGCAGAGTTCAAGGTCAATGTACACAAATAAACACATTATATTTCTCTACAAAAGCAGTGAAAACCTCAGTGGACATATTTGTATTAACTGATACTCTCAAAAATGTATCCTAATATAAAAAGAAATATTCAGGCACTGTCATATGACAAACAATTTAAATGAAAATATGTCATAAACTTAAATATTTATTATACACTTTAAAACACTCTCAAAACATATGAAAGTAAAATCTTTGTATTAAGCAAAATTTTTTTTTTAATGTACGACACCAACACACCTCAATAAAAGAATTACAAAATAACTTCTGCTCTTTAAAAGGCAGCTTGAAAGAATGAAAATACATGTCATACAATGGAAGAAAATATTTTAATGGTACATGTAAGCAAATATTTTTATCTAGAATATAAAAATAATTTGGAAACTTCAGTTAAAGAAATCAAAACAAATGAGAAAAAGATGTAAACAGATACGCTATGAAATAAGATACACTGTACAAGATTAAACATGAAAATACTATTAAGACTCTAAAAATCATTAGACACTATGGAATTCAATATAAATTGCATGAGATACTGCTCCATACATATCAAAAAGTCTAAAATTAAAGAATGATCACACCAAATGTTGGCAAATATAAAGAGAAGATTGACTGTCATTAACTGCTGATGAAAACATAAGCAATACAACCACTTTGCAAACCTGTTTGACAGTTTATTACAAAGTTGAACACATGTCCACTATATGACCAAACCATTGTATTTCTATGTGTTTACCCAAGATATATGAAAATATATAGCCATAGAAATACTTTTAATTTGATGTTCATAGCAGCTTTATTTGTACTAGTGCCAAGCAGGGTCTCACTCTCTTGCACAGGGTGGAGTGACATGATAACTGCAGCCTCAACTTCTCTGGCACAAGCCATCCACACACATCAGCCTCCCAAATGCTTGGGACTATAGGTGAATGCCACTATGCCCAGCTACTTTTTTCTATTTTGTAAAGACAGTCTCCTTATGTTTCCCAGGATAGTCTCAAACTTCTGGGCTCAAGAGATCCTGCTGCCTCAACTTCCCAAAATGCTGGGATTACAGACATGAGCCAACAAACCTGGCCATGATGAAATTTATGAAATAAGAAAAGCAATATCAAAACAACATCCAGCAAAAATAGAGTTAATATAATAAAGAAATAGAAGCACCTTTTGGATCCATATCAGGACATTAAAGTAATATTAAGAAATTGAAAATCTGTCAAGTTTTAAAAATTCAAATATAGGAACTAAAAATAAAGAAAATTGTTGGTGGTTCAGTGATTTAAAAATAACAGAACAATAAAAATGAATACTTAATGATCAAATAAATTAATATAAGATGATAGTATTTCTAGATATATATTCTCAAACATTTATACAAAAGCAATTCAAAAAGAAATTGATAATTTGAATAATTATTTCTTATATATTAATTTGAATCACTTTACAGAGACCAAATATTGCTTTATAATACTTACCAAATACTCAACAAAGATAAGATTCAAATCTTATACAAATTTGTTGAGGGTGTAATATAAACCTACCCTTAGAGCTTATGGTGATATAGTATTGTTTTGGTTAGTCCTTTTTAAAGCAGATGCCAAGATAATAACTCCTGTAAAAAAAAAAAAAAAACAAAGAAATTTCAAAGTTCAGATTTGTAGGTAACATACACCAAATTTCTAATAACAGAAAATCCCTAACTTTTAAATACTTTTATGGAAAATAGAAACTCTTTACATCACTTTTTCATAAAGTCATCATTAATCATTATTTTCAAATTGCATATAAAAGAATATAAAATTTTAGATAAATTTTCCTAAATCCTTGGATAAAAATATTTAAAATATTGAAATTTTGACTAACCTGATCTCTAAATTCATTAGTATTTCCATCAAAATTTAAGCAACATTTTAAGAAACTGAATAAACATATTCTAAAATATATGGAAGAGTGTATAGAAAAATTTGGCAAAGCAGTATAATAAAAAGGTGTCCCTAACAGATACTACATATTTCACCACTAAAGTGATTTTAAACTTGTAGTAATGGCAATTAAAGAGGGAAAAAATGAAATAGAACAGATTTAAAGACCTGTATACACACACACACACACACACACACACACACACACACACACACATACATACACTCAGGTTCCATATAAACATATGGAAACCTGGTATACAAAGAGCTTTTTTGATTACTCAGTGAGATAAGATATGGTATTTAATAAATGACGTTGGGAAATTTGGCTAATTCTATGAAAGAAAATAAAACCAGTTCTGTAATACACAGCATGATAGGAAAACAAACTCAAGCTATATTAAGAGCATAATGGGAATAACCAAAATAAATGTGAAATGAGAAAGCATTTTATAAACAAGAAACAAAATGTGAAAATCATAATATGGCTTTTTTTATTACTAAATACTGGAAATCTTCATCTGAATGAGATGGAGACCACTGAATAGTTTTGAGCAGAGGGAGGCATAATATGATTTGGGTTTTGGAAGAACCACTCTCTGTGTAGTATTGAGAATATAGACTGTAGTGAGTTGGAGTGGAAGAAAGGAATTCAGTTATGAGGACATCAGCAATTCAGCATTGAGATAAACTAGCTTGACTAGGTGGTAGAAAAGAAGATCAGATTATGTGTTTGTTTGTGGCATGTTTTGAAACTATAGTCAATGAGATTTCTTGAAATGCCTGATATAAGCATATGAAGAAAACAAGAGAGGGTGAATGACCAGCTTTTTGCCCAAGAGACTGGGAGAGTAAGAAGGCCAAAGGCAGGAAGATTGCAAGGTGAAGTAGATCTGATAAGAAATCAGAAATTCAGTTTGGGTCCTGCTGATTTTACAATGTCTTTTTAAGTGGAGATCTTTGAGTTTGGACTAAAAAATATGGTGATATAAATGTAGGAATCATCAGGATAAAGATGGTATTTAAAGATCTGCATGAGAGTGGGTGAGATAAATATTGGTAGGAATGAAGATGAAGAAAGAGCAAATCCCAAGAACCATACCTTTCTCAATTTCAGCTGAGACTGTTTCCTCATAAACAGCTTTAACTTAGATACTTTACTCTGCATTATTTATAGTATCAAGCACAAAATTCATAAGTATATATTAACAAATAAATAGAAAATGTTTGATTATAAATAGGGTAAAATTGCCAAATAGCATCAACACGTGTGTGGTTAGGAACCCCAAAAAAAGAAAGCCACAGAAATTGTCCTAGATATGCCCTAGAATCAGCTGAAAAACAGTCAGAAATCATTTTTCTCAGTTTCTAAGATCTAGAAAACAAAAATTAACATGTTACAAATTAATCAGCTATTTAGTGAAATATTAGAATATTAGCTCAATCGTCTATATCCTACTCTGCTATTCCTTCTACACCAGCAAGATAGGGCAGATATATCTGAACATGAAAACTAATTTTAAAAACTGAAAAATCAACAGGATTAAAAAAATAATAATTAAAAATTTATTTAATGTTTAAAAATCAAATTTAGGCTTTATTTTATGAATACAGGTTTTCATATTTTTTTTCTGCTATGTTTTCAAGGAAAAACTTTTGATACTTTAATAGTGAAACGAACTTAAAGATTTTTCTAAAGTATTTTAATACTCAATAAAAAGCTCTGTATGTTGTATGTATTCTATAAAGTCGACAAGTTAAACTCTTTAATATTTTTCTCTATTTTAAATTTAATATTAAAATAATTACATGCCTGAGTTTCATAATTATACTTTCATATACTACAGAAATATAAAAATCAGTATCTTGAAAAGGATTGCAACATGAATATGAATGAAAACATAAATAGAATTTTTAAATGTGAAAGTTAATACACCGATTACTATATATGGAAAATAAAGTCTACAGAAGCTTAGAAGAAATAAAATCTATTGGTTTTTCAGCTAAATAACAAGATAAAGTGACAACACTACATGCAAATTGGTACCAACACATTTAACATTCAAGATTTTTACCACTGAATATATAATTAATACTTAAATAAGCAGGCAGCTTCAAACTTCTTAATTCCAACACCTGTATAACATTACAAATTCTTTAGATTTGAAGTTTTTGAAGATAATGTGTAGCCATACTGAAATTTATATCCTATAATATATAGTGTTACATTACTTGGCCTTTAACCTATTATGTACTGTATTTATACAGTACATAATACCTTATTGCTAATATAGACACTATGTTGCATGGCAGATTTCTAGAACTGAAATATGTTAAGAGGGTAGATATCATGTTAAATGTTCTTACCACAAAAAACAGACAAAACATAAATAAAATAAAAACAAAGGCACATGAGGAAAGTTCAGGAGGTGCTGGGTATGTCCATTACCTTATTTATGGTGAGGTTATCTCTGATTTGTTTGTCTAAATTCATGAAGTTGTACACAATAAATATATGCAGTTTTTGTATGTCAATCATAACTCATTAAAGCAATTGAAATTTTTATCTAGGCCTTTTGATATATTCACTTCACAAAAAAAGATAATACTAACCCAAGGCTGTGCATAGAGATTTCCACTTATTATAGAAGTTATTTGATAACTACATTTTAAATATGTAAAAATAACCTTAAAAAGATTAATTCTTGTATGTAATGTAGTGAACACTTAGTGTATTCTGTATACTTAGGATATGAATTGTATATTATTTAATTTGCTAACATTTTTCTGTGAAATTTTCTCTTTAGAATAGATGTAGCCATTTAAAAATTTTGTTTGGGTAATTTTTTTCTTTGCTGTCTTGTTTAGCCAGTAATACTTCTGAGGCTCTTTTTTTTTATTGCACTTTAGGTTTTGGGGTACATGTGAAGAACATGCAAGATTGTTGCATAGGTACACACATGGCAGTGTGATGTGCTGCCTTCCTCCCCTTCACCTATATCTGGCATTTCTCCCCATGCTATCTCTCCACAAATCCCCACCCCCCGCTGTCCCTCCCCTATATCCCCCCCAGAGACCCCAGTGTGTGATGCTCCCCCCTGTGTCCATGTGTTCTCATTGTTCAACACCCACCTATGAGTGAGAACATGCAGTGTTTGATTTTCTGCCATTGTGCCAGTTTGCTGAGAGTGATGGTTTCCAGGTTCATCCATGTCCCTAAAAAGGACATGAACTCATCGCTTTTGATGACTGCATAATATTCCATGGTGTATATGTGCCACATTTGCCCTGTCCAGTCTATCATCGATGGGCATTTGGGTTGGTTCCAGGTCTTTGCTATTGTAAACTGTGCTACAATGAACATTTGTGTGCATGTGTCCTTATAGTAGAACAATTTATAATCCTTTGGATATATTCCCAGTAATGGGATTGCTGGGTCAAATAGAATTTCTATTTCTAGGTCCTTGAGGAATCGCCACACTGTCTTCCACAATGGTTGAACTAATTTACACTCCCACCAACAGTGTAAAAGTGTTCCCATTTCTCCACATCCTCTCCAGCATCTGTTGTCTCCAGATTTTTTAATGATCGCCACTCTAACTGGCATGAGGTGGTATCTCAACGTGGTTTTGATTTGCATTCCTCTAATGACCAGTGATGATGAGCATTTTTTCATATGTTTGTTGGCCTCGTCTATGTCTTCTTTTGTAAAGTGTCTGTTCGTATCCTTTACCCACTTTTGAATGGGCTTGTTAGTTTTTTTTCTTGTAACTCTGTTTTAGTTCTTTGTAAATTCTGGATATCAGCCCTTTGTCTGATGGGTAGACTGCAGAAAATTTTTCCCATTCTGTTGGTTGCCGATTCACTCTAATGACTGTTTCTTTTGGCGTGCAGAAGCTGTGGAGTTTGATTAGGTCACATATGTCTATTTTGGCTTTGTCGCCAATGCTTTTGGTGTTTTGGTTGTGAAGTCCTTGCCTACGCCTATGTCCTGAATGATTTTACCTAGATTTTCTTCTAGGGTTTTTATGCTGTTAGGTCTTATGTTTAAGTCTTTAATCCATCTGGAGTTAATTTTAGTCTAAGGTGTCAGGAAGCGGTCCAGTTTCTGCTTTCTGCACATGACTAGCCAATTTACCCAACACCATTTATTAAACAGGGAATCCTTTCCCCATTGCTTGTTTTTTCAGGTTTGTAAAGGCTCGGATGGTTGTAGATATGTTGTGTTGCCTCCGAGGCCTCTGTTATGTTCCATTGGTCAATAACTCTGTTTTGGTACCAGTACCATGCTGTTTTGATGACCGTAGCATTGTAGTATAGTTTGAAGTCTGGTAGTGTGATGCCTCCCGCTTTGTTCTTTTTACTTAGAATTGACATGGCTATGCGGGCTCTCTTTTGGTTCCATATGAAGTTTAAGGTGGTTTTTTCCAGTTCTGTGAAGAAGGTCATTGGTAGCTTGATGGGGATAGCATTGAATCTATAAATTACTTTGGGCAGTATGGCCATTTTCACGATATTGATTCTTCCTAACCATGAACATGGAATGTTTCTCCATCTGTATGTGTCCTCTCTTATTTCATTGAGCAGTGGTTTGTAGTTCTCCTTGAAGAGGTCCTTTACATTCCTTTTTAGTTGTATTCTTAGGTATTTTATTCTCTTTGTAGCAATTGTGAATGGCAGTTCACTCTTGATTTGGCTGTCTTTAATTCTGTTATTGGTGTTTAGGAATGCTTGTGATTTTTGCACATTGATTTTGTATTCTGAGACTTTGCTGAAGTTGCTTATCAGTTTCAGGAGATTTTGGGCTGAGGTGATGGGATCTTCTAGATATACAATCATATCGTCTGCAAATAGAGACAATTTGACTTCCTCCTTTCCTAATTCAATACCTTTTATTTCTTTTTCTTGTCTGATTGTTCTGGCTAGAACTTCCAGTACTATGTTCAATAAGAGTGGTGAGAGAGGGCATCCTTGTCTAGTGCCAGATTTCAAAGGGAATCCTTCCAGTTTTTACCCACTCAGTATCATATTGGCTGTTGGTTTGTCATAAAAAGCTTTTATTATTTTGACATACAGTCTGTCAATACCTACTTTATTGAGGGTTTTTAGCATAAAATGCTGCTGAATTTTGTCAAAGGCCTTCTCTGCATCATTTGAGTTAATCATGTGGTTTTTGTCTTTGGTTCTGTTTATGTGGTGAATTATGTTTATAGAATTGCGTATGTTGAGCCAGCCTTGCATCCCCAGAATGAAGCCTACTTGATCATGGTGGATAAGCTTTTTGATGTGTTGTTGCAATTGTCTTGCCAATATTTTATTGAAGATTTCTGCATCTATGTTCATCATGGATATTGGCCTGAAGTTTTCTTTTCTTGCTGAGTCTCTGCCAGGTTTTGGTATCAGGATGATGTTGGTCTCATAAAATGATTTGGGAAGGATTTTCTCTTTTTGGATTATTTGGAATAGTTTCAGAAGGAATGGTGCCAGCTCCTCTTTGTATGTCTGGTAAAATTCAGCTGTGAACCCATCTGGTCTGTAGTTGAGGCAGCAATTAAGAGCTTACCACCCAAAAAAAGCCCAGGTCCAGATGGGTTCACAGCTGAATTCTACCAGACATACAAAGAGGAGCTGGTACCATTCCTTCTGAAACTATTCCAAACAATACAAAAAGAGGGAATTCTTCCCAAATCATTTTACGACACCAACATCATCCTGATTCCAAAACTCGGCAGAGACTCAACCAGAAAAGAAAACTTCAGGCAAATATCCATGATAAACATAGATGCAAAAATCTTCAATAAAATACTGACAAGCCGATTGCAACAGCACATCAAAAAGCTTATCCACTATGATCAAGTAGGCTTCATCCCGGGGATGCAAGGCTGGTTCAACATATGCAAGTCTATAAACGTAATTCACCACATAAACAGAACCAAAGACAAAAACCACATGATTATCTCAATTGATGCAGAGAAGGCCTTTGACAAAATTCAACAGCCCTTTATGCTAAAAACACTCAATAAGCTAGGTATCAATGGAACGTATCTCAAAATAATAAAAGCTATTTATGACAAACCAACAGCCAATATCATACTGAATGGGCAAAAACTGGAAGCGTTCCCCTTGAAATGTGGCACCAGACAAGGATGCCCGCTCTCACCACTGCTATTCAATATAGTATTAGAAGTTCTAGCCAGAGCAATGAGGCAAGAAAAAGAAATAAAGGGCATTCAAATAGGAAAGGAGGAAGTCAAATTGTCTCTATTTGCAGATGACATGATTGTATATCTAGAAGACCCCATCGTCTCAGCCCCAAACCTCCTGAAACTGATAAGCAAGTTCAGCAAAGTCTCAGGATACAAAATCAATGTGCAAAAATCACATGCATTCCTATACACCAATAACAGACTTAAAGAGTGCCAAATCAAGAACAAACTTCCATTCACAATTGCCACAAAGAGAATAAAATACCTAGGAATACAACTAACAAGGAATGTAAAGGACTTCTTCAAGGAGAACTACAAGCCACTGCTCAACGAAATAAGAGAGGACACAAACAGATGGAGAAACATTCCATGTTCATGGTTAGGAAGAATCAATATCGTGAAAATGGCCATACTGCCCAAAGTAATTTACAGATTCAATGCTATCCCCATCAAGCTACCAATGACCTTCTTCACAGAACTGGAAAAAACCACCTTAAACTTCATATGGAACCAAAAGAGAGCCCGCATAGCCAAGTAAATTCTAAGCAAAAAGAACAAAGCGGGGGGCATCACACTACCAGACTTCAAACTATACTACAAGGCTACAGTAATCAAAACAGCATGGTACTGGTACCAAAACAGAGATATAGACCAATGGGACAGAATAGAGGTCTCGGAGGCAACACAACATATCTACAACCACCTGATCTTTGACAAACCAGACAAAAACAAGCAATGGGGAAAGGATTCCCTGTTCAATAAATGGTGTTGGGAAAGCTGGCTAGCCATGTGCAGAAAGCAGAAACTGGATCCCTTCCTGACACCTTACACTAAAATTAACTCCAGATGGATTAAAGACTTAAACATAAGACCTAACACCATAAAAACCCTAGAAGAAAATCTAGGCAAAACCATTCAGGACGTAGGTGTAGGCAAGGACTTCATGACCAAAACACCAAAAGCATTGACAACAAAAACCAAAATAGACAAATGGGACCTAATGAAACTCCACAGCTTCTGCACGCCAAAAGAAACAGTCATTAGAGTGAATCGGCAACCAACAGAATGGGAAAAATTTTCTGCAGTCTACCCATCAGACAAAGGGCTGATATCCAGAATTTACAAAGAACTAAAACAGATTTACAAGAAAAAAACTAATAAGCCCATTCAAAAGTGGGCAAAGGATATGAACAGACACTTTACAAAAGAAGACATACGTGAGGCCAACAAACATATGAAAAAATGCTCATCATCACTGGTCATCAGAGAAATGCAAATCAAAACTACATTGTGATACCATCTCACGCCAGTTAGAATGGCGATCATTAAAAAATCTGGAGACAACAGATGCTGGAGAGGATGTGGAGAAATGGGAACACTTTTACACTGTTGGTGGGAGTGTAAATTAGTTCAACCATCGTGGAAGACAGTGTGGCGATTCCTCAAGGACATAGAAATAGAAATTCCATTTGACCCAGCAATCCCATTACTGGGTATATATCCAAAGGATTACAAATTGTACTACTATAAGGACACGTGCACACGAATGTTCATTGCAGCACTGTTTACAGTAGCAAAGGCCTGGAACCAACCCAAATGCCCATTGACGATAGACTGGATAGGGAAAATGTGGCACATATACACCATGGAATATTATGCAGCCATCAAAAACGATGAGTTTGGGTCCTTTGTGGGGACATGGATGAACCTGGAAACCATCATTCTCAGCAAACTGACAGAAGAGCAGAAGATCAAACACCTCATGTCCTCACTCATAGGCGGGTGTTGAACAATGAGAACACATGGACACAGGGAGGGGAGCACTACACACTGGGTTCAGTTGGGGGGAAATAGGGGAGGGACGGTGGGGGGTGGGAAGATGGGGAGAGATAACAAGGGGAGAAATGCCAGATATAGGTGATGGGGAGGAAGGCATCAAATCACACTGCCTTGTGTGTTCCTATGCAACAATTTTGCATGTTCTTCACATGTACCCCAAAACCTAAAATGCAATAAAATAAATAAATGGGAAAAAAAAATGTTGAATATTGGCCCCCACTCTCTTCAAGCTTGTAGGGTTTCTGCTGAGAGATCTTCTGTGAGTCTTATGGGCTTCCCTTTGTGGGTAACCTGACATTTCTCTGGTTGCTCTTAGCATTTTCTCCTTCATTTCAACCCTGATGAACCTGATGATTATGTGTCTTGGGGTTGCTCTTCTTGACGAATATCTTTGTGGTGTTCTCTGTATTTCCTGTACTTGAATATTGGCCTGCCTTGCTGGGTTGGGGAAGTTTTCCTGGATAATACCCTGAAGAGTATTTTCCAGCTTGGATTCATTCTCTCCATCACATTCACGTACACCTATCAAATGTAGATTAGGTCTTTCCACATAGTCCCATATATCTTGGAGATTTTGTTAATTTATTTTTATCCTTATTTCTCTAATCTTGCCTTCTCATTTTATTTCATTAAGTTGATCTTTGACCTCTGATATCCTTTCTTCTGCTTGGCCAATTTGGCTGTTGAAACTTGTGCATACTTTATGAAGTTCTTGTGTTATGTTTTTCAGCTCCGTCAATTCACTGATATTTCTCTCTAAGTTGCCCATTCTTATTAGCATTTCATCAAATCTTTTTTCAACGTTCTTAGCTCCTTTGCATTGGGTTAGAACATGTTCTTTTAGCTCACAGAAGTTTCTTATTACCCACCTCTGAAGCCTGATTCTGTCAATTCATCACATTCATTCTCCATCCAGCATTGTTCCCTTGCTGGTGAGGAGTTGTGATCCCTTGTAGGAGGAGAGGCTTTCTGGTTTCGGGTGTTTTCATCCTTTTTGCACTGGTTTCTTCCCATCTTTGTGGATTTATCCATCTGTCATCTTTGTAGTTGTTGACTTTCAGATTGGGTCTCTGAGTGGATGTCCAGTTTGTTGACGATGAAGTTATTTCTTTCTGTTTCTTAGCTTTCCTTCTAACAGTCTGGCCCCTCGGCTGTAGGACTGCTGAGGTCCACACCAGACCCTGCTTGCCTGGGGATCACCTGCAGCAGCTGCAGAACAGTAAGGGTTGCTGCCAGTATCTTTGTCCAAGGAGGATACCCACCAGATGTCAGTCTAAGCTCTCCTTTATGAGGTGACTCTTTGGATATACAGGGGTCAGGGAGCTGCTTGAGGAGACAGCCTGTCCTTTATAGGAGCTCAAGTGCTGAGCTGTGAGCTTGTTTGTTTGTTTAGAGCTGCTGGGCAGGTACGTTTACATCTGCTGCAGCAGATATCATAAACCCCTTTTTTTTTACCAGGTGCTCTGTCCTGGGAAGTTAGGCCTTTATTTATGAGTTTCCGTTGTGCTGCTGCCTTTTTTTCAGGGCTGCCCTGCCCAGCGAGGAGGCAGCCTAGTGACTGCCTGCAGAGGCTTTGCTGAGCTCCTGTGGGCTCTGCTCAGCTGCCGTGTGAACTTCCCTGCAGTCCTGTTTATATGGGTGTAGTTAGAACTGCCTCGGCAATGGTGGCCCACCTCTGTAATGGCAAACTCTCTCTGTAATGATGGGTTGCCTCAGCAACGGTGGGCTGCCTCACCAATGGCAGACTACCTCCATAGTGGTGGAGTGCCTCGGTAATGCGGATACCCCCTTCCGCACAGCGCTGGACCTTCTCAGGTTCAGCTGTGCTTGCTGTGAAACTCTCAACTCAGAGCATTTCCAATTGCTGTTTTTTTTTTTTTTTTTTTTTTTTGTGGAGGTGGGATCAGCTAAGCCTGATCACCTGGCTCCCTGCTTCAGAGACCTTTTTTTTTTTTTTTCAGTTGAATGGGCGACTCTGTCTCCCAGGTGTTCCAGTCGCCTGTTGAAAAGGTGCTGGGATCTGTGTGATTTCCTGTTCAGCAACCCACTGCACTGGCTGAAACAGCAGCGCTGAGATTTGTGGTGCTTTTTTGCCCTAGAATCCCCTGGCCTGGCTCCATGTTTCAGTCCCCTTTTTAATCAGATAAAAGGGAGACTCTGCCTTCCTGGAGCTCCAATCGCCAGCTAAAATGGTGCCCGGACCTGTGTATTTTGTACAGAGAACCACTGAGGCCAGGGCACCAGCAAAACAGCCCCGCCGGCCAAAACATCTGCGCTGGCCAAAACAGCCACACTGGTGACCCGTGGGGCTCCTCCGCCTGGGAAACTCCTGGTCTGTGGTCAATAAAAATGTGTCTGGAAATGTGTCCATCACCCTCTGCGCTTTCACTGGGAGCTGCAACCCTGAGCTGCTCCTAATCGGTTATCTTCAGGAATTCATCACATAAGGAAACTACATATTACTTGCTTTAGGAAACCATGCAAATACTTTTATAAAAACTTACTGTTTTTCTTCAAATATCAATTTTAAGTTCAGTTACATACTGCCATATCCATTCAGCTATTTCTTATATGCTTTACTAGCAGGGAGTAAAAATAAAATAAAACCTGTCATTAAAAGTTTATCTCTACCTTATTATTTTAGAAAATTAACTAAGTGAAATTGTGCATGTTTTCAAAAGTGCTGGACATTATTACCTCCTAAATAGCAACTTTCTACAATTATACATATTTGTATATGTATAGTCTGTTTTATTTTATGGAATATTTTTATTATTGTTTGATGTAATGTACATTCTCTTTAGATTTTTATACAGACTGTTGACCCTGAGAAGATAAGACATTTAACATCTTTAATCATACCTGCTTTGAGAAGTCATTTGCATGAATTCTGTGTAGAAATTATGTTTAAAATTTTGATTTGCTTAATATAACTGTGACAGGAATATCTTGATGAACACAGAAATATAAAATGTAAACAATAATATAGTAGCACTCCAGAACTATAAGCATTAGAATGAACATTATTCCAAATACTAATTGCCATGTTAAAATTTGCTGCTAAAATCATACAAACAAGAATCATTTGAATGATTTTCGCATGAACAATGTACAAGTTGAAAATAGAACAATACAGGACAAATGGCAATCTGTAATCTGAGTTTTAGAAAAAACAGCAATTTCTTATTTTACAAAGTTTTATGATTGATAGAGAGAAGGTATACCAGCAAAATCAAACCAACACACTTAATTTAAATTCCGCTCCGTTAAATAATATGTTACAATTTATTTTGCAAGCACACACAATGCTATTTTTGTCAAAATGATTTTATTGACTAAGTGATATAAACACTAAAAACTCTCTTTATTTCCCATTTGTAACACAATATTTTAATTCTAGAGAAGGGGCATCAAACATTTTGAGAATCTATAAATCCTCTTCAAAGGTGAGCTTTTTCATGTTTGGAGAACATCATATCCTACATTTTTTTCCACTGTGCCCCAGTTCTAATTCAGTGAGACTGTACTTTAGTTTTGCTCAAACATTTTCTCAAAACTCCCATATATCTGTAGCACCAGTTCACTAACAAAGTTGCCCCATTAAAATTTAACCAAATGTTTTCCCCACTACTGGTCTAGATAGATGATTTAAAAAGTTGTTTATTTTATTATATTTTTAGTGACTCTTTTTACAAAGATATAAACACCAAATATTTGGGCCACCTGGACCTCAATCGTTTATTCATGCACTATACCTCTTCTCATACAGGGATTTTTGCATAGTGCTAAATCCCCATTTGAGTGCTACAACTCACCCTAATTTCACTTTAGACACTAGTTACCATAGCTGGGTTAATGAATGAGCCTTTAAGTTTCAAGTATTTTCCTGAAAGTTCGCCCAACTTTGTCTAAGAATGTAGCTTTGCCTTCCTATGACTTAGAATCTTCCTTCTAAGCCTATCTCTGTAATTGAATAAATGCCACCTGATACCAATGCTCACTTATGCTACTTTCCTATCACAATTTTTGCTTTTATTCCTCAATATTTCTGATGCCAAATCCCTGTATAATCTTGATATTTCAGATATAGTCCATTCACCTCTTCCTTTTTCCTAACAATTCATGTCATATGGCATCTTTTTCATGATCACTTATTACCTCTTATTTCTTTCTCATGTGTATCTTATATCCTATCTTATATCACTTGTTCATGTACCCTTTTCAACAAATATCTTAAGTAGGTATTTCTGGTTTCCAAATCACATATCATCTAATTTTGACTTATTGCACTAAATAAACATATTCTTAGAGAATCATCTTAGGGCAACTTGGACTAATGCGAAATGCTCACTCGAAGAATTGGTCATATTTAATAAGCCAAGCAGTAAGTTATCAGAATTGAAAAATATAATAACCATAAACACTAGAATACATTATTCTACTAGTGTGGAACTCTCTGTGGGATTAGGGCCTCAACAGCTGACCTTATTTCATACTCACTTTCCTATATGTGTGATTATGATAAAATATTCCTAAATTCTCAAAAATGTTTTTATTTTATTATTAGTTTTGTATACAGGCGTTTGTTTGTCTCCCAAAATTTCACAGTCACTTCTCTGTGTAATATTAAAAATTATGGACGATGTTTTTAATGTTGCTTCTTTACTAGGAATAAAACTTTTCATTTAGAAATTATTGTTATATAATCTGAAACATATTTGATATCTTGCTTTTCAATATGATCCATAATTATTAAAAATGTGACCTACTAATTTTGTATTTTTGTCATCATAAAATATCAAGGAGCATATATGTTACTCATTTTTAATTCAAACATTTCCGCAGCAGAAGGTGCTGAGCAAAATCAGTATTTGTTAAGTTTTCTCACTTAACTTCCACTGTGTTTGTTAAAACTCTTCATTTCAGTGACCAGCTTGAGGTTTCCATCTGGAATTCAGCTTGCTTTTCAGAATTCTTCCAGAATGTAGTGCTGCTGTTTATTTGAGATTTGCTAATGTCCTCACAGAGTCAATGCAAAAAAAAAAAAAAAAAAAAAAATGCTGTGCTTGTGGTTTTTGAATCAGAAAGCTGCTGGCACTGAAAAATGAAGAAGAAATCATTGCATCCTGGCAAGTTCCAAACAGCACCGGACCATTAACACTCAATCATTTTGAGCCAAACTTACTTTCCTAAGATTTGATCTCTTTCCTGTGATGATGTGGGTTGTCGCAAAATATACAGGTGCATTTTCAAAGAATGAAAGATGTGGATTTATTTTTTTTAAAATGACTATAACCACTTTAAGAAGACTCAATATATAAAAGTAGCAAATGGCTTTGCTTAATAGAGTTACCTTCACTATTGCAACTTTTTGATTTCTGTACTGAAATTCTGATACTACTAAAATTCGTCTTTATCATGATATTTTTTGGGGTCTGTGATATTCTATTACATATGCAGAAATAGAAAGCAAGATGAAGTACTTAGTATAGTATAAACAGACACATCCCAATTCTATTAGGAAAAAAATGTTGACATTCAAATTAATCTAAAGAAACTTCAGTGTGTGTGTGTGTGTGTAAAGATTCCTTTACACACCATTTCATCACTGCTCTGGTACCATTAAACACCCTATATTCTGACTAGTCACAGAACAGCAGTCAAGTGGAAATGACAGTGACTGACAATTACAGAAGAAATAAAATGGCTTCCAGAAGTGCGCGGAGACCTGTGGACCTCAATCAGCTGAACTACAAATCCATTAAATGACTTAATTTTGTGTATCCAACTGTGAGATATATTTACCATTACACTGACAAGAACTATAGATAATAAATGCAGCCTGTAATACAACTCACCAAGTGGTAAGTGTGCTCCTTGTGCTGAATTATCTGATGTGGTTCCAAATAATGCTTATGGGTAAAAATTGATAAATTATCATAGAGCTTAAAAGAAAAAAAAAGGCTAAGGTAAATGAGTAGTGTCATCACTTGCTTAAGAAGGCAAACTTCAGATTTAAAAAATGTTAATTATCAAATCCAAATATTCTCCTAAGTTTACTATTGGAAAGAGAAGATGTGTTGAATCATTTTAAATTTATGTTTATTTTTAAACCACCAAGATCACAAAATAAGTGATTACCATTAGTTTTAAAACAAGTTTTTCCAAATTCCATGTGTTTTGGAAATCTGGACATGTTAGAAATGGTGCATTTGCCATAGGATACTTCCTTAAAAAAGGTGTAACCTATAGTTTATACTAAAAACTGCTGATTGATTCTTCTCTTTTTTAAAAGCATTATATACAAAATGAATTTGCTAACCATTCAAAAGATTGTAACAAAGAAAAATTATTCATTCACTTATCGATTGAGGGGTAATATTTTAAAGACATCACTCTATGTCTTGGATTGGTAGGAGCATCATGGTTGAAAGAATATATATGATATGTAATACGATTTTAAGAAAATATTTAAATGACAGTGAAATGTCATTCATTCAATAGAATAAAAAGGCAATAAGCGTGTATTTTTTTCCACAGGTATACTCAAGTGGAAATAAAATAGATAGATTAAAATTTTACTTAGTTTTTATCAGTAATTCTTCATCAATAATTTTCTATGATGAATGAGTCTTATTCTTGGGTTAATTTATTTGGCCATTTTCCCAATATGCTAGTTCTAGAACTGCAGCAATTATCATCAATTTTTACCTTGAAACCTGTAAAAATATAATTTACTTTAATTTACTTTGGCATTGTAATTGCTGACTGGGAAGCAAAATAAACAGACTGCAGCTATTGCATGCATCTTCCATGCAGAGAAGAAACACAGGATGATTAATTATTATAAAAACTCTATAATAAAATGAGCTGTAACTACAGAGATGAGGGAAAATTGATAAGCATAAAGATTTAGGAAAAACCTAAAATAAGCATTCATTATAATCCTTAACTGCAAAACAAATGAGAAGATATAAATGCTATAGTGCAAATATGAAATCAATCACACACAGTGAATAATCTAGGACTCACAGAAGAAAAAAAAAACAACTGCCCAATAAGTGTACATTTGGTACAGGATTTCAAATAATTCATCAATCAACTTGATATTTTTCTTTATTTACCTATGTACATATATACCATGCTGTGTGTGCTCTGTGTGTGTGTGTGTGTGTGTGTGTGTGTGTGTTTGTGTGTGATATGTTATACTTTGGCACTTTTACCTGCTGACCTTTTTTACAATGTATTTTTCACCTGTCTTACATGTCTTGCTAGACAGTGACTGAAGAGAGTAAATTGATATTTATATATTATATATATTCATATTTATAAAATATTATTTAAGCATGATTCTGGGAAGATAACAGTGTATATTTTTGTTCCTTTATAATATTTGACCTTAGCCAAAAGGCCAAGAAATGATTTTGTTTCTTTATAAGGGAGGCTAAATGTATTAAGATGTTTATATAAAACAGTGTTTGATCTGTAATTAAAGTTTAAATTGAAACATGCATGCAACTATTGTTTTAGGGGAAAAACATGAAAGAAAGAAAGAAGCTAAAAAAAAACCTTACAAAGGAGAAGCAGATAAGGCTGGGTGCTGCGGCTCAAGTCTGTAATCCCAGCACTTTGGGAGGCCGAGACAGGTGGATTACCTGAGGTTAGGAGCTCGAGGCCAGCCTTGCCAATATGGTGAAACCTGGTCTCTAATAAAAGCACAAAAATTAGCTAAGTGTGATGGCACTTGCCTGTGATCCCAGCTACTTGGGAAGCTGAGGCAGGAATCGCTTGAACCAGTGAGCCGAGATTATGCCACTGCACTCCAGCCTGGCGACAAAGCAAGACTCTATCTCAAAAAGAAAGAAAGAAAGGAAAGAAAGGAAGAAAGAAGAAAGGAAGAAAGAAAGAAAGAAAGAAAGAGAGAGAGAGGAAGGAAGGAAGGAAGGAAGGAAGGAAGAAAGAAAGAAAGAAAGAAAGAAAGAAAAAGAGAAAGAAAGAAAGAAAGAGAAAGAGAGAAAGAAAGAAAGAAAGAAAGAAAGAAAAAGAAAGAAAGAAAGAAAGAAAAGAAAGAAAAGAAAGAGGCAAGAAAGAAAAAAGAAAGAAAGAAAGATAAAGCGAGCTAAGAAAGTAGAAACTAAGTTTATTAATGCCAACTATGGTTTTTAGATACTGTATAGGCAATTTTCAGAAATACTTTTTAGGAAAAATATTTTTGTCATTATATAGAGTGAACTGAGTCATAGAAAAGTTAAATGGCATCTCTTATTTGATGTAGTTAGTGACTAATATAACAAGAAATTGAAATGCAGTTCATAGATATATATCTATGTTTTTAGCAGAATTTTCCTGACTTCATAATCACTCTCAAAGTTCTTTCTCTCCACTTTCTTTCTCCATGGTTCATGGGAATGCATTGAAAAGCAAGACACATGAGAAACAAATATGCCAACATCTATGGAGACATAAACTCTGTCAGAATCCATATTCTTATTTTTCTTGAAGAAATAAGCTTATTGATGGCATCATTAATCTATGCAGTCTTTTCCTGTGTTCTATTGTGAAAATGTGATAGAGAAACTATCCAAGGAATAATCCTCTCTATAAAAGCCTGCCTGAGGCCTAGCACAGTAGTTTACAGCTATAATTCTAGCATTTGGAGAGAATGAGGTGAGAGGATGGGTAGAGCTCAGGAGTTTGAGACCAGACTGGACAATGTACAGAGACCAGTTTCTGCAAAAAATAGTTAAAAAGTAGCCGGGTGTGGTTGCACACCCTATAGTCCTGGCTACTCAGGAGGCTGAAGTGGCAGAATTGCTTGAGCTAGGGAGATTGAGGTTCCAGAGCCTACAGGAAGCTTCAATCATACCATTGCACTCTAGCCTGGGTAATAGAGCAACACCTTGTTTAAAAAAAAAAAAAAAAAAATCTGCTTGCTTTACTCTTTCTTCATTTAAATTAAGATTACCTTACTAATGATGGCATTTTTTAATTGGGTGTTAAGGCTATGCTATGTTCATTAAAGCTAATGGCAAAAGACCTAGATAACTTCTATTATGATAAATACTAATTTTATTTATTTACTTATTTATTTATTGTACTTTGAGTTCTAGGGTACATGTACAGATCTTACAGGATTGCTACATAGGTATACACGTGCCATGGTGGTTTGCTGCCTCCATCCCCCTGTCACCTACTTTAGGCATTTCTCCTAATGTTATCCCTCCCCAATCTCCCCGCCATCTGCTATCGCTTCTCTAACCCCCACACCCCTCAACAGACCCCAGTGAGTGATGTTCCCATCCCTGTGTCCATGTGTTCTCATTGTTCAACACCCATTTACAAGTGAGAACATGCAGTGTTTGGTTTTCTGTTCTGTGTCAGTTTGCTGAGAATGATGGTTTCCAGATTCATCCATGTCCCTGCAAAGTACATAAACTCATCCTTTTTTATGGCTGCATAGTATTCCATGTTGTATATGTGCCACATATTCTTTATCCATTCTATCATTGATGGGCATTTGGGTTGGTTCCAAGACTTTGCTATCGGAAACAGTGATGCGATGAACATATGTGTGCATGGGTCTTTGTAATAGAACAATTTATAATCCTTTGAGTATATACCCAGTAATAGGACTGCTGGGTCAAATTATATTTCTATTTCTAGATCCTTGAGGAATTGCCACACTGTCTTCCACAATGGTTACACTAATTCATACTCCCAGCAACAATGTAGATGGTTGTAGATGTGTGGCATTACTTCCGAGGCCTCTGTTCTGTTCCATTGGTCTATATCTCCATTTTGGTACCAGTATCATACTGTTTTGATTACTGTAGCCCTGTAGTATAGTTTGAAGTCAGGTAATGTGATGCCTCTAGCTTTGTCGTTTTTGCTTAAAATTGTCCTGGCTATGTGGGCTCCTTTTTTTTTTTTTTTTTCCATATGAAGTTTAAGGTGGTTTTCTAGTGGTACCAAAACAGAGAAACAGACCAATGGAACAGAACAACCATCTGCTTTTTGATAAACCTGAGAAAAACAAACAATGGAGAAAGGATTCCCTATTTAATAAATGGTGTTGGGAAAACTGAGCAGCCATGTGCAAACAGCTGAAACTGGACTCCTTCCTTACACCTTTTTTTTTTTTTTTTTTTTTTGGGGGTTGGAGTTTTGCTCTTGTTACCCAGTCTGGAGTGCAATGGCGCGATCTTGGCTCACCGCAACCTCCGCCTCCTGGGTTCAGGCAATTCTTCTGCCTCAGCCTCCTGAGTAGCTGGGATTACAGGCACGCACCCCCATACCCAGCTAATTTTTTGTATTTTTAGTAGAGATGGGGTTTCACCGTGTTGACCAAGATGGTCTCGATCTCTTGACCTCGTGATCCACCCGCCTCAGCCTACCAAAGTGCTGGGATTACAGGCTTGAGCCACCACGCCAGGCCCTACACCTTATACAAAAATTAACTCCAGATGGATTAAAGATTTAAACATAAGACCAAACACCATAAAAATCCTAGAAGAAAACCTAGGCAATACCATTCAGGACATAAGCATAGGCAAGGACTTCATGACTAAAACACCAAAAGCAATGGCAACAAAAACCAAAATAGGCACGTGGGATCTAACTAAACTTAAGAGCTTCTGCACAGCAAAATAAGTAATCATTAGAGTGAACTGGCACCAACAGAATGGGGAAAAAATTTTTACAATCTACCCATCTGACAAAGGGCTAATATCCAGAATCTACAAAGAATTAAAATTTACAAGAAAAGAACAAACAAACCCATTCAAAAGTGGGCAAGGGATATGAACAGATACTTGTCAAAAGTAGACATTTATGCAGCCAACAAACATGTGAAAAAAAGCTCATCATACTGGTCACTAGAGAAATGCAAATCCAAACCACACTGAGATACCATCTTATACCAGTTAGAATGGTGATCATTAAAAAATCTGGAGACAACAGATGCTGGACAGGATGTGGAGAAATAGAAACACTTTTACACAGTTGCTGTGAATGTAAATTAGTGCAACCATTGTGGAAGACAATGTGGTGATTCTTCAAAGACCTAGAAATAGAAAAACTTATTTGACCCAGAAATCCCATTACTGAGTGTATACCCTAGGGATTATAAATCATTCTATTATGAAGACACATGTTCACGTATGTTCATTGCATCACTGTTTCCAATAGCAAACTCTTGGAATCAACCCAAATACCCATCAATGATAGAATGGATAAAGAATATATGGCATATATACACCATGGAATACTATGCAGCCATAAAAAAGGGATGAGTTCATGCCCTTTGCAGGGACAAGGATGAATCTGGAAACCATCGCTCTCAGCAAACTGACACAGAACAGAAAACCAAACACCGCATGTTCTCACTCGTAAATGGGTGCTGAACAATGAGAACACATGGACACAGGGATGGGAACATCACATGCTGGGGCCTGTTGGGGATTGGGGTGGCTTGCAGAGGGATATCAAGGGGAGGAGGAATTGGGGAAGGATAACATTGGGAGAAATACCTAATGTAGGTGACCGGGGGATGAATGCAACAAATCACCATGGCATGTGTATACCTATGTAACAATCCCGCAGGATCTGCACATGTACCCCAGAACTTAAAGTATAATTTAAAAAAACAAAAACAAAAAACTGTTAACTCTCAGAAAAAAAAAATTGTTGAACAAATCAATGAATGAAAACATATTAAATTCAGTTGAAGGGGAGAGAGAAAGTAAGATAAAAATTTTAATAGACAACAGCTGATGAAAATAATCAAAGGATTCAAGAAATTCTGGAAGCATCAAACAAGATAAACATACAGCAAAGCACACCTGGATACATCATAATAAAACAACTGAAACCAAAATCAGAGCAAAACATCAAAAAAACAGTGAGAAGAGAAAAAGATGTAGACACATTATATTGCTATCTTCAAAGGAACAATAGCCTCAAGGCTGTCTTTTGAACAGAAACGATGAAAAGCAGAAGGCAAGAGAAGAACGTTTTTAAAGAGTTAAAAATGTTAACAAATATTCTACTCCCAATTCCCCCCTAAAAATATTTCAGATAGACAAAATAATACTTTTCCAAATGAATGTGAAATGAACAGTGTTTATCATTGTACCCAAAGTAATGTCAAGCATCTACCTAGCAGAAAAAAAGCATCTAAGGAATAGAAAAAAATATAGTATAGTATCAAAAGCATCACAGGGTAGAAATATATAAATACATTAAAAATGAATGTGGACTCTGTAAAAATATAAAATAATGCACAAAATCATGAGAACGATAATACCAAATGTAATGATAGCATAAGTTAAACTCAACTGGTTAGTTTTGTTATAACATTATGCAAAATAATATAAAATATAACTATTTCTGTATTAAATCATTTATGTTTTAATCTCTCTATATAGCACCAAAATATTTGAAGTAATTGCCAGTTAATAGAAAATAAAATAATAATAAGTTGATGAATTCAAAGGAGCAAAAAAAGTTTGGATAATATTTAATGTTAAATTATTGGTCAATTATAGAATAAATAGTATCATAAGAGATTCAAAATTAAACACATAAGTAATTACACAGAATAAAAATATTCAAATAAAAGACTAAAATGATCAGAATGAACAAAATGCTAAAACCCTAATTTTTGCCGTACATGGGAAACTCATGATAGTTGGATATGAAATATAAAAGGTAGGAAAATGTTTTCCTACATAAACTCTAACTAAAAACAATCTAGATTAGGTATGCTGATATTTGATAGAGTAGATTTAATGCTGAAGTCTTCACATCACATGAACAGTTGCCTTATACAATTCAATCTGGCAGCAATATTTCAAGATTAAATATGTAGACACAATAACATGCTTTCAAATATGTTTAATTGACAAAATTGAGGTAGATATAGTGATATTCACAATCATTAAGGAATATTCTTTGAAAAAAACCCAGGGGCACAGAATACATCATAATGATAACTAGAAAATATTTTATGTGAATGCCAATAAAGATATATCAACACTTGCCAGGTATACTTAAAGCAATGTTTACAGGTTACATTTATCCATTTGAGGGTATATATTTGTATCAGTTAGCTCAAGCTGCCATCACAAAATACCATAGACTAGGTGTCAAGCAACAGAAATTTATTTCCTATAGTTCTGGAGGATGAGAACTCCTCCAGATTCAAGGTGTTAGATGTTCATTTCCTCCATGAGGATTGTTTCTCTGGCTTTCAGACAGCTATTTTTAAACTATGTCTTCACAAGCCTGAGGGAAAGAGAGAAAGCAAGTTCTTTGATGTATCTTTTTATAAGGGCACTATTCACATCATGAGGCGCCCACCTTCATGACTTTATTTAAACCTGATTAACACCCAAAGGTCCCAAATCATTTCTAAGTATATTGGGGTTATAACTTTATGAATCTGGACAGGGGATATGATTCAGTTCATAGCAATATTGAAAAAGAGAAAATGCTAAAAACTTAATGATATAGGCTTATGTTTCATGAAGCCAGAAAAAGTGCAGATGAATAAAAGTAAAAATGTAGAAGAAATAGAATTATTAACATACAGCTAAGAGCAAAAATTAATGTAACAGGAAAAACCTACAATAGAGAATATTTTTTAAAGATAAAATTAGTTTATTTTAAAATATACAAATCAAGAAGAAAAGAGAAAATTAGAATTACTTTTCTAAGTATACAAAAGGAGGCACTGCTAATAATCATAGTGCTAATAAGAGATTATGTATATTTGTTAATAATTTCTTTTTTGTTCTTCATGGTGCTTATATGAGTGTTTTCAAATTGTAAATATTAATCAAGTTATATACTTAGGGCCAACCTGTTTTCTTAGTGTATGTAATACCTCATCAATGATATTTAAAAAATAAAAATATGGTATTGAAGAAAAATTATTTATTATGAAATGAATAGATTCTCTGACCCGACAGAATTGAATGTGCAGAAAAAAAATAACTTTTTGGTGTGTGGAGGGGGATGGAGTTTCCTTCTTGCTGCCCAGGCTGGAGTGCAATGGCATGATCTTGGCTCATTGCAACCTCTGCCTCCCAGGTTAATGTGATTCTCTTGCCTCAGCCTCCTAGTAGCTGGGACTATAGGCATGTACCACCACGCCCAGCTAATTTTGTATTTTTTAGTAGAGACGGGGTTTCTTTCTGTTGGTCAAGCTGGTCTTGAACTTCCGACATCAGGTGATCCACTCACCTTGGCCTTTCAAAGCGTCATTCAGTATTTTCTAATACAATTTCATTAACATTTAAGGGGAAACAAGTTATACGGTGTTTTAAGTTAAAATTGGAGTTTTGAATGTAAACCCATTGAGTAGGAAAAACATGATTAAGTGGCCTAATTTCATTCTGGTAGTGGATCAAAAAGAAAAGAAGTTTGGAATAAAATATGGAAATGACCCAATTTAAAAACCTGGAACAATCTTATTAATTTTACTCCTTTTTCACTGTGATTTAATGATCTCTGAAAACACATCCATTAATGACAAACATCAGAAATATCATTTTTACTCAGTGAACATAATTGATAGTATTCTGTCCATTTACTACTTTATAAATCTCAATTTATTCTTTAAGACTCAGTATTAATATATCGCTTTTTTTTTTTTTAAGATGAACACCTTTCTTCTACTTCAATGGCTCCAAAAACACTTTAGAGATACATTTACTTTGTTTTAAATTACTTCATCTTACATTATTATTTATCTATGAATTTTCTTTCATATATCTTTTCCCTCGGTATGGTACTTACAAAATGGATCATAATAAAATGAACATAAGAAAAATTTTGTAGGCTCACTTTTTAAAGATAAAAATGAGTTTAAGAGAATATGCAAAGTGAAAATAACTAAATGAATTGAGACAATTTTGCATATATGTGTGTATAAACGTATTTAGCAATATAATTAGAAAATCAAATACTAGATATTTTAAGAAATATTCTAAAATTAATCTAGTGCAACCATTTTTTTTACAGAAAATAGAAAACTATGAAACAGAATTAGAAGACAATTAAACCAAAGTCAAATACTTATCCATCTATACTTGTCTATGAGCTGTGTATATATTTCCATATAAGCATCCTTTATTATATGTGTATAACCAATACATATATTGATTACATACATATAAAAGCATATGTGTATATATGTGTATCTGCATATATATTCTGTGTATATGTCTGTGTTTGTGTGCGAGATAAAGTCAAAAGGCTTCTGATCAAATTACTTTACTTTTTCGTTAAGAGATAATCTCTCCAACTGATGAATACTAACTGTATAATAATTATCAAACTACCACTGTAAAATAATTATTTTTGCTAAATTAATGGCTATGTTGGGAAGTATAAGTGTTCCCCTTTTCCTCTGAGAATTCCAAAAGTTATTAAGCCACGTAAGCTCTTATATGAGTCTTAGCCATTCTTGTCGTCTATGATTTTTCCATTTTATTACTCTTTCAAATTTTGATTTTGTATAAATGTATCTTTAAAAATAGGCTTACCTAGACATATTTGAAATGAGCAAATGGGAATTTTTAACACCTCTCATAAACCACTGAGACTGCATTTAAACGGCACTGAAGTCCTGAGCCTTTAATAGGTGGTTAGTCATTCTTGCAAATAGATTTTTTTTATTTTGATTCTATACAGCAGTTTTGCCCACAAAAGCCTATATTTCAGAACTTCTGATGTATTTGGCAGATCATACAGAGTTTTATTGTGTGAATTGAGGAATGCACTAAATATGTATTATATTCTATTTATTAGTTTGTATAAGTAATTTAAATGTGTCTTTTATAGAAAATTATAAATATAAATATTTTTACTGAAAATCATAATTCCTTGTGAATGATTCAAGTATAAAACTTGTTTGTACATTTTCTGAACAGCCAAAAAGAATTTCCCTGTAGTTACTTAAATCAAAAATGATAAAATACATTTCCTTCAAACTTCCTGAATTATTTCATTCTAGGTTAAGGACCAGAATGATGAAGTTTAGCCCCAAAGGCATTTAGTGGAAAAGCTATAAGCCACAGAAGATGGGGCTTAAATTCAAAGTGCCACCTCAGAAGGCATAATAAAAATAGATTTTCAGCCTGCCCCAAACACAAATAGTAATGCCATAAATTATGAAATATTGCAAGTGTGCTATTGCCATCTTTAATTTTTATAGTAGAATTTTTTCTCAGATCTTTCTCTATTCTAGAAATAACCTTATATCCCAGGAAAATCATGCACTTCTTTTATCAGACCTAGAAATTTAGATGAAGTATCAAAATATGTAAATTTAAATGTGATGATTTTGGAGATTAAAAAGTAGTTTTGCTAATTATATTGCCAGGTAACATTTTTTAAAGACATAAATAATTGGAAGCCTTACTTTGAAATGGCACTTTAATGGGACAATTTCATCTAAATAATTCAATAGAATGGAATTGAATTGATTGACTAGAATAGAATTGGAAGGACCTAGACTGATAGACTTTAGTATGGCTTTAAGAATCCATTCCTTAATTGATCATAGTCAATTAGGGAGTGCTTTTATACGTGAGTCTCAGAGATTCAATCCTGCACTGTATTGCTCTATGGTTTATTTGCAGTGATTCAACAAGTGTGGCATTAAGGGAGTAGGACTGGATTTATCTGTAGGAGGTACATTTGGAAGTGTAGCATCTACTAGATTGATGGTTTGCTGCCAAAGATTATTACAGTACCTGCAAAATCTTGGATTTCTAAAACTACAGCCTGTGTGATTGTTTGTGCATGTGTGTGTGTCTGTGTGTGTGTGTTTGTTTGCACTGCTGTTTTAGGACATAAGCTTATTATTCCCTTTTTGCTACCATAAATTTTATTCCATGTTACACCTATCTGCAGCCCACGCTTTATGAAACAAAATTAAATTGGCTGGTTAATCAGTTCTTTACAAAAGGCATCCACCTTGTCTCATGGTTTTCCTGACACTTATTTTTGTAACATAAATCACAATTTTTACATTAATAAGTATCAGTGAACATCTATATTGCAAGGACCAAACAAAGCAACATTGGAGAGTTTTCAAGGGTTCAGTGTATTATAGTCACAAATGTCAGTAGTAACAGCAGTTTTGACATTGAGCTTATTATAAAACTTACACTTATGTTTAATTATATATAATGGGTACATTTAAGAATGGGAGTTATTATATCACTAGAACACCATTTTTAATATTTCTAACATGAATCCTGGTTACTATATTCCAAATATCAGCCTTTATTAAATGTATAGTTTAGTGAACTCCAACAAAAACAATTCTAGTGAATTCCAATAAAAATGATTCCTACTTAACATGTCTGATTATGGGGTTTCCTCAATAGCTCTTTATTAATTTCATTTACAGCTTTAGTTTGCAATCATAACAATTTTTCCAGTGAAGTAGGGCTGAGTATCTTGTGTTTTGTATTCATATACTGCAGAAACATCTGCTTTTTATAAAAATGTTTTCTTGGTTGAAGTTTTGTTACAAAGTCCAGAGTAATAGAGGTCAAATAGTAAACATTATACCACGTAGAACGAAGGCTCCAGCTGCCAGAAATAAGTGTGTTGATTTGTTTTTGCTTGGGTCTACTATCCCTGAGGCCTCCCTTTGCGTGGCTCTTGGATAGGCAGTGGTTTCCATATAAAGCACGTCCTTTAGGATAACAATCCCAGGACCAATTTGGTACCTAAAGGGCCTTGATATTGATTCTCCACTCAACAGTGTGTTCCACATAACACAATTGGCCCCATACTATGAACATAGTAATTAATCTTGTTGAAAATATTGAAATGCTTATCAATGCGCTACAGTCTTGTGCCTTAAGATGAAAGTTTATACCTAACATGAGTTGTGACTTAATGCAATCAGTACCTTTAGATATATATATATATATATATATATATATATATATATATATATTTTTTTTTTTTTTTTGAGATGAAGTTTCCATTTTGTTGTGGAGGCTAGAGTGCAATGGTGCAGTCTCCACTCACCACAACCTCTGCCTCCTGGACTCAAGCAATTCTCTTGCCTCAGCCTCTCGAGTAGCTGCGATTACAGTCATGAGCTACCACACCTGGATAATTTTGTATTTTTAGTAGAGACAGTTTCTCCATGTTGATCAGGCTGGTCTTGAACTCTCGACCCCAGGTGATCCACCAGCCTCAGCCTCCCAAAATGTTGGAATTTCGGGTGTGAACCACCATGTCCACACGACATCTGTATTTTTTTAGGATTTTATTGTCTTCATTCTGACCTAAGAATAAAGATGTTGCCAGTGTTGCCAGTATATTTCCAGCATTGCCAATGTCCTGTAAATTTTTTAAGTTGAGTATAAATTTTTGGTCAGATTCCATCATCCCTGAGGCCCCAGTAACAAAATGTTTTGAAGTGATTATTTTGGATATACATAGAGAATTATTTTTTGTTGTTAAAGTGGCTTTATTATATTTTAATTTACTAAAAAATGTTTATTGAATACCTACTAGATGCCTGCCAATCTGCTCACACTGGGGTTGTAGCTATAAGCAAAACTATGAAACCCTCTGTTTTCAAAGCTTATGTTCTTCAGAAAAAAGAGAGGTAAAAAATGGGGTAAACAAGTGAAATATATAGCATTTTAATATAGGTAAGTTCAAAGGAAGAAAATAAACCTGTAGTCAACTATGGAAGTTGAAGGGGTATAATTTTATATATAATGAACAGTGGATATATTTTATATTTAAACATGAAAAGGAAATTCTCAAGCAAGCCATGCAGTCAAAGAAATGCAAAAACAGTAGAAATTAGATGTTATTACACATCCATCCAAATGGTAAATTTTTACAAAGCTGCTAGCAATTTTACAAAGCCATAATGGTTAGTCTTCTTGGGAATTCAGGTAAAAGCATATATGTAAACTTTGTATCAATGTAAATTGTTACATTTCTCAGGTAATCCTGCAATGTAAATTATAGTTAAAATACACATGCTCTTCAAATTCACAATCTCATTTGTTTGTTGCTTCCATAGAATTAGATAGATAGATAGATAGATAGGTAGATAGGTAGGTAGATAGATAGATAGATAGATAGATAGATAGACAGATAGATAGATATAGATATATGCATAAGAAATTATATATGTTAAATGTGATTGTTCAGAGAAAAAATAAAAAAGCACTATGGTGAATGACTATAAATGAAGGATTGACTGAGTAAAATATATTACACACATCCATGAAATATCATTTCATGAATAATAATAAATTAGAGTGATAGCTGTTGCCTTTGAAACATCTCCAAGTTGTGTTTTGGGTTTCTTTTAATTGAGCAAGATTATATCTTTTGTTACCTGTGACTTTGGGACATTGATGCTTAGGCAATAGCCTGCAGTTTCAAGAACCTTATTCAGAGATTAAGTACCTGAATCAAATTATGGCAAAAATAAAGGGTAACCCAAAATGGCAAGCTTATATAAGTTGCCATGTTGTGCAACATAGATAAAGGGGTAGCAAATTGAGGGTTAAAGAATGTGATCGTTGAGTATGTACATATATCTAAACAAAAATGTATACATTAAATGTACATAATACTTTTAATATCAATTGTGTCTCAATAATGCTAAAATAATCAGGTAGTCTTAAAAATATTAGATATGAGCAATTTCAAAATATTGATTAAATTTATTAATAAGTAATATAATGTTATTGAGATAATTAAGGTTTTTTTAAAACAGGTACTCAAATCACTTTCAATGTCCTCATATGAATTCTGTATGACATATAGCCTTACATACACTTTAGCAAGCCCACCAGACAAGATTTGTAATGATGATTCAACCAACTTCAGGTCACAGAGGAGGAAAAAAAATTCAGACTTATGTCTAATAAATGCTGATAGCAAAACATTAAGGGGTAGGAAGATTGCTCTTTATAGCTAGATTTAGAAATACATGTTTACTTCTCTCTGGTTATTTTATTTCATATTTAGTTATACTTATTTCATAATGTTACTCAAATATGAGAAAAGAAAGTTGAAATAACAGCTTCAGAGTCTATTTGTTATGGCCGCATTTTAGTATGTCAATTAGTATTGAGTTTCATTTTATATGTAAGACTTCGAACACAAAGTTTTACCAAAATAAAATGTTTATCTTTATAATAATAAAATGCAATATTTTATGACTAATATAAATTTGCTGTGCCAGAGATTATGCATCATTTTAGAGTTTAGCAGGGACTACTCATGTTTTTCCTCATAGAGTTTAAACCTATCACGGATTACAAATGTTGCAAGTGAGAAACATATGTTGTTATTGGATAATTTTGACTAGAAGACCTACCCTGGTCATAGATGGCTTAAAATCAGGTGTTCCTAATTTAGCAATTAATTCTAAAGAATGAGTTAGAATTAGACTGAACAATAAAATACAGTGAGAAGTTAATTACGAGAAGAAGGTGAGAAAAGTCACATAGGAGAGAGAAGGAGAATGAAAAAGGCCCATATGACAGGCTTGAGAGGAAATAAAGGGTAACATGAAGTAATCCGTAGAGGTGAAATGGGAATGGTTGGCAAGGATAAGAATTTTTAACTTAATTATTAGCAATGTAAAGCAAGTTATAAGCATTTATGACAACGTGAGTGGTTAGATCATATAAACATTTTGGAAAGATCACTTTGATCTCAACATGTAGCAAATAAACTTGAATACAGCTAAAGTAACATGGAAAAAGAGAAATACTGCCATGAGGGTGAGAAGTGATTATACATTTAACAACCAAGGAGGCAGTGGAGATGCAGATACAGGTTACCCTTATGAATTAAACTAGTTAAGACTAAGTCATAACTTATTTATGGATGAAGAAAAGTCTATTTTTAGGGAGAATTTCAGATTTCTATAGATAGAATTTAGGAGTGATTTATATTCAATTGAACTTCAAAGCAGGATAGTGACTATAATAGCATAGGGAGAAAATAAATAAGTTGTGAGGAGAGAAAGCACAACACAGCATGTTAAGTAACTTCAATGGCATATAGAATAGTGTGAACCTACAGAGGGATACAGTGGTAGAGGAGAATGCAGATGAAGCAAAGTAAGTAAATTAGGCCAAATTTTCAGCTGTGCTGTGTGTACCTGATCTATCAAGAAAAATGAGACCACGTTACAGACAAGTATACTTGGACAGAAATATAAAACAAAACTCAAGTATAATGTTTATAGCAATATATAAATGCCTAACAGAAAGGAACATAAATAATCAGAAAAAGATAAATCTAACATGAAGGTGGAAAAGTAGCAATTTGGATGTAAGGTCAATTTTATGAAAAGGGATAAATTAAAATTGAGCAAATATACATATAATACTGTACTAACCATATCTATTTACTTGGAAAATAACTACATCAATTATATGAAATGCCTCCAAAAATGTCAAATCAAAAGACAAAAGACACAGTAAAATAGTAAATCATGGTATATCCAAATAATTTCCATAGTAAATAATTGACTATTTAAAAGTAATTGCTGGAATAAAATAACTAGACGGCTTTACAATATTAATTCTAAAAAGAAGAACTATACATCAATGTAAAAATTGAAGCCATAAGCAATGAGATTATGGTTGATAGATTATGCCACCTATGCAATTAAAACTTTACTGACTCTTTATGGGCATTGTTTACTATTCTTTTATCTTTGTCAGCATGATAGACAGATATATTCAAAGTTTTAATTTTCCTATCTTTGATTACTTATGAAGAGAATAGGTTTTTGCATGTTATTAAGCAAGTTAATTTCTTATTACATGAATTATTTTACATTTTGTTCACTTTAATCTTTAATTAATCTAAAAAAATATTTGTGGTAATGTTATAAAACTCCTATCCATAGTTGCTTTAAAACTATGTGCCCTGTTTTGAAATTTTGATAATATTTATAGATGAGAAGCTATAAAGTGTATTACTTTATATAATCTTCAAAAAATATACATGTCATTTAAATAACTAATCTTATTAAAATAACGTTTTCACCCATATTACCTGATTTTCTTTCCTGCCCTCTGAATTTAGTATGTAAACTTTGAGGTGTCATAAAGTTTACAAAGCATCTAATTACTTCTGAAACACACTACTACACCTTAAGCATATTTGAGTTGTCAGCGGTACTGACTTAATAGTGAGAAGTGCCTGCCTACCTTCTCTAGAAAAGCCTAATCTAACTATTGTGGTAAACAGGTAACTCAATGAAATAATGTAACAATACCCACAGCCCCAAATCTCAGGGCATTGACTTCTAATCATATAATTTAGTCGAGCCCTTTCTCCTAGAAATGTCCTGTAGTCATTTTTGCATTTAGCTTTTATGCGTAAGTGTATAAACCTATTTAAAGTAATACTTGTATATTTTGTAAGGGATTATTTCTTTTAATTTGGCTATACAGCTTTTTTTTGTTATTTGTTGTTGAAAATAATATCTGTTCACAATTGTATTGTCATGGAAGTGTGGGCATACACAAAATTGGACTTTCAGTTTTTAATTTTTATATTTTTATATTTATACCAACACCAACCATACTATTCCTATTATTGTAGTTTAATAGAGGTATTGAAATTAGATTGTGTAAGTCTCTTAACTTTGTTTGCTTTTGTAAAACTCATTCCACCACTAACTATATTTTTATAGAATTAGAAGTGTATAGCAATAGTATAATTATGTGTTCCTATCTATTTATATACTCATATATATCTCATGAAATTAACAGAAAAATATTTTAAATCATTATTTGGTAAAAGAAAAATCATAAATGAAAATTAATGAAAAAATAACATTAAAATTTGTAAATGCACTCAAAGACATACTTGGAGGGACATTATAATGTAACATATATATGTCTAAAAATAAGAGTAACTAAAAACTAAAATTCAAGGTCTTGTTTATCATGCATTTCACTGGGCAAAATGGGGCTTTTTGGAGACTACATTGCAAGTAAGTATGTTAGCTATAAAATGCATCTTAAATTTTTTTTTTTCTCTAAACTCAAAATATAGCCTTCAGATGAACTATAATTTTTTTTTTTTGTTTGTTTCTCTCCTTTTCCTATCAGACACTCCCTTGTACCTGGCATGCTAATAACATACTTGTTTAGATGTTCCTGAGGCCCATCTTAAAGCAAAGCAGACATGGAGATCCAGCTGTGGAACTCTGCCCTACCTAGATATTATCTCAAAGTAAATAATTTACAAGCTGTCCACAATCCAGATGATTCCATATAAGACTACAGGTGGATAATAATTCAAGATAGCCATAAGGACAAAACTTGCAGACCTGCATCATGCACCACTCCCAGATGGTTCCCAAACCAAGTTTTTTTAAACCTCCTTTGCCAACCCTAAAATGATCTTTTTGATGCATAAGTCTGGTGATTTTTCAACTGCTAGCATTTAAACAAAGTTGATTTCCTTTCACCTCACTTGGCTACTTTTATTTTTGCTGTCAAGTGGCAAGCAGCCAGACTTCTGTTCACTTACACATTTGGTGCCCTATGTGAGGAACTGTGTGATTCAAGTAGCTTAGATTGCCTGCCTCTGCTTGGTTTCTGACAAGTGGAGCAGTTGGCTGCAGCAGTGTGCCAGGACATATCTGTTCACATTACCATGTGGAGCAATTGCTGTTCATAAATGTCATTTGCTTGTGAATAATTGACCCTGTAGCTGGGGACTCTGGAGACCTCTCAGGAGCTGCTGAGGATGCTTTTGTTCCAGGGATTTCCCTTTATGTCCCTCTTTTAGCATCAGTTGCCTACAATGCTTTGCTAACACAAAAAAGTGGCCTTCAGGAATTTGGCATGTTTTAGAATGGGGTTAGTTGACCATAGTGCTATACGGTGTCCTCTGTCTCTACTGTCTGAGTCTTAGCACCACCTGGGTTTAGCACAGGTAATCCTGTGGTGCTGTCTGGATTTGAGACAAGATTTCAGGACTTTTTCTTCAGTCTGTCCTTTTGGTGACCAGTTTGGAGTGTTCTCTCTTTATTGGCACCATTTGTATTTGTGTCTATGTTTATTGTTATTCTTTGCTTTGTAAGTGTTTGACATGGTCTCTACTCTGTCTGTAAAGTAGGGTTCCTCCCGACAATACCAAGTCCACATGATTGTCAGAAAGCACCAATAGAGGCTGCACCTCTGTGCTAGGGGAGTAACAATTTCCAACATCCTGGCCCCTGATTTTGTCATTCTCTGAATGAATATTTCATATATCTTGTCAAACTTTGTGGGTGAAGAAAGTATGCAAACTCTTTTCTAAACTATTTGAGACTGGAGATGGTTATATGTTATAGTCTGTTTTTGCACACATTTTAAACCAATGGGCAAATTACTGTAGGAAAAAAATGAGAGCTCAAATGGTTTACTTGAAACTACAGAGTTAACTAGAGCCTTGTAAACTCTGTATATATTTCCCACTTTTCTTTTCTTCCTTTTTTGAGTCTGCCATTATTCAAGTATTGGTGTTGAGCTAGAATTCACTCTTTCAAGGTTCCATGGAGATTTTGTTTTTCTTATACATTTTAGCCAGTTCTAGCTAAAATGTAAAGTTAGAAACTCATTTGAAACTCAAGAAAATAAAAGAGGCTTAAAAAAAAAAAAAAAAAAAAAAACTGCCATAGAGCCTATTTACCCAAAATTTTGTTATACAGCTTTTTCTGAATTACCTATCGGGAAAAATGAAGTTTAGCCTTGTGAATGTTTCAATTTTTTCAGAAAAATAATTTACATCCAGCTATATTTTTAAAAATTGTGAGTTTATATTGCTATATTTGGCAAAAATTCTGAGTTAAAAGCTATTGGATCTTTTTGTGTATAAATATATATATGTGTATATATATATATATATATATATACACATATATATATTTATTTTTTTTTATATGTTATAGTAATATATTATATGTGATGTCTAACATACTACCAAATTGGCTTACAAGTAAATACTCATCAATTAAGTCCAAAAGCTTTTCAAGTTTAAATAAATTTAGCAATTTTACATAAATATAATTGATTTCAAAATTATTAAAAAATTAAAAATAGAAGTGCCTTTTGAATTTTCAGCATACATTTTTGTCTGTTAAATAAGTTCCATATTTATTTCTGATAGATATTATAAAGTTTCAGGGTATGGCACCAAATATGTAAGAAAATATATACAGCTAAAAGGATAATAATCTTTGTGCAATTTTTTGACAAATAAGACTAATTTACTATTGTTAATTTTAATAAAAATAATTGATTTTTATGTTATTGATAAAATGCCTAAGTGTTTAAAATTCTTACTTAGGTGAACATCTGATCTTGTTTTCTGTCAAAAATTAACAGAAAAAATTCTAGATAATATATAATACTGCATATAGCATTTGCCAAAGTGAGATGTATTTTGGATAAAGAAATAAATATTTAAAAATAACATAATAACATATTCTTACTAAAAATAACTTGTATAAATCAAAACTTATTTATAGAACAAAGTAAAAGAACCAGGAAGAGATGCAAAAAAAGTTATAAAGAGGTATTTTTTCCTAAAAATTTAAAAAAGTAATTTTTTATGAGAAAGAATCTTATGTGCTAAAGCCAAATGACTAATGATTTAAGAAAAGAAAATGCAGGACAAAACAGAAAGTCAAAGCATGGCAAAGATGGTCAATGTAAGTTGTGAAAATGTTCATAAAGAAAATTTATGAAAGAAATTCTATGTGAAATTGACTATAATTTAATGGAAAATTATTTATAGTAGTCTTCTGAGATTTGTTCCTTGTGTTTAAGCAAGGTTTCCTTAATGAATTGACTTGCTCATAATAAAATTTAAAAGATACTGATATTAATTCTATAACTTGTTTCTTTAGATTCTTATCTCAGAAGTTCAACTTTTGCTATGTCGCACTGTTTTTAGCTTTTTCTCTCTTTGAAAAGTCCTGGGATGGTAACTTTCTTCTTCCAGTTTTTCAGTAGTTCCTATAACATTTTCTTCCAGCTTTAACTGTTGTTATGGCCTTATAGTGAAATATTTTATCTTGAAAGTCTACAAAAGCAATGATTTTTCTCCGGCATAACTTGATTCAATAATCTGAGCTTTCCTTAATATGTCTAAATTTGTCAGTGTAATCAGAAAACTTCTACAGAAGTTACTAAGGGTCATCTATTCCCATGCTATACTTGTAACCTTAATCTCACTTTTTCTGTGGCTGGTTGAATTCAATTCATTTTTTTTTTTTCTCCATCAGGTTTAACTTTCAGGTTATTTAAATACATTTGCCATAAAGAGAAACAGTCAAACCAAAGAATATTAAATTTATTTTTGCCTTTTTGAGAACTGTCATAGGAAATAAGATTTTACACTTTATGAAAATAATTCCTATGTTGCCTTTATTAAGTTTTTAATTGCTTAAAAATGAGATTTGAATACATGAACATTTTATAATCTATGTAGTCTTGTCTTTCAATTATCACTTTGGTTAAATGAGCAACTATTATTTTTACAATGACTGGTGGTTATGTTTTGATCAAATGTTTTGAGCCTTTTAACAACTTTGACACCCATCTTCAAAACTGAATTAGATGTTAAGTCTATGGCTTAGCGCTGGGGCTTATCATGCTATAAAGATTTATCACTGCAAGGTTACATAATCGTTGTACAGCTTCAGTAAGGTCATGGACTCCAGTATCACTACCTTCAGCCCCTTAAAAAGGTCCTTACCAGGTGCTATTAACTAATTCTTGTACTATTAAGTTTCAGAGCTTTGACTCCTGGTTACAAGTATCTCATCTAAATAAGACAATGGCTTCTGTGAACGTCTGACACCAAATTCCAATTAATCAAATCTTCATCTTTAGATTAGGGAAAAGAAGGCAGTCAAGGTAAACTATTTGCAGTTGACACTGGACCAGGCCTATATACGATAGCATACATACTCACTTAATGATTTTGCCTCTATTCAACTTAATATAATTTGTTATATGCCTTGATGGTAAAGTATTTAACTGTTTTGCTAACTGTGAGCTTCTGTTCCTGTCATTCTCAGAGCAAGGCTAGGCTTCTAACCTTCTTCTTTTTTTTTTTTTGAGACGGAGTTTCGCTCTTGTTACCCAGGCTGGAGTGCAATGGCGCGATCTCGGCTCACCGCAACCTCCGCCTCCTGGGTTCAGGCAATTCTCCTGCCTCAGCCTCCTGAGTAGCTGGGATTACAGGCACGCACCACCATGCCCAGCTAATTTTTTGTAGTTATAGTAGAGACGGGGTTTCACCGTGTTGACCAGGATGGTCTCGATCTCTTGACCTCGTGATCCACCCACCTCGGCCTCCCAAAGTGCTGGGATTACAGGCGTGAGCCACCGCGCCCAGCCTCCTTTAAAATCATGCTAGTTCTTTATGCTGTCTTTGACTTTTAGGATTTAAGACCATTTAATTAAGCCTCTAAGCTCTGAGACTATCATGGAAAAAGTGAGTGCATGAGATTTTAAGAGCTGGTTTGAAGGAATAAAATTAGTTCACACCCTCTAAATCAGAGATGAATACATGTATGTCTATACAGTGGTTGACTCAACATATAAAATTTACAGACAAGTCAATTTTATAACCTAACTTTTTGGCTTTCGATTGTTTGCTGTTATATTGCTTAAAATGGGTTTCAAGGGTTAATAAGTGCCTGCCCACATGATGGACCCAGAGCACATAGCACACCACCCCAGCATCAATATGTAAAAAAAATTAAAAGCTTGGCTATCAATATTGCCTCTGGCATATCTTGACCAAAAAGGTAAATATAAACTAAACAAAACAAAATAAAACTGAAAGCCACCAATAGACTGACAGGACCTCTTCTTGCCCAAGGGAGATCTCCAAAGAAGCAAAAATGAGTTCAAGAAATGACAGAAAATTGTGGCTTGGGGGGGAGTGGGTCAGACATACCTCATAATACCCTCTCTCCTTAGGAATTTAATCACAACTGACCAGTATTAACAGTAAAATAGATGTTGTAGAACTGACAAACTCTTTATAATAAGAAAGTACTACATTATAAACAGTTTCTAAGGCCATGCTATTCAAGTGTTAATTCACACCCTTTTAAACTTAAAAAGTAAACTTTGTTCCAACTGCCATAAGGTTTTTCTTTTTCTCTAGATGCCAGACAAGAACCAGCCTTGAAATAAGCTGACTGACTCCTAGCTCTTGTTCTAACAGCCCTAACTACAGCTTTAATTAGACAAAAGACTGATTTTAGTAACAATTTTAGTAACTTTCTCCTGAAAAAATGACCACTGAACATGAACTACTTCTGCAAAAATTGCACACTTATGTGCCTTTGTGTCCTGAACAGACCTTTTAATAGATAGGGTGTAATTATAACACACTTAAATATTGTCTCCACCCCAGAATGAACATGGGATATGTGTTACATGCATATTTGCTCAAAAAACATGTGCCAGCACCACCTTTATAAATATTCACAGCTCTTACTGTAACCTAAATATGTTTGTTTAGCAAATCTGTCACCATATCCCCACAGAAACTCCTGGTACAATTGACAGTGGGGAATGAGTGCAATAATTAAAACTGAATGCTGTCTGAACATCCCATATAACTCTCGAAACATATCCTCAGTCCTACAAAACACACATAAGCAAAGTAGTAATATGTCTGATTCCACAATTTCTTTTAGTCAACAGCTCTCCACAAAATGGGGATTAGGCCCCTTGTGATGATAAAAAGAAAACTACCTGTACTTTTAGCCATGATTATAGGAATATGTTTATTCTTCTGCTGTGAATTTTATTGCTATTACACACTCAATATAATGCTCAGAAGAGCTCTTCTATAAGCCCAGGGACTCAAGAATATGATCAACTATAAGTAGACAAGTTCCATTCTATTGCTCCCTAATGATGTCCCTGTCCACAAGAAAATAGCTAGATTAAATATGTTGCCCACTTTCCACAGAAATGGAATAAAAGTTGACAGTGGGGGAATTGTAACCAAGTATTTTAGGTATACAATTACTCTTAAAACTTTTTTTTCCCAAACTCAGAATATTGCCTTGGCATGTATTTTAATACTCTTTTTTTCTCTCATTTTCCCATGAGACACTCCCTTGCACCATGCATGTTTATCCGATGGCATGCATATTTAGAACCGCCAGAGGCTCATCTTAAAGCAAACCAGACGTGGTGACCCAGCTACGGAACTCTTACCAACCTAGAGATTACCTCAAAGTGGTTAATCTGCAATGAAGCCACAGTCTAGCTTATGCCAGCTGGGACTACAGGTGAACAACATTTCAATACAGCCATCAGAAAAAGACTAGACCTGCACCCTGCATCACTCCCTCATGTTTCCCATTCCAAGTTTCCCTTTTTAAATCCCCTCAGTCAGCCCAAATATTTGACATAGTCATTTGAGGCACGAGTTTGACCATTTCCAATCTACTAGCATTAGCATAAAGCTGCTTTCCTTTCACCTCACTTTGCTTTTTGTATTTTGCCTTTGAAGCTGCAAGCAACTAGTCTTGCATTCACTGACAGCATCTAGGGTGTCAAAGCTTCTCAGAGACTGATGTTGAGATGTTCTCTTATTATTTTTTTTACCAATTCTATGTACAGATGTTCGCTACTTATAGTGCTTTGACTTTACAATTTCAACTTTATGATGGCTTATCAAGGTATTTATTGCATTTTCAACATATACTATGTTTGACTTATGATGGATTTATTAGGACATAACTGCATTATAAGTCAAAGAACACCTGTATAGCCATTTATTAAAATTTTGCAACAATGCTTTATCTTTTTTATTTGTTCACAATATGAGACATTCGCTTTTGGAGAAGTTTTAGATTCACAAAAAAATTAAGGAGGAGATAGAGGTATTTCCAGTATAACTCCTTCTCTATACAAGCATAACCTCCCACATTATCAACTGCTCACACCAGAGTGGTACATTAGTTGTTACAATTGATGAACCTACAATGACACATCATTGTCACTCTATAGTTTACAATAGGGTTCACTCTTGGCATTACACATTTTATAGGCTTATAGAAATGTACAATAGCATATATTCACCATTATTGTGTTAGACGGAATAGTTTCACTGCTTAAAAATCATTCATGTTCTTCCTATTAATCCTTCCTCTCTTCATAACGACTCTAAACCACTGATATTTTTAGTGTCTCATAGTTTTACCTTTTCCATCATGCCATATAGTTGGAGTCATACAGAATATAGAGTTTCTTCTTTTACTGAGTAGTGTGTATTTAAGGTTCCTCCATGCCTTTTCATGGCTTGTTAGCTCAGTTTTTGACAGTGCTGAATGATATTTTACTGAATAGTGTATTATTTTTGCCAATTCTCTGATTGAGAAAGACTTACTGGTTGCTTCCAAGTTTTGGAAATTATTCATAAAGCTGCTACAAACATCTGTGTGCAGATGTTTTTGTGTGTACATAAGGTTTCAGCTCATTTGGATAAATACTATGGAGCATGCCTGATGGATTTAATGGTAAGAAAATGCCTAATTTTGTAAGAAATTGACAAGTTGTCTTCCCAAGTAGCTACACCGTTTTACATTGACACTGGCAAGAGTTCCTATGCTTCACATCTTAGCCAGCATTTGGTGTTCTCATTGTTCTCACTCTTATAATAGGCAGGGAAATTGTATTTTATTTGTGTTTCAATTTGCATTTTCCTAATGACACATGACACAGAGCACCTTTTCATGTTCTCATTTGTCATCGTTATGTGATCTTTAGTAAAATGTCTGTTGAGGTCTTTCATCTATTCCTTAATTAGGTTTTATGTTTTCATATTATTGAGCTTTAAGTGGGGTTCTTTGTGTGTCTGTGTATTTCAGATAATAACCTTTATCAGGTACATTTTTTGCAAATATTTTCTCCCAGTCGATGGCTTCCCTTCTCCAGATTATCAGTTATTTTTTCTCAGATATCATGCCTTTAGTCTTGTATATAAAAAATCATCCCCATACTCAGGGTCAGCTAGATTTTCTCTTATGCTCGCTTCTGGGAGTTTATACTTCTGCATTTTACATTTAGGTTTGTGAATCATTTTGGAACAATTTTGTGAAGGGTATAAAGTCTGTGTTTAAACTTACTTTCTTGCATGTAGACGCCTAGGAGATCTAGTACCATTTGTTTTTTATGTATTCACTCATTTATTTCAGAGGAATTTTCTGCTATGTAATGTTTCAGCAACACTTGTTGAAAAGACTGTTTTTTCTGTATTGTATTACATTATTTTTTTCTTTTTTTTTCCAAAGATCAGTTGACTATATTTATGTGAGGCTATTTCTAGGCTTTCTATTGTATTTCATTTATTTATTTGTCTATTATTTTGCCAACATCATACTGTTGTGATTACTGTAGCTTTATGTTAAGTTTCGAAGTAGGAAGTCACTCCTGTAATTTTGTTCTTATTTTTCAATATTGTGGTGGCTGTTCAGGTTCTTTTATCTCTCCAGATAAAGTTTAGAATGACAGTTGTCTTGACTCTTTTTTTTTTTAATTGATTACAGATTGCTGTAAGTAGAATAATGGCCCCTCAAAAATGTTCACGTTTGAATGCCCAAAGCCAGTACATATGACTGCCAAGATGTGCTTGATTTAAGATATGACCATTACTTTGAATAGTAAAAACAGCAATTACTTTTGCACCAACCTACTATCTTGAGATGGGAAGATTATTGTGAAATATCCAGGTGGATTCAATGTAATTACAAGATTTTTATAAGAAAGTGCCAGGAGGGTCAGAGTTGGAGAAAGATATATCATGATAGAAAACAAGGTTGGAATGATGCAACCACAAGTTGAAGAACACAGAAGAAAATCAAAAAATAAAAAGGATTCCCTCAAGCCTCAAGAAAGAATGCAGCTATGCTGACACCTTGATTTTATCTCTGTTTAATCCATTTTGGATTTCTCACAGCTAGAGTGCAAGAAAACGTATTTGTTTTGTTTTACCCTCCTGAGTCTGTGGTAATTTGTTACTGAAGCAGTAGGAAAGTAATACACCAATCATTTGTATATTTCAGAGTTAGGTGAGATCAATGATTGGTGTAAATCCATTTGACATTATAGTCCCTTGTTTATCAACCACTATATTTGCACTAGATGATATAGATTACATAAGAGAAAAAAAAAAGTATCTTAGGTATTCCTAAAATTAAATCACTTTTTAATATTCTCCTTAATATGTAGAATCAATTATATTCCACACAAACCATGCCAATGGTGTGCATGTGTAGAAATATTCATCTTCAGAGATAACCAGTGTCCATCTATGGCAGACGATATTTAAGTAATTTTATTACCATTCTTTTTCCCTGGTGTGATCTATTCTATTTACATGAATATTTTTCTCTGTATTGCTGACACATTTCCTGGCTCATTGTTTTGCAAATAACAAACAGGGAATAAAACTATTCCTTGTTCTGAAACTAACATATGTTGCTAAAAGCTTTAAAGTAAGAAGACATTGAAAATCTAATGGTTATTAAATAGCTTAAATTAATAACATTGGATCTCTATGCAAAGTGTAAATTAACTGTAACAATTTATTCATTATATTTTAAAGTAAAAGAAGGTATAAAACTACTTTTTGGATACAAACTTTCTTTTCTTTCTTTCTTTCTTTCTTTCTTTCTTTCTTTCTTTC
>NW_022436951.1:13688404-13744875 GCF_009761245.1 Sapajus apella
TTTTTCTTTCTTTCTTTCTTTTTTTTTTTTTTTTTTTTTTTTGAGAGGAAGTCTTGCGCTGTCACCCAGGCTGGAGTACAGTGGCACAATCTTCACTTACTGCAACCTCCACCTCCTATGTTCAAGCAATTCTCCTGCCTCAGCCACCTGAGTAGCTAGGATTACAGGTGTGCACCACCATTCCAGGCTGGTTTTTGCATTTTTAATAGAGATGGGGTTTCAATGTGCTGGCCAGGCTAATCTCAAACTCCTCACCTCAAGCAATCTGCCCTCCAGGCTTCTCTAAGTTCTGGGATTACAGGAGTGAGCCACCTTGCCCGGGGCAGGCCTGGAGACAAACTTTTCAACTTGACATTGTTTTGATTCAGGGTTCTCATAATTATATATTTTTCCATTTACAATATTTCATAATGTGTGAATTTTTGCTTAAAAATATATTTATTCCAATGAAAATATTTACTGGATTTTTTTAGTTTAAATGAGTATTTTGGATGTCATTATACAATATTTTGAGAGAATGTGGGAAAATTATAGTTTATGTAATTTAGAATTTAGTAAATATTATTGGACCACAATGTAGCAACTTTACATTTATATACAAATTGTAATTCATGCTTGATTATAAATACTAGCTTCATGGTCATACCATTCTTACTTTAAATTGAGCAAGTAAATTTGTTTTGAAAATTTTAATTGCTGAAATATTTGCATTTGTTAAAAGACATGCATTCTCCTCAGTCCTTTAGGGAAATATAAAAAGATATTTTCACTTTATTCCATACCTTCATGTCTGGCTGAGGTAATTTTGCTTCAATGCCACTTTGAAAGTGAGAGGTCCTTGTAGTCCCCTCTCTCAGCTGAAAGTAATGAAGCATTACAATTCTCTCCCCATTCTATTAATAGACTTGCTACTGAAGCAGAAGAAATTCAAGGTCTTTTTTTAGATCTTGGAGAATTTTACAACAGTATCACGAGCAAGAGACCATAAAAAAAGCAAACAAAGCAAAACCCACTTTCTGATTTGATGGGAGATTTAGTTTGCTTATCAAATACCTTATACTGATCTAGCATTTTTTCTTTCTCAAGCTAAGAGCACAATGGATAAATTATTTTGGTCCGTGTTATTAAGTTGAGTGAGAAAATTTTTTTAATTATCAATATTCTGAGGCAATACATCAACATTTTAATAATTTCATAATATATAAATTGAAGTGAATATAGATTTGTCCTGAATTTGTTATTTGTCAAAATGAAATCTGATTTTTGGGGAAATGATTCTGGTAAGCCATATCAATTAGTTATTTTTTGCTATAATGTCTTAAATTTTCATGTAAAAAAAACAAACAAACTTTGAAAAACATTAATATAATGTAATTGTGGAAAATACCTAAATATTGCATCTTGAATTTTCTTTACTATGATTCATACAGTAAGCAAAAGTATCAACTATATACTAATTGCTGGAGATGGTAAAAAAAATAAGGAATTAAATTATGCTGTCTCACTTGGAAATAGGATATTTACAAATTAAATCAGTGGATGTTTGCTTTTTCCCTCCTTCATTTGCTGTAGTTTCTCACTAGCAAAACTTTTGTGTTCACTTGGGATGGGACTGTAATGGGAGGGAGCAGAGGTGTCCTGAAGTCTCTTTCGGTTCCTCTATCCAACGTGCCTAGATCCTTGACCTCTCTTACCTCAAGAATGGGGGAAGGGACCCCAGAGGCTCAGTGAGCTTACCATTTGGATAAATATCATGTACCCAAAGTGATTTATTAGGCAGAGAGACAGAAAGAGAAAGAAAAAGAGACAGAGATCTCAGGCTGCCTCGAGGGGGATGGATCCAAGGGAGGAATCCCTATGGGTAAGGAGTAGTGGCTTTTTAACCCTGGAGTTATTCCGGCCTCATTCATGTTTTCATCCAATGAGAGGAGTTCTTTCAAACTGCTGGAGGAGTAATTGATCTTTGACTCTGATACCGCATTGCTTACTTGACCTACAACAGAGCTCCCTCCTCCCAGAGCTTTCAGTGGGCTTTCTGAACAAAGAAGCTCGCCTGGAATTTCTACCTAACTGGCATGCAAGAAAGTCAAAGAACTTTACATTCCGGGATGGGGGCATGGATATAAGCATGGCACTAGGAAAGTCTTGCCTTTGAAACCATGCCTCTTGCAGACTTGGGAAGAGAAGTTTTTTGTTCCTTAACAAGATCCCTTAGGACTAAACCTCATCCTCGTCTCTAGAAGTGGTCTCCAACTGGACTAAACCTGTGGTTAGCTATTCAGGGTGTATATTTGAATAATTCAGAAAGTTGTCTTGCTTATTGTTTTTAATATTCAGATTTTTAATATTATTAACATAAGTATCTAAACAAGTAATAATATAATTTCATTGACTTATTGATTAGAACTAAGAGGACATAGCTAAGATCAGTATACTTTTTAATGTCCATACAGGATTCTCACATATAGGCGACATTGAAAGTCACTAGATTACACTATTCAAGATAATCCTAACAATCTCATTCATTATGCATCTTCTTAAACTAATCAGTGGGATACGCTGTCTTATCTAGTCTGCAAGACTTGACACAAAAGTAAAAATCAGTGTGGAAATATGAGCATTATCTGATAATTCTAGGGCACAGATGTCTTTCTTGCTCTTCAAACTTTAGTGTGTAAATATGATGTGTAAAACTGCTTCAGTCATTCAGAGGATGAACCAGCACAGAGACTGATGGAGTAACAAGGAAATCACAGAAATTTTGATATAGTTTTTATTATATATCACTTGCAATATGGAACGTTCAGCATTTTCAGTGCAGTCAACAACAACAAAAAAACCTTTTCTTCTTTAGAGTTGATGTTACCTTACTTCAAACTTAAATTATCTTGACTGATGTAAACAAACAAAAAAATAGAGAGAGAGAGATCCTTTAGCCTTGCACTTGCCATTTAATTTTACTTTAAATTTTTTTTATGTTATCTTAAGCATTGTACTCATTCTTAACTATAAAATATATTTTATTTCTTCATGGGGACTGCCATATTTAATCTAGCCAGAAAAAGAAAAAAGAAACCAAGTCAACATGGTGATGTATTCTCAGTAGTCAGGCAATATCTCAATAGCAAAAGATAAGAATTTATCTGTAATCAAAGAAATACACAGATGTGGACAAGAATGAATGTTATTTTCACTATTATATACCAGAATATTGGACATTTAGCCTACATAATTGAGAAAAATAGCATGGAAATATTGGAAATTAAATCACATACTTATTAATATTTTCTCACATTAAATTAATATCTGAATTAAAATATTTTTCATGAAAATCTCAAAGTACAAAATAGTTACCAAAAATAGTTGCCTTTTCATGTGAGCAACAATGTAATATAACAGTATAAAGTAAAAAAAATATATATATATAACATTATCATCATATATGTGAGAATATAAAAATACATACAAATATCTACTAGGAGGCATATGATAAAAGCATTTGTTTTAAGAAAAAGTTTTTGCTATTGAATATATTTAAGTGATTTTATTTAATATTGAAAAATTATATATAACAATATATGTGGTTCAATTTTTATATACTATCAAACCATCTAGAAAAAATTAAGCAAAAATTAAATTGAGTAAAATGTTTTTAATAGACCCAATAGGCTTACTATTGCTAAGCCTTTTCAACTGGGATGTAGTCAACAGATTTTAAGAAATAATTCATTTTAAAAATGTACAGTAAATAAAATATACATTTTTTTGTTATAAAATGCAAATTTACTAAATGAAGTATCAGGTTTTACCTATGAAAATTGTAATATTTATGAATTAATAAACTAAGCTTTTTCTAGAGATAGATACTCTCTTCATAACACTACTAATAAAAGTTCATATAACTAAAATATAACATACCAGAACAATTGGTAATATATATTCAACAACCCAAGTTCAGTGTATTCTTTGACTTTTTACTTTATTCACTGTATTGTGTTTTATTATGGACACTCCCCAATACTAACAAACAAACACAAACTCATTGAATTTTCCTTTGGGTTTGTGCTATACAAAACTGATTTTTCATGGCTTACCCATATTTTTGAAAGTATCTACAACATCATATCCTTGATTTTTTACTCAAAATAATCAAATACAAATAATCAAAAAGAATAAAAATGAATTATTTTATTTCTCCGACCTTCAAATCTTTCAGTATTTTCATAGATTCCACCTCTGAATCATATCTGATTGCATTATTTTCCTTATATTGTCATGAACTCTCTCTTAATCTATGATCTTCTTATTTTTGATTTAGACAGTAGCTGAGTTACTCACCTCCTTTCTTTATCTCTTCTACCTCTTTAATTCATTTAACCCATTTTAGCCCACTTGGTTCAGATAATATACAGGTAAATGGGTTGAAAATACAGAAAAATAAACAAATGTATAAATACTCATTCAACAATGTGCTCTGGATTGGACAAAAAAATTCTAAAATAGAGATAAAAAAGTTCATGTCAGATTAAAAAGAAACTCAGTTAAGGACTTACTCTAACCCTTGAAGGATATAATGGCAGAAAACATTTGCAGCTATAGGAGCAATGAATTCCAAGTAGACAGAACAATGTACTGATAATCTAAATCTTGAAAGTACCAGTCTAGGCCGGGCGCGGTGGCTCAAGCCTGTAATCCCAGCACTTTGGGAGGCCGAGGCGGGTGGATCACGAGGTCAAGAGATCTAGACTGGTCAACACGGTGAAATCCCGTCTCTACTAAAACTACAAAAAAAAAAAAATTAGCTGGGCATGGTGGCGCGTGCGTGTAATCCCAGCTACTCAGAAGGCTGAGGCAGGAGAATTGCCTGAACCCAGGAGGCGGAGCTTGCGGTGAGCCTAGATCGCGCCATTGCACTCCAGCCTGGGTAACATGAGTGAAACTCCGTCTCAAAAAAAAAAAAAAAAAGAAAGTACTAGTGTACTCACAAGTTAGTGTATCTAGAAATTAATGAGTAAAAAAAGTGAGTGAGTGATCTTTGATCCATTTAGAAAAGTGAGTGAAAGCAGAGTATTCAGAGTCTGGTAGGGCATTGTAAGGAGCTTTATTTTTTTCTTAAAACAATGGAAAATCTTTGCATATATTAAGAGGGAAACAGATGGAATCTTTTCTGATCTGTTTGAACAGATCATCCCAGCTCCAATTAACATTGAAAATATAGTTGCAGTTCTATTAATTTCTGGGTCGGAAAACATTTATTTCAAGTGTTTATTATTAATTTACTTTTTATGCTTTGATTTTTATCTCATTCTAGGAAATCATTAATTTTAATTATTAATTTGAGAATATACTTTACAGATATGTTTTTTTTTTAAATTTTGCTTTGTTTTGTTTCCATGAATCACTGACAGAACAAATTATAGCTTCTATCCCACAAAATTATAATTTTCTGTAGTTTCTGCGTTTCACTAGAGATTATTTACTTTGAAAGTAAAACTGCAGAACGTCTAAGATAAAATGTGAATGACTATATGTCATGAATTTTAGTTTGTGTTTAAATCAGTAACCTTAAATATTTATAAGAAAAAAATGAAAAGGATGAAATTTAAGACATAAACATCTATGTCACGCATGTAATAAAACAAAAAACACAAAATTATTAAGAGGAAAATAAGAATTAAAAAAATTGAATATATGAAAACAATATAGTTTAGTAAACTTAAAAATTATGAGTATGCACTATATATGTGATAGCACCTGTACTATTTATAAATAATGTATAGTTGATACTATATATTATACTTTTATACAGCATAAAATAAATTGGTATATTCATTATGGAAAAATTCATGGTAGTTCCCAAAAAATTAAAAAATAGAACCACTCTATGATCCAGCAATCTTACTTCTGGGTGTATATCCAAAGAAAGAAATCATTTTCTTGAAAAGATATCTGCATTCTCATGTTCACAGCAACACTCTTCACAATAGCCAGTATATGGAAACAACCTAAGTGTTCATCACTGGCTTAATGAATAAATAAAATATGATACTGCAGATAGATGTAACCTTATTCAGTCTTTAAAAAAAAGGAAATCCTGCCATTTGCCACACATGGATATATCCATACAACATTATGCTAAGCTCAGCAAAATAAGTCAGGCATATGATCTCTCTCTCTTTTTCTTTTGAGACAAAGTCTGGCTCTGTTGCCCAGGCTGGAGTGCAGTGGCAAGTGTTCTCGGCTCACTGCAAACTCCACCTACTGAGTTCAAGCCATTCTTGGGCCTCAGCCTCTGGAGTAGCTGGGATTACAGGAACCCACCACCATGCCTGGGGCTAATTTTTGTGTTTTTAGTAGAGATGGGATTTCACTATCTTGGCCAGGCTGATCTTGAACTCCTGACCTTGAGATCCACCCGCCTCTGTTTCCCAAAGTGTTGGGATTACAGGCATGAGCCACGGTGCCCAGCCCATCTCTTTTATATGTGCAACCTAAAAAAGTTTAACTCGTAGAAACAGAGTAGAATGGGGGGTTGCCAGGGGCTGGATGGTGGGGGAAATGGGTGAATACTGATCAAATAATACAAATGTTCAGTTAAACAGAATGAACACGTGAACAAGTTCTGGAGCTTTAAAGTCAGTATAGTGACTATAGCGAGTTATACTAAATTGTATACTTGACATTTGCTAGGAGAATTGATCTGAAATGTTTTCAGAACAACAAAAAGGAAACTATGTGAATGGTGCACATCTTCACATTGCACAACGTAAATAAGTGCATACTTAGTTTCTCAATTATATGTCAACAAATCTAGGGGGAAAAAATAAAAGAATATATAATGGGACCAAAAATTAGGACTTAAAACATGTTTTCCATCATGTTTATGAAATTGTGCTTAAAAATTGTTCTATAGTATTTCCCCAAGGGAAAAGAGGAAATACATATTTTACACCAGAACTTTAGTGTTTTTGTACTGAGCAATTATGTGATATAAAACATTTGGATTTTTCTATAAGTAATTAGCTAAGTGTAAGCTAGCAGTAGCAATTAGAATACTGTAAATAATTTCAACCTGAAATATTTTCAGAGTAGGGCAGTAATAAATATAATTTCTTGCCTGAAAACCATGGCCTGTAGTACTGAATAACTGCTTTGCAGGTTCGCATATACCCATTATTTTTGCTTTACAAACTTTTCTGGATAAATTACTTCATTAATGACAAAAACAGGAAACCAACTTTTTATTTTTTATTTTTTTGAGATGTAGCCTTGCTCTGTCTCCCAGGCTGGTGTGCAGTGGCACTATCTCAGCTCACTGCAACCTCCGCCTCCTGCCTCCTGGGTTCAAGTGATTCTCCTGCGTCAGCTTCCCAAGTACAGTAGTTGGGATTATAGGCATGTGCCACCATGCCCGACTAATTTTTGTAGTTTTAGCAGAGATGGAGTTTTACTATGTTGACCAGCTGGTCTGGAACTCCTGACCTCAGGTGATCTACCCACCTCAGCCTCCCAAAGTGCTGGGATTACAAGCATAAGCCACCACACACTGCCGAAGATCAACTTATACTTCATTTTGCAGAAATGATGCTCCACAAAAGTGCCAATGTATGTTTTAATATTTTCTGAGGATATGAATAATATTTTTTCAATATTTTTATTTTAGTAAATATGTCTACAAAAAGGAAATGGAATAAAATATTTTGAGAAAAAATGAAAACAGTTTTATCACACTTGCCATTTCAATTAATCTAAAACAAGACACATATCAACTGGAATGTACCATGTATTACTGTATTGATTTATTTTAGTTGCACACCAATACACATACACACACAATACTATGGAAGAAAGTTAAAATGTTTTATGGTTATTTAGTATACCATCATGGTATAGAACACTATGCAAAGGAAAAAAATAATAAATTAATTGACATAGAATACATTTTATACATATGTGAGAATTAGCTGTCAATCTGTAACTCCTTTATACAATACTTTCTATAGTAAAGTATTACAACCACAGTAAGTAAATTCTTTTGAAATTAGCTATGAATATTTCAAGCCTCATGAAAACAAACTGTGTTGTTTGCAAGGGTTATAATAGAAGATAAAATATCTATAGGAGCTGTAACTCCCAAGATACCACAGTGGCATAGATTACCCATAAATCCTATGAACCATAGCTATTCCTATCAAAAGAGTAACAGCCACTCTGTAAGGTGTCAGGAGGTTATAAAGGAACTTGGCAGTCTTATGAACCACATCCATTTATTTTATAGGAACATGTACCAGTACTTCCTATATGGGATTTACAAGTATTTCAATAAAAAGACATTATTGAAAAAAGTAATTGCAGTAGTAGTGATTTCTTTAATTTTGTATTTTTCAAAAAAACCACTCTAATCCACTTATGGAAAATAATAAATCTACCCCTTAACTTTTAAGAATATCAGCTAATAATATTTCTTTCTACCTGTTATACATATTCCCGCAGTTCCACAATAATCTATTCCCTCGGTATTACTCACTGAATTTATATACTCTAAACTCAGAAATTAATAGTTTTATTTCCAAAAAGATGCCATTAGAAGTTATAATACTTAAGGCACTATTATGTTTTTTTTTTAATTTTACCGATAACACTCAGATTTTAAAATCAATAAACGTGTATAATCATTGATATTTACTGAATATATTGATGTTTTTAGATAATTTGACATTTGACTATATTTAATTTAAGCTGTATAATTGATATATTTAATTCATATTATTTATTATAGTTTTGAAAAATTACCTTTATCTGCAGGAATCCCTTTCTTTCACATATTAAATGACAAAGCTGCAAAGATTGCTGATTTCATTTTATGACTAAAATATATTAAGCAGTTGGGCATGGTGGCTCACACCTGTAATCTCAACATTTTGGGAGGCTAAAATGGGAGGATTGTTTGGGGCCAGGAGTTTAAGACCAGCCTGGGCAACATACTGAGAACCAGCCCCTGAAAAAACAAAAACAAAAATTTAGCCAAGTGTGGCAGCATGAACCTGTATTTCTAGCTATGCAGGAGACTGAAGTAGGAGGATTGCTTGAGCCCAGGAGTTAGAGGCTGCAGTAGCCAAGATACGGATTCAAACTGAATTTTCATGAACAGATGAATGAATAAAGGAAATGTGGTATACATACAAAATGGCACACTATTCAACTATAAAAGAGAAATAAATCTTGTCATTTATAGCAACTTAGATGAGCTTGAAGGACATTATGTTAAGTGAAATGAGCCCAGAGCAGAAGAAAAATATATCTCATGTTCTCACTCATGCATGGAAGCTAAAATTTGATGTCATAGAAGAGAGTAGAATAGTGGTTACTAGAAGCTGGGAAGGATGCAAGGAGAAAGGAATAGCCATAGTTTGGTTAACAGATACAAATTTACAGCTAAATAGGAAGAATAAGTCCTAGTGTTCCATAGCACTTTGGTATTACTATAATTAACAACAATTTATTGTATATTTTCAAATAGCTAGAAGAGCAAATTTTGAATGTTCTCAACACAAAGAAATAACAAATATTTGAAGTGATGAGTATGCTAACAACTTTGATTTGATCTTTACACATTGTATGTACACATAAAAATAGCATATTGTATCTCATAAATATATACAATTATGTAGAAATTAAAATTAATAATACAATCAAAAAATTAAGATGCTACAATGCTAGAAGCAGACAGAGTTTAAGATGCTACAATCATGCTGGATTTTAAGGCATAGGAAATGGCCACAAGTTGGGATATAAAAACAGCCTCTAGAAGCTGAAAAGTTTAAGGGAAGGAATTCTCCCCGGGAGCCTCCAGAAGGAACTAGCTCTGTTCACATCTTGACTTTGGACCAATTTGACTAATTTCGTACTTCTGACCTCCAAAGCTGCATTATAATAAACATTTGTTGTTTCTGTGGCTGGATGCAGTGATGCACAGCTGTAGTTCAGTTATTTGTAAAGCTGTGGGAGGAGGATCACTTGATCCCAGTAGTTCAAGCTTGCAAGGAGCTATTATTGTGCCACTGCATTTGAGCCTGGGCAAAGGAGTGAGACTCTACCTGTAAACAAATAAATAAAAAGTTTTGTTTTAAGACATTTTTTGGTAATTTGTTACTGCTGCCACAGGAAATTAATGCACCTGGGAATTGAAACTTACATCTTTCTAAAGGCCACAGGAAAATGTGGAAAGTCCACCATATTGAGGGGTATGAAGGAGAGTCTTTTATTTCCAGCACAACATAAAAACTTCTGGGTCCTTTCTCCAAATATAAAATCCAATATTTTTTGGGTTTCATATTTGGAGAATATGTCCATGTCTTGCTTTGAAAAAGAAATATTTGAGTTGGTAATACTTCGGTGCCTACAATCTAGCCACCTTAGAGAAACTGTAGCCTGTTCCTTCAGAGATTATGCTACTGCCCCAGAGCCTAGATACAAAACCTGATCTGTGTGTCTTCTTTAGATAAGGAATAGAATAGAGAAAGAATAGAAGGAATCTATTCAGTTTCCTTACCTATTTCTTAATTGGATTATTTGTTTTCTTTCTATAGAGTTGTTTGAGTTCCTTATATATGTTGGATATTAGCCCTTATTAGATATATGGCATGCAAATATTTTCTCCCAATTCGTAAGTTGCCTTTTCACTCTGCTAATTGTTCTCTTTGATGAGCAGAAGCTTTTTATTTTGATGTAATTTCACTTATCTATCTTTGTTTTCATTGCCTAGACTTTGGGGGGTCAAATGTTAAAAAAAAAAAAAAAAGAAAAAATTGACCAGACTAATGTATGAAAGTTTTTCCTTTAGGTTTTCTTCAAATAGTTCTAAGGTTTCAGGTCTTATGTTTAAGTCTTTAATCAATTTTGAGTTAATTTTCTTAGACTGTGTGAAATGAGAGTCCAATTTTATTATTTGCATATGGATATCCAGTTTTAACAACACCAGTTCTTGAGAAGACTATACTTTTCCCATTTGTATATTCTTGACACCTATGAGGGAGATCAACTGACTGAAGATGTGTGACTGTAGATGTGTGGGTTTATTTCTGAGTTCTCTATTTTGTTGCATTGGTTGATGTGTCAGTTTTTAAGGCTGGTACCATGCTGTTTTAATTACTATCACTTTGTAGTATAGTTTCAAATCTGGTAGTGTATTTCCTTCAGCTTTGTTCTTTTTGCCCTTTTTGCTCATGATTGCTTTGTCTATTTGCATTTTTTTTATGGTTCCATATGAATTTTAGGATTTTTTTTCTTAATCTATAACAAAGATACTTGAATTTTGATAGGGATTTTATTGAATCTGTAGTTCACTTTGGGTAGTATGGAAATTTTAACAATATTTATTTTTCTAATTCATGAACAGATATATCATTGTATTTATTTGTGTCTTCTTACATTTCTTTAATGGCTAAAAATATTAAAAATTTTTGATACTATTAATCATTAGGGAAATGAAAATTAAAACCATGGAGAGATAGTGTCTCATACCTTTTAGAATGGGTCTGATCAGAAAGAGGAAAGAAAACAAGTGTTGACAAGGATGTGGATCAAAGGGAATCCTCATACAATGTTCCAGAAAATGTAAATTAGTAGAACTCTTATAGAAAATAGTATGGAGATTACTGAAAAAACTGAAAATAGAATTACCTATGATCCCTCAATGCCACTTTTGTCTGAGAATTTACCCAAAAAAATAAAATCAATATGTGGAAGACATGTCTACAATCCTACATTTATTGCAGCAGTATTCATAATAGCCATATTATGGACTCAGCCATCCGTCAAAGGATGAATGCATAAACAAGACGTTGTATGTAAACAAAATGTCATACTACAAAACCTCAAAGGGCTAAAGACAGAAATACTATCTGACCCAGAAATTCCATTACTGGATATATACCCAAAGGAATATAAATCAATTTTAAAATAAGGAAGAAATTCGGCCATTTGCAACCACATGGATGGAATTGGAGAATATTTAGCAAAGTGAAATATGCTAAACGCAACAAGAAAAATACTACATGTTCTCCCTGATATGTGTAGTCTAAAAACAATCAACTCATAGAAGCAAAGACTAGAAGGTGGTTATCAAAGGCTAGGAGGTGGGGAGAATAAGGAGATAATAGTCAAAGAGAACAAAGCCTCAGTTAGGAGGAATATTTTTAAATTTTTAAATCACTATCACACCATGTCAGCTATAACTGTACATTTCAATATTGCTAAACTTGTCTATATACAGTTATAAAAAACAGATTGTTTGAGCTTGAATCTTGCCAAATAGTCTGTGGGTATTTCATTCCCCACCCCCACCTTTTTTTTGTTTGTTTTTTTCCATCTACAACATATTGCTTGACCCTTCCTCCCCTGGGACACTAGTTTAACCCTGTGGATTGGTAAATAGCAACAAGCACAGTGTAACTTCTGACTGGTCTTGGCAATAACCTTAAATCAGGAAAAAAAAATCATTCAGGCTACACTAATAAGAACAATTGGGACATATGTTTAATCAGGAATATAGAATCTATTACCATCCTAGGGATACTAGAGGTAGTTTTGCCTTCCACTTCTGCTAAGGGACATGCAATAATTTCATAACATGTTTTAACTTCATTTACATTAATTGTTATAAGTCTGAAAAATAAGGTAAACTTTGTTCTATCATATTTATTGTCAAACAATGGCGGGCAACTTTACTTGAGTAGCTTTTGTCTATTTTTTCTTAATTGATTGAAGTTAAAAAAAAAAAAAACGTTTTTAAGACTTCACACTACTCAGAGTGTTCAATAGAAAAATAGTCTACAGGACAAAACCAAGAGTCAAATGTTACCTCATTTTGAATTTTTTACTCTTTGTGCTCTTATTTTGAAGAGTCATGACTTGGACAATGTCTAATATCTATAGCATCAGGGATACTGGGAATAAAATAAATTGTCATGAGATGCTGACTGCTAAGCCTCTCTGCTATTGTGACTTTATACAGGCTATTTCCCGAATACTAGGTATAATAGCTGATTTGGGTTTGCAGGGTCAGTACTGAATATTTAAGGGTTAATCTGGTAGCAACTCACACTTTCTGGGTATAAAATTATTCAATCTTAAATCATGTAACCAAGGACTGTATAATTATGACACTATAATAATATTTAAGACATGAGTTTATTGTACTATAGTTATTGTTCAGCTAGTGAAACAATTCCAACATCTTCTCTAAATAATAATTTGAAAATGTCTTTCTAATAAATCAAACTAAACCATATCAACATTTTGTGAAAATTTATATTTATACATATTTCATCAAAGTAGCATCCCTAATTAGATGAATGATGGACTGAATAACCAATTGTATTGTTAATTTTTCATTCTGACATCCTATTCCATTTATTTAAATTATGATGTTTTATGTATATTATGAATTATGTGTATGATAAATTAGCTCATGCATTTTTAACAGAAAAATTGTGCTGAAGAGAGCACAGTATTTGATAAAATTTTCCTGAAATAAGGGCAGAAATTCTGACATAAATATATGTATTTAAAAAAAAATCAACACTTTTAAATTTTGGTTTGTAATTCTTAACACAATGTTTGTACTAGCTGTTAAGAGATCAAAACAGAATTTAAGAATTACCCAACATAATTGAATAAAGTAGTCAGATATTTATAGAATACATTAATTGTTATTGGAAACTTGAATTTGCCAACTGGGAAAAGCCAAACACAGACAGTTTGATAAAATTATAAATATTTAAATAAGACAGTAAAGTGTGAAACAAAGGAAAGAAAGAAATGGTTGTATTTGCCCATATGATTGTCTTTTTTGCTTTGTAAAATTGTATCCCTTTTTTCACTAATTTTGCCTTTTCATACAATAAAAATATAAATAAAACAATTCTTTTGAAATGAAAATAGTCTCAATGAGGGGCTTGGTCATTTCAAATATGATATTCATGTGTGCATGTATATGTATTCTTAATAAAGTAATTAATTTATGCTATTATCACTATTAGTTGACATTGTCTTGTTAAGAAAAATGCATTAAAAGAATAAAAGTAAGTATGAGCTCTAGCAATAGAACAAAGTATGTATAAATATTAGCCTTTATTAACAGGATTTTAAAAAAGAGATTCTATCATAAATTTATGTAAAGTACTCAGCAAGCAATCTATTTATCACAAATCTATTCCAATTGCAAGGCAAGTTTGAAATTCTGATAGATCTTTAAAAAGACCACAATTTTTGCCATCCCTGTCTGAATATCCTTTGCAATGTGACTTTTATTTATTTCTTTATTTTGGATAAATTTAAAAGGTACAGTGCTATTTTGTTACATGAATATATTGCGTAGTAATGAAGTCTGGGCTTTTAGTGTATCCATCACCTTAATAACGTACATTGTATTCATTAGGTAATTTCTCATTACCTACCCACCTCTGAACTCTGCACCTTTTCAAGTTTCCAATGTCTGTCACTCCATACTCCATGTTCATATATACACACATTCTGCTCTCACTTATAAGGGAGAACATACAATATTTGCCTTTTGGTTTCTGTGTTATTTCTTGAGTAAAATATGTGCAATTAATCTAATTCTTCCTTTAAATAACACTACACTGTTTCATGGGTAGTGTGAGTATTCTATAATAACAAAATATTCTCAGTTTCTCCCTCCCTTCTCTTTTACTATTACTGTTATTCATTTTACTCACATTAAAGTGTCCATAAATATTATTTTATGGATATATGTATGCATTTTTATACATGAGCATACAAAAATCAGATACGGTGTTGCTATCATTATTTTGTACAAACTGTTAACAGCTTTATCAATTAAGAATAATACAAATAAAAGAGTTTTATTTACTTGCATCTATTTATTTTCCAGTTCATTTTTCTTTCTTCATGTAGATATATGTTTTTGACCTATATTAATTTCCTTCTCTCTAAAGAACTTCTTTTAATATTACTTTCAAGCCATGTTTACTGGCAACAAATTCCCTCATTTTGGGGAGATCTAAGGAAGTCTTTATTTCTCCTTAACTGTTGAAAGATAATTTCACAGGACACAGAATTCTGCGTTGATTTTTTAATCCTCTTAATTCTAAATGCTTCATTTCATTTTGTGTTGTTCACATGTTTTCTAAGGAAAAGTCAAATACGGTTATTATCTTTGCTCCTTAGAGGTAACATTAATTCTCCCCTTTGGTTTCTTTAAATAGTTTTTTTAATTTTTTTAATCTTTGATTCTCTGCAGTTTGAATAGGTATATGTATGTGTTCATGTGGTTTTGTTGTTGTGTGTTTTTTGGTTGCTTGTTTTTCATTTATTCTGCTTGATGTTCTCTGAGATGCCTGTATCTGTGGTTTGGTGTCTTGCATTAATTAGAGAATTCTCAGTCAATATTGGTTCAAATATTTCTTTTGTTTGTTTCTCTTTATTCTTCTTCTGGCATTTTATTATGTATATTATACCTTGTGTTGTTACTCCACTATTCTTGGATATTCTATTTCATGTAATTGCTCACTTTTTTTCTTTGCTTTTCAGTTTTGAATGTTTCTTTTCTTTTCTTTTTTACTTTCAGTTCTGGGATACATGTGCAGAACATGTGGGTTGTTTCTATTCTTATAACCTGGAGCTCAGAGACTCTTCAGCCATGTCTGGTGTATTAATGAGTCCATCATTGGTACTTTTCCTTCTGTTACAATGTTTTTGATTCTAGAACTTTTTTATTCTTTCTTCTATTTTTATTTCATTTGCTTACCTTGCCAATTTGTTCTTATATGATGTTTATATTATGCTTTAGCACCCTTAGCAGGTAAATTATAGAGCTTTTCAATTTCCAGTCTGATAATTTCAATAGCTCTGTCGTATTCAAGTCTAGATCTGATACTTGCTGTGTCTCTTCAAACTGTGCGGTTTTTGTTTTGTTTTGTTTTGTTTTTTCCTTATCCTATGCCCTGTAAGTTTTTCTTAATAGTCAGACATGATTTACTGATTATAAGGATATTTGATAAGTAAGCCTTTTATAATGTGGTAAAATATGGGGGACCAGAAGCATTCTACAGTCCTATGATTAGGTTTAAGTATTTTAGTGAGTTTGTTCCCCTCAACTGTGAGCCTCTCAAGTGTCTCTGTTTTTCTTCCACCTTAGGTGGAACAAGTAGACTGGTGTGGGTTGATATCAGGTATTTCCTTCTCTTATGTGGCAGGCTATCATGATCTAGGGTGGGGTATTTTCCTTCCCACATATCTGTTAGGTTGAAGCAACTCCAATAAATTAGACTCTGGTAATATAATTTCTCTTGAGGGCAGACCTGGTTACAAAAAAAAAAAAAGCCAGAGTGTTCCAACATATTTCTAAATTGTTGCTTTCCTTGTCCCTGCGTGGGAAGAATGAGAAGATTTTTTTCATCTCATCTTCACTATGAGATTCTATTAGAGCCCTAGGAGATAAAATTTACAAAAATGAGGAAAACTTCTGTTTTCATTTTTTTAGATGTGCAGACTTGTCCACAAAGAACAGCCCACAGTTCATCAATTACAGCTGAGCTTTTTCAACTGCAGTACTGAGCTTCCTTGGAGGTTTCTGCTTGTGAGTTCCTGCTTTTGTAAATCATGATTTATTCTGTGTCTGACTGTCTGTCTCTCAACTCGGGAGAGAACAGTGGTTTGCCCTATAACTTCACTTCTCTGAAGGACCTAAGAAGAGACATTTGTTTTCTAATTTGTTCAGCTTTTTACTTGTTGTTAGAAGTGAACGATGACTGGCAATCTTATTACATGCTAGGCTGGAAACTGGAAAACCCACCTACTGATTTTTTACCAGTTGAGAAGCTATGATCTTTAACCAGAGTTTTAAAACAAGTTTTAATAATCAGATAAATTTGCTTTGATACCACTTCTATTCAGTGAATGTAAAAACCATGAAAATAATGAAATCTATCATTTTCAAACATATACAGACACATTTAACTATAAAGAGATATGATCAACCTTGACAATTCACTTTCATAAATTCATTTCAAAACACAAGTTAAATAAATAAATTGTTCTATGTGTGCTTCCATTCATGAAAGCTTTTGATAACACATAATAAATACTTTAATATCCTTGGATGGCTCCTATTTTGTGATAAATGTAAAATATATTTGAGAAATTGTCCTTTTTGTGCCACTATAATTTCTGTCAGTTAAAGTTTTTAAAAAAATCATTTAGTTTACATAAATCAACATTTCAAGTTCACAATTCTTTTTTCAGTCTTATCTGTGTGATTAATTACCACATGTTAAAACAGGGCTATTTGCAGTTAAAAGGGATACAAGGTTTTTATACTTTTAAATAGTAGTCTCTGTGTTTAGCCTGTATAAGGAAGACTGAGTTAGTAAGATTTATATTCATGCTCATCTTACCTTTTTTGAAAATTGGTCATTGTCTACATAGAAATTTGATAATTAGTAGTCACTGAGGAATCTGGGCAGACTTGAGTCACTCTCCCACTCTCAACATTAGCTTCCAGAGTAATTCTCACCTTGGTAGCAGAATTCACACTTTCATTGTATTTATTAAAAATATGACATCTATTCCAGTTTTTTTTTGTTTTTGTTTTTTGTTTTGTTTTTTTTTATTGGAAATCCTTAGAAATGTCTTCTGTTCTTATGAGGGCTGCAATTAAACATAGGACAATACTAAACTATATTTAACATACAGCTGGCCCACTGTACAGGTGGGTTCTGCTTCCATGAATTCAACCAACTGTAGATCACAAATATTCAGAAAAAGAAAGGAAAAAATGACAATATAAAAATAAGAAATTCAAACTAAATTTCAATGTAAGAACTATTTACAAAGCATTTTACATTGCATTAGGTATTACATATAATCTAGCAAAGATTTAAAGTATACAAAGGATATGTGTAGGTTATATGCAAATACTATGCCACTTTATATAAGAGAATTGAGCATCCATGAATTGTGGTATTCATGGGTGATCCTCAAACCATTTATCCACAGATACTAAGGGAAGACTATATCATGATATTTTATAAAGATGTTAACTAGAGAAATAATCAAACAAAAACCTTAAGCTCTTTCTGTGATTTCTTTAGGAGTCTTCCTCCAAGAAAATGCATGCAAATATTGTGTAATAGACTTTTGGTATTGCAGACAAATATTGCCATGTAAGTTGTTTTTTATATATATTCAAAATATGTGAATTTATAAAATGTTATTTTTATATAATGTATAAATGTAGCTCAATGGTTGTCTATATATAACATCATTTCAAAAGACTTACAAAGTGACTTAGACTCCCACACAATAATAGTGGGAGACTTTAACTCTCCATTGTCAATATTAGACAGATCAATGAGACAGAAAATTAACAAGGATACCCAGGACTTGAATTCAGACCTGGACCAAGCAAACTTAATAGACATTTACAGAACTCTCCACCCCAAATCCACAGAAAATACATTCTTCTCAGCACCACATTGCACCTACTCTAAAATTGACCACATAATTGTAAGTAAATCACTCTTCAGCAAATGCAAAAGAATGGAAATCATAACAAACAGTCCCCCAGACCACACTGCAATCAAGTTAGAACTCAGAATTCAGAAACTAACTCAGAACCACACAGCTTCATGGAAACTGAACAACTGGCTCTTAAATGTTGACTGGATAAACAATGAAATGAAGGCAGAAATAAAGATGTTCTTCAAAAGACAAATGGTAATTTTAAAACACCTTCTTTAAATAATTTGTTGTATATTTCAACACAATATCACATTTCAATCCTATGAACCTGACCAATGCTATGAACCTACAGGCATTATGAAATTCTTTTTTTCTCTTAAAATAATATCTGACATTATAGATAATATTATAAATGATAAAACAAATGTTTACCTTAAATACCATTTTTTGTAAAGCTCTTTGTTAACTATATTTTAATTTTGTGCATAGCTTAAAATTTAAAAGGAAACCTCTAAATGCATAATTTAATGTTAATTTTATTAAATATTTATCCTAATATAATTGTTATAAATATGTATGTATTTCTTGTATTTTTGCAGGTTTTTTTTTTTTTCAATTTTTGGATATGTTTTTAAACAGCATAATTTATCTCATTGTCCTGAAAAACATAATCACAAGCTATTTGTCTTTTTAAGAAACATACAAAATATCTTTGCTCTTAAAAAATTTACTTCTTATTTGTAGTATAAAATTTTACTGATACCTAGCTGTGTTTAACAGGACATTATTTCACACATTTAAATATTTCAGGCAACTCTTAAGTCTAAGGAAAGTGCATATACATGTTTATTTTTTGCAGTCACACCTGAATCTTTAAAAATAAATAGAAACATACAGTTATCATGAGTAATGTTTAGTTTATCTTGAAGCAAATCAGTTTATTAAAAATATGAATTTCTATTTACATCATATTTCTAATACATTGGAAATATACTATTCTTAGAGTAATTTTCAGCCAAAAAAAATCTATCATTTACTTTATTAATTTCTTAATTACTAAAAAAATACTACATAAATCTCAGTGAATGTTACTGGTATATTATTAATGAATTTACCAACATTGAAAGGGATTCTGTAATTTGATCATATCATGACATTAGAGAAATAAAGCAGGACTTTTTCCTAGAGAGAGAGAGAAAAAGAGAAAGAACAGAAGAGAGAAAAATCTCCTTACCTCAATTACCCCCAGCCCAGCTTTTCCCAAACACTTTTAGTCTATATATACCAAACCATTCTTTCTGGCACACTTAGAAAATTATAAATTTCCATTTTTCTCTTACTTCATTTATAAAAGAAAACAAAAATAATACTTCATGCTTCTATTCTATTTTTAACACTTAGTAGTTTAAATTAATTTAAGAGAAATTCCCCACGGTGTATCTACACTGTCTTTATAATTTTTTTCAGCTGTGTGTATCCTTCAATAGACAATCAACTAGCCACTTTAAACTGACTGTGGATTTGTCATCCACCAATAGCCACCATTTATTTTAAATAAGAGAAGCTTCTCTGTGGTCTGAACTGTGTTTCGTCTTCCATAGAGATTATATTTTTCCACATACTAGATAGATTGCTCAGGTTGTATCAAAGACAAGCAATTCATCTGTGACAAACCAAGATCCATAATAGAGTTAAGAATCCCAGTACCTGCCTCCAATCCAGTAAGAAATGTTGGGTTTATCCTTCATGGATGAGAAAAAAGAAAGTAACTGACCCGTGAAATAAGAAACATAGCTGAATAACTTCGGATGGCAAAGGACAAAAGTTATTGACCGAGTATCACACAACTTTGAAGCACAAAACAGTACAGTCCAGTGAGGAAGGAGGGACATCCCAGATGCATGAATCTATCTGGAAAGCATGATCTAATTTTTACATAAGGACAATATAATTAAAATTAAAATGGTTGTCACTAAGATTCTTACAAAATAATTTATCTTTTACCAACCTACACACACTTTCATCTGAACCAGAACAAATGCATATTTACCTGTGTAGCATTATGTGTTTGAAAATAATTATTCTTGAAAGCTTTAAAATACATGACTGTCTGTGTATTTAATCACTGCCTAAATAAAATAAAGAATATTAATATTATTTACAGTGTTAACACATCTGACACTTTCAAAGTAGCCAGGAATACCTCAAAGGTTTTATTTACAAAATGTTTAGTTTTTAGAAAAACATTATGCAGTAGTTACCATTTGATCCACTTTTGACAGTTGAGGAAACTGAGGGACAGAATATTGAATTAAATTTGCCAGGTCACTGGGCCAGTACACTGTGGAAAAAGAGATTTCAAATTCTGAGAGTCTGAAATCACAACACATACATTTAACACTCTAATATGTCACACTTTAGTTTGTCTGCTGACAAAAATATATTTCTTGGCCAAATTTTAGGCTTCTGAGATTCTTCTACACCCATCTATGCACCTCCTTGTAAAATCCAGTTTTAACAAAGAACCGCACTAAGTCAGTTTAACAAGAACTCCCTCAATATCTGATCATTTGAATATCTGATCAGGTTCTTCATCCTCGCCTTTCCCCCAGGCAATGTCTGATTACCTGGCTTGTTTTCAACAAAAATTCTGTAAGTCAGTTTAGCCAGAAACCCCCTTGCCTTTGGTATTTCCTCTTAGCAATTTTCCATCTACTGAATCCCAACCCGCTCTGTGGCTAAAAATCCCCACCTGCCCAAACTGTATTCAGAGTTAAGCCCAATCTCTGTCCTCCTCTGCAGGACCCCTTTACAATGGTCTTTGTTGGTCCTAAAGAAAATCTGCTACCTCTGCTGGTATAATTGAATATTTAATTATGTTTAATATATAAACATTCAAGCATAATTTGATATGTTTTTCTTAATCCAGCCATCTATTCTTGAGTCAAAACAAATAATATATGTAGCATTTAATCTACATTTGTGCCAATAAAAAAAAAAATTCTAGTATACAAGATACTCAGAAAAATACGTAGCACCAATGAATTCCCAGTAAGTAGTTGCTGGAGGGAAATAATATAAAACCAAAGAAAATAAATGACTGGATAAGTAACTCAGAAAAATGAAAATCAACTATTTTTAGTAAATTTGAAGATTTTGATGGCTCAAGTATCAAGGTGATATTTTATTCAATTTCTGGACAGCTCTGAGCTAGAATTGCTTATTTTGAAATAAATTTGGCTTCTGTAATTTATCTTAATAATCATAGTTCTGTCTTCTATTTTCATATAAGACTTTTCTGAAATTTGAAGAAGGACTTTATTTTTATTTCCAATATGAATTTGTTTAGGTACTTCATTCTACTCTTACTTGTATTTTGCTACATTTTGACTGTGTACATTTACCTCTACTTGTCAAAAAGTATTAACTTTCTGATGTGTATTCATGCATTTATGTAGCTATGAACTTCGATTACATTTTATATGGGACCAAATTATATATTGAATCTTTCGTATTAAAAAAAAATAGATATTACCAGATTTCTAGAAAGCCCCCTTGTGCACCATTTGAATCATTAGCCTATTCCAAAAGTAAACACTATTTAAAAAAAACATAGAGACAGATCTCATTCTATTGCCCAGGCTATAGTGCAGTGTTGCAAGCAAAGCTCACCCTGGGCCCAAGGGATCTCCCACCTTGGCCTCCTAAGTAGCTAGGGCTACAGATGGGTGCCACCATGCCTAGATAATTTTTAATTTTCTTTTTTTTTTAATTTGAGAGGCACAGTATCACTATGTTGCCCAGTTGGTCTTGAGATCCTGGTTTCAAGTGGGCCTCACCCACTTTGGCCTCCCAAAGCTGGGATTAGAGGTGTGAGCTACCATACACGGCCATAAATACTTTAAATTCGAACATCATTGATTTGTTTTATCTTTTGACTGTTTTAAAACTGTTATGTTTGTGTGTGTGTGTGGTGTATGTCACTATTTTCTGTCTGGTTTCTTTAGCTAAATAAAGTTTTTAAGTCATGGTTAAAGTGGTTGAATTAGTATTAATTCACTTATTTTCATTGCCATATAATATTATTTCAATAAATATATCATCTTTAATTTAACCATTCTGTTGCTTGTGGGCATTGTGTTTTTTTCTTAATTGTGAGTATTTCACATGGTTCTATGAATATTTTTCTTATCTTCTGCTGAATATGTGAATACATTCTGTTGGATATTTTTCTTTATATAAACAAAAGAGTTAATTTCTGACTCATGGTGTTGGTATAAGTTCACCTTATAGAAGGTGGAAAATATTTTCATACTGATTGTTTCATTCTATATTCCCAACAGCAGAATATCAGAGTTATGCTTGTTAGACATTCTCATAAACATTTAGTTCTATTGTCTTCTTTTTTTATTGTAGATGTTTTACAGCATAAGTTATGGTAGGTACCAATTATAAGGCTTAATTTATTTTTTTCTTGTTGCTAATGGAGTTGAGTAACTTTTCATGTTTCTATTGAGTATTTTGAAGTCCTGTCCTATAAAGTGTCATTTCAAATCTTTTACCAATTTTATATGATATTTTTCCTCTTCTACTAGATTGCTAAAAGTTAATTATATGTTTTATATAAATGCTTTATCAAATGTATTTTTACAATTAACTTCTGTCTTTGAATGATATCTTTAAGGCAAACCAATTTTTAATCTGAATATAGTTGAATATTCATTTTTTTCCTGTAGAAATAACAGTTGTTTGTGTCCTATTAAAAATATTTGCCTACTTCACTTTAACTCATCAAAGGCAATATTCATGGATCCATATAGTTAAAAAATGTTTATGTTTGATTTGACTTTAAAGCAGATACTGTAATTTGGTGGTGATACCAAGCTTCTTTATAAAGCATTAATTAGTTCCCCACCACTTACAGATTTCAAATTTTGAGCTAAGCATAGGAATACAACACTTTAAGCAGCTTTGGAAAATATTTCTTCCCTTTGATATAATATATATTTCAAGTTAGCCAACCAATAATTTTTAAATATGTAACATTACATAAAAAGTGAAGGAAGCATTCAGAGAGAAATTAGAAGTAAGATGTTTACTTTCTATTCTATTTTACACCATAATTTTTGTGTTAACTTCTCAAAATGTCTCAGTGTTTTTTCCTTAAAGTTTTCCATCAGCAACCAAAGGAACTAAGCTAGTTCAGCTCACCTCCACACAAGTTTGATCAGATCGATTACTTAGTAGATACAAAGCTCCCATGTCCTATATAGTATGTGATGTTTTACTGAATTTTGAGAAATGCAAATAGGATCCAGTGTGGTTAATTTAAAAATATCCCACAGTAGCTTTAATGTTAAACTAAAGAGGCAATGTTAAAATCATGTGCTTGTAAAATCGCATATATAGTTCAAGAATGCAAGATACCCCTTAAACTTGTGCTTTCAGCAAGCTTAACCTTAGAAAGGAAGTCATTTTTATGAAAAGTTGTGAGTTTAAATGCATATGTATATGAGTGTATTTATTTTTCAAAAACATCCATAAATATCCAATTTTGAGAGTGTGTGATTCACCCCATATACATTACAAGCAACTGTCTTTGAAGAACTTTTCTTGTAAAAATAATGTAAAAAATTGCACCAAGTAAATATGGCATGCTGTTAGTTGTTGGAGCCTGTTTATGATTACTGTCATGCTGGTGTGATTCTTTTTCCATTTATACTCTCAGAGTGAACCATTTTTATAGAGTGATGAATATTAAGAGATACAAAATAGGACTTTTTAATTGAATCTCCAGTATTTTAATATTTCAAGTTTGTAGGTTTCTGGTAACTGAAAGCAGTGTTATTTCTCAACAGTAAATATTATTAAGTCTTTTGTTATATATTATGTTTAAAGCAAATTATTAAATTGGAAAATGATTAATATTCACTGATGTTGCTCAGATAATTACCTTTCTCTGTACTTTAGTTATCAGTTTATGATGATTAATACTGAAATATATGGAGAGACAGCAAAGGTAAGGAGGAAAAGCCTGTTTCTGATTTTGTTTATCCCAGGCCTACATATTTGATTTTAAAATACAAATAAAAATACATTTATGTTATTAAAGTAAGACTTTAACTGTTGAGGACTCTGGGAGTAGGATTCATGGACATTCTGCAACTTTTATGTAAGTCCAAAAGTATGCTTAAATTTAAAAAGATATATTATAAAATATAAAACTACCACCAAAGACAATCTCTAGTAAAAAGTCACTGTATAAAATTAAGATTTATGGCTGAAGTTGTGCAAGGATTTGGGGAATGAAAGGGCTGAGGATGTTATCTGGACACAAGATGAAAATTATCTCAAATCAACTTAAGTTGACCTTTTCAATTCTCAAGTTAGAATATTCTATAGATAAAAGAAACATTAAGAGAAAAAAAAATAGAATGATTTTCCTCATGCGTATAGTTCACTTGTAGTCTGATAGTATTTAGTGTATTCATGTTTTTTGAATAAATGTATAAAATGTATATTGAACTCTTACTGAGCATTTTGTGCAAGAAAGCCAATGGTTAGATAAACCAAGCCCATCCCTGTAAAACTAGTGAGGAACGTAGGAAACCATAAAATAAGCATGTACCCACAGGTAAATTTGCATCATGGTGTGTATGAGAAAAATGTGTTCAGGGTAATAAAAGTATATAGGTTGTGTAGAAGAGATGGTGTTTGTCCTATTATTGAAAATCATAAAATTTCCTTTGATGAAGGCTAATAAGGATCTTATTGTGTTACAGACAGCTTTTCTCAATGGTGTGTAAAGAGCTGAAAGTGGAATTCCAAAGTGCCTCAATCCATTAAGGGCTGGCCCCAAACAGAGTAAAGAAAAAAATTTATCTCAGTCAGCAGAGCATTGAGCAGTTCATTTAACTGCCTCCTTCCCCACCCCCACCTTTTTTTTTTTTAAGGACAGACAGTCTGAATACATGTTATAAAATAGTAATATTATGGTAATAATTCAGAACAATAGTCTGGAACAAAATATGGTAGATTTTGAAAAAAGAGATGTGGGTGCCCCTCTTGATACTGGTCCACAGCCTTAAAATATGTGTATTAGTGTAAACAAGTGATACCTCATATCACTTGCAGGGGAGGAGTACTGTTCCTCCAGGAGCCACAGTCCCAAGGGTGTCAGTCTACTCTATGGTTCAAGGTTACCAAGAAAGACACTACTCACACAGGTATTAGATGGAAAGCCATTGGATGGAACAACATTTTACTCAAAGATGAGCAAATCAAGATTAGCTTCAATGGTGTCTGTTGTTTTCCCATGGCCAGCGGGTCTCATTCCACAGCCCACTTAGGATGATAGGTCTCCATGCACTGCCTCATTCAGCAAGTGAAGGACCCCCTTCTCCTGTTGTTATGTTTTTTCAGAATATTTCATTGACCCTTCTATACTCCACATGAGGGTTTCTCAGCACAGCTTGTATGGATTCCCAGCATAACAGATTAGTGAACCCCTGCTCTCACACCTTGGGAATGTGGTGGTGTGGAAGCATTTGTATCCAAAATGGTTATAGTAGTGGGGTTGGCCAGGAGCCATATGGCATACATGCTTAAGCAGAAGAAAATATAGACATTGAGTCTGAAATAGTAACAGATATTCCCAAACATAGGCCATAAAACCAGCACAATATGTGAGAACTCTTTTATACTATGTAAGAATGTTCCGGGCTCAAGGCCCATTCTCATGTGTCCCAGGCATGGGTTGAATATCACCGCCTGCATATGACTGCCCGTATAACATCCATGTAAATGTTTTCCAAAGTCCTTACTGCAGAAGAGATTCTTCATAATTTGTCTTGTATATAACATTCAGCTTCTTTTTTTCACAATCCTATGGGTTACTCAAAGGGCTCATGAACTGTGTTGACAAGTTTGCTGAAAGGTAGACTGTATCTAGGCTAAATGTTTTGTACTTTCCTCCATAAAGCTTAGCCTGTGAATTTCCTATTCTAGGTGCCTGTTATGGAACTCTCTGCAAGATACCATAACCTAAAGGGATTAGCCACCTTCTTGAAAGCAGCAGGTTGATGACATTGGGTAGATTCCACTATAGAAGTAGAGAATGAGGAGGCAAAAAATAACTTGTATCACTGAGTAATGCATATATTGTAGATTTAATTTTCTTCATTTCATGTGTTGCTACTTGCAGTCCCACCATCTGAGGCATTCCACACATAACCACAGAGTAGAATTCATAATGAAAAATGTGAAGCAATATGCTGATTCTCATGAGTGAAATGGTCTTACTATTTTATGTCACAAATCAAAAGCAGCTGAATCCATAGAATGATAAATGGTCTTCAAAAAACTTGGATGTAGTGCCTTCTAAAGAAAAAAGTATCTTTCAAGGGGAAAGTGAAAGTGTTAAGGGTGGTGAATGTCAGATAGTCTTTCTGTGCCAAGTCCTGCATGAACATATGCATGTTCAACACACTATTCCATTAGGCACTAAAACCCAACGTGCCTCTGACAGCAAAAATAGACACCAGGCTATTCTCTATAAAAGTTCTTGGCAGCGAATCTGTATGGATCTGCAGCAACCTCAATTCTTGCCTCTTCAGAAGAAAGAATTTGACTGAAGGGCATAAGGCAGTAAAAGGGTCCAAAGCAAGTTTCAGAGTGGGCATGGACGTTTATTAAAAAGCTTTAGGGCAGGAATGAAAGAAAAGAAAGTATCTATTTGGAAGCGACCCAAATGTACACCTTGGAGATCAAGTGCCGATTTTATCCTTGAACCTAGAACTTTATACGCTGGCCTACTTCTGGCATCTTGTGCCCCTTTCCCTTAATTCGTCCCTTAGAGTGAGCCACTGGCATGTGGGGTGCCTTCCTTGTACTTGGGAAGTGAGCATGCAGTGTGATTAAGAAGTTGCACCTATCCTCACTGGAGGCTTTCTTCCTTTAACTGGTGGAATGCCTTTGGAAGTTCATGCTCCACCACGTTGTCTCTCAATGCGCATGCTCAAGCTCACTCGTGCAATTCCTGAGATCTTATTGGAAGTTGCTGATTACCAATTTTAAGTGTTTTTATATTTGGGAAACTGCCTCTTCCTGGCACTGGCTGCAACCAATTATCATTTTAGTGTGACAACTGCCAGACCACCAAGGAAAGGTCTCTCCCTGGTACCAGATGCGACCAATTATCATTTTAGAGCGGCAATGAAACAACTGCTGAACCAGCTCCTTACTGGTCGCCTGACATTCCTGTTGGGTCGGGGCAGAGAGCCCCCTCCTGCTGGGCTCATGTCTCCCTAGCTACATATTGTAACAAAAGTACTGTCCTACAGGAAATTTCTTATACTCTTAAGTCAATATATTGTTCGATTACTTTCATCACCAGACTGCAAAGAGACACTTCGTGACTTACTAGCACATTTTGATGTATTTCTCATTCTTACGAGGCCTACTTATTTAGCTTTTTTTTTTTTTTTTCATAATATCAAAACCAGAATTTATCTATAAGGTAGATGGGTAACAGCAGACATTGATACTTGTTTTTGCTGGCTTTGTTATTGTTTGTTGTTGTTGCTTGATTTTTTTTATTTTTATTTTTATTTTTACTGGATAAATCTTCATGCCAATGGGAAACCATTTAATAATAGGTGATAAAAATTATTACCCTCTGCTTCATAAAACTATAAACTTTATTAAATATGCTCTAACAAAATTCAATCAGAGTCCACGGTAAGAAGTCTCTATTTTTGCATGTAAAATGTGTGGTTGTAATATTCATAAAATTTAAAATGTAAGTACCTGTAAACTAATATCAGCTCAGAAAAGTTAAGCTAGGTTGAATTGGAGTCATTTAGTGAACTGAAAAATTATGAATCCAGAAGTCACACAGTATGTATGAGTTAACAACACGTTTAAGTGAAATCTTTTTTAGTAATAATATATATCCTCAAGTAGAACCATTAGTACTCAATGGGGCTCAATCATTCTTTAATTAAGGCATTTGCAAACTTATTTTGGACTCATGTAGATTAATTAGGCGCTGTAGGAAATCTTTATGAGAGTGGTATGAGAAATTGAATCTCCAGTCAAGAAAAGAAAACCTCTGTGATGAGTAATTAGAACATGAGCCCATCAGTGAGCTGAAGGAAATAGAGACAGTGGATCAGATAGCCTTTCTGTGCCAAGTCCTGCATGAACATATGTATGTTCAACACACTTAGTTAGTTCCATTAGGCACTAAAACCCAACGTACCTCTGACAGCAAAAATAAATGCCAGGCTTTTCTCTATAAAGTCCACAGAGCATAATGGAAAGCTAGATTCATACCTAATAGCATAAAAAGTTCAAGCAATTTCAGAATACTTACAAACTGAATTCTCTGGGTCTTCTAGCGACTTGGATAGTGTGAATTTGGATAGTGTCAATTTCAGTGATGACGCTGAATGGCTAGACACATCTGAGGAAGAAAGCAGAGGTCTTCATTTAAAATTGTGTTTATCTAATTATGGTTTATCCAGAGATTAGTGTAAGGAGTGAGTATTCCATAGTGCTTGGTCATAAGTGGTGTTCTATTGACCTCATACTTTATTGTCTTTTCCACCTTTTTTCTCTGTCTCAGGACTATTTTAGTGACATGAAGAAAGCTATGTCAAGGTATTTTTAGTTTTTTTTTTTATTTTAATTTGATTCCCAAACTTAAATATATGCCCAATACTTTCTCTCTCTCTCACTTCCCTCTCTCTCTCTCTCCCTCTCTCTCTCTCTCTGTGTGTGTGTGTGTGTGTGTGTGTGTGTGTGTGTGTGTGTCTACCCAATTGATACCGGTAAGTTCGGTAAGTTCACTTCTGAATGGAATGTTCACTGTTTCAGGAAAGTTATTTCAAAGTATGCAGTAACAGCCTGAAACGAATAACTAAAATATTTTGATTTAACGATATATACTTCAAAAACTTTGCACGAGTTAGTGAGTTTCCTCCTTATAACAAGCCTATTAAATAGGAACTGTTTTATTCCCATTTTATAGTAAAGATAAAGAAAAGTTGAGTAGTTTGCCTAAGCTCACACACTTAGCTGGTGGAGACAAAATGAGGAATGACACTCTCTGACTGGCTGCTTGGTGTGAATTTAACGTCCATGCTATACATCTTTATGAATTTTGCAATAAACATTCACTTTTAGAAATCTTTCTTACATTGAAATTTATTATAATATAAATTATAATAATTATTATAATATAAAATGGTAATATATACCATTATCTCAAATACTGCAACAAACAGAAAAAAAATTCCTGGACGTATATTAACTATGGCTGTTGCTGGGTGACAGTATTATTGTGTATTTATTCTTTGTACTTTTCTGCACTTTCTGTGTCTTCTCTGATACACATATTTCATGAGGAACAAAACACAAAAATGCTTTTAGCCACTGCTTTATAGCTTGGTTCAGTCTATCTAAAATATTAATTACTTTTGATGGCTGCACAGAGGATGGTGGCAACTTTTGATATGTTCTGTTGTTTTAAGTAGTTTTATAATGCCAAGAACAAAATGACTTATGTAACCAGGCTGTTAGTAAATGCTAGTGAAAGTGATAATTTTGCTGTAATAGATAACTGTGGCCAGCTGTACACTGTTTATTTTCAAGTTGAACCACGTTGTGTAAGCCCAACTTGTCTGGTTGGTGAAAACATTATAAGTATAGAGATATTTTGTTTTGGGAGTGACTGTCATCAACCAGTTAAGAGACAGTCCTGGGGTTATATTTGTAAATATGATAATAACTTGAGTTTTTTCTCAAATCATAACTGCAGTGTTTTTGCTTCCATGATTTACTTGCCTGATAATCTTATTAACATTTTTCATGCAGAAGCAGAATTTGCAGGCACATCATATCTTGTAAGTTTTCCAGATTCTTATAAATATTCTATTAATTATTGTGAACTAATACTGTGCTATGTGAATCCATGAATAAAACATGCTTCAGGATAACTTAAAAGGATAAATTGTGAGGGAATTTAAGTTGACTTTTTCAAAATTAGATGTGTAACCCTGATCTTGTTTCAGTAAGCTATTTCTACTCAGCATATGTATAAATAATAATCAAAAAACAATTCTAATACTTTCTAGGAAACATTGAGCTAGAAGTTTTATTGAAAATAATATACTATATGTGTTAATAATTCTGTTTTAGTTTTAACAATTTAAATGTTGTGTTAAAATATACAGGTAATTAAGATGGAATAGAATTTGTAGCTTTCAAATTATAATTACGAAGCATCCAAAATATTATTGAATTAGACTAAACTTAATTTTTCTTTAGCCTAGAAAGTAACTAATGCATTCATAAAAGTGCACTCTACCTTGAGAAATTTAAAGAGTTTTACTAAATGTCTGTCATACATAAAAAATATTTCTTGAATCAGTAGCATATCCTTTATGTATTATATATACATATTTTTTACTCTTTCGTATCATCCTAAGATCTTACAAAGAATCCATATGCATCAAGCATCATTATGCATATTCCCACACTCATGAGAAGATATTTTATTGTTTAAATTCCCCTTATCATGTAAGTTAGGAAGGCCCTGGTTCATACCTCCCTACAAAAAGCAAATTTTGAACTTTGGCAAAAATAGAAAAGGTACTTAACAATGGAATTTAAAAATGATTGTTTTTGGCATTCACATTCCTGGAAATAATAGGCATAATTAAAAAACAATCTTCAGCCATTTTCCAGAAAAGAGAAGAAGTCAGTATTTCATGGCTTTTATTTTTCATTTTTTATAATTGATTTATTCATTCAACTAAAAAAGAATTGTAGTAGGCAAAATACTACATGTTGAAGACAAATCAGGATCCAAAATATGCAAACCTCTTATGTCAGTTCTTTGGCTGGTAGATGTGCTATTTTTAAATTGTTTCTACTTTTATACATAGATTAATTTTTTAAATAATATAGTTATGATTTATATATATTAAAAATAGTTTCTAAATTTTGTATCTTTGTAAAATTTTTAATTTCATTTAAATATTTAAAATGCCTAAAGAAACCCTTGGTAGAAATATTTCAGTATATTAAATATATCATTAAGAAATTATGTATCTATTGCTCTTTTCTTAAGAATTTTTATCTTAATTTGGGTTTGTAATTTATCAAAATGGCTTTTAACAATTAAGCATTTGGGAAAATCTTTATCTTATTTGTTTTATAAGGTATGAACATTAAAACGTACTTTTATTTTCTTCTCTAAATCCCTCTCAAGGCTTTTATTTTCTTCTCTAAATCCCTCTCAAATAAATATTTAATTCACCAATTAAATATTTATTGTAGGCTTATTTTGTTTTGTTATTGTTGCTGCTATTGTTTTGTATATCTTGTTTTATTATGCTTTAGCATATAATTTTAGGAACTGTTTTTTAAGTAAGAAATGTCTTTCAGAGTACTTCAGCCTGAAGAATGAATTAGTTAGCTATTGCTGTAAAACAAAGTCTGCTAAATGTCAGTAACTTAAAACAATTCCTAACAATTACATATAAGTCAAAAGATCACATGCACAGCTTTTGAAATTTTCTACTCAATTCTCTTAGACGTGGGCAATTAGCTGTGGGTCATGTAAGTGGTTTTGCCGATTTTGTCTGGGCTCTCTTAAGTTTTGTGTTAGCAAGCTGGCTAGTGTAGAATAATCCCAATTGAGACTCTGTATTCTCTTTCACACACTGCGAGACAGAATACTTTCCAGTTTGTCTGTATATTTGTAGAAACAAAACAGTTACTGCTTTCCTTTTTTTGGAAATTGAGTTTCAGAAGGTTTGCTATGCAGCGACCCCTGCATCAGAAATTGGTCTAATATGGGATGTTGCCATAACAAAATATCTAAAATATTTAACATTCTTTTCATAACCTTTAGTGGACAGAAGCTGAAAAATGCAAATTTTTTCAGTAGTGAAGGCTGTAAAATGGCAAGGGAAATGTTATTGGAGGATAATAAAAATGGTAACCTCTCACAGTCAGTAGCAAAGCAATTGGCATAACTATAACCAGAAAACATGAAAAATGGACACTATATGTAATGAACATTTGAGTTTGACTACTGTGATGCCCATGCAAAACATTTAAAATGTCAGCTAATTGCTCCTAGCTGTGTCTGATAATTGCAAGAAAGAGATGAGCCTGAAGATGATGACCAGTTTGTACTTATAATGTAAAAGAAATATAAAGAAGTCAGGTATTATTAGGTTAGAAAATAACTTCTCATTTGCAGCTTCTCAATCCCCCCTCAAGGGCAGAAAATATTTCTTAACATTTAATTTGAAAATCACTTAACAGTGCCTTGAGTATATAGTAATAGATCCTCAGTTAGTAATTTTTAAAGAAATTAATGTAATTAGTCCAGACTTCAGTTTTTTAACTCCAAAGAACATGGAAGCCTGACTGGATGAGAATGTTTTTTTAAGTCTCTTCAAGTATCTGAGACATAATTCTAGCTTGTGACTGCAAAGATGTCTTCGCTTTTCATTTTGGCTTTGTCTCTTCTGGAGCTTCATTCATTCACTCATTCATGTACGTTTTCAATAGACATTTATTAGGACATTTTAGTATGAAGTGGTCAGGATACAAAAGCATGTAAAATTCAACAGCTTGCTATTATGCCTAGTGCATTCTAAAAGAGAGAGACAATCATGCTGTAAGAGCTCAGACAGAAAATTGAATGTCTAGCTGTGCTTCTGAGTGTCAGAGCAGAGCTAAATCATACATTCAGTGCAATCACTGAATACCCCCAAAGAGGGCCACGGCAAGCTAGAATACTGTGTGAGATTTTTATCTTAAACTTTTATTCAACTTTGTCTTAGAATCTATAAATATACAAATTGACTTTGCTATAAATATAATTTTTTAAATTAAAAAAGTAATTGTGACCTTTTTAAAGACATAGCAAAATGGAAAAACACCCAGAAAAAAATAATTTTACTTTGGGAATAAATAAATATGTCATACAAAAAGTAATATCTGTGTTCAATATTGTAGCATGTAGTAAGATGCAAAAAGTAGAACATAAATATGTTAGTTACTGTAATTACCATTTTATACATTAGAAAGTTGAAGGAGAGAGAGGATAAGCATATAGTTGAAGAAAATAGAATAAAAGGTAGTGTCTGGATTTAGACTGGCAGTAAGATTCAGGAAACTTCTCAGAAGAGATTAAGCTAAACTTTTTTTTTTTTTTAATTGATCAACATAGCATATTTTGCCTGTATGCAATAAAAACCTACTGAAGATTTTGAGCTGGGATAGAATGCAATTAGATTTGCATTTAGAACAGCTGAAAAATAAGAAAATCAATGAGAATATGCAAAGTTAAAGAAAGCAAACATGAGAATTTGTGTTGTCAAAGACAGATTTCACATAGTTTTCTTCTTCATCTTTTTTTTTTTTTTCTTTTCTTTTCTAGAGCCTGACAATTCGGGCAGTAAATGAAGATTTCTAGTCACAGACTTATATGAGACATGTACAGACTAGCAGCACTCCCTAAATGGTGAAGCCTAAGAGGAGAAAAAGTTATGAAGAAAGGAAGGGCTTAGTTTTGGAGATGTTCTATCTGAAGACTGAAAGTACTAGACCATAATCAAAGGTAAACAAACAAACAAAAAAATGCAGAGACATCAGTTTGGCATGCATGACCACATTGGCTCTAGCAGCATTTCATGCTATGTAAGAGGTAAAATGAGAGACCACCTGAAACCACATATGTCTACACTTTAAAAGGTAGGGTGAACCAGAAGTAAATATATTTCCTTTCAAAATCTCAAGCATTGTGTTTAGATTAAAATGATGATCTATTGTTAGTGACACAAAGTAATGAAATAATAAAATAATTCTCTTAGAAGAGATAAAAAGAGCCTATATATCCAATATTGTTTTTCTCAAAATAGATTTAAATCATAATGTCCAGCATCCATCCAAAATAATGAGGACCATTAGACGACATGCCAACATAAATAGAAAACAAACGAAACAATAAACAGTAGGGGAATTCAATAGGAAAATTATTATATTTGTCAGACACATGCTATAAAACAATCATGCTTTTATTTAGAGTGAGATAGAAGCCAAACTATAAAATTTTGGCAGAAAACTGGAAACTATACAAATTGAAAAAGGCTTTAAAAAAATTAGAAAGAAAATATGCATCATTGGGATATTACTTAGAATTTAAGGAAAATTAAAAGAACCCACATTGTAAATTTGTGTGTCATCTTTGTGCAGCAGGTAAGTTAATCCTCACTGTACGTTGAAAATTTTACTATATGTGCTGTCAAAGCAAGCACAAGAGAACAATCTAAACAATAGAGAGAAAAATCAAAAAACGAACAGATTAATTTCAAAGGAACAAATCACCAAAAGCTGATTTTTCAACAGCAACAATGGAAGCTGAAGAAGAGTTAAATATCTTCCGTTTGTTGATGTAACATAATAACCAATTAAAAATTTTAAATTCACTAAATTTATTTACCACTAACATGAAATAAAGACATTTTCTGACTAGTGAAATAGAGTTGGTGTCATTGCACTTACACAGTGCTGGGATTTTCTTTGAGGAAAGTTTTTAATAAAAATTTTAATTTATGTTACATATAGGGTAATTTTTAAATTATTTTTTCTTGTATCTATTTTGGTAAATTGTAATTTTCAACTAATTTGTAAATTTCATCTGAATTTTCAAATTTATTGGCAAAAAATTGTATCACTCAATGCTTTTTCATTAACTGTAAAGTCTATGTGGATATCTCCTATTTTGTTCAGGATATTGATAATTAGCTTTCTCTTTTGTTTCTACATCAATCTTGAGAGATTTTGTCATATAATTTTACAGTTGCCAAATTTTGCTTTACTGATATTCTCTATAGAATATTTGTTTTCTATTTCAATGTTTCTCATTTAATTTTTTTTTCTGCTTTCTACTTTTGTTTAAACTTATTTATGGCTTTTAAAGTTATAAGCTAACTATTTATATTCAAACTTCACTTTCTTCTAACATAGGCAGTTGAAGTCACAAGTTTCTATCACCTATTTCTTTACTTAAAGATATTATTAGGTACATAAAATTGTATTATATCTTCTTGAAGTGAGCATTTTATAATTATAAAATCTCTTTTTAATTTTTGTTACATTTATTTTCTAAAGAACTGCTTTGTCTTTTTGTAATAAAGCCATGCCACTTGGTTTGTATATGTTCGCTTTGAACTTACAACATTGCCTTGTTTAATATTTATTCTTCATCCAGTATAAAGTTGCATTTATTTTTAATTCAGTCTCATGACCTACTGTGTTTTGGTTAAAGTAGTACTAAATCTATTTATGCTTAATTCAATTATTTATATAATTTTGTTTAGGTCTGCTATTTTATTACTTGTTTTTCTCTATGTTGTTTTCTTCCTCTGTGATTGATGCTGTTGTTTTTAGGTGTTGTTTTGTTTCTCCTTCTTCTCGTTTTTTACTTCTCTTTCTGCATTAATCAGGTTGTAGTTATTCAATTTTCTTCTTTACTAATGCTTGCCATAATTTTTAGTATCACCATATCTAGCAAATACCCCGTAAATTACCAAAAATATCTATCTAATTTATTTATCTTCAATTTATTCTCTTATCATATTAAAAAACATGACAAACTATTTCCATTTATTTCTCAGTATTGCTATTTTTGCCATTTTACTTCTAAACATATTATAAATCCCACATGATATTGCTTTTTTTTTTTTTTTTTTGAGATGAACTCTCACGTCTAGCTCTGTCACCCAGGCTGGAGAGCAGTATCACAATCTGGGCTCACTGCAACCTCTGCCTCCCACTTATCATTGTGAAGACATCATTCTATTATTTGGCATATTCCATAGTTTCTGTTAAAGTTAGTCGTTCTTGCTGTTTTCTCTAGCTGCTCTTAAGGATTTTCTCATTATGTTTGATTTTTGTTAGTATTATAATATTTATTTTGTGTGTAATTGTGGTTGATGTGTTTTCACTCTGTGTCCCCACCCAAATCTCATCTGGAATTGCAATCCCCATGCATGGAGGAGGAAAGTGTTTGGATTATGGGGGCAATTTCCCCTATATAGTTCTCCTAATAGTGAGTGAATTCTCAGGAGATCTGATGGTTTTAGAAATGATAGTTTTTCCTGTGCACTCACAGACTCTCTTTCTTGCCTGGGACTTGTAAGACATGCCCGCTTCCTCTTCCCCCATTATTGTAAGTTTCCTGAGGTCTCCCCAGCCATGTGGAATTGTGAGTCAATTAAATCTCTTTCCTTATAAATTACCCATTCTTGGGAAGATCTTTAAAACACTGTGAGAACAAATACAGTGATTTTATTTATTTGTGAGATATGCTGTGTCTCTTGAATCTGTTGCTTTTTAAAAACCAAATATGGAACTCTCTTGACCATTATTTCTCTAAATAATGCTCTGTCTCCTTATCTTTGCTTCTCCTCTGGAAATCCAATTACAAGTAGATTAGATTTACTTCTTTTCTTTCTTTCTTTTTTACTGTTGCATAGTTTTCAATTTTTAGTTCTGTATTTTCCATTCTTTTTAAATTTATTTTGCATATTATTGGACTCAGCAGTTTCTTTTAGCATTTCTCTATTTCAATTTACTATTTTTATTTTCTTTACCAAGTTTGTTGTTTTTTCCAAACATAATGTAATTTTTAATGAATATTAAAATTAACAATGATTATAGTTTGCATACAATAAACATATATTTCTACATTGCTATTAAAAATATATTTCTAAGCCAATGAGGATAAAATGACTCTAATTTCAGAATTAGATATATAAACTGTTTAAGCACTTGTGGTAAACACATGTAAGACACCCCAAGGACTACCAGAAATACTTGGAATTAGTTTTTGGGGGCTTGAGGTCTTGCATTACACAGGTATGGGCAGGAGCTGTTGTAACATCAATTATTATAATTAGGTGACTACCTATAGGTAGGTAAGACCAAGAAAAACTCAAGTTCTAGACATAAAAGATGTGACAATGGAGAGGCCTAGGAGTGAAAAGGTATAAATCAGCTCCAAAAGAACTCAGTGAAAAAACAAAATGAAACAAACAAAAACAAATTGTGACCTCTTATTGAAGATTATGGTGAATTCTTGTTCTTTCTTTTGGTTAAATTGGCTGCCTGAGGGAGAATTATATGCTAAAGTTTCTTTTTTTTTTTTTTTTTTTTTTTTTTTCATTTTTTAAAAAAATTCACTTTAAATTCTGGGATACATATACAGAATGTGTAGGTTTGTTACATAGGTATACATGTGCCATGATGGTTTGCCATACCTATCAACCCATCATCTTTTTGATACAACTACGTAATGCATGTAGGTTTTAAGGCCTGCATGCATTAAATATTTGTCCTAATTCTCTCCCTCCCCTTGTCTCCTACTCCCCAGCAGGCCCTCATGTGTGATGTTCCCTTCTTTGTGTCTATGAGTTCTCACTGTTCAACTCCCACTTGTGAGTGAGAACATGCAGTGTTTTGTTTTCTCTTCCTGTGTTAGTTTGCTGAGAATAATGTCTTCCAGTTTCATCCATGTCCCTGCAATGGTTGTGAATTCATCCTTTTTTATGGCTACATGGTATTCCAGGGTATATATGTGCCACATTTTCTTTCTCTTTTTTTTTTTGCAGTTTTACTTTGAGTCTGGGATACATGTGCAGATCTTGCAGGATTGTTACATACATATACACATGCCATGGTGGTTTGCTGCCTCCATCACGCCGTCACCTACATTAAGTATTTCTCCTAATGTTATCCTTCCTCAATCTCCCCACCTCCTTCTACCTCTCCCTAACTCCCCACCCCTCAACAGACCTCAGTGTGTGATGTTCCCCTCCCTGTGTCCATGTGTTCTCATTTTTCAATATCCACTTATGAGTGAGAACATGCGGTGTTTGGTTTTCTGTTTTTGTGCTGGTATGCTGAGAATGATAGTGTCCAGATTCATCCATGTCCCTGCAAATGGCATGAACTCATCATTTTTTGTGGCTACATAGTATTCCATGATGTATATGTACCATATTTTCTTTATCCAGTCTATCATTGATGGGCATTTGGGTTGGTTCCAAGTCTTTGCTATTGTAAACAGTGCTGCAATGAACATACGTGTGCATGTGTCTTTATAATAGATTGATTTATAATCCTTTGGGTATATAGCCAGTAATGGGATTGCTGGGTCAAATGGAATTTCTACTTCTAGATCCTTGAGGAATCTCCACACTGTCTTCCACAATCACTAAACTAATTTACACTCCCAGCAACAGTGTAAAAGTGTTCCTATTTCTATGCATTCTGTCCAGCATCTGTTGTCTCCAGATTTTTTAATGATTGCTGTTCTAACTGGCATGAGGTGGTATCTCAATGTGGTTTCAATTTGTATTTCTCTAAGGATGAGTCATGATGAGCATTTTTTTCATATGTTTATTGGTTGCATAAATGTCTTCTTTTGAAAAGTGTCTGTTCATATCTTTTACCCACTTTTTGATGGGATTGTTTTTTTTCTTGTATATTCATTTTAGCCTTTTGTAGATTCTGGATATTTAGCCCTTGGTCAGATGGGTAGATTGCAAAATTATTTCCCCATTCTGTTAGTTGGTGGTTCACTCTAATGATTATTTCTTTGCTGTGCATAAGCTCTTAAATTTAATAATATCCCATTTGTCTATTTTGGCTTTTGTTGACATTGCTTTTGGTGTTTTAGTCATGAAGTCCTTGCCTATGCCTATGTCCTGAATGGGAAAACAAGCAATGGGGAAAGGATTCCCTGTTTAATAAATGGCGTTCAGAAAGCTGACTAGCCACATGCAGAAAGCTGAAACTGGACACCTTCCTTACACCTTATACAAAAATTAACTCCAGATGGATTAAAGATTTAAACATAAGACCTAACATCATAAAAACTCTAGAAGAAAACCAAGTTTGTTTTTATAGCCACCAATAATTTATTAATTTTTGTTGTTGAAATATATATTTTACTCCTTTTTTGATATATTCCATCTTATTCATTTTGTTCATCTTTTCTCTCTTTTACATATTTTTTTTTTGGTTAACTGTAATGTCCAGATGATCTCTGGGTTGCTTTATATTTATTATTTTATCTTTTTATTATCAGTCTCTTTATTCTGATCTTCTGTATACATTATAAATTATTAATCGACATTATTGAAAATATATTTAGAGGCCTTTCTATAAAGAACTTAGACTTTTTTTTTTTTTTTAACTGGCAGATAGTTAAGTTACTGGCAATTGTCATTAATTCTACCAATGCCTTGTTATAGTTATTTTTTAGAGGGAATATGAAAGGGGTTTTTATATGATTGGTTTGTTTGTGGTTTATTTGCTTTCTTAGCCCCTAAAAGAAACTAGCATTTACTTCTAGGGTATGACTCTAATGCACCTTCAAGTGGGTGTCTGGGGTGCTTGAGGAATCTCTGTTCTAAGACCAAATCCCTACTATATTCCACTCTCTGTGCAATTCCTAAAATCTACTCAGGTGCATTCCTACCAGCAGCTGCCCTCTACCAGGCACTAAGTGCGCCTGTAGTTCAAAAAAAAAAAAAAAAAAAAAAAAAAAAAAAAAAAAAAAAAAAAAAAGAAAGAAAGAAAGAAAAAGAACCAACAAAAAAAGAAAAAGAATTCTGAAAATAAAAGGAAATTTTTCATATTTTTCTGGATTTCCTTCTCCTTGGCTTTCCCTATCGCGTACCTGAATCCCAACCTGAAGCCACCTCAGCTGTCTGAAATTTGATTTTTACTTTCTTTGCATGGGAAGAATATTTATATTTGTTCCTATCTCCCTGCATTGAAGCCAGGAAATATTCCTTGGAAAAGCTGAGACAAATATTTGACTGACCCAATTTGCCTCTATTATTTCAAGGATACAACCTGGCTTTTCTTACTGCCCCAAACTAACAAATTTTCTTTTCTTTTCTTGTTCTTTCTTTCTTTCTTTTTTTTTTTTTTTTTGAGACAGAGCCTCATTCCATCTTCAGGTTGGAGTGCAGTGACGCTATTTTGGCTCACTGCAACCTCCGCCTCCTGGGTTCAAACTATTCCCCTGCCTCAGCCTACCAAGTAGCTGGGATTACAGGCCACCCCACCAAGCCTGGCTAATTTTTTTTTTTGTATTTTAGTGGATACGGAGTTTCACCATATTGGCCAGGAAGCTCTGCATCTCCTGACCTTGTAATCCACCTGCCTCAGCCTCCCAAAGTGCTGGGATTACAGGCGTGAGCCACCATGCTTGACCAGAATTTTCCTTTTACTATACTCAATTTCAGTTTCATATTTGTCTGAAGAAGAAAGATAAGTTTAATATAGCTAGCCTATCATGGCTAGGACAAAAATCTGTGAGGCTTTCTTTTGATTAACCAATCTCTAGATTGGAATCTCTATGTCACACAAGTGCTTTTAATATCCTCACAAATATATGGCTATATTGTTTTAAATAACCTTATTAATTTTTTTCCTTTTATTTTTCTTATTTTGTCTCCAGAAAATTTGTAGCACTTTTAGCCTTAATAAAATAGATCAGTTCAACAGAAATAAGTGTGTCAGTTGCTCAAACAACCAGCTTTTGTAGATTCTAGATAGCATCTGCAAAACTAAATGTTCACCTCTTCTCTAAAACCTCTGCCTTCTTCCATATCTATACTTACTTTTCTACATGTAAGAATATCTTTTAAAAAGTAATTAACTTACATTTTGAACCCTAATGGAACATGGTCTTTAGCTATGCAGTCATTGTAAATATAGTGTCAGATGTTGGATCTCTCATGACACTTTCATTTATTTTTCACAAAAATCAAAGCTTACTTGGTATTTTCGTGTTCATGTTTTGTTTGTATACAAATAGGTTCATATATATTTTTTTGAGATAGATTTCACAATAGTTACTATAAACTTTAGTTATTTTTTTAAACAAAGTATGCTGGGTGCAGTGACTCACACCTGTAATCTCAGCACTTTGAGAGGCTGAGGCAGGCAGATCATGAGGTCAGGAGTTTGAGAACAGCCTGACCAATGCGGCAAAATCCCATCTCTACTAAAAATACAAAAATGAGCCAGGCATGGTGGTGGGAACGTGTAATCCCAGACACTCAGGAGGCTGAGGCTGGAGAACCTGGGAAGTGAAGGTTGCAGTGAGCAGAGATCACACCACTGTACTCCATCCTGGGCAACAGAGACACCATCCTAAAACAAAAGAAAACAAAACAAACAAATAGGAAATATTTTCTACCCTTTCCTATTTTTAAAAAATTATATAATTATTTTCGTCTTCCAGAAATAAGACTTTACTGGACATCATAAAGTATGACTTGGCTTGTAAAAAAAATTGTACACAGATTAAAACATTTTATATATGAATTACCAACTAAATTCTATAGTTTTTACATTTTTGAATAAAGTACTATTGTTATTTTTTTAAGTTTTGCTACCTCATTTGACTTTTCTTAGAAACTTTTTTTTTTTTTTTAATAAAACTTGACGGCTTAATGAACATTTTCCAATATTATTATTCTTTATTTGCTTTTTGGTTTTCAACTTACTGCCATTTATTGTCAATATTTAAAGAATAAGTAGTAAAATAATTAACATTATTTAAATGTTCCTTTTATAAAACATTATTGTTCACATCTAGTAAATTTTTATATGCAATGTTCTCACTGCCAGAGAGAAGATTTTTCTGGTCCAATATCAAGGTCTAAGAAGGTTTTACTTGTGCTCTCTTACTCCCTAATTCTCTGGAACTATTAAAGAATGAAGGAAGCATAAACTATATTATAAATTTCAGACTGCACCGTCATCATGTTTGTTTTACTTAAACCTTAATAAGTTTTGCCTTTGATGCTTGAAATTATTAAAATGGGCTCCCATCATGCCAATTTCAACCTCCCATTATTTCTGGCACTTGCAGTATTTTTCTGAGATATTTACAAAGAATCATCTGAATAATATTTTGTTTATCAGAACCTTGATGAAAATAGACATAAATTTTCAGTTAACACAGGCCCTTAATCTCTAAATGCAAGTACTAAAACAGTATTTTTTTTACACTCAACTTGTTAAAATTTAGATAGCCCAGGGTTGTCACTGTTTTATTCTTTTAGTTCTTGCTTTGCAAACTGAACGTTATGCTCTAAAATGAATTTTTCTCATGTATAGTATGAAGAGGGTTTAATTTGAACTTTTTTTTGCATCTGATAGGATATGTGAAAACACACTTTAGAGTCTGTACCTATGATGTCTAGCTAAAAACAAATATTAATAAACAATTTTAATATTGTGTCAAATTTTCTAAAAATATACGTCATCGATGCCTTCTATAAATTGTCATGTTTTTATTTCTATTTTTCAGCCACAATATGTATTAATCAATTAGACTGTATCTCAAAGTCATTGCCATATTCTGTTTCCTTTTTCCCCAAATTAATCATTAGTATGTATATTTCTCCTTATTAAAATTGTCAATAGTTTATCAGTTGTTCATTTTTACAATATTTCCCACTCTATATATTATTACTCTAACACATTTTCACAGTGTTTTTAGAGAATATTTTTTTATTTTACTTTTCAATTTGAATTATTATTTATTGGCTTTTTTTAAGTGGTTATGAATTTTGTATTTGCCCATGTTTAATGAGCTTTATAACACTGGAATCAGAGAACATGAATTAATTTTTCTTTTTTTTTTAAATTTTTTAGAATTTTTTACATTTACACCTAAAACATATTTTTCTCGTTTATAACATTAAGTTATCAATATATATTCTTTTCATTGTTAACTTTATTATTAAATTTATAACTTCAAAACAGGACACAAAGGTGTCCTGTTTGTGCTACTGTAACAAAATACCCGAGACTGGATAATTTATAAAAAACAGAAGTTTCTTTTAACAAAAAATAAATATTGATAATTTATAAATATTGATATAAGTTAAGTTCTTATATCACTTATACATATTTATGTAGTAAGTATAAGTGCTTATATTATATATATCATTTATAGTATAAGTTCTTATAGATATCACATATAAGTTATTTATGCATATTTATGTATAATGTTATAAACATTGATAACATATATATTGATAACATATTACTTATACATCTTATGTATAAGTAATATAAGAAGCTCTAAACTTTTCAGTTTTCTAAAGTAAATATATATCGAATGTATATTAATTATTACACAATTTTCTATTATTAAACCTTTTGGAAAGAACTGAATAGTAAAAACGTTTTCATTCTAAATTGTATATCTCAGTGTTACAAACAAGCTAAATCAGGACATTCTTAGATAGATATAAAGAATAGTACAATGTTTACTGTTATAACAAAGAAGGAGATATTTAAAAATAGCAGAAAAAATGTTTAAATTAATTATAATATCAAAATATTTAAAAGAAGTATTCACTGCAAGCAATAATAATTGAAGATAAAACTTATTACATATATTATCAAGATATTGTTAGACCATCTAATAATTGCTGCATTAATTTAAGAGTAGCCATTTCAGTTTTTAACTTTATAAACTGAATTCTTAATGCAAAATATAGGTAAATATGTTTCCATGGAAATTATCTAGAAATTTTATAACAGATTTTTTTCAAAATAAGATAAAGTTGTTCTTCATTCAATGTATAAACTCTACATGTATAATTAAAATTAGAACAGAGTTTAGTAAAAATCAGTGTCAAATTATTAAAACATCGAGTATTATTTTTAAATTTCACTTCAAATGAAGATGAAATTAAAATAATGCCATAATAAATTTTAGAAATTAGTTTCTTATTTATTGTTTCCATAAGCATAGATTTGTCAGACATCAATTTGTAACATGAATACATTAAGTGTTTCTTTCTACTTCTACAAATTAAAGAGAAAATAATGTAGATAAATTATACCAATAAAGTTAAATTAATTCAGTAGTTGAATTTTAAAGAATATTACAAGGTGATTAAAATTCAAAATGAGATAAATTATGTTAACATACAAGATATAAATGCAATACATGAATACTATAGAATATTGATAATACCAAAAGAAACAGTAAGAAAGAAAGATAAATTATTTATAACACTATAAAGATATAATGGGCTTAAATATATAATCAAAAAACAATACTGTAATCAGTTATTGTGGAATTAAATGTCAGTGAAAACCATTAAATTATAGCTTAATTTTTCCAGCTCATAATTCAAAACATGACCATTTTGCATATTAAGCCTACATGAATACCACTATAGTTATTAGTCTGAAAATTTTATGTTGCTACTAAATAGATTTTATATTAAATTCCCTATGTATTATGACTGCACAAAACTAATCTTCTACCACAAAATATACACAACTTTCTATGATTCATAGAAACTGAAAGGGAAAAGGTAATTTTAAAGTCATTTTTGACTAATTTTATAAATAAAGGAATAAAAAATCCACACAAAATGTTTGATTAACATATATTGTTACTTGTTTATAAAGATAACTTGATTTCTGCTGTACTAAGAAAAGGAAAGGACTTACTCGTTATGCTGATGCTCTCCATTGAGACTTCTCTTGTAAAAGTTTTAGAATTTTTGGTCCTGATTTCCTCCCACAAAAAGACAGCAATAGAGATAAACCTCCTTTGCATGGAAATCCGCACAAGAATGGCTAATCTAGTGAAAGTGCCAGCTTATGGCTCAGTATCTACCCTCTTATAATGTTATTTAATTATTACTCCTATGTGAACAAGCCTAGTCCTTAATTTTTCTTCCATGAGAAAGCGTTGATGGAGACTGTTAGCATTGGATGCAGCCATTCATAGAAAGCAAACCATACAGTCACTACTGACATGGAAAGATTACAAAGGTGTCCTGTTGGTGCTGCTATAACAAAATACCTGAGACTGGATAATTTATTAAAAAACAGAAGTTTGTCTTCTCACAGTTCTGGAAGCTGGAAAGTTCAAAATCAAGGCACTGGTATGTTTGGTTGTCTGGTGAGGGCTGCTCTCTTATTCTAAGATGGTTGGCTGCTGCATTCTTTGTAGGGGAAGGGCACTGTGTTCTCACAAAGCAGAAATAGAAGGACAAGAAAACTGAGTGCAAAGTGAAGCCTCTTTCATAAGAACCCTCCCATTCACAAGGGTGCAGCTCCCAGGACGGGATCATCTTTTAAAGATCCCACTTCTTAATACTATCACATTAGCATTAAGTTTCAGCAATTGAATTTTTGAGGGAACATTTTCAAAGCATAAAACAAGGCTAGTCACACATAAACCAGTCATAAATTGTTTCTAGAAATAAAACAAACTAAATGAATCATGTAAGATCTTGTGCTAAAAATCACCTAGAGAGTCTTAATAAAATATTGCCTGTATCCATTTAAACGCATGACTGAATTAAAAAATAAGGAAGATATTGAAGTTCAATTTTAAAATTATTTAAAAACATAATGCTAAGCGTGAGTGAACATGCCTATTCCCGTCCCAATAATAGAAGGACCTAAGGTTTCATGACTAAAGGAATTCATCAGATGAGGCCGTGATCCTATGTAAGAAAGGTGAAGTTTAAAAATAAATGCCACCAAAAGCCAAACATACATTTACAACTACCACAGAGAGATTACAAAGATTTTTGTATTTTTGTTTGTTTGTTTTTATTTTGTGTGTGTGTGTGTGTGTGTGTGTGTGTGTGTGTGTGTGTGTGTGTTTCTCCCTGTCTAGTCCCTAGCTTAAAAAGTTTGGGTAGGGCCAAGAGGAAAAAAAAAAAAAAAAAAAACTGAATTAAAAGTTCAAGCAAACTTAGGGGTTTACCTATGTTTAAGCAAATTTAGTGCTTTACATTCATACTATATCTTTGATTCACCAGCTTTAGCCTAGAATATAATGTGTTTGAATTAATAATCTCTCTGGTTCATGTCGTAGAATTAATTTAAAAAAAACAGAATAGACAGACAATGTCTCATATCATTTCAAAAATTTATTTTTTAAGGATCCGTTGCTAGAGAATTACTGTGTTTCTTTGAGGATTTTGTAACATTTTACTTTTTCATACTTCCAGTATTATTACACTGATTTCTTCACACTTGAAGAAACAGTCACTTCTTATTTTTAAATTTACTTTCATTGGAGCAGGACATTTTTTTTTAAGGTTGTGACTAGGACATATGTTGATTGAGGTCATTTGGCTTTGCTTTTCAGTGCTTCAGCAGAGAATACTCTGTGTGGTTTCCTTGATTATAAATAGCCTTAGGGTGGTGGCATTCTCAAGTGCCAGTTGTAGTAGTTGTGTACTGGGCAGGTGAGTGGGCTCACAGCCTTCTAGGTAGCTGGGATGGTGTGGGTGATGGCAGTAGCAGAGAACAGAAGTAGTGAAAAGCTTGTCTTTTTCCCAAGCCCTGTGCACTTGTGTCAGCAGATGTGATGGACTGTATAGGTTGACTTCCAGGCTCCTAAGTAGCACTTGCAGGTGACAGCCAACTGCAACAGTGGCAGTAGCATTTATGCTTGACCTTTGTTAACCAGGAGGGGTACTTGGGTGTCCCAGGTGATAGGTTGGCCCATGAAACATTCAGTGGCCCAGAGGTCCCTTGCTAGGTCTCTGAGGTGTAGGGCAAGTGTGGGAGTCAAAGAAGCTAGGCAGGACTGGGCCAGGCAAGCCTGTACTTGGAACCTGCAATAGCTGAAGCAAGTGCCAACTCAGAGAGGTGTGAGGCTCCACAGCCAAGCGAGCAAGAGTGGGACCCATTTCACTCTCACACTCTAGACCCAGTAGGGCTCCCTTCCACAACCAAACAGCAAAGTTCATGTCAAATCTCACTCAATTAGCACTGATAATAGTAATCTAAAGATAAATAATCCCAAGTCAGAAAACATGAAGAGCTTATTCTCAGTAGATAAGAGATGGCCAACACAATCAACAGCCAAATTATTCACACCAACACATTTCAAATTAAAGTAGCTTAGACAGATTCAACAATAAATAAATATATATGCATATGTATATGAGTATTTAAGACATAAAGAATCCATTATGGGGGCAGCCATATAAAAAACAATTGAAAATTTTAAGAATAAGTAAAATTGAATTTATATAAAAGAATTTTGTATCTGTATATGTTTATGTTGAGTAGATTAGCCACTGAGATTAAAATGAAATGGCTATATAATATACAAAGATAGATTAATTTATAGATAATATTAGTAAAAAGAAAGATATGAAGAAGTAATTCATACTAAAGCACCAAGTGATTGAACAGTTGCGATATATAAAATCGAGGTAAATCAAAATAGAATCTCAAATGATACAGGTCAACATATTTCTAAGAGATTTCTCAGAAAATGATATTGCTTTGGGGACAGAGACACAACATTCAAAGGAAGAAAGTTAACTGCAAGTGGACAGAAATGCTCAAATTCAAGGAGCATAAAAAAGAGAATCCACTCAGAGATTGTACAGTGCCCGGCAAATGCAAATTAGGGTACATCTGTAGATAAAACACATCTAAAATGTAGATCTCTCAGCCAGAGTTTCAGCCATGGGTGTTTATGTGATTAGATTTCAGGTTAATGAGATATAAGCATATCTGAAGTGGTCGACTTTCCAAATATCTGCAAATTAAAGAAAAGCTGTTTGTTCAGGAGTTCTTTGCTCCCGTTCCATAGTCTGCAGTGTGATTTTGGCAGTGAGCACCTTTCACCTTGAATTCAGAAATTCAAGTAAAAGTGAGATCAACATCCCAGGGATAACATACAAGAAAGTAGGGACCAAGGTCCCTGCTACTTTAAGACATTCATATTGTTTTATCATTTGAGGGAAAAATAATAGAGAAAGGGAGAGAAAAAGGGAGAGGGTAATAAAGGGACAAAGCTGTTGGAGAAGGAAGAGACAGAAGTTTAGACTTTGTCAAATAATCTATTTATGATAATAAAGTTAGAGAATATCAGCTTATGGCACACAATACAGCTATGTGAAATTTATAAGTTACAGAAAACTTAGAGACTAAAAACATTAAAATTAAAGGTTGGAAAAATACATAACTAATAAGCAAAGTTACTACTGGCCAAAAAAAAAAAAATTGTGAAAATGATATGAACAAAAGATTGGCTGAGACAAACGAACTTAAATGGCTAACAAACATAAAAAATGTTAATTTTGGTAGTAGTCATTGGGAAAGAAAACTGACATATATGAATATGTATTTGTGTTATGTATATGCATAAATGTATACATTCATATAGATATATATCAGCCTTTAGTAATTAAACTAGTAGAAATCTTAAGACGAGAAAACCTTGTCAAATAAACATTTATAGTACATATTGTTATAAACATTATAGAAAGAAACATGCCAGTGCCTATTTAAATAAAAATCTATACCTATACTAACCCAACAATTCCACTATTGAAGCTCATCTGTATATAAATATCTGTATATTAAAATAATAAATGTGCCTCTTTAAAAAAAATAGGATTCAGGTATGTAAGTTGCTAGGGCCACCATAACAAAGTAACACAGATTGAGTGGCTTAAAGAATGGCCTTTTCTTTTTTGCTTTTTTTGAAGGAATCTTGCTCTGTTGCCCAGGCTAGAGTGCAATGGCACAGTCTCAGCTCACTGCAAACTCTGCCTCCCAGGTTCAAGTGATTCTATTGCCTCAGCCTCCTGAGTAGCTGGAATTGCAGGCACCCATCACCATGCCCTGCTAATTTTTTTATATTTTTAGTAGAGATGGAGTTTCACCATGTTGGACAGGCTGGTCTCGAACTCCTGACCTGTTGATCTGCCTGTTCCTGCCCTCCAAAGTGCTGGGATTACAGGTGTGAGCCACCATTCCCTGCCAGTAGAATGACCTTTTATTTTCTCCCAGTTCAGAAGGCTAGAAGTCCAAAATCAAGATGTCAGTAGAGCTGGTTTCTTTCTGAGTCTTCTGTCCTTGGCTTGTAGATAGATGGCTCTGTTTTTATATGGCCCTGTGTACATATCTGTATCCTAATCTCTTTATTTTAGGACTCCAGTCATTAGATTAGAACCCACTCTAATGACCTCATTTAACTTATTTACTCTTTGAAAAGCATCTTCTCCAACTACAGTCCTATCTTGAGGTAGTGAGTGTTAGAAGCCTAGCACATAAACTTTGAGGAGGACATAATTTAACCTGTAACAATATGGATGGCTATTCTACTGTATTTTTAGTAATAAAAGTGCAGAAAAATAATGAATTACCAGTAATAAATAGTGTAAAATTATGTCATCTCTACTACAATATATTATACAACTTTAAAACATGTTTTTATTAATTTATATTAACATATTTGGATATCATAAAATGTTATGCTACAGTTTGGATATTTTTGCCCTCCAAATCTTATGTTGAACTAGAATATCCAGTATTGGAGGTAAGGCCTAATGGGAGGTGATTGGCTCATGGGGCAGTTTCTCATGGTTTAACACCCTCCCCCTTGGTGCTGTCAAGAAGAAAGTGAGTTTCTGTGAGATCTGGTTGTTTGAAAGTGTGTAGCACCTCCTCCTTTGCTTCCTTGTTCTGACTTTCACCAAGTGACCTGCTGGCTCTCCCATTGCCATCTCCCATGATTAGACATCTTCTCCAAAAGCAGATGCTGGTGCCATGGTTCCTGTGTAACCTGCAGAGCTTTCAGCCAGTTAATCCTCTTTTTTTCTTTTTTAATAAATTTGCCACTCTCAAGCATTTCTTTACAGCAATTCGAAAGTGGCCTAATATATGTTGTCAGTAGGAAAATGTAATGATACTATTTTCCTAGAAGGGGACATTTTTCCATTTTGCTTGCTAGAACTTAATTTGATAATTTCTTTTCGTGCTGTTAAATTCCTTATATATTTTGGATATTACCACCTTATCAGATGTATATTTTGCAAATGTTTTTCTAGAAGGTTAATTTGTGGTTTGTCTACTATGTTAATTGACCTTTATGATGTAATGAAGCTTTTCAGTTTGATGCAATCTCATTTGTCTATTTTTGATTTGGTTACCTGGGCTTTTGGGGTCATATTGAAAGAAAAAAGTCATTACTCAGTCAAGTGTCATGAAGCATTTTCCCATATGTTTTTGTCTAGCAGTTTCACTGTTTCAGGTTCTACATTTAAGTTTTTGATCCTGTTTGACTTAATTTTTGTGTGTAGAGTAAGATAAGCATACAATTTTAATCCTCTGCATGTAGACATTCAGTTTTTCCAATACCATTTATTGAAGAGACTATCTTTTTTCCATTGTGTGCTCTTGCCAATTTTGCTGAAAATTAATTGACCTTAAATGTACAGGTTTATTTTGATTTATTTCTGGGCTGTCTATCCTGTCCCATTGGTTGATATGTCTGTTTTTATGCCAGTATCATGTTGTTTTGATTACTATAGTTGTGTAACACATTTTAAAATTAAGTAGTTTAATGCATCTAGCTTTGTTTTTAAAATGATTAAAATTATCACAGGATTTAGTTATTGAAGATCAAAGTACTGTGATGAAATTGACAATGGTATATAGTTATACTGTGGTATAAATGTATAAAAGTTAAGGCATGAAGAAACAAAGCATAGTGCATGTCTTCTTGGAAATAAGATTGTGTAGTGGGAGGAAAGAAAAAGAAAACAACATTAAAGGCAATATTGGACTGTACACAGCCAGTATCTTAGTCAAAATTCACCAATTAGGTTAATGTTTTTATATCACCTATTACATCATGAGTGATGACAAAGTAGAAGCCAGGATTCTTAGACAGATGAAGATTCTGCCAAATAGTAAGGTAATATCAGGAGTAGAAAAGAGGTAATCACTTTCATCAACATTTATTTATGCAAGGTCATGAATCAAGATTCATTTATGAGATTTATGTACATGGGAATGTCTCTGCATTATTGAATAATAGCACATTTTAAAATATGGTAATATAGAATATTTGAATATTCATTAAATACATTAATCTTGTTGATTTTATGTATATATTCTATATTTTGGACCAATATTTTCTGCCACCTTAAGTATCTTTATAGAAAGCTACACTCTAGAAATATAGAGTAATCAATATGATTATATGCTAACAAAACAGATATGAAAAAAGCTTAAGGACATTTTGAAATGATAATAAATAAACCATAAAGTAATGCTACAAGAAAATAAGAAAATCAGCTATTGGGAAAAATCACTGGTTTTCACTAGTCTATTTCAGGTTCATTTATCTACTATGATTCAGGGTAGTTTAATGCTTAACAAATCATTTACATTAATGTCAAGAAAATAAGGTTAAACAACCATGCTAAAATTTTTCTGCAAGTGTTTTTTTTTTTTTTTTTTTAATTTGTAAGATTTTATTTTTAAATACACCAGTCATTTTCTGTTGATTCCAATAGTGATAACTTGAGGCATACTAGTATATTAGCAGGCTGACAAAATAATTATATTGAAGTTCCAGGATGCATGTTATTTTTTTTCTTAATCTGCTATTAGCTAAACTTATGAACTTTAAAAATCTACAAAATACCTTTGTTTAGATGCTATTGGATGAATTATTAATTTATCCATCTTCTTTTTGTATATACATATCAGCTTGAAAATGTCAATGCTCAATATCTCAGGATTCCTGGAAATTAGAACTCATTATGTGAGAAGCAAGCAAAGGTCTCTCGGAAAGCTTTGAGAAAATTTTGTTTTCCTTGATAAAAGTGCTTGGCAAAGCTTCTTTCCTGACATTGCAAAGACTTTAAAGACTGAAGTGATGACAACTTGTTACAATTAAAAAAAAGGCTAAGAATATTTCAGAGACAAAGGCTTCACGCTAGTCACTTTGTTATATAACAGAAATGAATTCCCTTTAAATTTGCTTTTAAGCCATCTATTTGGATTTCCCATTACTTGCAATCAAAAACATTTCTAATTTATACATAAAGATTCATTTTTCATTTTAAGCATATATAGGAAGTACAATAAAAGAGAAAGATTTTTAAGATTTAGTGTAATATAAATTATGGTATATGGGTTTTATTGTCTCACTTATTATTAAACTGATTTTCATGAATTTCTTTAAAAAGGTATTTATAAAAATTATCTATTGCATATTTCCTATAGCTCTTAATAAATAAATGCTCAAGAAAAGATAAATGATAGAATCTAAATCTTCTAAGAATGGCAACAAAAACTTGTAAGATGCATTTTTCAGCATGATCTACAATTCTTCAATTTTCTTGTTATAGAATAGCATTGTGTGTCCAAAATGTGCTCTTCATCTTGCAGGATATTTCTTGAAACAAAAATAAAACTGAATAATACTAAGGCAAGCAAGTTACAATTTGTTCATTACTCTTCACACTCCTTATGGATCAATTAAAAAAGCATTTTTTTTCTCCATCATTTGTTTTCTTCTATTAAAATTTTTGCAATGTAGGGGATAGATTATAGATACATACCCTGATGATGGTTAGAAAATTAGGAATATAGCAATGTATATATTACAAAGTATCACTTAGAACTACCAGTTCTTGTTACAGTTCTATTAAGATTTCATATTCATATTTTTCCCATGTTCTTTCTTAGTATCAATATATTATTGACATTGAGTTGGTCATTTTTTAGAAATTACCTATTAGGTAGATATATTTTTTAGCTGTTTTAATGGCTTAAGTTGGTAAGTATCATGTTAAGAATCATTTATAGGGATTTAAATGTATGTCTTGATCTGTACAAATCAGTACGTTATTTCACAAAACCTATATGTAAGAACACTTATTATAATTTTATGAATGGGTAATTGAAGCCCAAATAGCATAATAATTTATCTAAGTTCACACAACTGATAACTGGCACAGATAGGATTTGAACTCTGGCAATCTCGCTTCAGAAACTGACTTTATCCACTAAGGTTTTACTGTTTCTTTATTTTTGATGTTAAAGTCCAAAGAAAGTACCCTTTTTAATGCTGACACTCTTACTTAGAAATAAAAAATTATTTAAAGTTTTTCTCATCAAAAAAAAAAAGTATTTCTATACTTCTGGTTTTATTTTCGGGCAGGGCATTTTTAGAGTTTTCTGTCATTATACCATATAGATAATATGTTGTCAATAAGATGTCCTTTTAATGTAACATTTTAATAACACTTATGTTACACAAATCAATAAATTAAAGCATACTTTTTTTTTTAGACAAGATTTTGCTCTGTTGCCTAGACTGGAGTGTAGTGATATGATTATGGTTGACGGCAGCCTCGGCCTTCTGGGGACAAGTGATCCTCCTACCTTAGCCTCCTGAGTAGCTGGGACTACAGGTCTGTGCCACGACACCTGGCTAAATTTTTTAAATTTTATTTTGATTTTTTGTGAAGACAGGGTCTTCTTATATTGCCCAAGCTGGTCTTCATCTTCTGGGCTAAAGGGATCCTCCCAACTCAGCTGCCCTAAATGTTGTGATTACAAGCATGAGCCACTGTGCATGGCCCTAAAAATTACTTTGGAAGTTTTTATGAAACTATCAATTTCAGGTTACAATTGAAATCTCAGATTCAGTATGTAAAATTTATTATATTTTCTGATAATTATTTTGGTTTATATTGGCTTTATAATCAAATATACAAGTTATTTTGTCTAATATTCTTTATAAAAATGAACTAATGCATTGAGATTAAAAGATTAATAAACATTAAATAACTTAATAAATTAGTACATAGAAAAGAGTCAAATGACAGTGTATGGATCTTAGTTTTAAGTTATAAGAGAAGCTGTAAAACTAAAATTAATGTCTATTTTTAATTAGAAATTTTAAAAATAAGTTACTTAATTTTTAAATTATTTTTGGAATGTGAATACATGGAATTCATAATCCATATAGTTAAATTAAATTATTAAATGAAATTAAATTACGATTTATTTCATATACCAAATGGAACAGAAAAAAAATGTGGTTTAAGTATATCTTTTCATAATTGTCCCCAACATGATTGGTAATTGATTAGATGTAATTTTTCAATGACTAAAATTAGGAGACTTCTCTGTATGAATGCATCATTTCCTTTTCATACCCTGTTGCAATATGGGTGTTCAAATGTTAATATAGTATTTTACACTTTTTATACCTTTAATCGTAATGTCAACCTAGGTTTTATAAACTGAATTTCTGTGATTTGAACTATGGGTACCTTTATACAGTAGAAGGACCTTCAGGAGTAAGTTGTTGATTATTTTTGGCTGTCTCAACAACCAGTTTTTCTTAGGTGTTCTATCAAAGCAAAAACAAAATCAGAATAAATTTATAATAGAATGATTTCTGAAATAAAACGAGTTGAAAGTGCACAGAAAAACAGTAGTATAGTAGTCCTCCTTATCCCGGTTTCACTTTCCACAGTTTTCAGTCACCAGTGGTCAACTGTAGTTTGAAAAGATTTAATGGAAAATTCCAAGAATAAACAATTTCTAAAGTTTGAATTGCACACAGTTCTGAGTAGCACGATGAGCTTGTGCCCCATCCCAGGTGGAACTGAATATGAATCATCCCTTTCGCCCACAAATTCATGCTGTCTATGCTCCCTGTAGGTGAATCACTAAGGAGCTAGCTATGTTATCAGATCAACTGGTTGATATCACAGTGCTAGTGTTCAAGTCACCCTTATTCTACTTCATAATGGTCCCAAAGTGCAAGAGCAATGACATCAGCAATTTGGATATACCAAAGAGAAGCTGTAAAGTGCTTCTTTTAAGTGAAAAGATCAAAATTCTCAGTAGGGAAAGACAAAAATACACACACTGAGGTTGCTAAGAGCTATATATAGTACAATAAGAAATTTTAAGAGGGAGGGACCATATTCACATTTTATTAGAGTATATTGTTCTAATTGGTATATTTTATATTAAATAATGTCATCAATCACTCACTGTGACTAATCCGTAAACTTTATGACCGGTATGTATTTTAAAAAGCATAGTACAGGTATATATAGCCTTCAGTACTATCCATGGTTTCAGGCATCCACAGAAGGTCTTGAAACACATTCTTCATGGATAAGTGAGGACTACTGCTTCAGAAATGGTTCTGAAATCTTAGAACACATAACCTATAAATAAAACAAAAACAAGAACTGGTTACTTGTGACATAGGGTACACTTTTGGAAAGCAGACCTTTATTAAAGGATCAAAAGTATGGAATTTCTTCATATAAAGATACTCTATTTCCCCTTCGTCTTCACATGTAGGAGGAGGTTTAGGAACTATAATATATCACATTTATCATACTTTCTTATGTATTCGGAAGGTGATGAAGGAAGTATCTAAAGCATACTTTCTAAATAGTTGCATCACTTTGGATACATTTTTAATGCTTATCATTTAAAACATTTGAATTATTTAGCGTTTACAAAACTACAATTGGAAACTTTCAGCCAAGCCTAATATGTTAATATAAAGACAGAGAAAATATATACACAGACCGACTACACAGTTCTTGCAAACTATAAATCTAAATTTGTGTCTTAATCATGGTCCTGAGGGTGACATACTTTTCATAGTTGAAAAATAATGTAATCCTACCATATCTTTTCTACATAAGCAATTTAGGAATAAATAAAGAAATACAGAGGATTTTTATTAGTATAATTTCTCCTGACCTACCTGTGACAAAGATCTTTCCTTTGAGTAAAACTTCAGTCAGATACTTGAGTCCTTTCTGACTAGTCCTGACCTTGGACTTTTCTCTCTGTCCTTGTGGAATCCTATTTGAACAAGAATCTTTCTAAGTCAGTGAAGGAGTTAAAAATGTTTACCCACAAAATATGCTGCTCTGGCTTATTGACTATTTTCAATTAAACAATGCCTCTGCCAAAAAAATAAAACCAAAATACCCAAGGCAGATTCAAGAAGATCACTCTTACTTTACCTCTGTTTTTTAAAAACAAGAGTT
>NW_022436951.1:13745275-13796103 GCF_009761245.1 Sapajus apella
CTGGTGTAAATTTTACTGAAAAATATCCACACATGAAAACTCTGCAGTTTACAGCAATGTTGTTCAAGAGTCTAGTGTATTAAATAAATCAGTATGTTTTCCTCCTATTTATCTATATTATATTAATTTAATTCTCAGGTCCAGCATGGGACCTTAAGACAGAAGAGATAAAGTTTTGTCTTCCCTACAACAGTTTACTAAAAATTCCCCACCAATGGTATAATAACTTATCACCCTGGTCTGCCTTCAGCAATAATTCTGTCAAGTCAGATTAGCCAAAAATAACTTGTTTTTGATGTTTCCTCTTAGTTATTTTTTTATCCACATATATTCAGTCTGCTTCTTATTTATAAATCCCTATTTGTCTTTGTTAGAGTCAGAGTTGAGTCCAATCTCTCTTCCCCGCTGCCAGACACCATGGCAACAGTGCCTATACTAATGGCCCCCTTGAATAACCATCTTTAACAAGTGTCATAAATATTTTTTTTTCTTAAACATCAGTAATAATTTTATCATGCAAAGCTATACTTCAGACATACTAAATGATAGAGCAAATGAGAAATAGAATTACAAAGGCAGAAGAAAATGTAAGAGAATTAAAGCTGATTAAGGTTTGGATCTCATAAAGTCATTATAAAATTGATGGAAAAAACCCTAGAAACATTCAGTCATATCGATAAATGGAAAGTCTATTTAGAGGGCAGTTAAAACCCCAGAACTCCAGCCCTTTGAAAGCTGATTCTCAGAAGATGATAAAACCTTTAGACACTTGTTCAACTAAAGCATGAAAATATATGAAAATCTACATTCAGAACCTTGTTTCTTTTAGCAACCTTCCTGAACTCAACAATAAAATCACTGCATTTCTTCAATAAAATGGTATATCTCCCCAATTTTAAAATGTCCACCAGTCAATAGGCATTTTCCATGTAATTGTAAATTACAGTGGCTCTCAATGAATGTACAATTATCTCCAGATGGCTGAGGAAATCCCCCATTATAAACAAAAACAGAAACAAAGAAAAACAACAACAAAAGAGGATTGAAGAAAAGCATTGTAAATGCCTGGAGAAAAATCAATCCAATTCAAGACAAAACAAAAAGAAAAAAAAATGAGAGAGTCATGGAATCCTCTAAAATAAAGAAGTTGTCTACTAGGAGCAACATAACCAATTGACAATTAAAAAGTTAAAACAGAACATTTGGAGAAAAATAATAACACAATAACCTGGAAAATAAAAACTGGAAGCAGAAATTTTTTAAAGAATCAAAAATAGCAGTTGGGGAAATCTTTTGGAGTGTAGACAAAAACATGACAAATAATAGAAATTACATGGAATTGGTGAAGTTAGTAAATGAACAGTACAACATAACGCTAAGAAATAAAATTGCACATATGAAAATTTAACATATGATATATGGGGCATTTCAAATAAGTGATTAAAGTTTAGACAATTCAATACATGGAGAGTTTGCTATTTATATTAATATAACTAGAAACCTACTATATATCATATATCACACCATTAAAGTTATAAATACAAAATTCAAAATTTTACTTTTGGACAAAATATAAGAATTATATAAGGATATATTTTTATGATATTAGCTATGATAGATTTCTTTAATAAGAAAGCAACATCAAAATCTTGAATAAAAGTGTAAAAGTATTTTATAAACTTGTTCTGAAAGATTTCTTTGAAAAGATTAAAAATGCATGCATATATTACACAATTAAGGAAACATCAAAATATAATTTTAAAAATCTGTGAACAAAAAAGAAAAGTTATATCTAGTGATATTTAAAATGAGATTAAAGTACCTTTTATAGTGTATAATACTTGAAAAAATTAAAGAACTTTGTAAGATAAAATCTTGACAAAGACGCTAATTGTATAAATTTTTTTATTTCATATTCTCAAGAATATGAATTGTACTTATGACCATTTAGCAAAGCAATTTAGCAATATCTAGTTGAATATGTGACTATTCTACCAAACAGCAGTTTTGATCATTTGTATTAGCATTCTAATGATGTTTCATATATATTTATATACAAAAAGATTGATAAAAGTGTTAAAATTATCATTATTTTTGTAAGGCAAAATATTTGGAAATGATGTGTAAGGACATCAACAGAATAATTGATAAATTATCATGTAGTTATATAACATTTTACATCAGAAAATAATTGATCAGAAATATATATATGTAAACATGATTAAATATTGCAAACATATTTATCAAGGAAAGAATGTTAAAAAAGACGTAAGCAGAAATTCAAATCACTCATATTTTGATATATTCAAACCATTAGATATAATTAAAAATTTAATTATGTCTAAATATAATGATAGATCCAATTCTGATTGGAAATAAGTCATAGGTTCATAGAAATGGATAGATAGATAAGAAAGGTCATATATCGTGAGAATAAATACAAGACATTCAGAATGATTGACTGTATTTTTGAAGAATTGTATTCCTGAATGACATTCACAAGTTAACAAGAAGTTCTAATAAATACAGTATTATTGGAAACATTACAGAAAAGACTTTAAATCAATTTTTAACATTTGATTTATTCAGTTGATTCATGATCATTATTACAAATAAAATATTTTCTTATAGAAATAATACTTTTAAACTTAATATTAAAAAAGGTAAATGAAGAAATAACTAGAATTTTCTCTGTATAAAATATATTTAAAAATAATCCTGAAAATCAGATGCCAAAATAGGCATTTTTTTTCCTGGAAACTAAAATCTCCAAAGCAATGGAGTCAAAGGTTTAAAGATCAGTAAAAATTGCATCATGTTGGGTTTATAATTGCATCTTACTATATTTGTTTCTGAAGCTGTGTATCTAGACTGTGAGAAAGACTGCAAAATTGATTCTACCTGATTTAAAGCATTTGTCATAGCCCATAGGAGTGTATCTCAGTTTAATGGTATGTATTTTCCAGGCAATACCATAAATAAGCTCTTGTTGAGCTTTCCAACCATCAACTCAACTGGCTCTGGGTAATCACTAGTGAATTCCATGGCTGTGAACCCATTGCTCTATTTTCTTTGATGAGGGACATGCCCATTGATCAGAGGCAATCCTGTGTAGGTTATCGTGAAAAAAGAGAAGGCATTCAGGAAACTCATCAATCATGATGCTAGGCAGATGTACTGCATCTATGTCCATCAAAGTTCAGAAAATGCACTATCCTCCTCGGTCATGGGAGGATCCCAACAAAATCAACCTGGAAACACTAGATGACTGATAATTCCAGACAATAATGTCATATCGGGGGCTTAGCATTGGCCCAAGAATGTTGGGATTTTGGTGATTCAGCAGAGGGTTTTACCAGACCAGCTTTTGAGACTGTGGGCGGAGTCTTTTCTTGCCATCATAGCTACTTTCTGCATGGAACCTCTAAGGCATATTTTGAATGGCCAGAGAAAGAGACTGGCTGTCATCCACAGGCTAGGCCACCTTAGCCATCTAATTACTGAGAACCGTTACCACTTTGAATGCTCACTGTTTGCATTCATTTGTAATAAAAATGTCTTCCTACTTAGTGTCTATCAGTGCCTATTTTAAGAAGCCTATCTACATTTGTTTCACTTAGATATCCTTGTTACCAACTTTCCAGTGCTATTTATTTTTCAATACCAGTTTCCAACAGTTTCTTGCATATAACGGAGGTGTTTTGTGTTACCCTTGGGTAAATGCTTCTTTCCTCATGTGTTAACTGGGGACGGTAGGAAGCAGAGAAAAGGTCAGTAAATTAACAGCTCATTGAAGTTTACATTAAGCTTCTGGACGTTCTACATCCAACTCTCCTATATGCAAAGTTAAATTTATAACTGAATTCTTCTCTACATGACTAATTTGATGATTCATTGAATCAGAAAACACCCAGGACATGATGATCAGCACCCCTCTTGTTCAAGGTTCTACTCAAAACTGTCAGCTTCAGGGATTTCCCAATAAAGGAATTTAAAAAGCATGACTCAAGATGATATTTCCTAATCCAAATGTAACCAGCAAAAACGGTGCCTCTTTTTCACTGGTCAAACAGAATGGATCATCATTTTAGAATCTCACTTTAGAAGAAATATCTTTACATTCTCTGACCACTTATTCTCTAGAAATTTAACAATTCCCTGGAATTGACCCAAGTTTATAACTCATCCTTCATTGCACAGTTGCATTACTAAAACACATAGGGAGTTTACAAGCTCATATTTATTATGTCTAATCAGCATAATGCCATCATCATAATATCCAATGTAATCTTCTGTGAGATTTGATCATTATACATTTTTTCCCTGATTGTATTATGTACCAGCAGCATATCGATTTAGTCATGGAATAAGAAAAAGACTTTTTCCTGCTTGAATAGTATTGTTTTGTAAATGCAAACTGCTTGATATTTTTCTTACTGATGTGAAAGACAAGGAAGAATTTGCAGCAATTCTTGTGCCAAGTGCTGTGTTGATTTGCTTGAGTAAAGATACCATATCTGGAAAGAAAACTCTGATGGGCATCACGACCTGATTTAGCCTGTAACTCTCTATAATTATTATGCATTATTCAATTGGTTTATGTGCCAGGCAATCAAACAAGTTAAATGGGAGATATAGGAATCAATATGCCTGCATCTGTGAGGTCCTTGATGATAAAAATAATCTCTTCAGATCCTCAGGGATGAAATAATTCTTTGATTTACTTTTCTTTTTTTTTTTTTTTTTTTTTTTCATGAGTATGTAGTTCCAGGGACTTCTGTGTAGCTCTTTCTGCCATAATACTACTCCACAGATATTGAAACCAGTGTAGAAATACTTCTAATTTATTTAGTTTATGGTTTTGAAAATAACATGCAATTTATTATCAGTCTCACTGGACTTTTGTTAAATTAACCTGAACCAACATTCTTAGTATTACCTAACATCCATAAATCTCTTGTTTCACTAGTGAGCCAGAGTAGAATTGGCTTCCTGGGAAGCAGTGCAAGTTCAGAGCCAACATATGATATTCTCCAAAAGATAATACTCATTTCCTAGCACTCTGTCATCCCAATGAAGAGCCGCAGGTCCTTCTTGGGAATGCTTGAGGGAGGGTTCACAGTTTACACCTATGGGCATGTTGCAAGATTCCCTTTACATATTTTCCTCCCTCTTAATCAAAGGGCTTCTCTTGTATAAACCAACATCTGGAAACTGTGTAATAGGTTAAGCATCTCATGATTTTCACTTGAGTGAAGGTTCTGGCGTTCTGTACTAAAATTTTTCCTTCTGTACATGCCAAGCAGCACCTTAACAGCTTGCTAATCTCTGACATTTCTAGAGTCCCATAATTTGTTTGATGACCACTGTAGATAGCACTCCGTTGCCCCTTGTCTCTGATAAGCATGGCTATCTAGCCTCTAAGATCCTTCTATTTTCACTGAATTAGAGGAACTCAATTATACCCAAAGTTTGCTAGCGCCATTTTCAACCCATAGGTGACATTTATAAGCTTTTCTCTCTCTCTCTCTTTTTTTTTTTTTTTGGAGACAGCATCTTGCTGTGTCATCTAGGCTGGGGTGCAGTGGCTTAGTCTCGGCTCTGCAGCCTCTGCCTTCTGGGTTCAAGTGATCCTCCTGCATCAGCCTCCCAAGTAGCTGGGATTACAGGTGTGCACCACCATGCCCAGTTTTATTTTTGTATTTTAGTAGAGATAGGGTTTTGACACATTGGTCAGACTGGTCTTGAATTCCCAGACTCAGGTGATTAGTCTGCCTGAGCCTCCGAAACATAAGCTTTTCAATGATACCCTCTCCTGCCTTCTGCCAAATTTAAATGTCTTGGTGAAAGTACCATCTCTCAGTTCCTCTGTGTGGTATCAGTGGATAATATTTCCACTATCCCCACTTACAAGTGGGGTTAAGGTGAAGGTCAAACTAAGAGTGGGAGCCTGAGTTGAAATTATAAATAGTTTTATTTCTTCTCATATTAGAATTTTTAAAATCTGAGTAGTGTTCTATTTATAAATTTCCATTGGAAACAGTAAGTAGAAAAATGGTTTATTTTTTAGTATTCTCCATCAAAATGTAAATATACCTGAAATATGCTACACAGTGTCCCTGATTGTGGTTCAGGCACAACTTGTATCAAAATTATCTAGAGGCAGTTATTAGAACTGAAGCATCCTGGGCCTCATACAGGTACAATTGAATCAAATACCCTAGGAGAAATATCTGATAATGTGCATTTTAACAAAAATTTTAGTTTATAGCTATGCATGCCATATCCAAGATGCCGTAATATATAGGTAGTTACAATAATCACAATTTAGAATTGTACTATCATTAAATAAAGTATATGGGAGGCCATTGTTTTGGACTAAGCTCTGGAACTAGGCCCCAACACACCAGACCAAACCAAAATGTAGTCACTCAAGCTAAATGCCAAATAAGCAAAATGAGACTTTAAGAAAGTACATAAATCCCACAACAGTTCAGTTTTTTTTTTTTTTAATTTATTTTCTGAAAACAGGAAATTCAGGTCTACCTGATTCAGCATGAAAAGGAAGTTCCTGCTACATTAACCCTTGCAAAAACTAAGTAACCTGAAGTAACTTGATGTTAATCAACTATTTTTCTATTGTTCTATTTCCTTATCTCACCTTACAGAAGCCACTTTTTTGCTATTGTTCCTTGAAAGAGCTCATTCTATTTTTTAGAATGGAGGCTTCTTCAATTCATGAATCAAGAATAAAAGCCAATTAGATTTATAAAAATTTGTTTTAATTTTGTTTTGAAATATTCAAAATAGATCCTAAGTGTATCAGGAAAAAAGAAGTCGAAGAAAAAAAGAAAGGAAAAGTGCCATGTTGTCTTTATAATAACTTCCTTTTCCTTTGGGTCATAAAATAATATCTTAATACTTACATTAAATAGTACCCACAGTATGCTACTTACCACTCACCACATACTTTCCTATTTGCTTTGGTTTGCATTTCACCTCCAAAACTCATCTTGAAATTTAATTGCCCTTGTAAAAGTATTAGGAATTTAAGGTCTTTAAGAGGGATTCAGGCCATGAAGGCTCTACATTTATGATTAGATTAATGCCTTTACTGTGAGAATGAGTTATTTAGAAGTGGGTTCCTGATAAAAGGATGGAGTTTGTCTAGCTTCCTCTCTCTGGCTTCTGTGCTCACTTGCACTTCCACCATGGGCTAATACAGAAAGAAGGCCCTCACCAGATACCAACACCATGCTCTTGGACTTCCTAGCCTCCAGAACTCTGAGCCAAATAATTTTTTTTATGTATAAAGTATTTAGCCTGTGGTATTCTGTTATAACAGCAGAAAGCAAACTAGGACACTACGTTTCACCTCAACTATCATAGTTGTTAGAGAACAGTTGCTAAGCTCTTTATTAGCGTAGGACTAGGACCTCTTAAAATGGTAGCTGACAGCTATCGTGAAGTGAGACTAGACCTAAAATAACTGCAAGTAGGGATGGATGTGATAATTGTTAGGTACAGAATGGAATCAGAGGTAGAATTTGGGATTAGCTAGGCATCAGTATGTGGTAGGATCAAGCAGTGTTTATCACATATCCCCAGCACTCCCAGTTTCTGTTCTAGCCATCTACTTCCTTTTCCAAATGGTTGCTTCTCTTCCTGAAGGCTTTCACTTGAAATGATAGAGACTTAATGATGAGTGGAGTTAATACGTCAGCTTCCCCATCTCATGAGAGGGAAATCATTGAGACACATTTTATATGTTTTCTCAACATCCCCTGCAGGTAGATTTCCAGGAGTTCACAACAGTTACCTGCTTATTAACTTACCATATACCATATTTCTTTCTTTTCTGGCTTACTAACCCCCCACTTAAACATGCTTCCTGGAATCTAAATCCCTTCCAAATGAACTTCTTCCACTCAAATCTTTGTCTCACAGACTATTTTTAGGTTATCACAATTTAAGACAAGAAAATATTAACTATATGAACTTGGTTATTTTTAGTTTGGCCAGGATGTGGGAATGTGAAATTGACTATTAGAATTTAAAATAGTTTAGTCTTTTCTCTCTACATTGAGATTACAAGCATCTAGCTCAAAGGGGAAATAACTAGAATTAATTTAACATAAAATCAATTAGTAAAAGAGTTGCAAATCCTTTATTTCATAGAGTAAGTACTGTGTAAGAATCAGTGATGAGGCTGGAAATAGGGGAAAATTATTTGCTGCAATGAAGAGATTGATTTGAGGGATTACTTTAGAATTACGACCGAGGTTAAATTTAATTCCATGTTTTTCTAGGGTAATAACAGTGTTTACATAATCTTTGAAAACTTATGCCACTAAAATTTTATATCTGAAAAAATTGACCTTCCAGTTCAAAATTCACGAACATTTTAAAGTAAAACTGAACTCAGGCAATATGGTAAACATGAATTATTTGTGGAAAAAAAATGACAGCATTGAATTTTGAATATTGAAGTATTGTTAACATATTACTCTGTTACTATTTTCATGTTAACAAAAGATCTAGAATTAAGATCTCTTGAAAACTGATCACTGTGAACATTAAAGTAAGTTATATATAGGAAAAAAATAAAGCCAAAATGATTAAACATTGATCATGTGATAAAGAGGAGGATGGTTGAGATGTACAGAATGTAAAAGCATTTACTTTGTTTCTTTGTTTTAATCTGGAAGTCAATGGATAATGTAAGATAAAATTTTAATTATTATAAAAATTAAATAAAAGAAGACAATGCCTGCCAATTTTTCCTCATTATTGTAGAAGATTATTCTAGACTAATAACTATCATGGAGAACCATTCACTTTAAGTTCTTAATTTTGTTGTTTTTTTTTTTTTAGACAGAGTCTTGCTCTGTCACCCAGGCTGGTATGCAATGGCACTATCTCAGCTCACTGCAACCTCCGCCTCCCAGGTTCAAGCAATTCTCCCGCCTCAACCTCCCAAATAGCTAAGATTACGGGTGTCTGCCACCGTGCCTGGCTAATTTTTGTATTTTTAGTAAAGTTGGGGTTTCAGCATCTTGGCCAGACTGGTCTTGAACTCCTGACCTTGTGATCCACCCATCTCAGCCTCCCAAATTGCTTGGATTACAGGCGTGAGCCACCGCGCCTGGCCAATTTCTTAATTTTACATCAATTTCTGTCAAATTCAATAAAATTTATCATATTTGTTTATCATAGTTTAAAAGCAGGCACTCAGTTTTAACTCCTGTCATCCTATTTTTAAAAAATAGATATGAAATTTTGTAGCACAATAATGACAATTATTTCTCAGTGAGAATATTCCTGGGCTTTTTTTCCCATTCTTTATATTTTTTAATGTATTCAAAATGAGCTTGCATGTATTTTAAAAATCCACAGTATTATTACTACCTTGAATATTTTTTTAAAAATAAGAAGCTTTAATATGTAACTCTATAGATAGTTTTTACAATAGAATAAGATAGTATATTAGAGTAACAATTGTGTCCCTGTTTTTTACCATCATAAAATAACCTGAAACACATACTAATGTATAGGGCCAATCACATATAAATTTGTGTTTCTAAACTCCGTATTTGTTTTAAATCACATGTCATATTTTAGTTTCACTGTTTCATCAGTATGCTTTTATACATTTTCAATCATACAGGCATTCATGGCAAATCTGTGACCTCCTCATATTCATTCTCCTGCTCTAGGCTTTCTTGTGTGTTTCATATTCTAGATAGACATAGCTACTGTTGATGTCATTGGACTTTATGTGGAGGGGATCACCATCTTGAACCAGAAATACAGAATTCTGCTTTTTTTTTGTTGTTGTTGTTGTTATAATTAGATAATCTTCAGTCCCTGGAGTTTTCAAAACTGTGTCTATTATTCTTGAAAGCCTTGTGTCCTTTCCAAAATAAATAAAAGGATTGCTGCCATTGTAGAAACGCCATTACTGTTTACTTCAGCCACTAGCCACCTAACTTTCCTACCACTCAGCATTATTACCTCCTATTTCATGCCCTAACCTTTGCCATCCGGGCCTCCCACAATGCATTTGTTGGTGCCCTTGGTGGTGCTCTATAATCCCCTTATGCTCTGTTCACTTTTTCTCATTCTTGTTTTCTTTCTGCTTCTCATAACTAATCATTTCATTTGTATTATCTTCAAGTTCACTGATTTTTTTTTTGCTTAGTTATTGTACTTTTTAGCTCCAGAATTTATTGTTTCTTTGTTATAATTTACATTTCTTAATATTCTTATTTTATTTATATATTATTTTCCTCATTTCCCATAGTTATTTATTAATGTTTTCTTTTAATGTTTAGAGTTTAGTATACTTAGCAATTATTTTTTGTTTTAAAAATCTTATTTATGTATATAATTATTTATAACTGGCTACTCGGTTTGTATACATTCATGCTGTGCAACATGATGCTTTCATATATGTATACATTGTAGAATGGCTAAGTCAGGCTTATCAACAGATCCATTGCAAGATGGTCATTTTAAAGTTATCCTAAGGAAGTAAAAAATATCCAAGATTTGACTTCATTAGGGAGAATCGATGCATTACTTTAAATCAGCATATTTTTCTGTTACTTTTGTGATTTTTTGGTTAAAAAATGGACATTTGAATATTATATAATGAGGTAATTTTTGGAAATTAGATTTTCTCCCTTTCCCAGAGTTTACTGTTACTTTATTGTTGTGTTTTTGGTTATTCAATTGAAAGCTATGGTAGTCAATTTGCTTAGTGTCTTTTGCAAACTATTCTTGTAAAGGCTTCATCCCTCGTATGTATTCAAAAATGTCTCTGTACCTTAGGTGGTGTTTAACCAGTGTTTTGACAGAGATTTCCTTTGAAAGAGAATTCTGACAGCTAAAACCAACCAACCAACTAACTGAAAAATCACTTTTCTGAGTCTGAAGGAGGTGCTCTTTCAACACTTAACCAGGCTTGTATTGAGCCTATGAATCAGCCAAAAATGATACGTTTGTGTCTTCCTAGATTTTTCTAAGCATTTTGTATTGCCCTGGGCCTGAGCACAGCCGTCTAAATTTCTCCTCATATGAACATGTTGTTGAATGTCCTAGCTTTCCAAAGGAACTCTTCCTAGCTTTCACTCCCAAGCTATAGGTGGTTTATTGTATGTCTCAAAGTACTCTTTTACCACAAGAGTCTGCAGGTTATTGGATTGGCTTGCAGTGTTTTTAAGCAATGCCTAGTGCTTGCTTCCTGTCTTGGATTCTAAATTAGTTGAAACAGATATGAGTGCCTTACATCACTCCCTCAAGTGGCCTATATACAGATGAGAACACACAGATGAAATAATTTGCAATTAGAGTCTGTTCTTGTCCCTGTACAACCAGGGACCAGAGTATTACTCTGGGAATATGGACATCTCTCTTCAAGAGTGCTGCCGTGCCCAAGGGGGTTGAAACAAAAAGAGTAAAAACTTCACAAGTATTTTCTATATTTTTTGTTTTTGTTTTTACTTTTTTGTGTGATTTTTTTTGTTTGTTTTTCTTAATGTTTTTTTTAGATAGAGGGTACATATGCAGATTTGTTACATGGGAACATTGCATGATGTTGACGTTTGGAGTACAGATACTGACACTCCAGCAGGTAGTTTCTTTTAATCCGCAGCCCCCATCCCCATGGTAGACCTCAGTGTCTATTGTTCCCATATTTATATCCATTTGTATTCAATGTTTAGTTACCACTTATAAGTGAGAATATGCAGTATTTCGTTTTCTGTTTCTGCATTAATTTGCATAGAATTATGACCCCCAGCTTCATTCATGTAACTGTAAAGGAAATGATTTCAATTTTTTATGGCTGTGTAGCATTCCATGGTGTATATTTACCATGGGCACCTGGGTTGATTACATGTCTTTACTACTGTGAACAGGAATAAACATACAAGCACATGTGTGTTTCTGGCAAAATGATTTCTTTTCTTTTGGGTATATATCTAATATGAGATTGCTGGGTCAAATAGTAGGTCTATTTTAAGTTATATGAAAAATCTTCACACTGCTTTTCACAGTGGCTGAACTAATTTTCATTCCCATCAAGAGTGCATAGCATTACATTTTCTCCCAAGCCTCACTAGCATCTGTTGTTTTTTTAATAGTAGCTATTCTGATTGGTGTGAGATGGTATCTGTTTATGGTTTTGATTTGCATTTTTCTAATAATTAGTGATGCTATGCATATTTTCATATGTTCATTGGCCCCCGTTGAACATAAAATATGTGTTTTAATGGGAAGGATTTGTTAGTGTCCTTTGTCCATCTTTTTAATGGGATTATTTGGTTTCACTTATTAACTTGTTTAAGTAACCTACAAAATCAGGATAATATAGCCTCATCAGATGCATGGTTTGCAAATAATTTCTCCCATTCTGTGGGTTGTCTGTTTACTGTGTTGATTGTTTCTTTTTATGTTCAGAAGATCTTTAGTTTAATTGTGTCCCACTTTATTTTTGGTTTTGTTGTGATTTCTTTAAGAGACTTAGTTAAAAATTCCTTGCCAAGACTGATGTCAAGAAGAGTATTTATTAAATTGTCTTTCAGGATTTTTATGGTTTGAGGTTTTACATTTAAATATTTAATCCATTTTGAATTCATTTTTATATGGTAAAAGGTAGGCTTGCAGCTTCTATCTTCTGCATATGACTAGCCGGTTATTTCAGCACCATTTATTGAATTGAGAGTCCTTTCCCCAATTCTGGTTTCCATCAGCCTTGTCTTATATCAGATGATTATAGGTCTTCTATTCTGTTGTAGGTTTGTGATTTTATTTCTGAGTCTTTTATTCTGTGTTGTAGGTGTGTGACTTTATTTCTGAGTCTTCTGTTCCATTTTCCTCTATGTCTGTTTTTGTACCAGTACAAAATGTTTTGATTACTCTGGCTTTATACTACAGTTTTAAGTAAGGTGGTGCAATGCCTCTGCCTTTGTTCTTTTTGCTTAGGATTGCTTTGACAATTCAGGCTCTTTTTTGGTTCCATATGAATTTTAGAATAGTTTTTTCTAATTCTGTGAAGAATGACATTGGTATTTTGATAGTAATATCATTGAATCTGTAAATTGCTTTGGGCAACATGGCCATTTTTATGATAGTGATTCCTCCAATCCATGAGAATGAAATATTTTTTCCATTTATTTGTGTCATCTCTGATTTTTCTCAGCAGGGTTTTGTAGTTCTTCTTGTAGAGATCTTTCACCTCCTTGGTTAGCTGTATTCCTAGCTGTTTCATTTTCTTTGTGGCTATTGTAAGTGGGATTGTGTTCTTCATTTCACTCTCAGTTGTTGTTGAATAGAAATGCTATTGTACCGTGATTTTGTATCCAGACACTTTTTTCAAATCATTTATCAAAAATAGTAACCTTATGTCAGTGTCTCTTTGATTTCTAGGTACAGAATCACATCATCAGTGAAGAGAGACAGTTTGACTTATTTTCTTATTTAGATGCCTTTTATTTCTTCTTTTCATCTGATTGTGCTGGCTAGGAATTCCAGTATTGTGTTGAATAAGAGTGGTGTGAGTGAGTATCTTTATCTTGCTTCAGTTCTCAAGGGGAGTGCTTACAGCTTTGTTCATTCAGTAGGATGTTTACTGTGGGTTTGTCATAGATAACTTTTATTATTTGAGGTATGTTTTTTTTGATGTCATAAAGAGATGCTGGGTTTTTATCAAATGCCTTTTCTGCATCTATTGAGATGATCATATGGTTTTTGCTTTTGGTTCTGTTTATGTGGTAAATCACATTTATTAATTTGTGTATGTTGAATCAGCTTTGCATTCTAGGAGTAATGCCTACTTGATTGTGCTGTATTAAATTTTTTATGTGCTTCTGGAGTCAATTTGCTAGTATTTTGTTGAGGACTTTTGCATATATAGTCATAAGAGGTATTGGTCTGATGTTTTCTTTTTTTGTTGTATCTCTTCCAAATTTTGGTTTAAGGCTAATGTTGGCTTCATAGAATGAGTTAGCAAGGAGTCCTTGTTCCTCAATTTTTTGGAATACCTTCAGTAGCATCGTTATTAGGTCTTCTTGGTATGTCTGTTAGAATTTGGCTATGAATCCATCTGGTCCAAGGTTTCTTTTTGTTGGTAGGTTCTTCATTAATGATTCAATTTCAAAAGTTGACATTGTTCTGTTGAGGGTTTCAGATTCTTCCTGATCCAATCTTGGTAGATTGTGTGCTCCCAGGAATTTATTCATTTCTGCCAGATTTTTGAATTTTTAATCATAGAGTTGTTCATAGTGCTCTCCAAGGATCTTCTGTGCTTCGGAGTGATGAGTTGTAATATCACCTTCATCATTACTGACGGTGCATATGTGGATCTTCTCTTTCTTTGTCTTTGTTAATCAAGCCAGGGGTTTCTCACAGTCTTATCTGTCTTTTCAAATCACCATCTCCTGTTTTCATTGACCTTTATGTGAATTTTTGCATCTCAGTTTCAGTAAGTTCTCTCATTTAGTTATTTTTCTCTTGCTAGCTTCAGAGTTGGTTTGCTTTTTTCTTTTTCTTTTTTTTTCCCTAGGTTCTTTACCTTAGATTGATAATTTGAGACATTTCTAACTTCTTGATGAAAACATTTAGGACTATAAACTTTCCCCTTGACACTGCTTTAGTTGCATCACAGATATTTTTGTAAGTTGTGTCTGTGTTTTCATTAATTTCAAATATTTTTTTTATTTCTGCCTCAATTTTGATGTTCACCCAGGAGTTACTCAGGGGTAAGTTTTAATTTTTTAATTTTTATTTTATTTTATTTTATTTTATTTTATTTATTTATTTATTTATTGAGATGGTGATTTGCTCTTGTTGCCCAGGCTGGAATGCAATGGCACGATCTCAGCTCAATGCAACCTCTGCCTCCCAAGTTCAAGTGACTTTCCTACCTCAGCCTCCCGAGTAGCTGGAATTACAGTCATGTACCACCACACTCTGCTAATTTTGCATTTTTCGTAGGGACAGGGTTTCTCCATGTTGGTCAGGCTGGTCTTGAACTCCCAACCTCAGGTGATTGATCCATCTTAGCCTCCCAAAGTGCTGGAACTGCAGGTGTGAGCCACCATGACCAGTCTCAGGCATAAGTTTTTTTTTTGTTGTTGTTGTTTTTTTTTTAATTTCCATGTATTTGCATTGTTTTCAGAAATTTTTTGTTGTTAGCTTTTATTTTTATTGCACTGTGTTCAAGAGTATACATGATGTGATTTCAAGATTTTTTAATTTATGGAGGCTTGCTTTATGACGGAGCACATAGCTGATCTTAAAATATGCGCCATGTGCAAATTAGAAGAATGTCTGTTCTGTTGTTGTTGGATGTAGTTTCTATAGTTGTCTGTTATGTCTAATTAGTCAAGTGTTGAGTTAAAGTCCAGAGGTTCTTTGCTTATTTATTTATTTTAAACTTAATAATCTGTCTAATGCTGTCAGCAGGGTATTGAAGTCTCCCAATATTATTGTGTGATTGTCTAAGTCTTTTTGCAGGCCAAGAAAAAGTTGTTTTATAAATCTGGGTGCTCCAGTGTTGGGTGTATATATATTGGGGGTAAAGCTTCTTGTTTTATTGCATTCTTTATCATCATGTAATACTCTTTCTTAATTTATATTAGTTTATCTTGCGTTTTATCTGACATAAAAATAGTGCCTTCTGTTCTCTTTTGTTTTACATTTCCATGGTAGATCTCACTCTGCCCTTTTACTTTTTGCCTGTGGGTGTTGTTATGTGTGAGATATGTCTCTGTAAGACAAAAGATGGTTTATAGAAATTCCATTTGACCCAGCAATCCCATTACTGGGTATATATCCAAAGGATTACAAATCGTTCTACTATAAGGACACATGCACACGAATGTTCATTGCAGCACTATTTACAATAGCAAAGACCTGGAACCAACCCACATGCCCATCGATGATAGACTGGATAGGGAAAATGTGGCACATATACACCATGGAATATTATGCAGCCATCAAAAACGATGAGTTTGTGTCCTTTGTAGGGACATGGATGAACCTGGAAACCATCATTCTCAGCAAACTGACAGAAGAGCAGAAGATCAAACACCGCATGTTCTCACTCATAGGTGGGTGTTGAACAATGAGAACACATGAACACAGGGAGGGGAGCACTACACACTGGGGTCAGTTGGGGGAAAATAGGGGAGGGACGGTGGGGGCTGGGGACCTGGGGAGAGATAGCAAGGGGAGAAATGCCAGATGTAGGTGATGGGGAGGAAGGCAGCAAATCACACTGCCACGTGTGTACCTATGCAACAATTTTGCATGTTCTTCACATGTACCCCAAAACCTAAAATGCAATAAAATAAATAAATGGGGGGAAAAAAAAGATGGTTGGGTTTTGTCTTTGTATCCAGCCTGCCACTCTGTGTCTTTTAAATGGGGCATTTAGCACATTTCTATTCAAGGTTAGTGTTGATATGTGTGATATTAACCCTGTAGTATTGTTAGCTGGTATTTATGTAGGCTTGATTCTGTAGTTCCTTTATAGTGCCTGTGAGCTATGTGCTTAAGCGTACTCTTGTGGTAGCAGGTGTGGTTCTTTTGGCTTCATGCTTATCATTCTCTTAAAGCCGTCCTATATGGCTTGTCTAATTGAAATGTATTTCTTCAGCATTTGCTTGTCAGAGAAGGATGTTGTTTATTCTTCACTTATGAAGATAAATTTGGAAGGATATAAAATTATTCGTTGGAATTTTTTTTTTTTTCTTAAGGCCCCCAATCTCTTCTGGCTTGTAGGTTTCTTGCTGAGAAGTATACTGCTAGCCTGATGAGTTTCCCTCTGTAGGTGACTTGCCTATTTTCTCTAGTGACTTTTAAGTTTTTCTGATTGGCCTTGGTGAATATGATGACTATATGCCTTGAGGATGACTATGTTGTATATTATCTGTCCGATACTATTTGTATTTATTGGATTTGTGTATGAACCCCTCGAGGATAATTAGAGAATCTTTCATGGACTATAGCAACAGATGTGTTATATTTTCCAAGTTGTTTTTTTCTCTCCTCTCTCAGGAATGCGAATGAATCACAGATTTTGCCTCTTTACATAATCCCACATTTCTTAGAGGTTTTGTTCATGTTTCTTAATTCTTTTTTCTTTTTTATGTCTGACTGAGTTGACTTGAATAACTGGTCTGAGCTCTGAGATTCTTTTCTCAGTTTGGTCTATTCTGCTGTTAATACTTCCAATTGTATTATGAAATTCTTATAATATGTTTTTTAGCTGAAGAATTTCAGTTTGGATCTTTCTTAAAATGGGAATTTCATCTTTCAGCTTTGAATCATTTTACTGGATTGCTTGGTTTCCTTGGATGAAATTTACCTTTCTCTTCAATCTCAGTGAACTTCCTTGTCATCCAGATTCCGAATTCTATGTCTGCCCTTTCAGACAATTCAGACTGGTTAAGAATCATTGTTAGGGAGCTACGTGAGTGGGATTGTTTGGAGGTAAGGTGACACTCTGGCTTTTTGAATTGCCACAGTTCTTAAGTTGATTCTTTCTCGTCTGAGAAGGCTGGTGTTCTTTTAACTGTGGTGTAAATAGAATATAGTCTGTTGGCTTCATTTCTGAAAGTTTTCAGAGGACCAAGTCTCTATATAGCGCTTTGTTGTAGAATTCTTGCTATTGTTTTTGCAAGGGGGAAATTCTAAAGTGATCTTTGGTGTAGCTTCAGCTGTGATCCAGTACATGGCTCTTGAGAGCAGTGAGCATAGACAGGCTTTTGCCATGTGGTTCCTTCATGTGTCTTTGAGTTTTCAGCTGTGTTCTACAGTGTGAGGGAAAGAGAGGTGACTCCATCACCTGGTCTGCTTGTAGGCTTTGGGGGAGTCACCTCTCGCCACTGACACTGTGTTCACTGCTTTGTTGTTGTTGTGGTTAGGTCTTTTGGGCCATGGGGCTCCCTTGGGAGAGAGATCTGGTAGGGAAATAGGCTATACCCTTACCAGACCTACCCTGTGGACGAAGGCAGGGCTAGATCCCATACCAGCCCACAAACCAGTGCAACTCAGCCCTCTTAGTTTTCTGAGAGTGTGGGCTCCTGCCCTGTTCAAGTGCCAAGCACAGATTACAGCTTGACACTCTTGAGCCACAGGCCACAGCCCTGGGACACCAGAATCTGCTTGTAGCTCCCTCCTATGGATCCCTGGGGTTGGGTTCTGGGTGTGGTATGGGGTCCGAGGTGTTCCCAGGCTGCCAGAACACATGAGAGTGTAACAAAGCACCCAGCCTGGGCAGCAGCAGAGGCTGCATTGTGTACACACTCCTATAGAATGACCAGGCAGGGGTCTTGAGAGGGGCTGGTGGGCAAGCCATCCTTCCCTGTGGGACTGGACAGATATGCTCCAGTCCCACAGGGAAGCAGACCCTGCTTTCTCCCTATCAGTTTGCTGCCTCCAGAGTCTGTCAGGGGGAACCAGGTAGCCCTTAGGAGTGAGTGCTTTTAGCTGGACTCCACCAGCCCTTCCCCATGCTCTAAAGTTCCAAGCTCTGTGCCTGCTGCCGCTCTGTGTCTGTCTAACATCCAGTGAGATTCTTCTGCTAGATCCCACATATGTGAGGGTATGAGGTCCCCTGCAGCTAGGATCCCAGAAGTCTGTGGGAAGAGTGAGCAGTTTCCCAGCCCTGTCAGTCACCTCTTTCCCAGGTGCCATTTAGGAACAGGGACCAGCTGTAACATTCAAGCACTCCACAGAGTTCTCATCTTCCTCCCTCTTCAGCCTCAGTGACTGCATCTTTTCTCCACCCAATTCAGCATTTGCAACATTTTCTGGCTGTATCTAGTCTACCATCTTGGAAAAAAGGCATTTTCAACAGTTTTGATGTTGTCTTTTTCTTAACATTTACTTGGTTACCATAAGCGTTTAACTGCCACCTGGAGTTCTGCCAGAGTTGGTTCTGACAGTTTCTGCATGTTTTTCAGTATTTGGGAGGGATATGAGCTTGGACAATGTTATGCTTGAGTTACTTACACCATTACTTTTTCCACATGCTTTTGGTCACACATACCAACCCTATGACAGAATTAAAAGGGACTATGTAAGAAGGTTAATACCAGGAGTCAGGGATGGGAGCAGTGACCCCCTCTTAGTGGCCTTCAGGCTCCCCCAAGCATGGACATAAAAGAAAATCTTGAGTTCCTTAAAAGGAAATTCCAGGAAGCTGACTGGCCTTAAAAAGTAAATAAATAACTTGATAAATAAGAAGATAATAGTAACTTAAAGCAATAGTGAAGAAGCTTAGAGTCATGTGAATATTTGTTTCCCTGTAGAAACTAAAGATAACATCCTAACATATGTCTCTGGGTGTTTGTTTAGAAATGTAGACTCCCACCCAATAGATCTACTGGGATGGAAACCTCAAAGGGAAACTGAGGACTGAACTCTGATCACCATTCTTTTTTTAAAATGTCTTCCTGAGAGATTGGAAGAGGTCACATCCCCAGGCCAGAACTAACATTTTACTAATCCCGAATTTTTAGGCAAAACTTTGCCTCCTAAACCAATCTCAAATCAGAAAAATAATCGAATTCATCTATGAACTGTGGAATCCCACTTAAAAATATCTCTCCCTTATAGACACAAATAATGTTCAACCTGTATGTGTTGATTTACAACTTTGCCTGTAATTTCTGTTTTCCTGAAACTTATCCCTTCTTTTAAAAACTCTTTCTTACACACCTCCTGAAAAGGTCAGGGTCAGGAGTTAGGTGTCAGTTGCCTGGTCCTCCTTGCTTGATGCCGTGCAAATAATCACCTTTCTTTCGATGGTTGCCAACCTTGGTGTAAATAGCTGGTCTTACTGCACTGGGCAAGTGAACCCCAGTTTATTTCTACAGCACTATCACAAGTTAATTTTAATTTTTTTAAGTGAGAAAAATAAGACTCAACATAGCTATTAAGAGAAAATTTTGTTAATATTTTTTCATTCTGTGTTTCAGAATCTTGGCATAAAAATAAAATTAATTTGCTTAGTTCATGTTTATGACTATTTAAGTGCACACTCACATGTGGATGCACACAATAAAGTAGAAAATGTCTTTAATCAAAAAAATATTAAGATGACTTGATCAGAAAATATCTCAACAGGAAACATGATACATGGCAAGAGTTAATAGAAGACAGGTAGAAGAGTCACTTTTATAAAATTTTGTATAGATTTAAGCAAACAAGATGGCTAAACACCAGGTTGAGAGCAGTAGTAGGAAGTCAATGTCATATCCAGGCTTGAGATGAAAAAGGAAGAAATTTTGTAACCAAAAACTGAAGACTTCTAAGGTCATGAGTGGGAATAACATGATAAGAGTTATGGCTGCTGTCAAATCACAACACAAAAAGTAAAACAAACAAACCAAAAACCCTGGAGACATTGATAGCTCATAATCATTCACCGTCTTCCAGTCCCCCGATCTCTACGCTACACCTCCCATTAGCCAAAGATATACTGAAGCCTGAGGAACAATGAGCTGGGTTAATGTCATTCACAAAGTTCAGCTTCCAAAAACACAGTTCAAAGTGGAGGAGGGTGGATGCTAGATCAGAATGGGTAAATGGGGAATAGTCAGCATAGTTTAAGATGACTTTCATACATTCAATAAGGCAAATGTAATGAAACGGTAAAAAAATAAAAATAACAATATAGTAGAATAGGTTAAAAAAAGCCAGGTCAGGGTTAAATATGAAATATATGACTTAAACTCCTCTGTGATAAAGTTAGACCATTTACTTACCTCTTCCAGCCAATGCAAAGATCACATTTTGATCAGCTAAATGAATGGTAATGTTATAAAGGAACAGAAAATTTACTGAGGTTCAGCATTATTATTCACAGTACTGTGGCCAAGAAGACATTCCTCATGTCAGTCCTCACACAGAAAATTGCAATTTATTGAATGCTTCAATTTTACAAAAAAATACAGGACAAGTTTAATAAAACTACATCTTATAGCATCCCATAATGACTGTTGCCAAAGGTATTTCAATAAAACCATTCTAAGGAGGCTGAAATAAAGTACTTTATATTTGCAGCCTCAGCTGTTCTGATGTGATCTAGGGATAGATTATGTAGAATGGATAAACTGCATGCCCCAAATGTTACATCAAAAAGGTTGTATTTTCTACAAAGCACCAAGGAATTGGCACTTGTACTTCCTGATAGGTACTTGGGGTGCAGATAAACTACATTGCAGGTCACATTAAGGGCCAGGTGATATTTCTTGCAACTCTCCAGCCACCTATGTTCCCTTCCATTCTTCTTCATGAACTCTCTCTCTTTCTGGCTTTTAAAATTAGCTTTTTCCTGGGATTTCTTTCTGCCCCCATTTATCTTTACAATGCATGCATGCCGTACATGAACAATGTAATCGATCTTCATACTTTCAATTTTATATGTAATGATAATTCCCCAATGCTTGCAACCAATCCTAATTTTTTTATTGAGCTCCAGACCCCAGAATTCCATTTATGTACTGGACACTTCCATTTGGATGTTTTAACTTTGATGTGGTTCCATCATTGTGGATAAGTCTGGTTTTTTGGACTGCCCACAAAGTATCAATCTCTTTAGTACTATTGTTATTTGATTATTTTACAATGACTAAGGTCATAGTTTCATGCTTACTAGTATTCTCTTAATATACTTGTGCAGCTTTTCTGTAAGAACAATTAAGATCATGATTACTGACTGCAAGACATCATGAAAAAAGAAAGTCTTCTTCAGTTTCTCAGAGACACACTGGCCACCAGTCTAAACAGAGACACACTGGCTACCAGTCTAAACAGCTTTTGTTTTGCTTTGTTGTGTTTTAGGTCTGAGCATTTGTCAAAGTTCTGAGGATTCTATTACAAATAACCTGGTACAGCGTTCTTTGTATCTTTTTGAAATATGCTCTTTCTATATTTTTCTTCTAACCTCTAACCCTAAAAAATGTTTTTATATCACTGAAAGCAACAGTCTTGACTTAAAGCTGCCTCATGAGGGTCTACTTTTGCTAAGTACTGAGAAGTGATTCCACTGGCCTATCCACCTCCCCACCTAGTTTCAGAGACCTAAACTTTGGAGTGGATCACCTAAGCACATCAATTTGTTTGGAAAAGGCTAGAAAGTTGAGTCCTCCTTCCTTCAATGTCAATAACCAGGTGAATGTGCCTGTGACCTTTCTCCATATCACTATAATCTAGGCCAATTTTTTCACAATCCTAAATAGACTATTGAATTGTCTGGTGAGTTTTTGTTACTAACATACAGAGATAAGAATTGCTGATCTAAACTATACTTTTACTTGGACAGCTGCTCTTAGAAATATACTTGGCTGTTTTTTCTCCTTCTAAAATTTGCTCAAAAATCATCTTCTCATTGAGTCCTACCCATATAACCCGGGAAAAAAAAAAAAAAAAAAAAGTCATCCTTGGCACCTTCCTGATACCCTCTCTATCCTCTCTGTCTCCTTTTTTTGTGTGTGAGTTAAATCATTTCCCATAGTCCTTGTTACAACTTGACAGTCTCTTCATTTGTTTCTCCACACTACCCTCTATAATTGGAATGAAAGATCCATAAGGAGAGGGATGTAGGTCATTTCCTTTCACTGCTCTAGTACCAGTGTCTAAAACAGTACCTGATATATAAATATACTCACTAAATATTGCTGAAAACGTGTATGGCCATGTATCTGCCTCAATGCATCACATAGCTAGTATTCTCTAGAACTCTGCTGGGCCTCAGTGACATTACTAGGACGCTTGACACTAGATAGACTCACTGGGTACCTGTAATATTTCCCTTTTAATACAGCTTAAGGATTATTTTATTAGTCTTAAGAGGGACTTTTCATCTTTTTTAAAAATACTACCACCTTTACTCAAGAGCACTCTTTTCCCTAAGTTTTCTTAAAGCTTGAATGTTTGGAAATTAATAGCCTGAAGGTGTTATTGACCATGTCTCTTTTTTTGATGCTTTATGTACTGACAATGAGAAATTAAATACAAAGCTATCTTTTCCAACGGAAGAAAAAAGCAAAGACACACTCATAAACACATACCCATACTATTTCAAAATATTATCCATCCACATATATCTGTAATGCTGAATAGACATAGATTGATTAATTCATTGATATAGAATATTAAAACATGTTCAATAATAGATTGTGTTGCCTAAATCCTGTGACCCAATGGGTCTTCAATGAGGAAATTTTACAATGTAATATATAAAGAGGTAACTCTATACATTTAAACAATATTTAGAAGTATTCTTTATGAAAGAGAAGATAACGTATCGGTGAGAAGGCTTGCTTTATATAGTATGTTAGGCTAATGTATGCAGAAGGGACCATGACTGTAGGCAAACAAATTGCTAGGGATCACAGAATACCATTAAGATTAATCCAGCAATAAATCATCCTGTAACTGTGTGGTAAAAATTCCAAGGCCCAGACAGAAAGTAACCTGTACTACTGAAAGATTGTACCTGTTGGGCATTTGTTGAAAAGCTGGGAAAATTGTGTTCTCCAGTGTCCATACAGAACTACCATTCCAAAAATTTTCTAAGGTAGCCATGTTATAGAATCTGCCTTGATTACTAGATCTATCTAAATTACATCTGTCCCATGTAGATTCATAGATTCATGTTATCTGGGGGGTTTATAAGTGATTCGAAGAATGAAGGGCAAATGGGAAGGTATAATTACATCAGTATTAAATTGATGTATTCCAAGGTATCCACTTTCACTATTTAAATTTTTGTTTTTATGTCTTGGCAACCTTATTATAAGCTCATATGTTACCTACATTTTTATTCATTTAATTATTTTATGCGGTCCATGTCAAACCATGCACAAAGGATATCTAAGATATGAAATTATGCCTATATTTTCAAGGGGCCACGACAGCTAGTAGAAAGAAATCCTCTCTTAAGAATTAGGACATTTCACTACATTTCCTTTCTTTCTTTTTTTTTTTTTTTTTTTGAGACAGAGCCATGTTTTGTTGCCAGGTGTCAGGCTGGAGTGCAGTGGTGAGATCTCAGCTCACTGCAACCTCCGCCTCCCAGGTTCAAGCAATTCTCCTGCCTCAGCCACCTGAGTAGCTGGGACTACAGGCGCGCACCACCATGCCCAGCTAATTTTTGTATTTTTGGTAGAGATGGGGTTTCACCATGTTGGCCAGGATGGTCTCGATCTCTTGACCTCATGATCTGCCCACCTTGGCCTCCCAAAGTGCTGGGATTACAGGCATGAGCTACCACACTGGCCTACATTTTCAATAAGATATACTAAAAGAAGCATGGTTAGGACATCCTTAAGTCTATAGTCTCATCTCCGACAGCTAGAAAAATAAATGATATACAATCATGACTATAAAATATACATAATTAAAACATTTAATAGCTGAACATTATAACAGTATATGTGCTTATAGAAAATAATAAATATTTAAAAATATAATACTTACATTCATGGAGAGGAGACATATTACTAAGAGAATCAGGATAAGGCCTATTTCATCCTAAATATATTATATAACATTAATCTAGAAAGCCAAGTCTATTAGGTTTAGGACAAAATTTGTCTCATCATATTCTGTAAATAAGATTAACTCAAGGAGTGTGGAAAGAAATTGGAAGCAACTACCTGCACAACTATTTCAAACTCAGTTAACAAGCTTACCACAATCCTTCTGGTGTGATTCTGTGGTCTGTTCCAAAGGTTTTAAATGGTACTGTGCACAAGAATTCCTTGTTATATTTTGTAAAGACAGATTGCATGCCTCAGATCCAGATGTGCTAATGTAGTAAGCCAAGGAATCTGTATCATTTAGAATGAATAAAGATGTTTGATATATAAAAACACACCTAGCAAGGTAAAATAGCAAAAAATAATTCATCCAACAAGGGGCTAATATCCAGACTGTACAAGAAACTCCGACAACTCAACATTGAAAAAGCAAATAATATCATGAAAAAGTGGCCAAAACACCTGGATAAACATTTCTCAAAAGAAGACATACAAGTGACAAAGAGATATGTGAAAAAATGTTCATCATCCCTAGTCAGGGAAATGAAAATCAAAACTCAAGGAGACATCATTTTACCCAGTTAGAATGGTTATTATCAAAAAGATAAAAAATTACAGATGCTCCAAGGGTTTAGAGAAGAGGATATTCTTATGCACTATTGGTGAGAATGCAAATTAGTACAGCCACTATGGAAAACAATATGCAGATTCCCCAAAAAACTAAAAATATAACTACCATACGATCCATCAATCCTGCTGCTGGGTATTTATCCATAGGGAAATAAATCAGTGTATCAAGGGAATACTTGCACTCATGTGTTTATTTCAGCATTATTCACAACAGCAAAGATGAAATCAACCTAAGTGCCTATAAACAGACAAACAGATATGGAAAATGTGGTGTATTTGCAGAATGGAATACCACTTGGCCATATAAAGATTGAAATCATGCCATTTGCAGCAAAGAAGATAGAACTAGAGGTCATTATGTGAAGTAAAATAAACAAGACTCAGAAAGACACATTTTGCATGTTCTCACTTGTATGTGGAAATTAAAAACGTTTTCCTTCCTGGAGGTAGGGAGTAGAATGACCGATATCAGAGGCTGAGACTGGTGTAAGTACAGAAGAAGGGGAATAAAGAGAGATTTGTTAGAGGCTACAAACCTACAATCAGAAAATATAAATGTTAATGTTTGACAGCAGAATAAGGTGACTATAGTTTATAGCAATGTATTATATAGTTCAAAGTAGCTGGAAGAGAGGACATAGAAATAAATAATCAAGGTGCTGAATACCTCAAATAACCTGAGTTGATCATTGCACATTCCATTCTATGCATGTAATAAAATATCACTCGTACCCCAGAAGTATTTAAAATATCTATCAATAAAATAAATAAATAAATATATAAAATGCGTATGTTAATCAATGGTAGCTCCTAATAAGATTCAGAAATTGAAACAGGTAGAAATTGACTTTCCTGTGGTGTTTGATAATATAATTTGTATTACAAAGGCTATGGCCACCATTCCTTAGTCTCTCTTTCTAGAATGTTAGGAGTTGAGCTATGGTCAGAACTAAACACTGAAACTTATTAAAGCTAAATGCAAGTATGTTCACTTCATTTACTTTCACTTTTTACACTATTCTATTTTCGATAATCTTGGGGAAAGTTAGCATGCTATATTGCTCTTTTTTGCTAGGTAACGATGGATGTAAAGAAAGTGACTTGATACAATGATCTAACACATAGATCATAAATCTTTTTGATTACAAACCTAATGCTCAATTTAAGAACAAAATTTAGCTTAGCAAAGCAAAATACTTCCAATGAATATTTTCAGCAATTACCTAGGTTTCTGAAAATATGGGATAAGGGTGTGACAGTGAGATAAGTATAGAAGTTTGATGGCTTTTTATTTATGAAATGAAGAAACACATAAAACTAATGTCAAAGTAATTGAATGCTAAGGATGAGGCTAGACATTTTCTTCTGGTGTCTGCATTTAGCACATTGAAATGAATAAAATAATATACCAGGTGATTTGCACTATAGTACTATTTTCTTCCTTTGGGATGGGTAAATAACGTATTTTATCTTCTAATTATTTATAGAACTAACGTGTTTTGAGAATGTATGATGATGAAAAATATATAGACAAATAATGTGATAAAGTATGTTTACATATATATAAATTAAGCACATTTTATCAGTCACTTTGAGGAATGTAAAAATTATTTTAATCATTTCAAAAATCAAATGTGCTTTGAGATACTTTGTAATTTTATGAAGCATGGTTATGTAACTTTGTTTGTCTATTAGTATCTATGGCAAAACTGTGCTCCTTAATAAATTTCATTAGAAAACACATGATGTATAAATAAAATACTTCTTTCATTTTCAACATCACTTTCTATGATATGTTTTGTTGACTGCCCTAAAAATTGTCTCAATCATTGCATAGAAATTAAACTTATAGATTTGAATCTTATTTCAAGAGAACCTGTTGATTTTTTTTCTCTCACGGTCACAAAAAGAATAGAATATACAACAAACAACAGAAGGAGACATCGTATGGTCAAGGAAAACCTTTGACAAATTATAGAACTACTTTAAACCAAATAGCAATACATTTCTAAAACTTCGAGTCCCTCTAATTGGTTAGTGTGAAATTTCTTTAATTCCAGGAAGTCATTTATGACAGAAAGCAAAATATTGTTAATTTATAGTATAAGTATTTATGACTACAAACAGTAAATGAATCAAAGCAATATGTAAACATGTTGACAAAAAAGACACAATTATATATTTTAATAAAAACTAGAAAAAAAATCAGAAAAACTTATGTGATTTGAAAGGTGATATATTTAGGATATTTAAAAAACATCAACTAGCTGGGTACCATGGCTCGTCTGTAATCTGAGCATTGTGGGAAGCCAAGGTAAGAGACCACATGAGATCAGGAGTTCCAGATCAGCCTGGCCAGCAAGATGAAACCCCGCCTCTACTAAAAATACAAAAAGTAGCCAGGTGTGTTGCAGCATGCCTGTAGTCCCAGCTACTCAGGAGGCTGAGGCAGGAGAATCACTTGAACCCAGGAAGTGGAGGTTGCATTGAGCAAAGATCATGCCGCTGCACTCCAGCTGGGTGACAGAGCAAGACTCCATCTCAAAATAATAATAAAAATAGTAAATATCAACCAAATAAACCCTAAAAGTAGTGATTAAATTCTTTTACTTACAATAATGCATATATCCTAGATAAATCTAACAATTGTTAATTGAAGAAATTAAGCACTTATTACAAAACTATACATATGGTTTAAGAAAACCGTACATAAGGGAAAAAAAAAACTATACATATGGTTTATACCAGGTATATTTAGTAACATAATTTAGAGGAAAATACTGTCAAGCTATGAAAAAGTCTTTTTTTTTTTTTTTTTTTTTTTTTAAGAGACGGAGTTTCACTCTTGTTATCCAGGCTGGAGTGTAATGGCACCATCTCGGCTCACTGCAGCCTCCGCCTCCTGGGTTCAGGCAATTCTCCTGCCTCAGCCTCCTGAGTCGCTGAGATTGCAGGCACGCACCACCATGCCCAGCTAATGTTTTGTATTTTTAGTAGAGATGGGTTTTCACCATGTTGGCCAGAATGGTCTCGATGTCTTGACCTCGTGATCCACCCGCCTAGGCCTTCCAAAGTGCTGGGATTACAGGTTTGAGCAACCGCGCCTGGCAAAATTATCATATTTTATAGTAGAAAAGTCAATATTATATATATTTTTGTTATTTTTATACATATTTATAAGGAAGAAGTCTTAGCAAATCCACTTAAAATGGTAGGTGTGGTTTATTTGCAATTACATGTTAATTGAGCTTATTTGGTTAAACTAAATTTCTTAGAGAATTGTTTTCAGTAAGTGTAAAAGTTTATTTTGCTATTCATTTCATTTTTAATTTTATGTGAGTAATGTATGTTTATGTTGTACAAAATTCTGCAAAGATTTTGTCTGATGTAAACCCAAAGTAGTGGAAATGTCTAATTACAATACATTATTGATTTGGGGTATAGGGTTATTTCATGAGGATGTTAACAAAAGTTCTTGGCTTTTTGTTGGGGTACACACATATTAGAACCCTTTGCCAATGAACAGTCCAAGAATTATGCATACCAAAATTACAGATGTTTGTTAAAAAGTCAGCTTCCAACCATACTACCTTTGACTATATAGTAATTTTTTATTATAATTTAACATATAAATAATTTTAGGGCTGTGTTATGTAAATATATGTCTAAAATTCAGATTTACTCTTAACATTGTGTAATTTTAAATTTGATATTTAAATACAGTAGTATTGATGGAATTGTTGAACTCTGTATTCCTTACAAATGTATTAATCTATATATCTATACATCCATTTATAGATATTCAGACATATTATATATGTATGCATGGGAAGATTTTTAGAGGTTTTTTGATATTTGCGTTAGTTGCTTGTGTTTTGACATTACATTTGTTTTACTGTTTTACCTTGCTAGGTATTTTCTCCCATTCAATTAGTTGTCTCTTTATTCTACTGATTGTTTCCTTTGCTGTGCAGAAGTTTTTAGTTTGATATAGTCAGTCCTATTTGTCTATTACTGTTTTCATTGCCTGTGCTTTTGAGGTCTTAGCCATAAACCTCTATTTAGACCAGTCCTGAAGTATTTTTCTCATATTTTCTTTTAGTAGTTTTTTTAGTTTCTAGTATTATGCTTAAATATTTAATCCATCTTGAAAGATAGGGGTCCAGTGTCATTCTTCCACGTATTTCCCTGACAGAGTGCCATTTCCTCAGTATATGTTCTTGGCAGTATATGTTTAACTCAGTTGGCTATAAGTACATGAATATATTTCTTAGTTCTCTTTTCTGCTGCATTGATCTATGTATCTGTTTCTTATACAAAAACCATGCCATTTTGAATACTATTGCCTTATAATCTATTTTAAAGTCTGTCAGTGTGATGCCTCCAGCTTTGTTTTATTTCATTTTGTTTTTATGATTAAGATTGTTTGGTTATTCAGCCTTGGTTTTGGTCAATACTGATTTTAGAGTTTTCTTCTATTTCTGTGAAAAATGATTTTGGTATTTGGATAGGGATTATATTGAATATGCAGATTGCTTTGGACTCTATGGTCATTTTAACAATATTAATTCTTCCAACCAATGACTACGGAATGTTTTCCAATTTTTTGGTGTCCTCTTCAATTTATTTTATCACTGTTTTGTAGTTTTGTAGTTTTCCTTATAGAACTTGTAGTTTTATCACTTTTGTGACTAAAAAAAAGTTTTACCACTTTTTGTAGTTTTCCTTATAGAGCTTGTATTAGTCTGTTTTCACATGGCTATAAAGAAATAACTGAAACTGGCTAACTTCTTTATAAAGACAAGAGGTTTAATTGACTCACAGTTCCAGATAGCTAGGGAGGTCTCAAAAACCTTACAATCATGGCAGAAGACAAAGAGGAAGGCATGCTTTACAAGGTGGCAGGAGAGAAAAGTGAGAAGAGCCACACACTCATCAAACAACCAGATCTTGTGAGAACTGTATCAGGAAAACAGCATGGGGGAAACTGCTGGCATAATTTAATCAACTTTTACCAGGTCCCTCCCCTGGGAATTGCAATTTGAGATGAGATTTGTGTGAGGCCACAAAGCCAAACCATATCCATATTCAAGGTCTTCTACCTCCTTGGTTAAATTTCTTTCTAAGTATTTTTGTAGATATTATAAATTAAATTGACGTCTAGATTTTTTTGTCAGCTGTTTAGGTTTTTGTTATATAGAAATGCTCTAGATTTTTGTATTCTGATTTTATTTCCCAAAATTACTGAATTTATTTATCAGATCTAAGTGAGTTTTTTTTTTGGTAGATTCTCTAGGTTTTTCTGAATACACTATTATATCATCTGTAATGACGGACCTTTTTAATCTCTATTTTCCAATTTGATTCCTTTTATTCCTCTTCCTTGACTGATTCCTCTGACTAAAACTTCCAGTCCTGTTTTGAATAGGAGTGGCGAAAGTGGGAATACTTGGTCTTGTTACAGCTATCAGAGGTAGGTCTTGTTTCAGCTTTTCCCCATTCAGCATGATGTTAGCAATGGGTTTCTCATATATAACTGTTATTACTTTGAGATATGTTCCTTCTATGTGCAATTTTCAAGAGTTTTTATAATAAAGTGATGTTAACGTTTATGCTTTTTCTGGGTATTTTTAGATGATCATATATTTTTTTTTTCTTTCATTCTGTTGATGTCATGCTTATTGATTTGCATATGTTGAACCATCCTTGCATCCCTGAGAAAAATTCTACTTGATCATGATGTATTATCTTTTTAATGTTCTGTTGGATTCAGTCTGCCAGTATTTTATTGAGGATTTTTGTCTACGTTCATCAGGAATATGTGTCTGTACTTTTCTTTGTGTGCTGCATCCTTGTCAGGTTTTGGTATTACGATAATGCTGGCCTCATAGAATTAGTTGAGTAGAATTCCTTCCTCTTTCATTTGTTTTAAGTTCTAGGATACGAGTACTGAATGTGCAGGTTTGTTAGATAGGTATACATGTGCCATGTTGGTTTGCTGCACCTGTCAACCCATCATCTAGGTTTTAAGCCCTGCATGCATTAGATATTTGTCCTAATGCTCTTCCTCCATTTTTCCTTCATCCCCCAACAGGCCTTGGTGTATGTTGTGGCCCTCCCTGTGTCCATGTGTTCTCATTGTTCAACTCTCACTCATGAGTAAGAACATGTGGCATTCAATTTTCTGTTCCTATGTTAGTTTATTGAGAAATATGGCTTCCAGCTTCATCTATGTCCCTGCAAAGGACAGGGTACAATCTGACCCAGAAAATGCATTATTGGATATATACCCCCAAAATTATAAATGATTCTACTATAAAGACACATGCACATGTATGTTTATTGCAGCACTATTTACAATAGCAAATACTTAGAACCAACCCAAATGCCCATCAATGATAGAATGGATAAAGAAAATGTGGCACATATACATCATGGAATACTCTTTAATTTTTTGAAATAGTTGGATAAGAATTGGTGTTAGTTTTTCCTTGAAAGCTCAATAAAATTCAGCAATAATACTATCTTGTCCTAAGTCTTTTTATTACTGTTTATGTATCTGTTTCTTATACAAAAACCATGTCATTTTGGTTACTATTCCCTTGTAAGATATTTTAATTATTGGTCTGTTCAGGTTTTCTATTTTTTTTTATTCAATATGGATAGGTCATGTGTATCTAGAAATGCACATGACCTATCCATATTGATGGTAAATATCATTCAGCATTTATCGAAGTGCTGATCTGGTGGTGATAAATTCCCTCAGCTTTTGTTTATTTGAGAAAGAATGTATTTATCCTTCATCTATGAATGATAACTTTGTATCCTTGGCTGGAAGCTTTTTTTTAAAATTTCAGCACTTTGACCATATTATCTAATTCTTTCCTTATCTGTGAGATTTCTACTGAGAAAACTGCTGCTGGTTTGATTCGGGTTTGTTTACAAATGACTAGATGCTTTTCTCATACTTTCTTTAGACTTCTCTCTTTGTGTTTGAACTTTGCCATATTGATTATAATGTGCTGTAGAAAAGACCTTTATGAATTGTGTCTATTTCAGAATTTCTGGGCTTCCTGTGTCTGGATGTAATACCTGTTGGCTTTGATTGTGATTGCATACAATAGCATGTCTTCCATTTGATTTTTTTTTTTTTTTTTTTTTTGGCGTTAACAGGATCAGTGGTGACTGACTTCCTCAGAGGCTTAGAATGAAGATGCTAGTGGAAGCTGTGGTGACAGGGATATCAATTGGGCCAGTCATCAAGCCCCTTTGGTGGCAGTGATCGACCAAGTATACCCATTTTTGGGTCCCAGGGTGGTGTACACTGAAACTGGTGTTAACAGGTGCAGGCAGGCCAATTCTTGAATCTCCCAGCAGCTTTGTCAGATGCAGGCAATGGCAGCAGTGGGCTGGACAGGTAGGAAGGTTCTCATGTCTGTAGGTAGCAGATGTGCCGTGGGTGATAACAGTAGCTATAGTGGGACAACCCAGGCCCTGGACAGTGTTCTCAGATACCAGGGGGAGTGAAACTGGACCAAGAAGACCTTCCTCAGGTCCCCTGATAGTGCATACAGGCACTTTCTGTGTTAGGCAGGTGCAGGGCAGTCTTGAGGCTACTAGCAGAATGCTTGGTGGAGGTAGCAGTTATGCACTGCAGCCCTTCTGTTGGGGAAGGCAGAGCTGATTTCAATGGGAGCAACTGTAGGCAGTCATCTGGGGGGTACACTTCACTTGAGCTTTGATCCTTAAAGTGGCAGCTGCTTAGGACTTGAGATTTTGTGGGACACCTTGTCAGCCCCCTCTCTGCAACAATCTTGTTGCATTTTCTCCAGGAAGCTCCCCATGTTGATTTCAGGGCCCAGTTGGTTCAAAGGGATCGCCCATGGATGTGATAGCGTGGTGAAATATAGACCACTGAGAATCTCCTTTTTCACCACTTGGAGTCTCTCCAAGCTCCCAACAAATCCTAGCCAGGCATCTGCTTTGCTTTCCTATCTTTCCTTGATTTAGGTGTTCCCTGTCACTTCTTTGTTGAATTCCAGTGTCCTCTCTTAGATGATCTATTTTAAGTGTGTTGTTATCTACTCACTATTTTGGTTCTCTTTGTGGAAGAGGCAAGTACCAGATGTATCTAATCAACCATCTTGAAGCTCCTTTCCTACATTTTATATATTTAGATTTAAGTATTCATACCTTTAGTCCACAGTATGTTCACCTTGAAATGGTTAAAAAGATGCAACAAAATTTTAGAGTAGATAACAAAGTCAAAGTTGTATGCTTTATGGAGAATAGTGGGCCATAGACAAATTATCCTGAAAATATATCCTCTTCTACCTCTTACAGGACCAGCTCAAAATCCCATACAACCCACTTCCAAACATCCTTTTAGTTAGAATTCCTAAAATCAGTGCAATTCCATAGGCACATTATATAATCTCCACAGATTTCTGATGCATGTAATATGTATTGTATATGATACATACAATTTATGATGATATATACAATACATATATGTAACCGTACATATATATATACGTGTGTGTGTGTGTCTGATTCCTTAATCAGAAAAAAATTAATTTATCAATTTTTATTAACATGCACAAGGGCCAGGCATTGTGGCTCATGCCTGTAATCCCAGAACTTTGGGAGGCCAAGGCAGGTGGATCACTTGAGGTCAGGAGTTTGAGACAAGCCAGACCAACATGTCCAAACCCCATCTCTACTAAAAATACAAATATTAACCAGGAATGATGGTGCATACCTGTAGTACCAGCTACTTGAGAGACTGAGGCAAGAGAATCACTTGAACTCGGGAGGTGGAGGTTGAAGTGAGCTGAAATTGCATCACTGCATGCCAGTCTGGGTGACAGAGTAAGACTCCATCTCAAAGGAAAAAAAAATCATGAAAGACACTCACTTATTCATTTAATGATGTTCTTATGATACTGAACAGATGATGACAACCAACTTTTCTGTTCTGTCCTCATGGCATTCACAGTCTAATTGAGAACAGAAACACTATACAAACACTTATTAAAAAACATCAATTCCAACTATATTAACTGTCACAACAGAGAGTACAAGATGAGCAACAAAAATGCCATGTCTATGGAATCAAGCAAGGTATTCCTAAGAGGCTAGCACTTAGAGTGACCTACGAAGATCAAATAAAAGATGCTATAAGGAAAAGAGAAGAGAATGGACCTTAAAAACACTTCTGAATTTATATAAGAACATGTCCTGTATTTATAATATAAAAAACAATATATTCTGGTTAATAGCATTTCTCTGCTTATATGTTAATTCGATCATGTGTTGTTACTGACTTGCATTATTACTTCTCTCAGGTCCCATTCAGAGATACCCTATGTTCCAGACTCCCCCCAAAGTGTGGAATGTCAAATAGGTCTGCAATACATGGAGACAACCACATAAAGATGCAAATTTTTGATGAAGAAACCTCCACACTTTTGAACTCAGTATAATATAGATTATTGAAGCAAGCAGGCAGACTGAGAAAAACAAAAGTCTGTTGTGACCCTTGAAGAAAAATAATTTGTGCAAATAACAACTCATCCTAGTCCACCATACTTGTATATTAGGGATATATACTTAATATATCAAGCAACAATAAGGAACAAAAGCAAAAGGGGGTGGCGAGAGACAGAGAGGGTGGGGCAGAGAGAGAGATGGAGGGGTGAGAGAGAGATAGAGAGAGAGAGGTTATTAGTTTGTAACAATCCATTTTAAATATTTAATCTATACACAGAGAGTGTGTTTGAGTAATTTTGGCTCAATAAAATTAAAACATCACTGAATAGTCAGTATGCTTCAAGGGTTAAGAGCATAGATTTTTCTCATTAGATATATTTCTGGTCTTTGCTTCATTACACATGAGCAGTGTGACCCTAACCAAGTTACTTTAACTAAAATGATCTTTGTCATTAAATTGAGAAAAATATTAGATATCACAAGAAATAAGCCTTATAAGAACTAAATGTAAATTGATTAGGATAGTACTTATCACAAATGGACTCAATGTGTGCTACATGAAAAACGCATTTGGTGTAATTAAGTATCACCTTAAGTGCTGAATACAATTTCTCTGGTGCATTAACATAGTCAAATTTACTCTTTCTTTATTCTTGGATATTGTGGGTATTTGCTTTGATGGTAGATGTAAAAAAATTATTGAATGCCATAATGATCCTCAGATATTAGTTCTATATTTATGACAATTTACTAAGGGTAGTTTATAAATTGTGGTATATGACATTTTTAGGCTTCTAATACGTATTTAAAAATTATCAAAAAAATAAAAAGCATGATTGCTGCTTATCCTGCCATTAACAATGTTAAGTACTATTCATTTCAACATTCCTTTCCTAACCTTGAATATTCATGTTCCTTCTGTGTCTAATTTAAGTTTTCTAGTTTGATAGATGAGAATGATACCCCATAGTTTTAATTTAAAATTTTTGGAACAGTAATAAAGTTAAACATTTTCCCAAAAGTACTATTTGAAATTTGATGAGACATTTAAAAAATAGCATGTAGTTATTATGCTCTATGTAGATGGAGTTCAATAGATGTAGTTCTTATGTCGCACTACTTGATTGCCACCTTAAAAATTAATTACTTTTTGTTTATACTTCTTCTCCTTAGATTACAATAAATCATGCCATTCACACAAGTTCTTACAGAGATTTAATTGCTTCTCTGAAAGGTTTGGCTGATACATCAAGCCAGTTCATTAATGCACAGATGATTCCTTCACATTAAGAAAGACACATTGGAGCACCATAAATGTCACGGCAGTTATTACGTACAAAAAGCATAAAATGGCAACCATCAAAAGGTGAACCTTTATTCACTTGAGATCAGAAATAAAACTGCAGTAATTCCTTTGTGTAATAATGGAGAAATATTAGATTATTTTAAGGTCATGCAAGGAGAATCTTTCATTTGTCAACTCTGTCCCTTTGAGGAGAGGAAGGATTTTGTGTGTGTGTGTGTGTGTGTGTGTGTGTGTGTGTGTGTGTGTCTTGATTCTGTTCACACATCAGTCTGCAAGGAAGAGCAGATTTTACCACTGTAATTTATTTGTTTGGATCCTTTTGCTCAGATATTTACTAAGTTTTATTGTTTCCATAAACATTTATATGAGTCTCCCTCCCTTTAATAATTAAGAGTTGCTAGAAAGAATAAAAATTCAAATGTTGTTATATATTTTAAAAAAATTTAAATGTTATAATGGCAATTTTAAAAAGTTAAACATGGGGGTTTGGAAATTCATAATTACTACTAGCTCTGAATTCTAACATAGTGTAATCAATATATAACAATATTTCATTTGACATTAGAAAACTTTCTAATTATTTCTCAAGTACTTACGGGATTACTTAAACATTCATATGTTTATTTAGCTATGTGGTCTTCCTTTAACTGAACAAGAAATGAAATTAAATTACATGTAAATGGATAATTACAATGTACCTTCTCTTAACTTTATCTTGTATCATCAATACCAGCTCAGCCACAGCAGGATAGGGCAACAGTCAGAAAGCAAGGCCCCCTATCTGGGTCCCAGCTCCTAGATAATATTTCTAGACACAGTCTGACCATAAAGGAACATGCTGCCTTCTAGGGAAGAGCCATGACCTCTCAGGATCCATAATCTGCTGACTAAAGTCCCTATGGGGCTTGAATAAGCAGCAGTGATAAAGGTAGTACACTATGGGCCTTGGATGAGTCTCTGAGACCAGCTGGCTTCAGGTACCAGGTCAGCCACAGTGGAGTAGAGCACTAAGCAGGCTCTTGGGATCCCCAATTCCATGCCTTTTCTATTGAAAGACATTTCTGGACCTACCATGGGCCAGAGGGGAGCTCACTGATCTGAAGGGTGAGTACCAGGCCAGGCAGCATTCACCACAAGCTGACTAAAGAGTTCTTGGCCTTAAGGGAACATTGGCAGTAGCCTGACAGTGCTCTCTGTGGGCCTGTGATGATGGTGGTGACAGGGTGAAGTTCCTCTGCCTGTAAAAAAGGGAAAAAAGAATGAAAAGGACTGTATCTCATGGCTTGAGTTACAGCTTGACTACAATACAATAGAACACCAGGAGGACTTGTAAGATTTTTGACTCCAGTTCCTGGCTCCCTGATATCACATCTGGACCTGCTTCGGGTCTCAGGGATCTTAGCACCCTGAAAGGGAAGGCACAAACAGCTGGCTTCACCACCTGCTGATTATAGAAGCACAAGGCATTGAGCAAATACAGGTAGTATCCAGGTACCAGTTACGGCAGGCCTTAGGCAAGACTCAGTGCTGTGCTTGCTTCAGTTCTAACCCAGTAAAGCCCCAGTGGTGGTGGCCACAAAGGTGCTCGTGTCACCCAACTATCAGCTCCAGATGGCACAGAGAGAGAGAAAGAGAGAGACTCTTGCTTGAGTCCACTTGCTTGAGAGAAAGGAAGGAAACTAAAAGAAATTCATGATAATACAGAGAAGAAATTAAGAATCTTATCAGATAAATTTAACAAGGAGATTGAAATAATTTTTAAAAATCAGGCAGAAATTCTGGAGTTAAAACATGCCATTGACAGGTTGAAAAATGCATTATTCTTTTCATAGCAGAATTGTGCAAGCAGAAAAAGTAATCAGTGAGCTTGAAGACAAACTATCTGAAAGTACAATCAGAAGACACAAAGGAAAAAAGAATATAAATTAATAAAGCATGACTATGGAGTCTAGAAAATAGCCCCAAAAGAGCATAACTAAGAATTATTGACCTTAAAGAAGTAAAGATAGAGATAAGGATAAAAAGTTTATTCAAAGGAATAATAACAGAGAACTTCTCAAACTTAGAGAAAGGCATCAATATCAAAGTATGAGAAGGTTATACAACATGAAGCAGATTAACCCACAGAAATCAACCTCAAGGTATTTAATAATCAATCTCCTAAAAGTCATGGATATAGAAAGAATCCTGAAAGCAGTAAGAGCAAAAATAAATAGCATACAATGGAACTCAAATATGTCTGGTGAAAACTTTCCAGTAAAAAGCTTACAGGTCAGTAGAGAGTGGCATGAAATATTTCAAGCACTAATGGAAAAGAAAAATGCTTTTACCCTAGAATAGTGTAACCAGTGAAAACATTTTTTCAAACATGAATGGGAAGTAAATATTTTACCAGACAAATGAAAGATGAGGGATTTCATCATCTCCAGACCTGTTACAAGAAATGATAATGGGAGTACCTCAATGATAAATAAAAGGACATTAATGAGCAATAAGAACTCACCTGAAGGTACAAAACTTACTGATAATAGTAAATATACAGAAAAACACAGAATATTATAACACTTTAAGTTGATGTGTAGACTATCTTTATCCAAGCAAAAGTAGTACCTACAACAGCTATTACAGACATAAACATTACAATAAGATATACATAGAAACAACAAAGCATTAAAACACAAGGGGACAAATTTAAAGTAGGGTTTTATGAGTTTTTTTTTTCTTTTTGCTTGTTTGTATGTGTAGACAGTGTTAATTTGTTACCAGATTAAGATAATGAGTTATGTGATAGTACTTGTTAGCTCATCGTAACTGCAAATCAAAAAACATGAAACAATTACACAAAAACTGAAAAGTAAGAAATTAAATTATACCACCAGAGAAAATCACCTTCACTAAAAGACAGGAAGAAGAAAATAAGAAAGAGAAGACCACAAAACATTCAGAAAACAAAATAACAATTTGGTAGGAGTATGCCCTCACTCATCAGTAATAAATTGCATGTAAGTGGACTAATTTGTCAATCAAAAGGTGTAGAGTGGCTGAATGAATAAATAAACATGGTCCATTGATCTGTTGTCTACAAGAAACACACTTCACCTATAGAGACACACATAGACTGAAAATAAAGGGATAGAAAAAATATTCCATGCCAATGGAAACCAAAAAAGAGCAGGAGCTGCTATTCTTAGACAAAATAGATTTCAAGACAAAAACTATAAGAAAAGACAAAGAAGGTCACTATATAATGATAAAGGGGGTCAATGCAGAGAGAGGATATAACAATTGTAAATATATGTGCACCCAACAGTGGAATACCCAGATATATAAAGCAAACCTTATCACAGCTAAAGAGAGAGACAGACCCCAATTCAGTAATAGCTGGATACTTCAACACCCCACCTTCGGCATTGGACAGATATTCCAGACAGAAAAGGAATACTCTATTTAATACTCTATAAAATCAGACTTAATCTGCACCACAGACCAAATGAATCTAATAGATATTTACAGAACATTTCATCAAATGGTGGATGGATACACATTCTTTTCCTTAGCATATAGATTATTTTCAAGGAAAGATTATATGTTAAGTACGTATTAAAACAAGTATTAAAACATTCAAAAATTGAAATAATGCATCTTCTCTGACCACAATGGAATAAAATTAGAAATCAATAACCAGAGGAATTTTTGAAACTATATAAACACATGAGAACTAGAAAAGCAAGAGCAAGAACAAATCAAACCTGAATTTAGCAGAATAAAAAAAAGCAAAGATTAGAACATAAATAAATGAATTTTAAGTGGCAAAAACAATACAAATATAAATGAAACAAAAGTTGGTTTTTTGAAAAGGTAAGTAAAATTGGCAAACCTTTAGCCAGACTAACTGAAAAGAGAGAGAGAGGTAGAGAGAGAGAGGTAAAGAAAGAGAGAGAGAGATTGAGAGCCCAAATAAATAAAATCAGAGATGAAAAAGAGGACATTATGACTAAAAACACAGAAACTCAAAGGATCATTTGTGGCTACTATGAGCAATTATTTGCCAATCATCTCAAAAATATGAAAGAAATGAATAAATTCCTAGACATATACTGGCTACCAAGACTAAACCATGAGGAAATCCAAAAGCTGAACAGACCAAAAATAGGTAACAACATTGACATTATAATAAAAAGTCTCCTGGCAAAGAACAGTCGAGAATCCCATGATTTCATCACTGAAATCTATCAAACATTTAAAGAAGAATAAATACCAATTCTACTTCAGCTATTCTGAAAAGTAGAGGAGGAGGAAATACTTTCAAACTCATTATATGAGGCCAGTATATATCCTGATACCAAAACCAGACATAGACACATCAGAAAGAGAAAACTATGAGCCAATGTGGCTGATAAATATTAATGCAAAAATTCTCAACAAAATATTAGCAAATCAAATTCAGTAATACATTAAAAAGATCATTCATTATGACCAAATGATATTTATCCCAGGGATGCAAGGATGATTCAACATAAGCAAATCAATCAATGCAATACATCATATCAGCAATATAAAGGACAAAGTAATATGATCATTACAATTGAGGCTGAAAAAGCGTTTCACAAAATTCAAGATTTCTTCTGCATAAATACCCTAAAAAAATTGGATGTAGAAGGGACATATGTCAACATAATAGAAGCCATATATGACAGGCTCATAGCTAGTTATATACTGAATGATGAAAAAGTGTAAGTTCTATGAACATTGCAATTGAGGCTGAAAAAACATTTGATAAAATTCAACATTTCTTCTGGATAAATACCCTACAAATGCTCAGTATGGAAGGAACACATGTCAACATAATAGACGCCGTATATGACAGTGCTATATGGCCAGTTTCATGCTAAATTAGGAAAAACTGAAAACCTTTCTTCTAAGATCAGGAACATGACAAGGATGCCAATTTTCAACATTATTACTCACCATAATACTGGGGAAGTGCTAGCTAGAGCAATCAGACATGAGGAAGAAATAAAGTACACTCGAGTTGGGAAGGAAGAAGTCAAATTATCCTTCTTTTCAGATAATATGATCTTATATTTGGAAAAACCTAAAGATTCAATCAAAAATCTATTAGCACTGAAGAATGAATTCAGTAAAGTTGCAGGATACCAAATCAACATACAAAAATCAGTAACATTTCTATATGTCAACAGTGAACAATCTGAAAAAGGAATCAATAAATTAATACCATTTACAGTAGCTACAAATAAAATACCTAAGAATAAACTTAACTAAAGAAATGAAAGGTATCTACAATGAAAACTATAAAATACTGATGCAAATTGAAGAAGACAAAAAAATGGAGAGTTTGTGTTCATGGATTGGAGGACTCAATATAGTTAAAATGTCCGTACTACCCAGAGCAATCTATAAACTTAATGCAGTCCCAATCAAATTGCCAATGAGATTCTTCACAGATATAAAGAAAAAAAAATCTAGAATTTATAGGAAACCACAGAAGACCCAGAATAGCCAAATCTATTCTTAATAAAAAGGACAAAACTGGAGAACTCACATTACCTGACTTTATACTACAGAGCTATAGTAAACAAAATGTCACGGCACTGCCATAAAAACAGATACACAGATCGGTGGAACAGAATGGAGAACTTAGAGATGAATCCGTAAATCTACAGCGGACTCATTTTTCAGAAAAGTGTCAAGAACATACATTAGAGACAGAACAGTCTGTTTAATAAACAGTGCTGGGAAAAAAAATCCATATACATTTTTTGCCGTATACAAAAATCAAATTAAATTGGATTAAAGAGAGTCAGGTGTGGTGGCTCACACCTGTAATCCCATCATTTTGGAAGGCCAACTACGACAGATCACAAGGTCAGGAGTTGGAGACCAGACTGGCCAACATGGTAAAACCACATCTCTACTCAAAATACAAAAAATTAGCTGGGCTAATTTTTAATTAGCTGGGCATGGTGGTGTGTGCCTATAATGCCAGCTACTCTGGAGGCTGAGATAGGAGAATCTCTTGAACCCAAGAGGCAGAGGTTGTGGTGAGTGGAGATCACACCATTGCGCTCCAGCCTGGGTGACAGAACAAGACTCCATTTCAAAAAAAAAATTAAAATTAATAAATTGGATTAAAGACTTAAATTTAAGGTTTCAAACTGTGAAAATATTACAACAAAACATTGAGGAAACTTTCCAGGACACTAAAGTGGGCAAAGTCTTCTTCAGTAATAACCCGCAAGAACAGACAAGCAAAGCAAAACTAAACAAATGGATTACATCAAGTTAAAAGGTTTCTGTACAGCAAAGGAAACAATCAACAAAATATTGACACAGCCCTCAGATTGGTAGAAAACTACCAATTTTCTACCAATTAGACGGGTAGTTGCAAACTACCCGTCTAATAAGGGATTGATAGCCAGAATATATAAGGAGCCAAAATAACTCTATAGAAATAAAAACTAATAATCCAATTAAAAAATGGGAAAAAATACCTGAATAGACATTTCTCAAAAGAAGACATACACATGAAAACAGATAACATGAAAAGTACCTCAACATCATTGATCATTAGAGAAATGAATATCAAAACTGCAATGTGATACAATTTCATCCCAGTTAAAATGACTTTTATTCAAAAGTTGACAGTAGCCAATGCTGTTGAAAATGTGGAGAAAAGGGAACCCTTGTGTATTGTTGGTAGGAATACAAGTAAGTGCAACTACTGTAGGAAAGAGTTTGGAGGTTCCACAAAAATCTAGAGCTACCATATGATGGAGCAATTTCACTGCTAGTTGTATGCTCAGGAGAAGGAAATTAGTATACTGAAGAGATGTCAGCACTATTTATTGCAGCACTATTCACAAGAGCCAAGATTTGTAAATTACCTCATTCACTGATGAATAAGAAAAATGTGGTACATATACACAATAGAGTACGATTCAACTGTCAAAAAAAAAAAAAAAATGAGATCCTCCCATTTGCAACAACATGGATGGAACTGCATGTCATTATTTTAAGTGAAATAAGCCAGGCACAGAAATACAAACTTCACATACCTCATGTATTTGTGAGAGCTAAAAATTAAGATAAATGAACTCATAAAGCTAGAAATAGAAAGATGGTTTTACTAGGGGCTGGGAGGGCTGTTGGGGACATGGGGGAAAACTATGGATGGGTACAAAAAGTTGTTAGAAAGAATAGATAAGACCTAATATTTCTAGTATGACAGGGTGACTATAGCCAACAATAATTTAATTGTACATTTTAAAATAACTAAATAAATGTAATTGTATTGTTCGGACCAATAATAAAATGCTTGAGGTGATATATACCCCATTTACTCTGATGTGATAATTACATAATGCATGTTCCTATGAAAATATCTTATGTAACTTATAAATATATATACCTCATTTGTGCTTCAAAAATTAAAAATTAAAAAAAATAAAAGAAAATTTATGCCCTCCTAACAACTTCTGTAAAGATAGTTGACTATTACAATGTCACTCTAAAGTTAATTTAATTGTTCTGTGTAAAAACATTTGAGTGAGCATAATATATTATTGATTAAAATATCTGAATGTCCTACATGCCGGGAATACATAGGGGACCAAATTGATGAAAGCCTACTTTTCCAAACTTTACAATCTATGCAAACAAAGAATAAACAACATATGTATGGAAAACTTATCATAAACTAGATGTATAACTATTCTATAAAGAAAAGAAGTGATATAAGCAGGTAGGAACTAGGAATTTGAACAGTGTGGCTTTACACTGAGTGATATAGGAAGGCCTTGCCAAGAGTATAGTCCTTGAACACAGCCATGAAATTTCCAGTAGAAAATGGTTCTAGAAAGGTCTTTGAGGAGATACAAAGACTCTGTGGCATCATGATTCTTGATCATCCTATGAAAAAAGTAGTTCAATTTTTCTGAAATAAAGTGAATGAATGGCAGAAAAATAGGATACAAAGTAAGAAAATTTGTGGAAAGGCAATACCATGAATTTTAGTTAAATTCATATTTTGGGATGACAAGAAAATATTTTAATGGACCTCATTTTTTACAGTGCTTCATTTTTATAAACTTAAAAAACATAAAGTAAAATTTAGTAGATATTTATTCATCATAGCTATTGAAATGAGAAATTCAAAATAAGTTTAAAATAATGTGCAGGTAATGTTAAACATATTAAAATTTGAATTTTAATATATTAAATTTAAATACTAATACAATGTGAAACAGACATTTTTGCTAATATTAAATGTTGGATAATATAATGAAAATATTTTCTAATACAAATTTCAATTGTTTTTACTTACATGAGATTCAGTTTGTTTTTTTGTTTCAGAACTTGATGGAAACTATTTGCATTATCATTCTTATTGTCATTACTTTTTCAAAAGTGAAGTTATTTTCATCACATGTGAAAGATACCAATGAGTTAACCCATTTAATAAAGTGTCATACGGATATAAAACAGCCAAACCGTATCAGTGATTTGGCTGTGTCCTCACCCAATCTCATCTCGAATTGTAGTTCCCATAATTCTCACATGTCATAAGAGAGACCAGGTAGGGAAAATTGAATCATGGGGGCAGTTTCCCCTAACCTATACTCCTGATAGTGAGTTAGTTCTCATGAGATCTGATAAGAGGCTTCCTCCTTTGCTGGGCACTTACTTCTCCTTGCTACCATGTGAAGAAAGGTATGTTTTCTTCCCCTTTCACCATGATTGTAAGTTTCCTGAGACCTCCCTAGTCCTGCAGAACTGTGAGTCAGGTAAAACTCTTCCCTTTGTTAAACTACCCAGTCTCAGGCAGTTCTTTATAGCAGCCTGAGAATGGGCTGATACAGTAAATTTGTATTGGTAGAGTGGGGTGCTACTATAAGGATACCCAAAAATGTGGAAGCGACTTTGGAACTGGGTAACAGGCAGAGGTTAAAACAGTTTGGAGAGCTCAGAAGAAGACACGATAATGTAGGAAAAATTGGAACTTCCTAGATACTTGCAGGGCCCAGAAGACAGGAAGATATGGAAAAGTTTAGAACCTCCTAGAGGTTTGTTGAATAGCTGTGACCAAAATGCTAATATTGATATGGACAAGATCAGGCTGAAGTGATTTCTGATGGAGATGAAGAACTTGTTGAAAACTGGAGCAAAGTTGGCTTGCTGTGCTTTATCAAAGAGACTGGCAGCTTTTTGCCACTGCCCTAGAGATGTGTAGAACTTTGAACGTGAAAGAGGCGATTTGGGGTATCTGGAGGAAAAAGTTTCTAAGTGGCAAAGCTTTCAAGAGGAAGCAGAGCATAAAAGTTTGGAAAATTTGCAACCTGGTGATGCAAGAGAGAAGAAAACCCATTTTCTGAGAAGTTCAGGCTTGCTGCAGAAATTTGCATAAATAACAAAGAGCCAAATATTAATCACCAAGGCAATGTGGAAATGTCTCCAGGACATTTCAGGGACTTTCATGGCAGCCCTTCCCATCACAGGCCTGGTAGTGTAGGAGGGAAAAATAGTTTCCTAGGTCAGGTCCAGGGACCCACTGCTCTATGCAACCTCCAGACATGGTGCTTTGCAACCCAGCTGCTTCAGCTCCAGCTGTGGCTAAAAGGGGCCAATGTACAGCTCAGGCCATGGCTTCACAGTGTGCAAGCCCAAGCCCTGGCAGCATACATGTGGTGTTAGGCCTGCAGGTACACAGAAGTCAAGAACTGAGGTTTGGGAATCTCTGCCTAGATTTCAGAGGATGTATATAAATGCCTGTGTGTCCAGGTAGAAGTTTGATGCATGGCAGAGCCCTCATGGAGAACCTCTGCTAGGGCAGTTCAGAAGGAAAACATGGGATTGGAGCCCCCACAAAGAGTCTCCACTGGGGCACTGCCTAGTATGGCTGTGAGAAGAGAGCCACCATCCTCCAGACCCCAGAATGGTGGATAACCAATAACTTGCACCATGCGCCTGGAAAAGCTTTAGACACTCAATGCCAGTCCATAAAAGAAGCCAGGAGGCAGAGCTGTGCCCTGCAAAACCAGAGGAGTAGAGCTTCCCAAGGCTGTGAGAGCCTATCTCTTGCATCAGCATCATCTGGATGTGAGATATGTAGTCAAAGTAGATTGCTTTAGAGATTTAATATTTGACTGCCCTACTGGATTTTGGACTTGCATGGAGCCTAGAGCCCCTTCATTTAGGTCCATTTGAAATGCATGTGTTTACCCAAAGCCTGTACCTCCATTGCATCTATGAAGTAACTAACTTGCTTTTGATTTTACGGGCTCATAGGTGAAAGGGACTTGCCTTGTCTCAAATGAGACTTCGGACTTCGAATTTTGAGCTAATGCTGGAATGAGTTAAGATCTTAGGGGACTTGAAGTAGCAACTTCTCTGCTCCTTCTGGAATCTCTCCCTGGTTCAGCCCACCTGCCTCCACTCCTGCCTCCAGCATGTCCATCAGGGTGACACAGAAGTCCTACAGGGTGTCCACCTCTGGTCCCGGGTCCTTCAGCAGCCGCTCCTTCACGAGTGGGCCCAGTGCCCCCTCGAGCTCCTCGAGCTTCTCCCCAGTGAGCAGCACTGGCTTCCACGGTGGCCTGGGTGCAGGCTATGCTGGGGTCAGTGGCATAGGCATGGGAGGCATCACCGCCGTCACCATCAACCAGAGCCTGCTGAACCCCACTAAGCTGGACGTGGACCCCAACATCTAGGCCATGCATACCCAGGAGAAGGAGCAGATCAAGACCTTCAACAAGTTTGCTTCCTTCATCGACAAGGTGCGGTTCCTGGAGCAGCAGAACAAGATGCTGGAGACCATGTGGAGCCTCCTGCAGCAGCAGAAAATGGCTAGGAGCAACATGGACAACATGTTTGAGAGCTACATCAACAACCTGAGGTGGCACCTGGATACTCTGGGCCAGGAGAAGCTGAAGCTGGAAGCAGAGCTTGGCAACATGCAGGGGCTGGTGGATGACTTCAAGAACAAGTATGAGAAAGAGATCAATAAGCGTACAGAGATGGAGAATGAATTTGTCCTCATCAAGAAGGATGAGGATGAAGCTTACATGAACAACGTAGAGCTGGAGTTTCACCTGGAAGGACTGACTGACGAGATCAACTTCCTCAGGCAGTTGTACGAAGAGGAGATCCGGGAGCTGCAGTCCCAGATCTCCGACACCTCTGTGGTGCTGTCCATGGACAACAGCCGCTCCCTGGACATGGACAGCATCATCGCTGAGGTCAAGGCACAGTACAAGGAGATCGCCAATCGCAACCGGGCTGAGGCAGAGAGTTTATACCAGATCAAGTATGAGGAGCTGCAGAAGCTGGCTGGGAGGCACGGGGATGACCTGCGGCATAGGAAGACTCAGATCTCCGAGATGAACCGGAACATCAGCCGGCTCCAGGCTGAGATTGAGAGCCTCAAAGGCCAGAGGGCTTCCCTGGGGGCCGCCATTTTAGATGCTGAGCATGGAGGGGGGCAGGCACTCAAGGATGCTCTGTGCCAAGCAGCAGCAGCAGCTGGAGGAAGCCCTGCAGAAGGCCAAGCAGGACATGGCACGGCAGCTGCGTGACTACCAGAAGCTGATGAACGTCAAACTGACCCTGGACATCGAGATCGCCACCTACGGCAAGCTACTGGAGGGCGAGGAGAGCCGGCTGGAGTCTGGGATGCAGAACATGAGTATCCGCACAAAGACCACCAGTGGCTATGCAGGTGGTCTGAGCTCTGCCTGTGGGGGCCTCACAAGCCCCGGCCTCAGCTACAGCCTGGGCTCTAGCTTTGGCCCTGTTGCAGGCTCCACCTTCAGCTGCACCAGCTCCACCAAGGCTGTGGTTGTAAAGAAGATTGAGACCCGCGATGGAACGGGAGACCGACCCGACGTTCAGCCCTAGCCCTCAGCCCACCCCCGGGGAGTTTACTGCCTGGGGACCCCCCTTGCCCATGCCTCCAGGTGCAAAACAATGCAATTGGCTTTTTTTTTTTTTTTTTTTTTTTTTTTGGTCCAAAATAAAATCTCAGCTAGCTCAAAGATCTTAGGGGACTCTTGGAAAGGCATGATTGTGAACTGTGAGGACATGGGATTTGGGAGTGGCCAGGGGTGGAATTATATAGTTTGGCTGTGTACCTAGCCAAGTCTCATCTTGAATTGTAGTTTTCATAATCCCCACATATTGTGGGTAGGACCAGGTAGAGTTAACTCAGTCATAGTACCTGTTTCCCCCATGCTGTTCTCCGTGATAGTGAGTTAGCTCTCACAAAGTCTAATGGTTTTATAAGGGGCTTCTACCTTTGCTGAGTACTTGCTTTTTCTCTCTGCCACCACGTGAAGAAGGACGTGTTTGCTTCCCTTTCTGCTATGATTGTAAGTTTCCTAACGTCTTCCCAGCTCTGTAGAACTGTGAGTCAATTAAATGCCTTTCCTTTTTTTAAATTACCCAGTCTCAGGTAGTTCTTTATAGCAGCATGAGAATGGACTAATCCACATAGGGTATGGTACTGAGTGTTTAAAATAATTTCTTAAAATTTTTCTTATTATGATATATGACTGACTTTTATAACAAAAAAGTGGTTCATACTCAATTGTACAAAAGCATAATCTAACCAATATTACTTTGTCTTTGTCCCAAAATACAGTCTTTAAGTACTTTTGACTTTGTCCTAAGTACACTGATGTGTAATTACTTAAGATGACTTAATTTTCAGAATATTTGTTTCTATTTAAACCACTAAGTAAATGTTCTTTGTACAGCTACTCTTGACCTCACTTGATCTTTACTTTTCTCAGAAGTAATCATAAATTCAAAGGAAAACTTACCTGTGGGCACTGAATTTATTCATTTACCTTTCTAATATAATGGACATTTGTGTGATTCAAAATGTATTACATTGAATTTTATTAGGCTAGGATTAAAAAATCAAATATAACACTATCTGTTAATGAATTCACAAATGCCAGAGAATAGGTCACTTGCAGAATCCATAGATACTCCAGAAGTAGTGATTCTATATTTGAAAAACACTTGACTTATCATCTTATGTGTGGAGTTGGATGTCATATTCTTCCTGCAGTTTTAAAATAAATGGTACTGGGCTGGAAAGTTTTATACAACCAAGCATATTTCAGTCAAATCAGCAAATTAATTTCCTTTTGCCTTTATATTAAAGGCATATTGCTTTCATTGATAATAGCAAAGAATGAAGCTTATTTTGTAAGACTTACCTTCCAAGAGATGAGATCGAAAGAAAAATTGAATGAAGGTTAAGCCAATGGCACATAAAGCAATTACCTTTTGAACTCCTTAGTCTAGCACATTTTTTCAAAGAGTAATCTGTGAAGTTTGCAGTGCTAACAGGATCACTGTGGTGACTAAGTTAAAATCCACATTAGACTTCTCAAGGTATTTTCACCGGACAGCTAAAGCAATGTCATGAGTACAATGGAAGCTGACCCATCATTAGACAGAAGTTAGCTAAATTTTCTACCACATGGATAGACTAGAACAGTCACAAGTCTCACTAAACTTCTAAGAAAGATAAATTTTTTTAATGTTTTTCTAGCATCATGCAAAATAGTACAACTCAAAGTGAATGTATCAATACCTGAATAAAAAATGGCCTAAAATGAAACAATTCAAATATTATATAACATCTGAAAAATGTGGCAGAGAACTCACTAAACATAAAACATTAAAGCTAATAAAAAATTTCTGGATTATACAGCTACTGGTAATATTATCTGTATGTTATAAAGCTGTTCAACATTTTATCACAATAATATTGAACCCTTGTGGAAGTCAGACTGTGTAAAATCTCTCTGATTTCTTTCTCAGAACCTGGTATGGTTGGGCTATTCTAGGCTTAGGTGGTTGGTGTTAGTCAAGTGATTTGTGATTTCCATAGATCATCAGAAACTGAAAGCGTTGTGGATCAAAATAAAACATCTAAGAACCAAAACATGATATGCCATCTTCTTTCTCTCTGCCAGAATAACCAGCAATGTTCCAGAAAATATCTGCTCTCTCACCCTGGCCCCAACTTGCAGAATATAAAAGGCAGAGTTCCGAGCCTGCCCAAGATGAACAGGTGGCATAGACAAGAAATATACCACTCTTATATTTTGTATATGTTTGTTTCTTACCAAACCACATATCCAAAGCTACTAAGTGATGTAATTTGTATTTTTAAAGAAGCTCATTTAGGGCTTTTTTTATTCTAAATAATTTCTAAAACTTCCACTTTTTTACTTTTGAAGTATCCAATATAAAATCTAGATACCAGGTTTGTCAAAGATCAGATGGTAGTAGATATGTTGTGTTGCCTCTGAGGCCTCTGTTCTGTTCCATTGGTCTATATATCAGTTTTGGTACCAGTACCATGCTGTTTTGATTACTGTAGCCTTGTAGTATAGTTTGAAGCCCGGTAGTGTGATGCCTCCTACTTTGTTCTTTTTGCTTAGTATTGACTTGGCTATGCGGGCTCTCTTTTGGTTCCATATGAAGTTTAAGGTGTTTTTTTCCAGTTCTGTGAAGAAGGTTATTGGTAGCTTGATGGGGATAGCGTTGAATCTGTAAATTACTTTGGGCAATATGGCCATTTTCACGATATTGATTTTTCCTAATCATGAACATGGAATGTTTCTCCATCTGTTTGTGTCCTCTCTTATTTCATTGAGCAGTGGTTTGTAGTTCTCCTTGAAGAGGTACTTTACGTTCCTTGTTAGCTGTATTCCTAGATATTTTATTCTCTTTGTAGCAATTGTGAATGGCAGTTCATTCTTGATTTGGCTCTCTTTAAGTCTGTTATTGGTGTATATGAATGC
>NW_022436951.1:13796503-13845378 GCF_009761245.1 Sapajus apella
TCCAGAATTTACAAAGAACTAAAACAGATTTACAAGAAAAAAAATAAACAAGTCCATTCAAAAGTGGGCAAAGGATATGAACAGACACTTTACAAAAGAAGACATACATGAGGCCAAGAAACATGTGAAAAAATGCTTACCATCACTGGTCATTAGAGAAATGCAAATCAAAACTACATTGAGATACCATCTCATGCCAGTTAGAATGGCGATCATTAAAAAATCTGGAGACAACAGATGCTGGAGAGGATGTGGAGAAATAGGAACACTTTTACACTGTTGGTGGGAGTGTAAATTAGTTCAACCATTGTGGAAGACAGTGTGCTGATTCCTCAAGGACCTAGAAATAGAAATTCCATTTGACCCAGCAATCCCATTACTGGGTATATATCCAAAGGATTATAAATCATTCTACTATAAGGACACATGCACACAAATGTTCATTGCAGCACAGTTTACAGTAGCAAAGACTTGGAACCAACCCAAATGCCCATCGATGATAGACTGGACAGGGAAAATGTGGCACATATACACCATGGAATATTACGCAGCCATCAAAAACGATGAGTTTGTGTCCTTTGTATGGGCATGGATGAATCTGGGAGCCATCATTCTCAGCAAACTGACGCAGGAGCAGAAAATCAAACACCACATGTTCTCACTCATAGGCAGGTGTTGAATAATGAGAACACATGGACACAGGGAGGGGAGCACTACACACTGGGGTCTGTTGGAGGGAAATAGGGGAGGGACAGCAGGAGGTGGGGAGTTGGCGGGGGGATGGCACGGGGAGAGATGCCAGATATAGGTGAGGGGGAGGAAGGCAGCAAATCACACTGCCACGTGTATACCTATGCAACAATCTTGCATGTTCTTCACATGTACCCCGAAACCTGAAATAAAAAAAAAAAATCTAGATACCAAATTCAAATCAATTTTATTTTGTCAAATAAGACATAGATTTTGCAAATTACATATGCAAACTGTAGCAATCTTATATATTTTGTTATTTATCTCAAAAACATATTTTTCTGATTCTCCTTTGGAATATCAGATAATATTAAGAATATAATAATATTATTCTTTATAGTCCTGTTAGGTTTTATAATTGTTTAAACGTTTATAGATAAAAATCAAAATTAACAAGGAGCTAACCACTAGTTTTAGAAAATGTTGAATTTGATATTTGTTTATAGTTTGCTATTGTTATTAATACAATTTATTTTCTCTGGAACAAATAATTTCGAATCTAGACTTTACTCCAAATCGTGTCTTACCTGAAGAAAATGCTAAATACTGAGATTTTATTATTGATTAAATACTCAAAAAAAGTTGACATAAGTGGTAGCTACAATATGAAACAATATTGAGAGATTAGAAATATAAAATTAAAATCTAATTTTAATTTTATAACATATATATTTTAATTATATTATTTTATATATTATAATAATATATAATAAATATATATATATTTAATTATATCTAATTTTAATTAGATTTTAATTTTATATTTATAATCTCTCAATACTCTATATATTGTCAATCTCAGAAAGGAATTACAACCAACATCTTTATACTTATGTCTATAAATAATTCAAAGAATTTATTTGCTGATAAGGAGAATCATGATTATAAAAGAGGTAAAAAGAATACTATTTTTCATGTACTTCCATGGAAAGCATACATATAGATATATTCTACTTGGAAGTAAGTGTAACACAACACTGAACAGAATCTGGGTTATATCTTTGTTTACTTAAGCACAAATAAACTGAAAAATGTGCTGCAGAGCTCACAAAGAATATCATTATTGCCTTGGAAAAAGGGATAAAGAGTCTTCTAACATCCCTATTTTTCTCTAGTTTAGAAATACAGAATTTAAGCCAACACAAAAGGAAGTAATTACAGGTTATATGTTCTCGGGTTGGGGATATTTACCCAACCTCTTCATTCATTCAGCTGAATGAAACAAAGTAAGTATAAATGAAAGTGAGAAGCAGCATACATAATCTAGAGAAATAGAGTACCTGTATTCACAGCATCAGAAGCATTTTATAGAGAAAATTATAATTCCAAAATATTGATTCTTATTAACAAAAAACAAAACTACACAGACTTTAAATTCACTCAAAGAATGATACATATCAAAACACCTTGGAAACAAAACACAGGTTTATTGCACCAGTCCCAACCTAAAATATAATGTTTCTGTAAAATTCAATTTTAATACGTTTATTAAGTGTTTCTTACATGTCTAGAAGATTGTCTCTTCACTGGGATAGAACTTACCATACTTTTCAAACTCCCATGAAAGTAGAAAAAGTGCTTCCTACTTTGTGCAAGAAACACATCTAAAGATTTATATGTATGAAAGAAGAAAAATGTGAAAATGGTAGATATGAGATGTAAATGTGTAAATACACAACCTAGAAATGACAGAAGTTTTACAATAAAATAATCAAATTAATCAGAAATGATCATAGGCTTAAATATTTTCTGGTTAAAAAATGTGTCAGACTTGTCTGTAGTAATGCAACTGTATTAGAAATAAAAAGCTTTCAATGAAAGCTTAACATACATCAATCAAGGTATCTTCGAGCTATGAAATTTATAATTCTGTAGTTTTAAAAAGTTTTTTCAAGAGACAGCAAGAGCTCAACTGAAAGTTTGGGAATGGTGAACATGTATTCTTGGTAATTTTTTCAACTTTTATTTTAAGTTCAGAAATACATGTGCAGGTTTCTGACATAGGTGAACTTGTGTCATAGAGGATTGTTGTACAGATTATTTTATCACCCAGATATTAAGCCTGGTACACATTAGTTATTTTTCCTGATCCTCTCTCTCCTCTTACCTTATACCCTCTGATAAGCCCCAGTGTGTGTTGTGCTCCTCTATGTGTCCATGTGTTATCCCACTTATAAGTGAGAACATAAGGTATTTGTTTTTCTGTGTTAGTTTGCTAGGGATAATGGCCTCCATTCATGTTTGTGCAAAGGACATGATCTCATTGTCTTTTATGGATGCATAGTATTCCATGGAATACAGTATATGCCATATTTTCTTTATCCAGTCTATCATTGAGGGGCATTTAGGTTGATTCTATGTCTTTGCTATTGTGAATAGTGTTGCGTGAACATAGGCATGCATGTGTCTTATAAGAGAATAATTTGAATTCCTTTGGATACATATCTAGAAATGAGATTACTGGGTCAAATGGTAATTCTGTCTTTAGGTGTCGCAGGAATTGCCACACTCTCTTCCACAATGGTTGAATTAAAGGCTTCTAAATAGCAAAAGAAACTATCAACAGAGTAAACAGACAACGTACATTTTTTTTTTTGCAAATTTTGCATCTGGCAAAGGCCTATTATCCAGCATCTATAAGGAACTTAAACAAATTTACTTTTAAAAAAACTCTAAAAAAGGTGGGTAAAAGACATGAACAGTCACTTTTCAAAAGAAGACATATACTCAGTCAACAATTATATGAAAAACAGTTCAACATCACTGATAATTAGAGAAATGCAAATTAATACCACAGTGAGATACTAGTCCACGCCAGTCAGAATGGCTATCATTAAAAAGTAAAAAAAAAAAAATAACAGATGCTGGAGAGGTTGTGGAGAAAAAAGAACACTTATACACTGTAGGGAGAGTGTTAATTTATTCTTGGAGTTTTTATTTAGAATAGGGCTGAGCTATAACCTGTTATAGGAATATTCACATTGCAGGGAAAGTAGTTTGTAAAATTTCTGTCATCTAGTTTTCAAGTATATTTATATTTATCAAATGCAGTTATACTTATTATTACTGTTAAAATAATTTGTGCATGGCAAATTTATAATAAGGTCTTAATATACAAACAGGAAGTCTTTTATGAAATATGCATAATGGCTGTCAGAAATTTGGTCAATGAAGACAAGCTAGTCTCTTTTGTCATAAGGTCATTGGATGTTTCTATTTTAGTTTTGTCTAGGTAACTTGAACTCAAGTTACAAATAACAAATTATTATAAGGTAATAATTTGCTCCTTATTACTATTGAATAAGTCTATAATAAATGACCAGGTAAAGAATAACTGCTATGATTTTATGAAGAGAGTATTGTGAGGAATAAGCTTCTTACCTGAGCTTAAGAGCATGAAGGTAAAACATAAGGGCAATGATCCGTGACCTCAAGGTGGTGTTTATTCATATTTCGGCTTATTGTTTTAGGATGTTGTATTTTATAGGATAAAAGTAAAATCTTGTGAACATTTGTAGTCATTAAGAACAGTGCATGTTATTTTGGTTGCGCTTGTTTGATCTTTGTCCTCTCATTAACCTCTTTTCATATTTACTCAGTTGTGTAGCAAATGATGGTTTCATAATTTATCTTTCACTCCTTTTTATCTGGCCACTTGAGAAAAAATTAGGTCAGAAAAGACAGTTAAGCTTTTGAAGTTGTTATAATAGGATAGAGTTTGACAGGTGAAAAAACCAAGGGAGGTCTAATTCAAATTCACAGAGTATCTGACTAAAGCAAAATAATAGGTCTAGCACAGAGGAATCCAAACTAGTAACTGAATATCTTGGCAATGCATATGTTAGGCTATGATTAAAAATGCAAATGTCCTGAAGGAATTAGATCATCAGTATATACTTGTTTGTATATTGGTCATTCCATTTGATTCAACTTGTACAGTCAGTTTTGATATTATATTAAAATCATACAGGGAACCAAAAATACACTCAAGTTAAATAGGTATTTTAAAAGTACAAAATTCTTAAAGTCATCTATCAGTCACTCATGGGAGTAATGGCTTTTATACATCTAAACAATGTCTTTCATTTTTTTCTATATTTTTGACATCTTTAACATGAGTATGTAAAGTCATATCTGTTAGTTTTCACTGTAAAAAAGTGATGCTAAACCCTAGTGGTTTACTTTCATAACGGCATTGTTTCCCCCCAATAATCTGTTGGTCGAGGTGTAAGTGATTTCATTTTGGCTTACTCATGTGTCTGTGGTAAGCTGATGGGTTACTTAACACTGGGTTGTCTCCAGCAGATTCATTTATGTATCCAGTGTTTGATTAGTTATTAGCTAGCATGATCAAACGCCTGGATGTGGATTTCATATCATAAGATTCTATCAGCCTAGTCTGGACAGCAAGGTTCCAAGAAGGCTACGCAAAGTGTGAAAGGTCTCTTGATACCCAGGTTCAGAATTGGCAAACTGTCGTTTTGGCTGCAATATATTGGCCAAAGCAAGCCACAAGATCAGTGCATATTTAACCTTCTCTTAATGTGAGGAATTTCAAAACTAAATTGTAATAAACTATGGATACAGGGAGTATTCACAATGCGTAATTGTATGTGTAGGCATGTTTGGTTCGTATATGAATATGTGTGTGTGTGTGTATGTATATTTATATATGTATATATATGTAAATATATATATATGAGCACATGTGGTTGTGTTCCTTTAAATAAGTTGATAATTATATGGTTTGCAAAGAAAAAAAAAAGTTTTCTCCTTCCTCTTTTGTTGATGTACAACTCTTAAGTGTTGACCCAGGACACAACTAATCCAGTTAACAACATATTACCCAGTAGTTTTGAGCAGATGCTAAAGGTCACACTGTTAGAAATTACAAATACAAATTAGTAATAGAAATCCCTCAGGATAAAGATTTCTGGTCATAGAAATGATCAATATTTAGTGATTTTGGTCTCTCTACCTTTGCTATCCAACACAAGCATTTTCAATGTAGTGACTATTTGATTTGGGGAAGCAGAGGATAAGTTAAAAGACACGACATGTTGTGAGTTACTATAATTTGGAAGTCAGGCTTTGGAAGTAGGATAGATTGAATACAAAAATGGTGCCATTTCTCCAATGCTACTTGTATTCACATGTGTTACCATGTCACCCCACAGCTTCTGTGTTCACTGTGGTAAAGGCTATTTTCGTACCCTCTGTGCTGTGTGACCTCTTTTGTCCAATGGAATGGGACAGAAATTAAGCTGTGCCAATTCTGAGTCTAGTGCTCAGTAGACTGTGTATCTTTCCCCTCTCTTAGGACCCTTACCTCCTCTGTGTGAACACTCTAACCTGTCCTACTGGAGGATGAGAAATCATGGTGATGAATGTCAGGTCAGTTCAGCTTTCCCAGGTAAGGTCCAAGACTTGTGAAAGAGCCAGGCTAAGATTAGCACAGCTGACTGCATACAGTATGCTAGGTCATCCCTAGAATTGTCAGTTAAGGAAGTGGTTTTAAGGAACTAACTGTTGGATGTATTTTACGAGCAATAATGGCTGGATGATTAGGAACATTGATCCACTGCAAAGTATCTTCAACAGTTATACCAGTCAAATTATGTTGTATGTATGACCTATGGCCTACAGTTAAAAGAGGAGATGATAAAACATTGTGATAAAATTAATAAAAATAATCTCAACTATATGTTTATAGATGAAAATTATTTTTTTAAAAACTAGTGCCTAAAGAAATATCTTTATCACATGATTGCTAATGAACTAATGTATATTAATTAAATATAAAATGGCCAACCTGTTTCATGACTTTGTGAGGAAGACAATAAAAATACACTCTATGATTCTATTTTCTAACATATACTTAAGAGATATTTAAAATATTGTCATCAAATTAAGTTTACATAAGGCTATTTTCACAAGTTTTGAGCCTCACCTGATTTCTTACCAGTATTAATTGAAAATGAATAACTCTATCTTTAATTTATTTTAATTTAAATAATGTGTGATCATTCTATTATTGTTACAGGATAATTCTCATGACATATGTGTCTTTTTATTATAGTGCATGATTCTCTATTTTTAAAATAAACAATCTATATTATTAAGTTATTTCTACAAATGATAAAATCTACAATGTGACACAAATTTGAAATAATAGTTTTAGTAGTTTTAAAATAGAGAGAGAACATAGTCTATTAATAGCTACAGACAGTTTCAATAAGAAATCAGGATATAGGCCAGGCACAGCAGATCATGCCTATAATCTCAACACTTTGGGAGTCTGAGGTAGGTGGATCACTTGAGTGTGTCACTTGAGTGAGACTTTGACTCAAAAAAAAAAGAAAGAAGTATATAAAATTTGAATGATAATTTTTGATAAAATATACATATATATGTTTGGTGGGTACTCTTAGGGATTTACATTTCAAGGAGGCTATTTTGAACCATTTGCTACTTGTACAGTGTTCTTCACAATTCAATGTGGTTATCTAGCAACCAGAAGACCAAGTTGAAGAAAAGAGTAATGACCCAATCCTACGTAGAATATGTAGGATAATTCCAGGGGTTTTTGTTATTTTGTTTTTGTTTTTGAGACAGTCTTGCTGTCACCCAGGCTGGAGTGCAGTGGTGCAATCTCAGCTCACTGCAGCCTCCTTCTCCTGAGTTCAAGTGATCCTCCTGCCTCAGCCTCCAGAGTAGCTGGAATTATAGGTGCCCAACACCACACCAGGCTAATTTTAATATTTTTAGTGGAGATGGGGTTTCGCTATGTTGGCCAGGCTGGTCTCAAACTCCTGACTCAAGTGATCCACCTGCCACAGCCTCCCAAAGTGCTGGGATTACAGGTGTGAGCCACCACACCTGGTCAAGATAATTTTAGTTTTAAATACTCATTTAAGTGTATTAGGTACAGCGCAATTTTTCTGTATCTTTGAAATCTAATTATTCAATTAATCTTTCTATTTCACTCCAGGATTCTTTTTAATACATAGAAGTTTAATATTAAATTTTTCCAGTTTGATTACAGAGAATTTAGGTAGTCAGAAATTGTGTCAAATATTATAAGTACTTTTTAAAATTCACAAGCTACTTTCAATTTGTGGCCCAAAACAACATCAAATAATGTGGGCTTGGGTAAAAGCCAATGCATGCTGTTCACATTTTTTCCTTTGACACTTCCCCCTTGATCTTCTAAGTGACAGCCACCTCTTTTATTCTATCATGGGAAATTTCATAAAAGCAGTTCCATCTAATTTTTCCTCTTAGAGAATTTGTCAGTAACATTAGACAAGATTGTGTTTATAAAAGGGCATGGAAACAAAATACTGAGTTCAGCAGAAGTCATGTTCAAATGACCTAAACAGTGTGGGAAAAATAATACAATTTGTTCAATTAATGCTTTCATATCTCACATTTGGTTTACTATTTTAAATAGGGAGCAACACATAACGTTCCTTTAAGTAACAGTTACACATTGACATATGATTCACGTTCTGTACAGATTTTATAAAGTTTGTCTTTCATTTTCCATTATTCAGTACTTCACTAAGACACAGATATATCTCTGTCCTGAGTTATGTGCCTCAGCAGCCTTGCTCTTTGGAGAAGGTTTGAAATTCCTAAGTTCTCTGTAGTGTCTGAGATCTTCTAGCATCATCAGGAGTGGTCCTCATTTCTCTCTTTTAGTGCTTTCTCTTTCTCTTTCCTCCCCACTTCCGCTGATCACGTGTTGAACCAGATACCCCAGGATCTATAGGACTTTCATCACTATGATCATTCTTTGGGTCCATGGTCAGTTCCCAACTTTCAGAGGAGGGCTTGGCAAGGAATATATTCTGGGTCCATGGCAGAATTTTTTAAATAGGATCATGGTATCTTTTATGGGCTGCCAGAGTGGTGTTGCATCAATGATTCTGAGTGAAGCAAAATTATAACAGACAGAGAATATCCGCAGGAAAAATTTGCCACCCACCCAAAATATACACTACAGGAGATCATGCTGTTAATTTTATACATTTTCAGCTATGACTTTTATTGGAAAATAGAATTATATGAATATAAAACAAGAGTAAAATAACAAGTGAAAATAGCTAAAGTGTGAACCATTTTAAATTGGTTTTAGAGATGTGGGACTAAAACAATTGTGAAATAAAACTAAAATCTAACTGAGTTTAGGGACCCAAACACCATTAGAAGCCATTTATAGTCTCATATCTTGGCTTCTGTCTACATGTTAGTTTGCTTCTTGTATTTTTTCTATGCAGACACAACTTTGTGTATATCAAGGCTCACATACTCAAAGCTTCCTGTTAGAATAAGAAAGAGACCATTTCCTTGTTATGTACTCATGTACTCTATCTTTATTTGTGTATATACCCCTATCTGTTCAATCACTGTGTAAAAGGTCAAGGAGCCAGAATATGTAATACTGAATCCGGCATCCTCTAACAACATGATTGGAATGGAAAGAATGGTCAATTTCTCTAAAAGAGGAAGCACTAGCCAAACTAGTAAACTTACTCAACAAATATTTATATAGTAAGAGTGAAAAGAATAGTATAATTTATGAATACATATTCAAAAATAAATTCAGAAACAGCTCACACTTTTTTGTATATATATATGTTTTCTAGTTGAACAATACTGTAGTGGGTAAAACAGCTAAACATCCTTCAATCATCAGGCTGAATTATAAATTCACTTTCTAGAGAATAATGCCATCTGGGTTCTTATTCCAACTCTTTATTAATTTGCTCGGCCAATTAGATAATGTCTTTAGGTTTCTTGAAGTTGAGCTCTTCACTTCTAAAGTAGAGCTTTTGATTAGGTCTTCAAATATCCTGAATGAAGTGGGAACAGGGGGCTAGATAGCACCTCCCGATTTGTCACTCTTCACACCTGCATAGTTGATGAGAAACCTTCAGAAAACGTAATCTTTGGAACCAGATTGAAAAGACATTAAACTACATTATCAGTATTTCTAAATATATGAGAAAATTCTCTCCACTATTGCTTTAAACTATATTGTAATGATAGAAGTAAAGAACCACTTAAAAGCTAATAAAAATGGAATATAACTTGAAAAGAGAAACTATCGAATATATTTTTATTATACAATACTTTTGTATTTATAACAGCAACAATACCTTGGTGTTCCTGAAAAAAGAAAATAAATATTTAAGAAAATTCCATTTTTATATCTAATTTTTTATTTCTGTTATTTTCAATTAACAAATCATATTTACATTACATTTAAATGATAAAATATAATGTTTGTATATGTGTATACAAGCTGGAGTCATTAAAACAAACTAATTAACGTATTCATCACCTCACTTGACATTTTTGTGGCGATACACTTAAAATGTATTATGTCAGTTATTTTGAAATATACAATATATTATTATTGACTGTAGTCACCCTGTTGCACAGTAGATGTCAAAACTTATTCCCCATTTCCTCCCTACCTTCCTCCTCCAGCTTCTAGTAATTACTATTATACTCTCTACCTCTGGATATTCAGCATGTTTTAAGTTCTACATGTAAATAAGGACATGTAGTACTTGCTTAGCATAATATCTTCTAGATTCAACCATATTGTCTCAAATGACAGAATTTAATTCTTTGTTAAGGTTGAATAGTATTCTATTTTGTATATTTTAATTATACATTTATCTACTTATAGACATTTTGGGGTTTTCTTATCTTGGCTATTGTAAATAATGCTTCACAGAACATGAGAGTGGATATATCCTTTCAAAATACTGATTTCAGTTCCTTTGGATGTATCCCCAGAAGTGGGATTGCTGGTAGTTCTATTTTTAGATTTTTGAGGAACCTTCATATCATTTCTATAAGGGCTATACTAATTTATATTTCCGTCAACAGAGTGCAAGAGTTTCTTATTCTCTGCATCCTCTCCAAAACTTTTGTTACCTCTTTTTCTATCAAGTATGAGCTATCTCATTTATTTAAATTTGTGTTTCCCTAATGATTAGTGATGCTGGACATGTTTTCATGAACCTATTGGATATTTGCATAGCTTCTTTGGAGAAAAGTGTTTCACATTAATAAACTGAAAACGATGCAGAAAGCAATGTTCACAGAAAAAGCATCTGACACCCTTTTATGATAAAAGATCACTACAAAATAGATTAAGAAAGAATGTGCCCCAACACAATAAAAGCCATATATGAGGAACTCACAACAAAATTTATACTAAACAGTAAAAAGTTGAACACATTTTCTCTAAAATCAGGAACAAAACAAGGATGTCCACTGGCCAAATTTCTTTTCAACATAGTTCTGAATGGCCTAGCCAGACAGTTTAGTAAGAGGAAGAAATAAGGGAATATTAAGAAGAAAGAAAGAAGTGAAAATGTCTCTTTTTGCTAACATGATCTTATTATATAGAAATTCTTAAAGACTTCAACAAATAACTGTTAGAACTGATAAGCAAATTCAGTAATGTTGCAATATATATATAAATAAAATCAACATACACAAATCAGTAGCATTTCTACACACTGAGATATACAAAATGAAATTAAGCAAATAATTCCATTTACAATAGCAATAAAAATAAAAATACTTATTCATAAATTTAATGAGGTGAAAGATTTATATACTGAAAACTATAAATCACTGATAAAAGAAATTTAAAAAACACAAATAAATGAAAACATATCCTGTGCTCATTAATTGAAAGAATTTACATTGTTAAGATAATAGATTTAATGTAATCCTTATCAAAATTCCAATGTCATATTTCATTGAAATAGAAAAAACAATCTTTAACTTTGTAACTTCTTATGGAACCACAAAACACCACAAATAGCCAAAGCAATCTTGAGCAAGAAGAAGAAGCTGGAGGGTTCACACTATCACTTCAAAATATATTATAAAGCAATTGTGATCAAAATAGTATAATATTGGCATAAAATCAGACTCATCAACCAACAACAAAAGGACAAGGATAGAAATCCCAGAAGTAAACCCATACATTTACAATCAATTGATTTTTGACAAATGTGCCAGGAACTCACAATGAGGAAAGGACAGTTTGTTCAATAAATGGTGATGGAAAAACTGAATAGCCACTGTAGAGAACTAAGAGTTAAACTACCACTTGACCCAAAGATATATTTCAGTGATGCTGAGATTTAGAGTATGATTGAATTAGTCACCCAGGAAATGAACATAGTGCCCAATAGGTAGTTTTTCAACTCTTTCCCACTGCCTCCATTCTTACTGTGTTCCCAGTGTCTATTATTTACATCTTTATGTCTATGTGTACCCAAGGTTCAGTTCTCACTTATAAGTGAGGCTTTCTGCTTTTGCATTAGTTTGCTTAGCATAATGGCCTCCAGCTGCATCTATATAGCTGCAAAGGACATAATTTTGTTTTCTCATGGCTGTGTAGTATTCCATAACGTGTATGTGCGACATTTTCTTTATCCAATACACTGTTGATGTGTTGATTCCTTTTTCATTTTTCTGTTGTGAATAGTGCTGCCATGAATATATGGGAGCATGTCTCTTTTTGGTAGAATTGTTCATTTCCCTTTGAGTATATATTCATTAACAGTATTATCTGGTCAAGTGGTAGTTTACCTCTTAGTTTTCCACAGTGGCTGAGCTAATATACATTTCCACCAACAGGGTACAGGTGTCCCCTTTTCTCCACAGTCTTGCCAACATCTGTGATTTTTTGACTGTACAAAAACCATTCTGACTGCTGTGAGATTATAACTCATTGTAGTTTTGATTTGCATTTCCTTGATGATTAATTATGTTGAACATTTTTTCATGTTTGTTGGATGCTTTTATGTCTTCTTTTGAGAAATGTCTGTTCTTGTCTTTTGCCCAGTTTTAATGAGGTGATTTATTGCTTATTGATTTGTTCAAGTTTCTTACAGATTCTGGATGTTAGTCATTGGTTGGATCATAATTCGTGAATTTATTTTTCCATTCTGTAGTCTACTTACTCTATTGATAGTTTTTTTTCTAGGCAGAAACTGTTTACTTTCCTGAGTTCCCATCTGTCAATTTTAGTTTTTGTTGTAATTGCCTGTGGGGGCTTAGCCATAATTTTTTTTTTTTCCTGAGCCCTCCAAATTGTTATAATGTCTACTCATCACCCAGTTCCAAAGTCATTTCTACATTTTCAGGTTATCTTTATAGAAGTGCCCCACTATCTTAGTACCAATTTTCTATATTTGTCAATTTTCAAATTGTTATAAAGAATACCTGAGAATGGGTAGTTTATAAAGGAAAGAGATTTAATTGACTCACAGTTCTCCCTCTCTGGGGAGGCCTCAGGAAGCTTACAATCATGGCAGGACGAAAAAGGGGAAGCAAGCATCTTCTTCACAAGGCAGCAGGAGAGAGAATGCACAGGGGAAATTTCCACTTACAAACCCATCAGATCTCATGAAATCTCAGTCACTATCATGAGAATAGCATGTGGGAAATGGCCCCCATCACCCATTCACCTTCTACCGGGTTCCTGCCTCAACACCTTAGGATTACAATTCATGATGAGATTTGGGTGGGGACACAGATCTAAACTTGCCAATTACAAATTGTTATGAATGACTAGCAACAAAATTTTTCAAATGTAGGACTGTATGTTTGTGTGTGTGTGTGTGTGTAAATAATACAGTTTAAAGTAATCATTTTTTAGTTTAATTTCATTTATGACTTGATTCATTGGACCAATTTTCTATTCTTTAGCAACCCAGATTTTGAAGCTGACCTGGAAAATCTTTGGGATACATAGGCTCCCTGTTTTTCCTCACATTTATATACTGCCTACCTTTATACTCAACAGCGAGAACACTTGATTTGAATATAATCTTGATGGCAGGATTAATATTTACAGAAAAATATAAAAGAGAAATGGTTTCCAAATGCATGTTAAAAGGCTAATATTTACATTATTGTCCCATTTTGTTAGATGTAATTACTAATAATAGAAACATAATCTGTCCAAGTTATCACAGCTACTGAGTGACACAGAACAGACTTGAATACACAATTCTACAAGTATATGTCAATTTTTAACAAAATTACCATAACTCCACATTTAACAGACATTCACAGATGATATTGCCTTATTTATTTACTTTTTAAAACTTAAAAAATAATCAGCAAAGAGGCATAGAAGTTTCATATAATTTTTAACACCGTTGATATTCATATACATTATCAACTTAATAGCAGCTTTTAAGAGTACAAAACTGAACATAAATATGAATTCCATACAGTAAGATATTGGGGAAAATGTCAATTGAACAAATATTGTCTTCTTTGGAAATTAAATTATAATTCCAATTACTAAAAAGTTACATAGACTAAAATAATTTAAAAATTAGATTTTATATCATACGAATCCCTTTTTTTATTAAATAAATCAATACCCAAATAAAACATATCACTAACCTATCATTTAATATATAACATCCCTGATTAGAGGATAATTTCCTTTAGCTCTAATTCAGGAACTCTTATTCCCTAGTAGTGAAAGAGACATAAGGGAAATGTAGGCTTAACAAAAATTGTAAAATTTAAATCTCTTTTAGGTCCTCTGCTATACAAAGCTACCACTGCACTTTTCCTTTTAAATTAGACTTCCTTTATAATTACTATGTTAATTGACAGAAGTTTTGAATTAGTCACACTTTAACAAAACACATCTTTCAGAATGCTTACCTCTTTTAGTCTAAGATAGACTATCATACTAAAATTGATTGCCATCTAAAGCATTGCATATTGAAAGATAGTTAGATAACAGTCAATTTTTCTAGTGAAAACAGACTGGTTTCCTAGTTTTCTTTACTTTTTTTGAGACTGAGTCTCACTCTGTCGCCAGGCTGGAGTGAGTGGTGCAATCTTGGCTCACTGCAACCTCCCAGCTTCAAGCGACTATCCTGCCTCAGCCTCCTGAGTAGCTGGGACTACAGGCATGCACCACCACACCCAGCTAATTTTTGTTTTTTTAGTAGAGACTGGATTTCACCATGTTGGCCAAGATGGACTTCATCTCTTGACCTTGTGACCTGCCTGCATGGGCCTCCCAAAATGCTGGGATTTACAGACGTGAGCCACCACGCCCAGCCAAATAGTAAATTTCAATAGGTTGTCTCAGAATTAATTCCAATTTTAAGGATATAAAACTTGAACAAGACAAAAGAATCAAAAGAAAATCTCAGAAATGATGCCTACTGAATATTGTTTCCCAAACTACTGGCAGAAATTTTAAATATGTTAAATACATAAAGCTACTTATCCTTTTCTTGTGCTAATCCATAAAATTTTTTCTGCTTATTTTTTCTTCATGAAACTCTAGAAAACAAAAATTTTTAAAATTAAAGTAAAATAAAACAAACAAAATCTTTCAGGTAGCAAGAAGGAAATTATTGGAGTGGTTACTCAGTTTGGAATGCATGTTTTTTTTCAATAATTTTGACTACTTTAAAATGACAAGATTCAATAAAGATAGCAGTTAAATGTATTATTACTATTATATTTATGATTCTAAACTTATTGAATCAGATTATAAATAGTATCAAGAACATATTCTGTATAATCGAATTTACTTAAAATAGTTATGTATTTTTCTTACTGTGATCCAGAAAACATTGAAAAAATATTAACAAATAACATTCTCTGAATGAATTTTATTTTATAAAATGACACGCGCATTTTAAATGAAGATTTGATCTTGATGTTTAGATATAATTGGGAAGATACATTAATTAATTTATGACATAACTAAAGGCAGTTTAAGACTGTAACTTTTACTTTTTCTCTGATACTCACAACTTTTTCAGGCCTAACATCAAAAAATTGTGGGCCCAGCCAATTCTTATAATCCTAATCCTAGAAAATGACAATTAATCAAATACATCTTAAGCTAAACAGGCTATAAATATGTTTAATGACTTGGAATATTTTTATATTTCAGTATCCAGCATGATAAATTGTTTCAAATTGATAAACGTCATCTGAGCTTTTCAAAATTTTCTATTAAAAGCAATTTATCATATTGTAAAATTGCATATATTTTGTGTTAGTATTTTCACTTTTTTCAGTAAAATTTTGCTTTATATATGTTTTCTGGTAGGAATGAAAGCTACAATATTCCTGGGAAATTGCATAGTAAATATTACAAAAAAAAGTTAACTTCGAGGGATATTTTATTTATAGTCTTATTTCTCCAAAGCTTTCATTGGTCCATCCCACAGCAATACATCCTGTCAATGCAATGTTATTACAACAGGTACTTTTGATACTTTCTTCAATATGTAGAAATTCCTGAGATCTTTAGTTATCATAGCATAACATATTCAAAATCTTACATTAACTTAGACTCACAGAAAGTTTTGAACAGATACTTACAAATGTTTCGTATTTCTGGGGAACAAACATGATGTCTAAGAGGTATTCTAAAATTAGAGCAATGACATTTCAACCAAGTAATTTCCTTTTCCTAACTCTTGGATCTTCAGGAAATTAATTATCTTCGTTTCCATATTTATCAACTGGGGATATCAATAATCTTACTAATGGAATTTTGTGACATTTAAAATATGATTTTTGTAAAGTGCTGAGCTTGGGGCCTGACACACCCAGTATTACATGAAAGTTGCTTACTTTTATCAATTCTACGACATGTTTAAGTAAATTATTGAAACTATAAGATTTTTTATTTCCCTCATATAGTGCCGCATTGTACTAGAATGTTAAAATATGCATTTCAAATGCCTAGCTCTGGTTCAGAAATTCAGTCAAAACGAGCCAAATCCATCACAATCTCTGCCAGGAACAGATTACCATGGCATTGTGACTCCAAGTAACCTACTCCTCTTGCATACATAGTGTGCACAATTAGCTAATGTTTTCTCTAGAATAAATGATTACAAATCGTATGGTACTTAGATTTAGCACAGAATTCCTTGAATATTTCAAATAACGTGTTTAGATGATCCCTTGGTAAGGTATGACCAAGAGGCCGTAACATACACAAGATTTTTCTGGCCTCTGCGACTGGACCTCCCTCTCACCCTATTCCTGACAGAATCCAGATTAATCAGCTACAGAAATCACTCTTCCCTTTACTTAGAACACTTATTTTAGAAATCATGTAATGGTAAACTCTTTTTCTGCCTCTTAAATATGCAAATGTTTTTAAATGCCTCTTGCCAATTTTACAACCCAAGAATGTCTTTCTCAAAAACATGTAAGCCATTCCTTTGAAATGTAATCATGGAAGAAGGCAGCATTTCCCCAGTCTCCCTGGGAGGTCAGGAAGCATCTTGCTCATACTACCTCCTGTTATGACAATAAAAGAAAGTTTACTTTTCTTTTTGGTGTGACCAATTAGAAAACACAAATGGTCTATGATTAACTCACCACAGCTCTTAAAACTCTCCCATAATTTGTCTTTTAATAAATTCCCTTTACGTCCATGAAGTTAAGACTGAGCTCTGGTCTCTCTCCCCTATCACAATAGTTTTCCATAAAGTCTTCCTGACCTGTATAACCTTGGTGCAGTTTTGTGCTTTAACAGCTGTATAATAAATAATTCACTCACTCTCACTGGCAGGGAACTTGAGAAGCATTTTGTGTAATAATCAGCAAGCTGCATTTTTTCACCTTCACTAATTAGATAAGCAAAAAGTTTCTGTATCATTTTGTTTAAACATACAGAAAGTAAGATTACACACAAAATATGCATAAATATGAGGAGATAAACTTCCATATGTATATGTTCTTATGTGCTTTGTCTATTTATGTTTCTTGTATTGTGAAATGAATACTGATCTTCCATTTTTCTATGGTGGTGTTCATCCTAATCACAATGTTTTTTACATAGTATTTTTATCTCAATTTTTATCATGAATTGTAGATTTCCTTAATTTTTCATTTGACATTTAATTACATTTGTAGTTCCTACTAAAGCACAAAAGTCAATATAAGTTATTTTTTCTTTTTAAAACTAAAATATGCACTTACTGCTCATCTATTTAGCTATGTTCATAACTTGATCTTGACACTGTAGTTTTATTTTATTATGTATATACTAATCACACAAGTTCATTTTTTTAGTGTTTATGTATTATATTGCTTATTGTCATGCATCTATATGTTTTTCACAGATTTTACAGATTTTTATTTCGCAATCATTTGTATTCATTCCCTCATTCATTTTTCAACCTGCTTATTCAAGTTCAGGATCACACCCAAAGCCTATCCTTAGGGCACAAGGTGGTAAATCAGCCCTGGACAGGATTCCGTCCCATTGCAGTGTTCTCACATACACGTCACACTCACTTAGATTGGAAACAGGCAGACATTCCACTGAACCTAATGTATACAGCTTTGGTACATGAAGGAAACTAGAAAACCTGGGGAAAAAAACACCCAGACATGGAGAGAGCATGCACGCATGACATAGACACTGACTTTGCTGGGAATAAATAATTTTTCCTCATCAAAACCATTCTAAAGTTATTCTAAACCACACATGGAGCCAAATATGGCAGTAGGTAGGAGTTCAGTTTCATTCTTCTACACGTTTAGCCAGCTTTCCTAACACCATATATCGACTAGGGGGTTCTTTTCTCATTGCTTATTTTTGTTGACTTCTCCAAAGATCAGTTGGTTTCAGGTTTGCAGTTTTATTTTTAGGTTCGCTATTCTGTTCCCATTGGTTTATGTTTCTAATTTTGTACCAGTACCATGCTGTTTTGGTTACTGTAGACTGGTATTATAGTTTGAAATTAAGTAATATGATGTCTGGCTTTGTTATTTTGCTTGGGATTTCTTTAGCTCTCAAAGCACTTTATGGCTCTATATGAATTTCACAATTTTTTTTTGTAATTCTGTGAAAAAATGGCACTGGTAATTTGATAAGAATAGCATTGAATTATTTGTAGTTGGCTTTGGGTAGTATGTATATTTTATAATGTTGATTTTTTTTCTATCCATGAGCATAATTTTTTAATGTATCATTTATGATTTCCTTCAGCAGCATTTTGTCATTGTCCTTGCAGAGTTCTTTCACCTCTTTTAATAGATCTATTTCTAAGGTTTTTAAAATTCCTTTATTTTTGGGGGGGACCATTATAGATAGAATTTTGTTTTTGATTTAGTTCTCAGCTTGAACATTTTTGGTGTATAGAAATTCTACTGACTTTTATAAGTTGATTTTGTATCCTGAAACATTACTACAGTCATTTATCAGATCTAGGTGCCTTTGGCTTAAATCTTCATAGTTTTCTAGGAAAATAATTGTATTTTCAATGAAGAGTGATAATTTTTCTTTTTCTTTTTTTATATGGATGCCATTTCTAGGAGGAATGTTTCCAGCTTTTGCCTATTCAGTATGATGTTGTCTGTTAGTTTGTCATAGATGGCTCTTATTACTTTGAAGTATGTTCCTTCAATCCCTAGTCTGTTGAGGGTTTTTTATTTTATTTTATTTTATTTTTTAAATCATGAAGGGATGTTGGATTTTATCAACGGCTTTTTCTACATCTGTTGAGATGATCACATGGTTTATTATTTATTAGTGATTCAACTTCAGAACTTGTTATTTGTGATGGTTAATATTTGGTGTCACTTGATTTGATTGAAGAATGCAAAGTATTGTTCCTGGGTGTGTCTGTGAGGGTGTTGCCAATGGAGATTAACATTTGAGTCAGTGAACTGGGAGGCACAGATCTATCCTCAATCTACGTGGGTGCAATCTAATCAGCTGTCAGCTCAGCTAGGGCAAAAGGAAGCAACAGAATGTAGAAAGACAAGACTGTCTAAGTCTTCCGTCCTCCATCTTTCTTCTGTGCTGAATGCTTCCTGCCCTCTACTTCTGACTCTGTTTTTCTCCTTTTGGGCTAGTGGACCTACACCAGTGATTTGCCAGGAGCCCTCAGACCTTCTGCCACAGAAAGAAGGCTGCACTGTTGGCTTCCTTACTTTTGAGGTTTGGGAACTTCAACTGGCTTCCTTGCTCCTCACCTTGCAGACAGCCTATTGTGGGACTTCATCTTGTGATCGTGTGGATCAATATTCCTTAATAAACTTGCTTTTATATATACATCTATCCTATTAGTCCTGTTCCTCTTGAGAACCCTAACTAATACATTATTTCTGTCTTCAGGGTTTCAAATTTTTCCTAATTCCATTTTAGGAGATTGTGTCTTTCTAGGAATGCATCCATTTCTTCTAGATTGTCTAGTTTCTACACATAGAGGTGTTCTTAACAGTCTCTGAGAGCCTTTCTGTATTTCTGTGGGATTGGTTGTATGTCTCCTTTGTCATTTCTGATTGTGCCTATTTAGATCTTCTCTCTTTTTTGTTGTTATTAATCTAGCTAAGGGTCTATCAATCTTGTTTATCAATTCAAAGAACCAAGTTTTCATTTTATTAATTGTTTGTATGATATTGTAAGTCTCAGTTTCATTTAGTTCTACTTTGATTTTAGTTACTTCTTTCTTCTAGCTTTGAGATTAGTTTATTCTTTTTTAATGGGTACCTTTAGGTGCAATGTTAATTGTTAATTTGATGTATCTTCTGGATGTAGGCCATTAGTACTATATACACTTTTCTCTTAACACTGTTTTAACTGCATCCTAGAGGTTTAGGTATGCTGTGTCTCTATTTTCATTTATTTAAAAAATTTTTGATTGCAAATTTTATTTCATTGTTTACCCAAAAGTCATCCAGGATGACTTTAGCAAGTCATTTAGTTTTCATGTAATTGTGTGGTTTTGAGAGTTCCTCTTGGTATCGATATATATTTTTATTCCAATTTGGTCTGAGAATATTCTTGGTATGATTTTTTTCTTTTTTTTTAATTTAGAGAGATTCATGACCAAACAGTCATGTCAATTTAAAGTGCATTTTGATATTGGCCAAGGTCATTCAAATGTCTGACCATTTTATCAAGTGACTTTCTCCTCATTGATAGCTAAATAATTATTCATTGTGATTTATATTATTTTCAGCAAAGAAAAATAAATGATCCTTAAATTTTATGAGCATTATATTTTGTCCTATTTCAGTTTTTAGTCCTATTTCAGTTTTTGTCTTTTCATATTTAGTACATGTACTACTTTACTAACTAGAATGTGTGTGTGTGTGTGTGTGTGTGTATGCATGTATGTTTTCTTTAGAGAAAATCATTTTAAAAGCTAAATTTCCATTAAAAATAAATTTTGATTAATGTAATTCATCCATTGTACTGAGAAATGAGTTGTTATAGTAAGCTTATCTTTATGACCTATAGAATGAAAGAATAAATACAAAGAAATAGCAATACTAATATTTGTTATTACATTTTATAACAGGTTTTAATGGTACAATTATGTCTCTATAATCTCAGAGTGCTATAAAAGTCTGTGTGTTGGTGTTCAAATTATTTAATGTTGAATAATTTTAGTTTTAATAAATATGCTCACTTGACCTTATTTTTAACCCTTTTTACCATGCTTAAAACATATATAATAAAGCAATTCTAACAAAATTATAACAAACTAAATATACTACTGCTTTAATATAGTCTTAAGTAATTGCCAAACATTTTAAATTGTTCTTATTTGCATTTATTATTCATTTTATGAAGAAAAATTGTTTCAGAATATCATGCTTTAACTTCTCGTCAATTTAGATAAAATATTTTATTTTCATGATAATATTTCTCTAATCTTTAGTTCTTAAGGGTTATGGTGATTGCCTGGTTTAATGTTACTCAGACAACATTTTGCTATATTAATAACTACAGTTGAAGAATCAGAAATATATTTATTTTGCACATTATAATGAGCATATGACATTAATTTTTTATACCATCTTCCTTCATGTTTAATGGATATTTCTAAGGCTAATTATCACTTTTCTATATTTAGTGGAAAGAATACATATGAAGATAAAAGCACAATGTGATATTTATGAGATGTCAGTGCTCTATAAATATAGAAATTCTCTAATTATTCCAGAAATGTTCATGAAAATTTCATTGCTTTCCTAAGAATTTGACTTAATTGAACAAAAATGATTATGCTTGCCATAAATTAATATTAGAGAGAGTTGAATTTGCCTCAGTAGCAACGTACTACCGACTTGAGCTTAGTGTTCTGTGAGAGGAATTTTACTACTGGTTGTTATATGATTGACTCTCAAGAAACTACTTATGGGAGTATGAAAGTTATATCTTTGAGTATAATGATTTCATTACATTATTTTAATATTGTTATGATTAATCATATCATCAGCAATTTGACAAATTAAATTTGTATGCCAAAAAAATTGTTTTGAGGCAAATAGAACTATAGGTTGAGAGTAGATTATATTTTAAATCATTAGCACAATGTCAGATGTCTTGTGTATAGTCCATTATAAAAAGATAGTATTTTTCACCGAAACGCACAGGTATACTATACATGGGAAATTCCACATTATAAAAATAGTTCCACTGTTAGGAAGATTGGCTTCCTGAGCACAAGTCATTATCCTGTAAATGCCAGGACAACTGAAATTTTCAACATTAGCAAGAATTATTTGGGATGAGGCTCCCCTTATAAAAGTTCACAGCTTCTTACAGCTTTTTTTGTTGGTTTGTAAATGTCTAGTTTTTCTTAGAAGTAAATTATTGTATGGCATTGATATTGTCCTATACATGTAGAACCAATACCTATTTTCCCTTGAATACTGGTAACTCAATTTTTTGACATGCACTGATAATTTCAGAAAGTAGGCAAGTGGAAATCCAGCACTTTTTTGGCCCCATTTCTCCTCAATATGCCTAGGTTAGGCTCCTATCAATGCCAACAGGGATAAATCATCTAGGGCCAGGCTTGAAGAAATTTGAGAAGTAATTTTCCAAAGCTAGACGGTATTATTACCATCAAGTTTTTCTGAAATAAGCCTGTCATAAAAAATAAAGAATGAGATAAAGATAAAATAGTAGATAATTAGATAATAATGCTAATAAAATGAAATATCAAGTTTGGAATAGAATGGAAGCTCAGTCAATGTCTGAATGAAAAGATGAGTGAGGAAAAATTTTAAAGACTAGATAAGATATAGACTAATAGAGAGGGATGGGGCCAATCCAGGGAAAATGTCTTAACTTGTGTGTGATATCTGTCCCATCAGATTGATAAGATCTGAATGAAGAGGTTCCTTTTTAGCAAGTAAAAATTTGTCATGCTTTTCTATAACCACCACATTCACGGAGCTTCTGTGTTCTGAGTCAGGTACCAAAGCAATATAGCTACAGTCTATTGTTCCCCAGTTGTTATTAGTTATTTCTGGTCCTCTTTTGCCTTCACACTTTACATTACTTCATTTCTTAGATGTTCACTTTTACCAAGTTTCTTAGCTTTACTCTCAAAGATATTGTCCTGGAGATATCATCAGTCAGTAAGAGTGTTCTTTTTCTTTCCATTTAATGAAGCAATGAATCACTGCATGCCAGGCTTTGTTTCCTCAAGTTTAGATTGTTTATGTTGTGTTGAGATCTACGTCTTCACCAAAGTGCTCCTGCTGTGTCATCCCTACCCTTTGTTAAATCCTAGACCCAAGTTTTATCTTGCGTATGCTAGATGCTCCCTTGGCAGCTCAGATTCTTTGATAGTGTGGTTATTTGGAACCATTTTAATACTACATTGTCTATACAGCATGCACATGTCATGCAGTAAGTCTTACTCATTACTATGAAGAGTAGATAGCTTTTAAATAAAAAATGGATTGCACTAAATTGCAACATAACTACCGTTCAGGAAAAGGAGTTCAGAGATACCACTGAGAGCTCACTGGTGTATAAACAATGATGTGTAAAATTCACTCTAAAAGCTAGAAAATAGCCCCAGAGCGTTTGTAATCATAACATGATCATCAGTGAGGATATGATATAATTTGAAAATAATGTACATGCTACAAGTTTAAATTATGGGGCTTCAAGGCAATTTTAAATGTTGGTTTACTTAAATATATTTAGGTGAAGGCATGTGTCATTGTTTCATTTAGCTCTCAATTATATGATATAATTTATCATAGTAGTTATGAGAATGGACTTGGAATCAGATAGGCTTAAGTTTGGATCTGCTTCCTATTTGCTCCAAAAATCTGAATGAGACGCTAACTTCTCTAATTTTAAATTCCTTGTACAGAAAATATAATTGTAATACCTCAATATATAAGTCAAGCAGAAACAAAGTTTGGAAGTTTTCTACAAAGATGAGTTTAGCACCAGGATTTAGAGTTGTTTGAGTTGAGCCCTTCTGAGCCAGGAACATCACCGTAAAGCATGAGGCCGAATAAGTTTGATTAGAACTTGGAGGCTACTGCTGCAGCACAGGAATGATTGGCACAAGCACAGCTGACACTGCTGGAGGTATAAACTGATTGGCCTCCGGCACTGTGTCCACTGCTGCCTACAATGCCATGTTTCTCATATACTTTCATTAAAACTAAAACTTGATAGTGCCCAAAACAACAGCAATTCAAAGAAAGAAAACATGTTGTTGCAAATCAAAGATACCCCAACTAAATCTTTCTTCTGGCTTATTAAATTATCTATACTAATTATTTCTCCATCTATCTAAATTGTATTTCTCCATATTGCTTTAGATGTGCCAATATCTCTACAAATATCCTTAAGTGCTTCAGAAACACAATAGCAATAAAATTTTTTTTTGTTAGTTCTCAGAAGCTGAAAATATGTCTTAGTGGATTCAAGATTCTCTTTGGGCATAACATTTTCTGTTTTTGTGTTACATCCTCTAATTTGAAAGAAAAGTGATTACCATTTTAAGTTTCAGATACAGAGTTTTCTGCTTGACTTATTTTTATTCACTTTAATACAAAATGTAATAACATGTTATCATATATGGGCAAAACAAGGAGTGACAGATTCAGAATATGGTTAGATAATGGTTAAGAATCATAACTTTGCAAAAATATAATATTCAAAGTTATAAAGGTTTTAGTGTGATTTTCAACTTACACTTTTGAATCAGTACATAATAAAGTATAAGTATTGTTATGATTACGAGGTTTCCTGGGGCCATCTTTTATTATGGAAAAAGCATAGTATACTAGGTTGTTGCAAAAGTAATTTATATATATAAAATACCTAGCACTAATGTTTTGTTATTAAAAGCAACAAGTAAAATACATGTATTGTTTATATGTGTAATATATACATTTATTAATTAATTGATATTTTGATATCTAAATTTTTATTTTCTTTGTGAGCCAGTATGTTTAATTATTAAGGTCAGAAGCTTTAATCTGTGTTGGAATGGCTTCTCAGTCACTCGAACTGTGTAACATTGGAAAGTGGTCCTATCTCAGAGGCTATTTTCCTATTTAATAAAATAATAGTTTAGAACTGCGAGAACAATGATTCAAGCAATGTGGCCACAGGAAATATCCTGGTGATTTTGTTAAAATCACTCCTGAACCCAATTCTAAAGATTTAAATTTTGTGGACAAGGGATATTTCCTTGAATTTGTATTTTTAACAAGCATTTTCGGTGATTTTAATGCACTTGGTCTGCAGACTACACTTTTAAAAAGTGAGAGCTTTTTAAAATGATATTTCACCTCAAGGCAATTAGAAAAATATTATGTGAAAAAATTCAGAAAAGTGCTTTTATTATAGCAATCTATTGAGCAAATATGTCTATGTGTATTGGCAATATTTGATTGTTACTTTTAACTATTACAGTTTATTTTTTTGAAATTTCATATACTAGATGAAAGACAGCCTTCTGCTGTTTCATTAGTCAAAAATATTTCTAGTAACTTTTGTTTTTTACCACATTTTTAAGAATTGCCAAAGATAATGGCAGATATTTATGGCTAACTTGTTTAATAACTTTAGGTCTCATTAAAAAAAAGGTTTTAATATTATAATTATAAAATAACAGAAAAGTTTTAACATGAATACAATGAATAATTTTGTATAGAATAAGCAAATCTAAAGCTTGAATCCAAGTTTTAAACAAAATATCATAATAAGTTTAAAATGAAGTACAGATTTATTCTCCTTGGATAAAAAACCATTATACCCAAAATAGAAGAAAATGTGAAAGCCTTGTAACATTGATGTGAATAATGGACATTGAATTACATTTTTAGAAGGTGACTAATTATGGAACAAAATTTTAATTTTTGCTCCATAGTCCTTCATATGCAAATTTTTATTTTTCACATTTCAAATTAAGCTTGACAACCAAAACTTCCCCCACTATTGTAAGTTCGTCTTTAACATTCGTTAGGTGAAACTGGTTTATAATATTTTTTTGGAACAATGTTGATTCTGTTTCTCAAATAGCTTTGACTTTGACTACTTTTAAAATATTTAGGAACTTGATTGTTAAAGTTTCTGGATCAGCTTTCTTTTCTTTAATGGTACATCTGTAATACTATTTCCTGTATCTTATGGGATAATACAGCTTTGAAAAAGAGATAAGCTTTGACAAGTGGAAGGAGTTTTCTGGTCACCTGAAGAATAGATTTCCCACTTCTAATTAATCACATGTCAGTTGCTAGGCATGTGTAATTAATGGCACATACCCCCAAGGGTGCAATGTGTAAACACCTTGCTTATCTAGTTAGAGAAATATTAGCATGCTGATGATCACTGCAAATGAGAGTATTTCGCTAAGTCTGCCTTTAACTATTAAAGACAGTCTATTACTTTAGATCAATAAGAAAACAGCAAAGGCATTGGATGGAAATTTAAAAATATAGAATGATGCAGCATAAATTGTTTGCATGTATATATTAAGATGATATAAACTTTATTTCAGTGTTTTGTTTTACTATCAGCATGGCATAAACACAAGAAAAATGGTGAAAAATTTATTTAATCTATTTATGATTAAAAAGAAAATAAAGATGTAAAAAATAGCTACCTTTAACTTCTGTTAGCTACAAAGTTTTGTAAAACTAGTTAATTTATCTGAATCATCACTTTTTCACAAATATAAAATAAAGAAGTATAATTTCAATGGTAAAGATATTTACAAATATGTTTGAAGTTGTTCATCAGTTTAACCTGAAGAAATAGATAATATTGACATGTTATACCACTGTTTTTTGCCAAAACAAAATGCAAGTTTAAAAGCAACAGGCTGCAAAACAAGTACATCACTTTTAAAGTTCTAACTTACATTTATGATGTAAAGCGTTATTGGAAGTCATGAAAAGTAATTTATCTATAGAGAGTTGTTAGTTTGCTACAAACCCTCCCCTATATTTTTGAAGGGTGTGGAGAATTTGCCCCCAGATTGAGGACTAAAGGGTGAAGCTTAAGTTGCCTCACTCAGAAAATAGGATAGGAGACTCTTGCAGTTGCACTTGGAGCATCCAGTTTAACACCTGGCAGATTATTTTAAAGTTTGAGAAAGCGTATTTATCTGCTTAAGAAAAGCCAAGGAGATGTGGCAACAGTAGGAGAAGAAATATCTTTACTCTGTGATTTAATCCCACTACTGAGCTTATGCAATAGATTTACTGAATTTAAATTGGGTTATTTTCAAGGTAGAGTTTTTGTCCTTTCATTTTGAATCACCCAACTGGGCGCTAAAAGATTTGCTCCCCAAGATATTTTAATCCTGTTGTTTTAGTTTGCTCCAGTGTGAAAAATGTTAGCTGCTCTACTGATAAGTTATATGATTGAAATTATACATTTGAACAATACATCTGGTTATCTCTGAAGGAATTTTCTCAAATTTTTATTATAGATTAACTAAACATAATCATATTGAAAATAGCTATTACTAATATAAATTGCACAAAAATAAAATTTAGTTACCGAAAATGCAGCCCATAGAATGCTATTTATTAAAAATTGGCAAAAAAATAAATTTTCATGTTAAAATATAGATTAGATAAATTGATCCAGGGAAATTCATTTGGGACACAATTTAGAAAAATCATATTGCAATAGTATTTTCTTACTTTGGAAAACACAATGGTAATGTGTATATGAAAAATAATGATTTAAAATGTTTGCTAATATTGGTTAAATTAGATTATAGCATGTAGGGACGCATGTTTATTGTACCGTGCAGAAAATTAATACTAAATCAATAGGCAGTAAAAGGTTAATAATAAACTTTTTTATAATAAAAAATTAATCAACAATGTGGATTTTTTGCATATGTATTTCATTTTTAATCATAAATATAAAAATATTTCTATCAAAATATTGTGTCCATAATAGTGGGTTCCAATCAGCAATATGTTAGAACAATGCAGACAAAACTATATGATCAAAACATTTACTGTCCTCTATACAAATAATCTAAAAATTAAAATCATTTAGACAACAGTAAGTATTCCACAATGTTGCTTCTGTTAACTCATTTCTTCCATTCCATTCTTGTTAAAATCCTGAAGATGCATTTGCAAAAAAACTGATTCTGACTTTCTAACTTTATTTTAATCTCCTCCTTTAAAAATAATTATTTTTTTTGTGTGTAAACATTTTGAATGTCTTTTTGTAATCATATAATCCCCGTCAGCATGTTTTCTTTTTGCTTTAGAGTTCAGATAGAATAAGCAGAGTTTCTATCTTTTCATGCTTAGGGAAGCTCAAAGTCCAAAATTTAAAATGCAATAATTACGCGAATTTCTGAACTCTATGCTTAGAAACTCTGCTATTTCTGACTTGAAACAAGACATTATGAAACTGGTGGCTCACTGGAAAAACAAGTTCCTTCTCCATATGGCAATTATAAAATTCTCTTTTTTCCCATTAAATGTTTGAAAGATTGCCTTTTGTGTTTTTTGTTTGCAACACTCTTTTTGGATATTTTATGGTTTAAAATATCATCTATACTTAATGTAACATGAAGAAAAGTTTTTATCCAATATTGTGTGACTTCTTCAAAGAATATATACTCCTATAAAGAAAAAGTTATTTTCATTATTTGCTAATGGCTCAGTACAATGATGAAAAGTATGATGATGAAAATATAGCAATAAACAAAATTGTTTTCTATATAAAGCAATTAACATCTCTCCACTTGTAGCAAAATGCACCTTCAATTTGCATATTTTATTTAACAGTTTTATACCAGTTGTTAATGGTTTGCCCCATGTTCGAGAAGGATTCATCAGGAGTCTTGTTTGACATACCATTTTGCCTCAAAGTTCAGAAGTCCAGTCTGGATTTCTACAGAGTGTGCTTGGGCAATGTAATAAGTCCTGAGATGCATTATTGCTATGTGGACCTTTCTACACTGCCTAGTACCATCGATATCATAGACAATGATTTGGAACTAAATAAGGTCTAAGTTGATCCAAATCTGACATAATCTATGTAATTAATTCCTAAAAAATAATATAACTGTCTTATGATAATTGGAGACAATGAGCAAGAGGTAGCGAACCCACTAGACTTATAGGTGAGACATTTGTGTGCCAGAAGATGGAAAATAAAAATTTCTACCTCAGTAAAATTTCTAGGGGTCCAGTGGTATGGGGCCTGTTGAGATATTTCTTCTGAGGCGAGGGATAAGTTACCTCATTTGGCCTCTCCTACAACCAAAAAAGAGACAGTACCTAGTGAGCCTATTTGGATTTTGCAGGCAACACATTCCTCATTTGGTTGTGTTACTTTGGCCCATTTATTGAGTGACCTGAAAGGCTGCCAGTTTTAAGTGTGTTCTAGAACAGGAGAAGGCTCTCTAGTAGGTCCAGACTGCTGTGCAAACTGCTCTGCCACATGAGTTAATGACCCAGCTGATCCATTGGTGTTTGAGGTGTCAGTGGCAGATAGGGATGCTGTTTGGAGCCTTTGGCAGGCCCCCATAGGTGAATCACAGTGGAGACCTCTAAGATTTTAGAGCATAGCCTTTATCATCTGCAGATAATTACTCTCATTTGGAGAGACAACTCTTGGCCTATCACTGGGTTTTTGTGGAAACTGCAGTTTTGACTATGAGTCATCAAGTCGCCATGTGACCTGAGCTGCCTATGATGAACTGGCTACTTTCTGACCCATCTAGCCATCAAGTGGGTCGTGCACAGACAAAGGCATTCCATCATCAAATGGAAGTAGTATATACGTGTTCAGACTTGAACAAGTTCTTAAGGCACAGGTAAGTTACAAGGGGAAGTGATTCAAATGCCCATGGCCTTCGCTCCTGCCACCCTGCCTTCTTTCCCCCAGCCTCTGCCAATGGCTGCATGGGGAGTTTCCTATGATCCGTTGACAGAGGAAGACAAGACTAGGGCTTGGTTCATAGATGGTTCTGCACCATATGCAGGCACCACTTAAAAGTGGACAGCTGCAGCACTACAGCCCCTTTCTAGATATCCCTGAAGGACAGTGGTGAAGGGAAATCTTCCAGTGGACAGAACTTTGAGAGTGTACCTGGGTGTGCACTTTGAATGGATGGAGAAATGGCCAGATGTGTGATTATACACTGATTAATGGGCTGTAGCCAATAGTTTGGCTGGATGGTCAGGCACTTGGAACAAGCATGATTGCAAAATTGACGACAAAGAAATTCAGGGAAGAGGGATACGGATGGACCTCCCTCAGTGGTCAAAAACTGTGAAGAAATTTGTATCCCATGTGAGTGCTCACCAACGAGTGACCTCAGGAATGTGTTGCCTCCAAAATCCAAATAGGCTCACTAGGTGTTGTCCCTCTTTTTTGGTTGTAAGAGAGGGCAAATGCAGTAACTTACCCCTCACCTTAGAAGAAATATCTCAACAAGCCCCATACCACTGGAACCCTAGAAATTTTACTTAAGTAATGAGTGATCCTGTGGACACCACTCCCTCTTTCCCAAGCCAACTCTGTCATCACCCAGTCGGACCATGAACAAATTGGCCATGGTGACAGGGATGGAGACTACACATGGGTTCAGTAACACAGACTTGCACTCACCTAGGTTGACCTGGCTACAGCCACTTCTGAGTGTCCAATTTGCCAGCAGCAGAGACTCACACAGCCCTCAATATTGCACCATTCCTCTGGTTGATCAGTCAGCTGTGTGGTGGCAGGTTGATAATTTTGGACCTCTTCCATCGTGGAAAAAGCAGAAGTTTGTCTTCACTGGAATAGACATTTACTCTGGTTATGAATTTGTCTGTTGTGCATGCAATGCTTCTGCCAAGACTACCATACCATACCTTATCCACCATCATGGTATTCCACACAGCATTGCCTCTGATCAAGGTACTCACTTTATGGCTAAAAAAGTGCAGCAGTAGACTCATGCTCATGGAATTCACTGGTTTTACCATGTTCCCCGTTATGCTAAAGCAGCTGAATTGATAGAACAGTGGAATGGCCTTTGGAAGTAAAAAGTACAACACCAACTAGATGACAATGCTTTGCATGGCTGGGTCAGAGTTCTCCAGAAGGCCATGTATGCCCTGAATCAGCATTCAGAATATGGTATAGTTTCTCCCATAGCCAGGATTCACATGTCTAGGAATCAAGGAGTGGAAATGGAAGCAGCACCACTCACCATCACCCTTAGTGATCCACTAGCAAAATGTTTGCTTCCTGTTTGTGCAACGTTATGTTCTGCTGGCCTAGAGGTCTTAGTTCCAGAGGGAGGGACACTGTCACGGAGAGACACAACCTTTCCATTAAACTAAAAGTTAAGATTGCCATCTGGACGCTTTGGGCTCCTCCCGCCTTTAAGTCAACAGGCTAGGAAGGAGTTACAGTGTTGGCTGGGGTGACTGACCCAGACTATCAAGATGAAATCAGTCTGCTACTCCACAATGGAGGTAAGGAACAGTATGCATGGAATACAGGAGATCCCTTGGGGCGTCTTTTAGTATTACCATGCCCTGTTATTAAGGTCAATGGGAAACTACAACAAACCAATCCAGGCAGGACTACAATGGCCCAGACCCTTCAAAAATGAAAGTTTGGGTCATGCCACCAGGAATAAAAACAAAAACAAACGAACAACTACAACAAAAAAAACATGATCTGCTGAGGTGCTTGCTTGAGGCAAAGGTAATAGAAAATGGGTAATAGAATAAAGTATCATCAAGGCCACCTATGACCATGTGACAAGTTGCAGAAATGAAGACTGTAATTGTCATGAGTATTTCCTTTTTCTTTTTTAAAAATATGTTTGTGCATGTAAACACTTGTACAAAGAAAATATCTTTATTTCATTTCCTTTTCCCCCTATCATGTGACATGAGAGTTACTGACTTTATATCAGTATTTAAGTGCTATTAACTTTATGTAATAGCATTTCAATTGGGGATTGGTGCATTTCCAATTGTAGGAAAGATAGTTGTATTATATTAGGAGTAATTATGACCTTATATTGTCTTTATTTGAAGATTACATATGATCTCAGGAGATGTGTATGAGTTCAAGTTGACAAGGGGTGGACTTGTGATTGTGAATATTGAGTGGCAACTTGATTGCATTGAAGGATGTGCAGTATTGATCCTGGGTGTGTCTGTGAGGGTGTTGTCAAAGGAGATTAACATTTGAGTCAGTGGACTGAGAAAGGCAGACCCACCCTTAATCTAGGTGGTCACAATCTAATCAGTTGCCAGCGCAAGCAGAATAAAAAGCAGGCAGAAGAATGTGAAACACTAGACTGGCTTAGCTTCCTAGCCTACATCTTTCTCCCACGCTGGATGCTTCCTGCCCCCAAACATCAGACTCCAAATTCTTCATCTTTGGGATTCAGACTGGCTTCCTTGCTCTTCAGCTTGCAGACAGCCTATTGTAGGACCTGTGATTGTGTGAGTTAATACTCCTTAACAAACACCCCTTCATTCTGCCTCTCTAGAGAATCCTGACTAATACACTTACATTTACTAAAGTTAAAAATTATAATTCTAAATAAAAATACCTGCTAATGATTTTTATAAAAAGTAATTCAAATACATTTGAAGTAAATGAAAATTAATCCTTTTGCTCAAGACACTAAGGCAAACTTTCAAGAGATAAATAAATAAATAAATAAATAAATAAATAGAAAGCTCTTAAGGCTTTTAGTGGATTCACCAGAAGAAAAGAAAGAAAGATGATAGATGATATAGATAGATAGATAGATAGATAGATAGATAGATAGATAAATAGTAAGAACAAAACAAATTAAAAATAGGAGGCTTAATTTTTCTTGTTGGAAAAAGGGAGAGACTCCCCCCTCCCATTTGCTAGAGCATTTACTTCAGGAACTTAATAATTCTAAGTTCTTTTTCTGTCTCTTTCTCAAGGACTTGTAAACCAGCTCTTTGAAATGTCACCATCAAGGATGATAGTGCCCCTGTCTCCCATTTTCTGTGCCAGGTAGGGGACTGAATTCTGTAGAAGTCTCCTCAAGCTGCAACACTTCTCCTGTCATAAACATATGAGAAGTTTATTTTTCCTGTGCATAAACCCAATTAACAAACGCAGATGGCCTCCTGAATTGCCAGGTGCATCTAAGACAAACTACGTATGACAAATGGTGCTGTCAAGTCCTCTTAATTTGAGCGCTAGTCATGTTTATGTGAAGAACACGTATGTAATGGGCTGTATCTGCCTGCCCGTATAAAAGGGAGAGGTATCTGTCTGTTTTTGCAGTCTCTTAGCATCACATTCTGGTTTGCTGTTTATTCAATAATAAAACCATTTTCTCTTTTTATTTCTGTGAAGAGGTTTCCTTAGTTGGCAGGAGATTTAGTTTTCATTTATATTTCCCCAGCAATGTCCATATATGTGTATGAGTATGATTATGTGAGATGATATTGTACACATGGATCTAATCATCAAAAACATGTAGGTATCAGATAGTACTTGGCTCTGAGGACATAGCCATTAAAAACAACCAAAAATTCTTTTTAAACTACATATACTCTAGAGAAAACAGACACAAAATAATATACGTAATAGTACACGAATAGCAATAAGTACATGGAGAAAAAACAAAACAGGGAATAAAGAGAGACAAAGATTCCCTCATTAGATGGTTAGAAATTGTAAATGGTGTGGTCAGAGTCTGGCTCACCGAGAAATGTAGTGGTATTCAAGGAAATATTTAAATGAAGAGAGAACCATAAAAACGTATCAAGCAGAAGTAAATATCAAGCAGAGAGAAGATTGTCTAGAATCTGAGGTAGGCAAATGCCTAGAATCCTTGACAAATAGCAAGTCCAGCAGAGATAACAAGGGAAAGACAGAGAACAGAGGCAAATTAGTGTGGCATTGTTAATATGGTGGAAATGCTTATACTAATTTAAATTCTTAAGGCAGTGTTTAAGAGATTCTTAAAATTTCTGTTTCCTGTTATTAACATAAGGATAGCGTTGAATGATAGCTCCTAAATAGAAATTGTATCATTTTTGTTTGTTTGTTTAACCAATCTATTTGGGGAAAAAATCACAATTTTATGGCTTTTATAAAATCAAGTTTGAGCACATTTTATAAATATTTTGGGTTTGTATAATTCTTGTATATGTTTGCTTGAAGACTTTGTTCATTTATCTATTGAGATTCTGACTTCTTACTAAATCACAAAGAAAAATATTAAGGGGTTGAAATTATCAGATATTGACAAAAACGTTACATGTTTTCTGATATTTGAATTATAAGAAAGGAACTGTGAAAGTTCTATATTTTATTTATTTGCGTGTTCCATCTATATTTTCTATAAACAAAGTTAGTGTTTAAATTTTACTTCAAAATAGGCTAATTAGCATGTGTTAAAAGTTTCATTTGATAATTGTCCTCGGATTTCTGGACAAGTTGCTAATATTTAGATTAATTTTAATAGTGATTAATTGCCTCTGAAATTATCTTTTTGGTTGAAAATAGCTGTTCACACAGAGAAAGCTCGGATGGTTAATCACCAGCCACAAACACTTGTGAGCTTTTCTTCACTCTTAAGAGCAGCAAAAGCACTAGACCTTGCATGCCCACACTAGGAAAGAATTGAAATGAGGACAATCAGCCTGTTTCTTAGGATGAACAGAAAGCCATCATTTTTAAACCATTTAATAAAACAATATTTCTGTCTTTTTCCTTTTACCTCAACTTTGGGGCTTTCTCTTTCATAAAGAAAAATATACATATGCCTATATATACATATACAAGTTTTTCTACTTCTCGGGAAATAGGTATGACAGTTTTTACTCTGCTATTCTGATGAAACTCCCCATGTATTAGGTTTGCAACATTACACCTAGGTACTCACTGTATGTAATTAAAGCTCAGCGTTTTTGAACTTCTTGTTAACACATCGTCTCTCACTTGGGACTTGCTGGCCTACCCTGTACTACCCACCATTGCTTAGCTCAGAAGGACGGCAGATATATGTAAAAATTCCAGAAAGGAGTTTTTTCAAAAGAAAATTTTATTTGTAGGAGGTACCATTTGAGTTACAATAAAACATCTTGATTTTGCTGATCTGGTATTTACTGCACTTTCACAAAATCAAAGACGTCTGTGTCAATGGCCTTATCAAATATCATTGCAATATATATACATGATATGTGTGCTGCCATAGGATACTTGCAGTATATATGTTAGAGGTTTGATTTTGGGAGACAACTAGGTTTGTGATGTGAAATCAATGATAGACCAACCTGCCTTATTTAGACATGGAGAAACAAAGCACAATGAACAGAATTCTCAGCATCCTAAGACATATGAAAAAATATAGTAGTGATGAGGTCCAAGACAAGAAAAGAAAAAGCTATCTCAATGTAATGGCAGAAATATTCAGTGTATTCCCCTGGAAGAGTTCAAGTTCTCCTGCATGGTTGACTTTAATTTGTACAAACCATCAATATTGAGTCCTTTCTCTTGGGGACCAGAGCACAAACAATAGAAACTTGAGTTTGATTTAGCACTAATGAAACAGATTGTGTCATATGCACACATTTATAATAAGAAACATGGGATATTTAGATAAGTTTTCACTAAAACAACATGTTAATTGTAAAAGACAAAGTAGGAAAAATAATTTTTCTCCATACCACCTGAGTGACTTTGTCACCTATCACTCTTTCTCCCACCACCTCCTGTACATACATGTAGCCCTTAACTGTTCCCCTACCCCTCTTGATAATATCTAAATTGCCCAAACAATGATGCTAATCCATAAGGCCAGATTCTCTCTCTTCCAAGAAGCATCCTTGACCAACTATTCTCCAAAACTAGCGAAACTTTGGTTTACTTAATCCTGCTAATACCCTATAAATCTTTCCTACATCCATGCCCAAATTAGAACCATCTTGTAAAATCTTCAAATAAAAGTTTTGATTTTATTCCACATAAAAATAAAAACAATTTACAGTTTTTATTTGGAAAATTAATATTTAAATAATTAAAACATAGAAATAATAAAACAAAATGTAAAACTTAACATGTGAAGATCATATGGAAGTCCTCTACTTGAGTACAGCAAAATCTTATTTTGAAATAGACAAAGATAATTTGTAATTCCAGGGTATTAACTATTATGCTGATTTTTGCTTTATTTTCAGAATAGAAATTACCTAGAGCTATCATTCTGGACTATTCTGAAGTTAATTGCTATATGAAAATAAAGATTGTTGATATGTTAAACAAACAAACAACAACACGCCCCCCCAAAAAATAAACCAACAACCAAAGCAAAAAATAACCCACATGTCTACCACATGATCTTCTTATATACAGGATTGCATTATGGAAATATTTTTAATTATTGTCAAAAAGCATTATTGATGATCTCTGGCAATTGCTTTCAAGCTACTCAGATGCTGCCAAATATATCATTTGAAATTTGTCTCAAAACTTAATATGCATATAATTCACGTTATATGGGATTCTTAATAAATTGAAGATTTGATTTTGCAAGCCTAGGTGTATCTCAATTTTCTGCATTTCTAACAGACTTCCAAATTATGTCAATGCTTCTGGAGCACCCACCTTATTTTTAAGGCTTTTCATGGCCAGAACTATTCAGCTCAGTTTCACATATATGCTCCTAATTTTCATGCCCCAGAATTCTAGTAGGCACCTCATAACCCACTTCCTCACCTTATTCTCTTTTGCCCAGCTTCCTCTGCCTTCCTGATAGTTCCCATATTTTCTATGGGTGTTCATGCTTTCTTTTACACTTACTATTGATCTGTGTGTAATGTGATTCTTCCCCTTAACAAACTGGAAATTTCTTAATTATTTCCCACTGAAACAGCTATATATGCATCCATATATACACAGAATACTATATCTCATTTTTATCATTATGCATTGTACTAGTCAGTTCCTTGATTAGGTTATGTTTGAATTAATTGTAGTATTCTTCAATTTAGAAAAACACCTAGTATAAGCCAGGATAACATAAACATTTATGTTTAAAGTTTTAGTAATTTATATGTTTACTAAATAAAAAAGAAAGCGAAGAGAAATGGGATTATACAGGCGAAAACAATGGACTTTGTTATTTTAAAAGTACACCCTACAGATGCTCATTTTCAATTTTTTTCTAAAGTGTCTAAAGTTATTTTTACCCTGAGTTGTTTAGGTAATATGTGATATTAGCCTTCGTAGTTAGATTTTACCCTGACTCCACATTTCAGCTCTTTTTTTATTAGCTCAGGAAATTTTCAAGCTATCTTATGAAATAGGGATATATGAATTAAAGGGACTCAAGGACTTTGATAATAAAGAAGAGTAACAAGCTTGCACAAGAATAATAATAGGCTTGCTCAGAATCAAATCTGCGTTTTAATAAGATCCCCATACAATGTGAATTAAAGTTGATGGTGACAGGCAATCATTTTATGGTGGTCATTCATCTTCTACAATTTCAGTGCTCTTCCTGCTTCAGAAAATGAGGGGAAATGCCTCTTAAGAAGATGAAGCAGTTCACCAAATGAAATAAGTTGAATTGAATAAAACAGAATGGAATGCAGAATTTCCACATGCCTCTAAAAATGATCACTTCACATACCATTGCCAGGCTAAACCACACAGTTACCTAGCTATGCATCTAAATAATTGCAGAGTGTTTCTGGATCATAAAATTGCTTTTTATTTCTTTGAAAACTTTTTGTTGGCTAGTGTCTTATATTATTAAAAGTGACAGTTTGAAAATCAGGTTAACTACAGAATTGAGGGCATTATGATAAACTTACACTGCTCTTTTGAGGACTCTTGCCCTCTTGCCCTAGTGTTTAAAACATCTCAACAAACCCCATTCTTTGTGAATAAGAATGTATGTTGAGAGAAATCACCTGTGAAGTATGATGAATAAAACGATATTTAAATACATGCAAACACCCAGTTGGCTTTGTTTCTCATGTCGGCTTCAGGGAAGCTATTAACTGGAAATGAAGTAGATCTAGACATTTTAAAATAAATAGCACTAAGCATCAAGTGTTTAGATCCTTGAACTTGATGTCAATTTATTGCTCTTTCAAATTTCTCTGTTATTGACAACAACAAAATATACAGATCTGAAAAACATTTATTTAGGCATTGACTACTGCATTCTTACAAAGTCAATGACACAAAAACCTACACAATAATTAAGGAATTTCTGCCTTGGTAAAATAAAATATGCTTTTTTTCAATGCAAATAATGTAAACGTTTGTTACAAGAAACCATTGAATTGCTTCTCTCTAAGCAGCAGGGCTGTATACTGAAATATGATTTTAGCTTCTAATATTACATTACATAACGCACCTCCTGGGCACTTGGAAAATGTCCCATACAAATGCCACCTTCTTGATTCACTAGAACTATTTTTCCAGTATCTCATTCTTGGACCCCTCTTGCCCAAGAATAAGTAAACAATGCCAGAATTTAAATATTCTGGACAGTTTCAGCTTATTAGCTACAATTCATTTACCCCTCTCTACCAAAGCCCTACACTGATCTTCCCTCTGTCATCTGCCTGATATCCAATTAGGAGAAAATTTAACAAATAAATTTACAGTCCAACAACAGCTAATATGCAACCTGTAAGCTGATGGTAAAAATCTAGTGGTGATATTACATGTTAAAATATCGACATTATTATATATTAAGATATCAAAACTCTTCCATACTTTCTGTGTGGTCACTACACCTTAAATACTGCTTGTCTGTTCTGCTGCTGCAGAATTTCACCTGGAACACCCTCTCCTCAAATATCCCCATGATCCAGAAACTAAATGATCAATACTTGGCACAGTAGAGGCTTTCTGGAGTTTTATGCCAATACCATGACCAGTATCTGTGATTGGCTATTTCACGTGCTCTAACTGGTATCATTGTTCACTTCTAGAGGGGAGGGAAATGAGATGCCAGAGGTTATGTATATTACAGAGCTTTGCTTCAAACCTGGATAGTCCTGCATGCCTTATTCCCAACCTATAGTACTTCCTGTCTGTCCAGAAGAATCAGTTTTAGTCTAACTAAATATAACATTCTTATTATAACTTTGTGAATTAATCCACAATAAAGATATGGAATATATACTAATCTTAGGCCTTGTTTTAAGTGTTACTGTAACATTATGCAATTTTTAGCTTAGCAGCCAGAAGAAGCTTAAAATATTTTGCTAAATATCACTTTGGTGGTATTATAAAAAACAAATTCCCCATCCATGCCAAGAGGGCTCTATATAGAACAAGAATGGCCTACATGCCTCTCAAGAAGAAGCTGATAATGAAATTTTCCCCAGAATATACTGTGTTATTTTTATACTAGATACAAAAGGTACTTATAATATCTCAATGAAAATATTGTTTCTCTATCTAAAATAACTTAAACGTGCTTTCCTTCTGAATTTGTTTAATTTGTTCTTCTTCAGTCATGTTATTATTTCAATGTCTCTGTCTTTTCCTAAAATTCATATGCTGAAGCTTAATTCCCATTGGAATAGTATTAAGACATGAGGTCTTCAGGAGGTGATTAGATCCTCATGAATGGAATTTGCTTCTTATAAAAGAGGCTGAAGGAGGATACTCTAAGAATGTGTTATCTGTGACCGAAGGGCCTTTACCAGACATGAAATCTGACAGTCCTTTGATCTTGGAATTTGCAGCCTCCAGAACTGTGAGAAATAAATGTTTGTTGTTGATAAGCCACCCACCCAGCCTCTGGTATTGTTGTTATATCAGCCCCGAAAGACTAAGCCAACCCAATGAATGAATGGATGTAATAACGCAGTTCTTCCACATCTATCCATCTTTTTCAAGTTGCTTCACACCATGCTCCTCTTCACTGCATTCCACATCCAAGTGCTCAATACTCTGATTTTCAAAACTTCCTGACTCCCACCCATTCTATATTCCCTTCATTCCCATTTCTTAAGGAATTCTAATGACTTGAACTTCTGGGTGTTTATTAATTAATTTCTGATGACAGTGAACCAACAACTTGAAGATTTTTTATTAGAACTTTTTGATTCAGGAGTACGTGTACAGGTTTGTTATATAGATAAACTGCATGCCACAGGGGTTTGGTGTACAGATTATTTTGTTACTCAGGTAATAAACATAGTGACTGACAAGATACTCTCCCTCCTCCTACCTTCTGCTCTGGTATCTCTTGTTCCCTTCTTTGTTTCCATGCGTTCCAGCTGTTTAGCTCCGAGTTATAAGTGAAAACATGCAGTATTTGGTTTCCTGTTCCTGCATTAGTTTGCTTAGGATCATGGTGTCCAGCTCCATCCATGTTGCTACAAACAACATGATCTCTTTATTTTTTATGGCTGCATAGTATTCCATGGTATGTATATATATATGTGTGTGTATATATACACACACACATATACATCTATATACACATACAGTATATATGTGTATGTATATATATGCAAACATACATGTATATGTGTGTATAAAGAAAATGTGGTGTGTGTATATATATATATGTATGTATAGGTATGTATATATACATATATATGTATGTACATATATACATACACCTGTATTCCCAGCTACTCAGGGGGCTCTTGTGGGACAGTTGCTTGAACTAGGAGTTAGAGGTTTCAGTGAGCTGAGATAGAACCACATAACTCCAGCCTGGGTAAAAGAGAAAGACTTTTTCAAAAAAAAAAAAAAAAAATATATATATATATATATATATACACATGTACACAAAATAATAATAATCCCACATGACTGTTGTTTTTATAAAAGGAAATTAGGACACAGGTACATTGCCATGAAGATGATGTGTATTATTCACATGCTGCTATAATAGAATAATACAGACTAGGAAGCTTAAACAACTGAAATTGACTTTCTCATAGTTCTGGAGGCTAGAAGTTCAAGATTCCATTAGACTTGGTTTCTGTGGAGGCCCCTCTTTCTGGCTTATAGATAACTGCCTTCTCACTATGTCCTCACTTGGCTTCTTCTCTGTGAGTATGTGTGCAGAGAGAGCTCTGCTACTACTTCTTTATCTTATAAAAATTCCTATCTCATCAAGTTAGGGCCCCATCTTTATGACCTCATTGAACCTTAATTAGTTTTCTAAATGTCTTATCACCAAATGTAGTCACATTGGATCTTGAGGCTTCAACATATAAGTTGTGGAGATACAATTTAGTCCAAACACTATGTGAAGACACAAAGAAGGCAACTACAAGGCAGGGAGGGAAGCCTCAGAAGAAATCAACACTACTGACACCTTATCTCATATTTCTACCCTACCTAATTGTGAACAAATGTATTGCTGTTTTTTCTTAAAGCCATGTTAATGAGGGTTTTTTTCTATAGATTATGATATTTTGGCATCTTCAAAATCTTGCTGCCTGGTAAGAAACTGTCTCTCCTAGTCTTAACCAGTTGATGGAGATTGCAAAGATCTTGGACATGACCTGCCTTCTTATGCCAGCAAAGCAATCCCAAGTGTATCTCCACAACTACACCCTTTACCTAAATCTCACACACTAAGATAATATTTTCCCCTGCCTCAAATTATTCCAGAGGCAGCTCTCAGGCAACTACAGATCACCCCTATAGTCCAGCGTTCCCATTTGGAGCCACCTTTTATCAACGTTTCTCATTTGAGGCCCTCCTTAGGCACCACTACCAAACCCTTCTTACGGGGATCAAAGGAGAAGAAGTGAAGACACTTCTCTCCAATGTGTCTCAGTCCTCAGAAGCTTCCAATTCCCAGTCCTTTCTCTTATCCCTTTCTATGGCCCCTATGGTCAACAAATTGGAAGTACCTTTTTGTTCCAAGATCTCTTGACAGTGAGACAATTGTCTCTGTCCGAGCTTATACAAATGACTTGCTTAGTGCAGAACTGTGGCGAAAATGAAACATTTGGGGAGCCAATAATTTTTCCTGTTTAGTCCCTTGCTTATATTATGACAAAAGCAATTGAAGCCTTGACTATTACGTTGATTTGGGCTTACTGTCTTAATGGATTGACAACTTGTCACATTTGACAGTTTTAGTTGAACAATTTGCATGAAACCTGACCTTTCAGTTCTTTCCAGCTTACCTCAGCTCTTGACAATAAAAAGGAAAATACAAGAGAGGGGTGACTCAAACTTCAGCCAAATTTTCATCCTTGGTTCAAATAAAAAGTCACAATTTGGAAGAAGAAATTAGAGGAAAATGTCTAAACCTTCTATTTGTGAAGTTGTTCTCTTCATTCTGAGGCAGTTGCCTTGAAAATCATGAATATACTTTAGTTAGAATTCCTGGTTGAAAGTAATAAATGCAGCTCTGGCTAATGATCCAGTTGATGAAACATTTTGCTAAATTAAAAAAAAATATATAAGAAACGTAGAAAACCTTTAGGAGACTTAAATTAATAGCAAGTGTTAAAAAAAAAAATAGGAAGTGTTTAGAGACAACACTGGTTGCTGTCGATCTGACGAGGAGTACACTGGTTGAGAAAATATCCTTGCCGTCACCAAGGACTGGATGCTAAAAGTTTCCACCACTGTCTTTCCTGCTCCACTAATTCTACCTTGTAATTATTATAGCTAGCACAAACCCTAACCAGAGAGAGAGAAAGAGAGAGAAATAGAAAGATGAGCTGTCAGTACCTTCCTGCTTCTCATACCAGATTCTTGACCAAAGTCAAGAGAAAATGTGTCTGATATATGGAGTCTAGGAGTTTATGTAACAGGTAGTTAGAGAGGCATGAGTAAAACAGAAGATGGCTTTCCCAAGAATGTCATGTAATGGTTGGGCAATGATCACATTGCCCCTCTAAAAGTGATAAATTGGCAGCTGGTGTCAGGGAGAGGCCATTTCCTGAAGGTCCACACCTGTTAGACTAAAGTGTTACTTGAAGGCGGATGTCAGGGAGAAGCAACTTCCCAGGCATGTGCATTAAGAGATGAAATGGTGGAGCATGACCTCCTGGGGGCACTCGGAAGAAAAAAGGAAGAAAGCGTCAGATGAGCTTGCATACAACTTCCTAAACACACTGCCTATACTCACCTCACAGTCGGTCCATCCTAAGGCAAGAATCAATGGAAAGGGGCCAGCCTTTGGTAAAGTCCTAGGATCAAAGTTAAACATTGCATTTGACCCTCACATTCCCACTTGGGTCTCTTTCAAGCATAGTTTTCCTCCTGTCTGAAGCCTTGTTAAACAAACTTACACTCCTACTCTGAAACTTGGGTTGGTTTTTTTTTTTTTTTTTTTTTTGCCTTATCTTGTCCATCAAATTCTTTCTTCTGAAGAGGCAAGAACTGAGGTTGCTGCAGACTTGTATGAATTTGCCACCAATAACTTGGATACTTTCCAACATATAAGGCACAAGACACATATCTGGGCAATTGTATTACTAGGCGGCCTTGCAGTGGTGTGACTAAGACCACAGACTCTGATGCTGCACTGCCCAGCTACCACACTAAAAAGCTGTGTGAACTTCTGCAGGTTTCTTACCCTCTCTGTACCTCAGACTTCTCATGTACAAAAAGAATATAGTGGTCAACTCACAGAGTTTCTTTGAAGAATAAATAATTTTAAATAAATAAAACACTTAACACTTGAAACACGACAGTGTTATTTTTACTCATTAATTTTAAATTGTAAGAGAGAAAAGGAGAAATGATTATGAAGCATTATTTGTGCCTATGAGAATAAGGTGGGATTTTGACATAAGCAAAACACAAAAAACAAGGAATTCTCCAAGTACAAAATGGTATGCAGCCTCTGGGTAACTAAAATAAAATCTTTACCATAAGAGGCTAGGAAATAACACACTCTATATGAAAATTAATGTGATAGAAAATTTGGCGATTATTTATGTAGTTCTCATGTAATCACTGGGGGGAACATTGCTTGTGATTCATGCTCTGTAGATATTAAAGATGAAATAACACTAGTGCGGGTCTCTTGAAAGGTCACACTCCAAGTCTGATTTCTACAATTTGATGTGTCAACAGGCAAAAATCCATCCCTGATTCAGGAGATAAATGGGTTGAGACCAGATAATGCTGGCATAGAGGAATATGTTGCAGGAGAAAGTATGAAACCTGGGGAAAGGTGATGAGGACAAATCAACCCATAAAAGCAAGAGTAGGGGAATTTGAAATGACAGAGCAGGCAAAGTCTACCTGCAGCAATGCTTTGATGCCGCCACTTTGTTTCTGTCTCTTGATTAATGTACCTAATTCTTCACTTCACTTAGGGCTTTGTCAAGGGAATAGAGAAAAATGTACTGCTCTTTGGTTCCTGGGGTGAGATTATTTCAAACTTGTAAATGCAGCTTTATACTGTTTCATTTTCTGTATTATATATGTTTTGTTTAAATTTGATAACAAAACATGTAGATAGAGAATGCGTTTCATTCCTAAGTGTAGGTCTGAGTCCTCTTAGGCAGCTATAACAAAATACCATACACTGAATGACTTATAAACAACAGAAATGTATCCCTCATAATTCTGCAGGCTGGGAAGTCCAACTTTGAGGCACCATCAGACCCACTGTCTTGTGAAGACCCAACTTCTGGATCATAGATGGTTCCTTCTGGCTGCCTCCTCACACAGCGAAAGCAATTGAGGTTCTGTGTTAAAGGGACTTCCCTGGGTCTACCGGGGGCATTGTCTGAGTAGGGGAATTCTCCTGTTTTCCCTCCTCTAGCTGACTAGGGCCCTTTGTTTCTACTTCCCACCTCTGGCAGGCCAGGTAGGCCCTATGTTTCTATTTTCCTCCCTCTGGCTCTTGGAGGTGGGGGCTCTGTGATTCAGGGTTATAAAACAGTAGCCAACCTGGTAACAAAGCCAAAGATCAATCAATCCAGAGAAGTTTGAAAGAACCCCTCTCATTGGACAAAAACATGAATAAGGGAGGCAATAACTCAGGGATAAAAGCTCTAGCTGCCCAGGCTTAGTAGAATCCTCTCTGGACTCCCTTCCAGGAGAGCATGGGAGCTGTCCTTTCACTCTGCCTAATAAACAGCACTATCGCACAGGGTCTATGAGTTCTATTTCAGCTGTAACACTCACAGCGCCTCCAAGGCCCCTTACCCCATTCTTCTGGGTTAGGAGGGCCAAGAGCCTAAGTTCCAACTACAACTATTCCACTTCTGTGGCGGCCTAGCTGTTAGGACTCCTGGATTTCACCCAGGTGGTCAGGGTTCAATTCCTGGGGTGAGAACCAGGGAATCTGGCTGCAGTTACTCCTTTTACAAAATGAGGAGTTTCTCTTAAGCATTTTTTTATAAGAGCACTAATCTCATTTATAAGTGCTCCATACCCATGACCTAAATGTCCCTAAAGGCCCCACTTCTTCATACCATCCCCTTAACATTAAGGGTTTTAACATATGAAGTCAGTGGGTGGGGTGGGCATCAACATTTTTTAAAAAGCAGTGTGTATAGTAAAAGTGGAGGAAAATATTAACAAAAATAGAGGGAAATAAAATATTATTTTGGAAAATATGAAGTAAAATTCATTAGTATTGTTATTTGATTTAACAAATATCATGCTGATTATGTATACATGATTGGATCTATTCATATTCTTAGTAATAACATGAACTTTTGTCCTTAAACTTGGCCCAGAGATTGCTCACAGAAAGCAATAATTTCTTGAACATACGCTTACCCAATAAAACTCAACAAAATAATATAAACACTTATATATTAAAATTGGTATATTTCCTCTGTATTATCTCAGAGAACTCTAAAATCGAATGAAAAGAGAGACATTTAGCAAAATTTGAGCATGAAAAATGCATGGTGAAACTTTAAGGGCACAAACATTTGTATATTGTATTCAAAATGTCACTTAATGCAAATTATAATGACAATATCAACAGAAAATAGCAGTGAAATGCCTTCAAAACAGCCAAAGGCCTTCAGATTAAAGTTAACCCTATTATATCTTTGAAAAGTATCGTAATATTCTTGAAAAGTCACAGCAAAAAAATACCACTGAAGAAATCACTCAGAATAAATCTAAAATCAAATGACCTGATATGAAGCCATCAAACATACATATATGTATGTCACCCTAAGTATAATAGGTACAAAAGAAAATATATTTATATATTTATTAAAGGAGAAATATCTATAAAGGAACAAAAGATAAAGATTTAAACTCAAAAGTAAAATAAAAAAGACTTTATTAGTGGATATGAGGGCTTTGAAAATCAGAAATGTTGTAAGGTATATTGAATTCCACAAAAATTGCAGTTTGCTTTGTGTCCTATTGACAATTTTGTAAAACTGAATTGCAATAGTTATTTAAGCTCATTACTAAACTCCTTAGTAAATTGTGAAAATAGAGATCTGACAACAAAAACACAATATTTGCCTTTTTTTTTTTTAATGTAGTTATTTTTGGGAATGGAAGCTTCTTTCCATATAGGGTAATTATAACATAAATAATGCTTTATCTGGATTTTTCTCCCAGTAGTCTGTTAAATATTTCCATGTTTTAATTGGATTAAAAACACAGAATTTGAATGGGAGAAAGATTCAAGATGGCTGATCACTAGCAGCTCGGGGTTGTAGCTCCCAGTGAAAGTACAGAGAACGAGAGGACGCCACACTTTCAGGCAAATTTTTGTTGCTCACGCACCAGGAGATTCCCAGCAGAGGAGCCCCACGGGTCGCCAGCATGACTCTTGTGGCCAGCGAGGCGGTTTTGCCGCTGCCTTGGTGCAGTGGTTCTTGGTGCAGAGTCAGAAAAGCACCATCAATCATAATGCCACTGTTTTGGCCGGTGCAGTGGGTTGCTCAGATTTTAGCGCTGGGAATCAACAAGTTGGATGTCCACTCAGAAACCCAATTATAAAGACAGTAATTATAAAGACCACAAATGGTTAAATTTATAACAAAGGGAAGAGAACAGCTTAAAAAGACTGAGAATACCCAAAATTAGAACGCCTCTCCCTCTACAGGGGATCACAGTTCCTCATCAGCAACAGAACAAGGCCTGATGGAGAACGAGTGTGTTCCATTAACAGAAGCAGCCTTCAATAGGTGGATGATAAGAAACTTCTGGGAATTAAAAGAACTTGTTCTAACCCAATGCAAAGAAACTAAGAACTTTGAAAAAAGGTTTGATGAAATGTTAACAAAAATACACAATTTAAAGAGGAATATAAGTGAATTAATGGAGGTGAAAAACACAACGCAAGAACTTTGCGAACTATGTACAAGTTTTAACAGCCAAATCAATCAAGCAGAAGAAAGGATATCAGAAGTCGAAGACCAACTTAATGAAATAAAACAAGATGACAAGATTAGAGAAAAAAGGATAAAAAGGAATGAGCAAAGTCTCCAAGAAATACGGAACTATGTGAAAAGATCTAATCTACGCTTGATAGGTGTACCTGAATGTGACAAAGAGAATCAATCCAAGCTGGAAAATACTCTTCAGGATATTATTCAGGAAAACTTTCCCAACCTAGCAAGGTAGGGCAATATTCAACTCCAGGTAATGCAGAGAACATCACAAAGATATTCCTCAAGAAGACCAATCTCAAGGCACATAATCGCCAGATTCACCAGGGTTAAAATGAAGGAGAAAATACTGAGGGCAGCTAGAGAGAAAGGTCAGGTTACCCACAAAGGGAAGCCTATCAGACTCACAGCAGATCTCTCAGCAGAAAGCCTACAAGCTAGAAGAGAGTGGGGGCCAATATTCAATATCCTTAAAGAAAAAAACTTTCAACCCAGAATTTTACATCCAGCCAAACTAAGCTTCATAAGCGAAGGAAAAATAAAATCTTTTGTGAACAAGCAAGTACTCAGGGATTTCATCACCACCAGACCTGCTTTACAAGAGCTTCTGAAAGAACCACTACACATAGAAAGGAACAACCAGTATCAGCCTTTCTAAAAAATACCAAAAAGTAAAAAGCATCAACATAATCAAGAATTTACATCAACTAATAGGCAAAACAGCCAGCTGACATTAAATGGCAGTATTAAACTCACATATATTATTATTAATTCTAAATTTAAATCGACTAAATCCCCCAATCTAAAGACACAGACAGGCAAAAAAAGCCAAAACCCATAGGTATGCTGCGTCCAGACCTTTCTCACATGCAAGGATACAGAAAGACTCAAAACAAAGGAATGGAGAAAGATTTACCAGCCTATTGGAGAGCAAAAATAAATAAATAAATAAAAAGCAGGAGTTACTTTAAAGCAACAAAGATCAAAAGAAGCAAAGAAGGATATTACATAATGATAAAAGGATCAATGCAACAAGAAGAGCTAAAGATCCTAAATATATATGCACCCAATACAGGAATACCCAGATATATAAGACCTATAAAGAGACTTAGACTCCCACACAACAATAGTGGGAGACTTCAACATCAATATTAGACAGATCAATGAGACTGAAAATTAACAACGATATCCAGGATTTGAACTCAGATCTGGAACAAGTAAACTTAATTAACATTTATAGAATGCTCCACTTTAAATACACAAAATATACACTCTTATCTGTACCACATGACATTTATTTACAGGTTTAAATGAAATATTGGTTGGCTGCTGGTTTGTTATTTTCTCCCCTCATTTTTTTTTCATGCCTCTATTATTAATCACAATTATAGGCATACCCATTTTTAGACTGCATTCTAGCCCAGGCAATAAAGCAACACCCCTGTTCTCTCTCTGTCTTCCTCTTTCTCTTTCTTCCTCTCCTTCATTCTTTTTTTTTTATTCTTTTTTTT
>NW_022436951.1:13845778-13848275 GCF_009761245.1 Sapajus apella
CAGTTTGCTTTGTGTCCTATTGACAATTTTGTAAAACTGAATTGCAATAGTTATTTAAGCTCATTACTAAACTCCTTAGTAAATTGTGAAAATAGAGATCTGACAACAAAAACACAATATTTGCCTTTTTTTTTTTTAATGTAGTTATTTTTGGGAATGGAAGCTTCTTTCCATATAGGGTAATTATAACATAAATAATGCTTTATCTGGATTTTTCTCCCAGTAGTCTGTTAAATATTTCCATGTTTTAATTGGATTAAAAACACAGAATTTGAATGGGAGAAAGATTCAAGATGGCTGATCACTAGCAACTCGGGGTTGTAGCTCCCAGTGAAAGTACAGAGAACGAGAGGACGCCACACTTTCAGGCAAATTTTTGTTGCTCACGCACCAGGAGATTCCCAGCAGAGGAACCCCATGGGTCGCCAGCGTGACTCTTGTGGCCAGCGAGGCGGTTTTGCTGCTGCCTTGGTGCAGTGGTTCTTGGTGCAGAGTCAGAAAAGCACCATCAATCATAATGCCACTGTTTTGGCCGGTGCAGTGGGTTGCTCAGATTTTAGCGCTGGGAATCAACAAGTTGGATGTCCACTCAGAAACCCAATTATAAAGACAGTAATTATAAAGACCACAAATGGTTAAATTTATAACAAAGGGAAGAGAACAGCCTAAAAAGACTGAGAATACCCAAAATTAGAACGCCTCTCCCTCTACAGGGGATTACAGTTCCTCATCAGCAACAGAACAAGGCCTGATGGAGAACAAGTGTGTTCCATTAACAGAAGCAGCCTTCAATAGGTGGATGATAAGAAACTTCTGTGAATTAAAAGAACTTGTTCTAACCCAATGCAAAGAAACTAAGAACTTTGAAAAAAGGTTTGATGAAATGTTAACAAAAATACACAATTTAAAGAGGAATATAAGTGAATTAATGGAGGTGAAAAACACAACACGAGAACTTTGCGAACTATGTACAAGTTTTAACAGCCAAATCAATCAAGCAGGAGAAAGGATATCAGAAGTCGAAGACCAACTTAATGAAATAAAACAAGATGACAAGATTAGAGAAAAAAGGATAAAAAGGAATGAGCAAAGTCTCCAAGAAATACGGAACTATGTGAAAAGATCTAATCTACGCTTGATAGGTGTACCTGAATGTGACGAAGAGAATCAATCCAAGCTGGAAAATACGCTTCAGGATATTATTCAGGAAAACTTCCCAACCTAGCAAGGCAGGGCAATATTCAACTCCAGGTAATGCAGAGAACACCACAAAGATATTCCTTAAGAAGACCAATCTCAAGGCACATAATTGCCAGATTCACCAGGGTTGAAATGAAGGAGAAAATACTGAGGGCAGCTAGAGAGAAAGGTCAGGTTACCCACAAAGGGAAGCCTATCAGACTCACAGCAGATCTCTCAGCAGAAAGCCTACAAGCTAGAAAAGAGTGGGGGCCAATATTCAACATCCTTAAAGAAAAGAACTTCCAACCCAGAATTTTACATCCAGCCAAACTAAGCTTCATAAGCAAAGGAAAAATAAAATCTTTTGTGAACAAGCAAGTACTCAGAGATTTCATCACCACCAGGCCTGCTTTGCAAGAGCTTCTGAAAGAACCACTACACATAGAAAGGAACAACCAGTATCAGCCTTTCTAAAAAATACCAAAAAGTAAAAAGCATCAACATAATCAAGAATTTACATCAACTAATAGGCAAAACAGCCAGCTGACATTAAATGGCAGTATTAAACTCACATATACTATTATTAATTCTAAATTTAAATCGACTAAATCCCCCAATCTAAAGACACAGACAGGCAAAAAAAGCCAAAACCCATAGGTATGCTGCGTCCAGACCTTTCTCACATGCAAGGATACAGAAAGACTCAAAACAAAGGAATGGAGAAAGATTTACCAGCCTATTGGAGAGCAAAAATAAATAAATAAATAAAAAGCAGGAGTTACTTTAAAGCAACAAAGATCAAAAGAAGCAAAGAAGGATATTACATAATGATAAAAGGATCAATGCAACAAGAAGAGCTAAAGATCCTAAATATATATGCACCCAATACAGGAATACCCAGATATATAAGACCTATAAAGAGACTTAGACTCCCACACAACAATAGTGGGAGACTTCAACATCAATATTAGACAGATCAATGAGACTGAAAATTAACAACGATATCCAGGATTTGAACTCAGATCTGGAACAAGTAAACTTAATTAACATTTATAGAATGCTCCACTTTAAATACACAAAATATACACTCTTATCTGTACCACATGACATTTATTTACAGGTTTAAATGAAATATTGGTTGGCTGCTGGTTTGTTATTTTCTCCCCTCATTTTTTTTTCATGCCTCTATTATTAATCACAATTATAGGCATACCCATTTTTAGACTGCATTCTAGCCCAGGCAATAAAGCAACACCCCTGTTCTCTCTCTGTCTTCCTCTTTCTCTTTCTTCCTCTCCTTCATTCTTTTTTTTTT
>NW_022436951.1:13848375-13888833 GCF_009761245.1 Sapajus apella
AAAAAAAAAAAAAAAAAAAAAAAGAAAGAAAAGACCAATATTTGCATATCTATTATAACTACTCACTGTTCGACTAGTTTCATTACAATTTCTATTTGGATAATATGTAAGGTCAATACTGTCACTGTTCTGGAAAATTCATTTTTTATTAAAGCAAAATGCACTGTATTTATAGAGATAACACCTTAAATACTACGAGAGAAGGCGCACCAATTGCACTGGTTCCCTTAATGGGGCAGGTTTGTGTGCTACATGTTTTATAATATGTTACAAAGAATGGGATCTTAGCCCGTGTTGGTGTGTCTCAAGTGTCATTCCTCGGCTGAACTTGAATAGGTCTGAACATCCTTTCTTGTAGACCTGGGAGCACTGAGATAACTATATTGAGAATAACAACAATAATGAAAGAAACAAAAAACAAAACAAAAAAAAACCACAGAATTTTACTTTACATACAAACTTTTATTGTGTTAGTTATACTATGATATACTAAATCACAATCATATTGCTAATTATCTGAGTTAATCTTTGTTTATAGCTATGATTACTATTTTGACCCAGTCTTAAAAGTCATTTAATATTTATGTGAATATGAATTATATGATAAATATTTACTTATATCAGTTTGCCAATTTGTTTTATTTTAAGATAAACCAGTTTGGGACTACTGCAATGAATAGCCTTTTAACTCTCGTAGAAAGATGAAATTAATTCCCGCATTAACTAATGTGAAACAAAACTGACAGGATCCCAGTGACAGTTAATACCGCTCTTTCTGAGGATGGATTGAAGAATTCATTTTAGGGTGGGAGCTCTAGGACCTGGCTTTTTGCTCTTCTACTTATAGGGACAGGAGGCAGGAAAACTCTGGGCAGAAGAGGGTGGGTCCCCAGCAAAGGCCCCACCCTGAAGCCTGAAACTGAGACCCACAGTGAGAACATTACATTCCTGTTTTCCCGCTTGAATGTTGCCTTTTCCAAAACCACTCATGCCCCGCCCCAGCCCCCATAGTGTGCTCATAAAAACCCCAGACTTAGCCACTAGAAAGGAGAGGTGGCTGAACGTCTATAGAGGCAGGTGGGCGTTGGACACTGTGATTGGACATCCGAAAGAAGTGGCTTGACTTCAGAGGGACAGCTTGATGGCGCGACTTCAGGGAAAGAATATCTTTCTGCTCCATCACCTTTCCAGCTCTCCTTCCTGCCTAGCTATTTTCATTGGCAATAAAATTCTCCGCATTCACCACCCTTCAATTCATTCGTGTGACCTGATATTCCTGGACAGTGAACAAGAGCTTGGGTACTATGGCTGTGGATGCAAAAGGCTGTCACTGAGCTGTTAACACTTAAAGCCATCTGCGGACAGCAAAGCTAAAATAGCACTGTAACACACACCCTCTGGGGCTTCAAGGGATCGCAGGCAACCCCCTAGATGCTGCCGGGGACTGGTACAGAGTTCGTTCCTGTGGGCACCCAAAAGTGATCGCCCCAGCTTCTGCACCCACTCAGCTGGATGCTCCCGCCCAGGAGGAGTTATGCACGGAGTGAATGAAGTGTGCTCCACCCAGCACTGAAGCGCCCAGCTAGCTCCAGCACCTGCACTCCAGTTCCTATCCGCAAAGGTGTTAGGGAAACTTTCTGCTTCACTACGTCCATATCTCAACAGACTCATCCTGCTATAAGGGAAAAGATGGAAAAGAGAGAAGATCCTGCTTCAGTCTAAACCAGAAACAGATCCGGATCAGTTTAGTTCAGATACACCCAGAATTATTACCTTAAGTTGCAAAACCCCAGTCACTAGTGAAATATAGCCTAATAAAACTTCTCAAGTGCTGACCAATCAGATTGACGACAATTCCTTCGTCATAGATAAGTAACCAACCGATGTGCTCAAAAGCAGGGATGAAATATTTGTCTTAGGTATTTGTCTTTAATGAACAAATCTGATGCATAAGAAAAGTAGAAAAGACCTCTACCATAGTGATTCATGATATCTTTAGCAAAATAAGAAAATATCTGCTTCTACCATCTTAGATCACATGTTTTTCAATGTCTCCTGAGCATAACTTGTAATTTATTATAACTTTGTGTTTAAAAATTATTGGTGAATATGAATCATTTTTGCTGATATTGTAATAGTTATTTACCTTTAGTGAATTAGCATTTCAGTATTTGGCCTATTTAACTATTTGAGCTTAATGAGATTTTTGTTTGTTTCCCTATTTACTCTGAAAAGTAAATCCTTTTTCAATAATAGTTTCTATTAATAAATTGGCCTCAAAAATGTTTGCTAACATTTGCAGCTTTATGTGAAGGTTTCACTAATTTATATGTTACAAATGAATTAGTCCTTCAGAGAGTAAAATTAAAGGTCATCAGGTTCTCAGAGAAAAAGTGTCTTACTTTGATTTTCTTCCAGGAATAATAAATCTGCAAATTGGGATGTTTTTAACCCTTGAGATGTATGAAGACCCTACAAGGAGTATACTAAGACCAATAAATTTTAAGAAATCTATTAATAATTTTTTGCAACTCGTTTGGCTGAGAACGAATCTATCACCAGACCAAAGTATTATTTATATTCTCTATTCTAATATTTTTTTTTCACAATCACCTTTTTCTCACTTTACAAAAAATAAAACATTGTCTTCACTCATCCTAAAATAAAAGAAACAGTTTTCCAATGGGAACCCTTTGTGGGTACCAAAAGCAGAGACAATTCAGAAGATCTGTTTACTTTAATAAGGCAGTATCCTAGCTCACTGAAAGAAAAAAAAAAACTTTTTGATTAAATTTTGCATTACAGTTCTAATGTGTTTTGGAAAATTAAGATAGTTTTTTTTTTGAAATGGAGTCTCACTCTGTCACTCAGGCTGAAGTACAGTGGCCCCAATCTGGGCTGACTGCAGCCTTCACCTCCCAGGTTCAAGCAATTCTCCTGCCTCAGCCTCCTGAGTAGCTGGGATTACAGATGTGCACCACCAAGCCTGGCTAATATTTGTATTTTTAGTAGAGATGGGGTTTCACCATGTTGGCCAGGCTTGTCTTGAACTCCTGACCCAGGTCATCCGCCCACCTCGGCCTCCCAAAGTGCTGGGATTATAGGCAGGAGCCACTGTGCCCGACCAAGATAGGTTTTGATTAATTTTTTTACTAGTATATCATCATAAATATTATTAACTACAAAATGAATATTAATATTAAGCAAAATAAAATTTTAAGTAATAAATTTATGTTCATAATTTTTTGAGGATAGAGTAATTAGGAAAACATTTCTTAAAAAACAAATTGGCTGCATGTGGTGGCTCACGCCTGTAATCTCACCACTTTGGGAGGCAAGGGCAGGTGGATCACCAGAGGTCAGGAGTTCAAGACCAGCCTGGCCAACATGGTGAAATCTCATCTCTACTAAAAATATAAAAATTAGCCAGGTGTTGTGGCACACGCTTGTAATCCCAGCTAGTGGGGAGGCTGAGGCAGGAGAATTGCTTGAACCTGAGAGGAGGAAGTTGTGGTGAGCCAAGTTTGCACCACTGCACTCTAACCTGGGCAGCAGAGCAAGACTCAGTCTCCAAAAAAAAAAAAAAAAAAAAAAAAAAACCCACCATATTGCATTACGGTTAAATACTGTAGGAAAGATAATGCAAATACAAGTAAATGAGAATAGAAAATGCAAGCTGCAAAAATGCAATCCTGTTAAAAATAACACATGCATGTTACTTTAAGACATGTTACACAGGATACATTTATGATAATGATGGGACATTTTTAAAGTAACTTTTTAAAAGTTTGCCAGAAACGACATTTACTTCAAGTATTTGTACTTCAATTGAAAATATCTGGAAGTCATTCTAAAAAATGTGTGGAGCACACATTTATTTTTCTAAAATCATTTTAGAGAAATGGGATTCTTAAAAGGTTATTAGACTACTGTCATAGAGTAAGCAATTTCTAGTATAATGAATTAGCTCATTTTGTTAATAATCATTAGCAAGCTGGGAAACTAGGATTTCAGTGATTTTTACTTTTAATTTGCCAATGTAAATATTTCCATGATAGTCCTCCATACTGAAGATAAGACGATAATGTTTTAATAAGTTTAGCTAATATATTCAGATAAAACATTATCATAATGATGTATACATGCCAACATGCAAAGGGCCAGAAAAAGAAACTATTTTGTAAAGCTAAAAGGGCTAAGTCATATTTCAAAACCTCAAGATGAGTGTTCTTTTATATGGAACTAAAGTAATTTAGTTCTATAAATTACGTGTTAACATGAATAATCACAAGTCAATTCAATAAAAACATATAGATAGTTTGATTTGGGATTTTGAATATTATATACACTTAGTTGATAAAGCTGCAGCGATGTTTGAGAGAATTCCCTCTCATTTTGAAAGAGGTTCCGCTTTGGATAAAAGGTTATCAAATATCATTGCACACTACATAGAATTCTTCCATGACAAGAAATGTCAATGGATGCTTCAAATTTTATTGTTTTCTTATTTTAAGAATTTTCCCTGGCAAACTCAACCTTTAGCAACCACCACCCTGGTCAGTCAGCAGCCAGCAAGACTCTACGGGCAAAAAGATTACAACCCACTGAGGGCTCAAAGATCATTTAAATTTTTAGCAATAAAATATTGTTTAATTAAAATATGTATATATTATTATTTTGGACATAATGCTATTGCACACTCAAAAAGCTACAGAATAGAATACATTTTTTTGGTTTTATATGTTCTGAAAAACCAAAAAAATTCAATAATTTATTGAATTATTCACTTGATTGTAGGGCCAGAAACCCAGTCTACAATATTTCAGAGATATGCCTGTATTTTCCTTGTTTTTTTTTTTTTTTTTTTGAGACGGAGTTTCGCTCTTGTTACCCAGGCTGGAGTACAATGGCTCGATCTCGGCTCACCGCAACCTCCGCCTCCTGGGTTCAGGCAATTCTCCTGCCTCAGCCTCCTGAGTAGCTGGGATTACAGGCACGCCCCACCATGCCCAGCTAATTTTTTGTATTTTTAGTAGAGACGGGGTTTCACCATGTTGACCAGGATGGTCTCGATCTCTTGACCTCGTGATCCACCCGCCTCGGCCTCCCAAAGTGCTGGGATTACAGGCTTGAGCCACCGCGCCCGGCATTTTCCTTGTTTTATCCAAAGTCAAAAAGGTAGCTCAGGATATTTGAAGAAAATGCTTGACAATTTGAAATGCCAAAGAAATAATAAATCATTCAAAGATAATTATGAAATTGTTACCAAAGTAAAATTGTATTACTATATAATGATTGTTGTTCAAATAATTTTAATAATAAAAAAGGAAGATAGGAAAGCTAAAAAGGAAGAAAGAGAGAGAAAGAAAATGAATGTAAGAGGGAAGGAGGAGAAAAAGAATGGAAAGAAGAGAAAAAGAAAAGAAAGAGGAAAGGAAGGAAGGAAAAAAGAGAAAAGGAAAAGGAAAATTACTCTTTGTTATGAACTGAATTGTTTTTCTCCAACATCATATTTTGAAGCCTTAACCTCCAAATGTAATGATTTTAGAGATGGGGCTTTGGGAGGTATTTGGTTTAGACGGGATTAGTATTCTTTATAATCAAAGACAGCAGAGAGCTTTTGTATGTGTGCTCTCATTTACTCTCTCTATTCTTCCCTTGCTCCATGTGAAAAAAATAAAAAAAATAAAAAAACGGAGAGTGTTAAAGTGGTTGTCTGTAATCCAGAAAGAGGGCCTTCCCCAGAACTCAAGCATGCTGGCACTCTGATCTTAGACTTAGCAGGCTCCAGAACTGTGAGAAGAACATTTCTATTATTTTAGCCACTTAGTCTGTGGCATTTTGCTAGGCATCCTAAACCGACTAAGATCCCTCTTAAATATTGGTTTTAGTATCTAAAATATTAATCGACTCTTGAGGCATTGGATTTCTAAAAATGACTTTCTTCATTTTATTTCTTAAATAATGAATATAATAATATTAACATGCAGTAAAAATAGCCCTCAATGCATCCCTCCAAAACTCATTTCACAGTACTTAATATAGAAAAATAATAATGAATTCCAATGATAATGAAGTAATTAAAGTTAGTAGGCATAAGGGAAATGCATAATATCTGCAGATATAATTGAAATAAGAATTTGATCTAGAGAAAGCAAAAATGCATTTTTACAGTGCTTGAATGGCAAATAAATTCATTTCATGTAAAAATATTTACTTGTTCTCACCACTCTTAATTATACTGGAACCAAAAAATATTTGCCTGAATATTTAAAAAGAAACAAAAAAATAAAACTAAGAAGATTGAAACAAGAGAAAGAAGAAAATTTTTATTATGCACAGATAATTGTGAACATAGAAAATAAAAAACACCTACAGATAAGTATAGCAAAATAGTTAAGTGACAGAATGCAGAATGATAAATCTATATTCTCATCAAGTGAATACAAAACACTTACTAAAATTAACCATATGCTGCTGAAGTGTTTATCTTTTTTATCTTTAAATGGGAATGCATTCTCTATGACCCAGAAATAATTTTCCTTTAGATTATATATCTCTTTGGTGTATGCATATGCATGTGTTTATGTGCACTGAAACCTGGAAAGCATATGTACAATGTGATATATGTTTATAACTAAGCTTATAGCAATACTATTTATAATACATTGTAATAAATTGAAAATATAAACTGAAATGTTCAGCAGCAATAGAATGAACAAAGAAAATGTGCTTTATGTATAAGAATACAGCCAAACAATTAGTGAAAATCAGCTCTATGTAGCACCCTGAATGACTGAAACATATACTGCTGTGCAAAAGAAGCCAGATCGAAAATAACATGTACTATATCATGTTTCTATGAAGTTTAAAAACAGGAAAAATATCATTAAATGGGGTTGCCAAGAGAATCAAGAAAGTGATTCCCTAACTTTCAGAATAAAAGATACCCATTGTGGTAAATAAGAATATGTGACCCAAAAGGGATGCTCAGGGGGATTCTGGGATGCTGGCAAAATTCTTCTTGTGTTCTTGGTCATCTTGCTACTTATCGGCAATTATTTATTCACATTTATAGTTATGTTTTATGTACTTTCTGTAAATGACTATTTCAGAAAAAATAACTTTTAAAGAGCTGAAATCAGAATATGTATTACATAACTAGCCATGTGCAGATTCCTTTTTTTTTTTTTTTTTTTTTTTTTTTGATGTGGAGTCTTGCTCTATCACCCAGGTTAGAGTGCAGTGGTGCAATCTCAGCTTACCACAACCCCTGTCTCCCGGATTCAACCACTTATCTTGCCTTAGCCTCCTGAATAGCTTGGATTACAGTCGCATGCCACCATGCCGAGCTAATTTTTTTGTATTTTTAGTAGAGATGGATTTAACCATGTTGGCCAGGCTGGTCTTGAACTCCTGATCTCAGGTGATCCACCCACCTTGGCCTCTCAAAGTGCTGGGATTATAGTCATGAGCCACCACGCCCAGCCATAGATTTTGTATTTGGCACTAATAAATTATACTGAGTGCAGTATATTACTACATAATTAAATATACTTCCCAAAACTCATGCCTCTGTGTTTTCCCTTTCTATACTGATGCTGGGCTTAGTCTTGAGATATGCCTTGATTAATGGTATATCAGTAAGTGTAACAGAAAATAAGGCTTAATAAACACTTGTACAATTGGTCTTAGCAACCTGGAATTTTGTCACTTCTCTGTAAGAAATCTAAGCTGATCTGCTGGAGAGATTAGAGAGGCTACCGGAACAAGTGCCAAGGATCCCCAGCCGACAGGACTAGCTCACTACCAGATATAAAAATGAGGCCCTCATGGCCCATAGAGCCCCGATTAACTTGCCAGATGACTGTAATCATATGAGTGATGAGCCTAGTAGAAGCAGCACCAAAATAAGCCTGGCCTATCTTATAGAGTCGTGAGCAAAATAAATTGATGTATAATACACTAAACTTTAGAATGGTTGGTTATAGAACAATAGATATTTACCATGAAAGTACTTTTTAATAACTGATTATCATTTGAATAAAAATTTATTTTTAATGAATATGTAATTGAAATTATTTTAGAAAATAAATTTTATGTACATTAGAAAAATGTTTAAGTATGTCAAAATTATCACTTATATCAATTGTCCTTAAACTTTGCGGCCAATTTGAATCATCTAGGAAAAATTTTAAGTTATGAATAACTCTTCCCATCTTGAAGATTCTAATTAAAATGTCTCTGGGGGTGAGTGTAGTTACCTATTCCTTTATCTATGTTTCTTGATATTTATCTGTCTATCATCTGTTAGATTATGAGGCAATTCCAATGTAAAATTGAACATTGAGATATTGATGATTAACAGAAAGAATCTATTTGAAATCTAGTGTATCTAAAAAGTAGAACACTGTTACAATTAAATATATGTATATATATATATATATATACACACACACACACACACACACACACACACATATATGGTACAACATGAAGAGAAATTATACTAATTAAAATATAACATCTGATGAATTTGATATTTTAAAACTCTACTCGTAATTTTTATCTGCCTAGATTTGTTGTGTGACCTGTCTTTCCTCAAAGGGAGCATATTTGAAAGAAGATTTTATGGTGGCTTCTAAATAACGTAATTTTAATTCTAAATACAAAACTACTTTTATATCTTCTAAGCATTGGAGAGGTAACAAGTATTCTATTTAGAAATCTGGTCATAAAAGGGCTTGTTGTGGAGTCAGGCAAGTTGGGGTCAATCACGGAAGTGTCAACATGCAAGAGCAAAACAGCTGAATTCAAAGGGAAAAAAATTGAGACAGAATTTAAGGTCAAGTCAGGGGCTGAAGTAGAAAAATCATTTTAAATATCATCATTGGTTACACGATCAGTAAAGAGGGTCTAGGATCCAAAACTGAATATCATGTGAATAAAAATTTAAATCGAAGAAGAACAACAACAAACAGAAAAGGATAACTTAAGCAAAATTCGGAGGCTTCCACTCACTTTTTTTGTCATGAGATCATGGATGTTTCAAACTGACATAAGCTGACAGAGCTGTAACACATGCTTTAAATTCTTGCTAACCATGTATAATCCATGGACAAGCAGCAGTGGTATAACTTAGGACCTTATTAGGTATACAGAATCCTGAGCACTACCTAAGAGGTACTAGGCCAGGATCTACATTTTTCAAGATCTGCAGATAACGTATATTCTAATTTTGACAAGCAACATTTTAGGTAATATATTAATTTTCTATTGCAGCTTTAAATTTTACCACAAACTTAGTGACTTATAAACAACACAAATTTATTTACCTACAGTTCTGTAAAGAACTGTAAAAATATTTATTTTCGGTAGAACTGTAAGGAAATGTCAGACATGGATCTCACTGGGCTAAAATCAAGTATCAACAAAGGTGTTTTTCTTTGCAGAGGCTCTAGGGGATAATTAGTTTCTTTGCCTATTTAGGCTTCTAGAGGTCATCTACATTCCTTGGATCATGGCCCTGTCCTTCAATCTTCAAAGCTAGAAGTGTTACAACTTATTTAACCTTTTTTCTATTGTCATATCACTCTTTCACAGCTGGCAAAGTTCTCTGATTTTAAGGACTCATTCATATGATTAGATTGAGCTCATGTAGATAATCTAAAATAATCTCCTCAAAATCTCTAGCCATAATCAGATCTGCAAAGCTCCTTTTTCCATGTAAGAAAACATATTAACAGATTTAATGGGTTAGAATGTAGACATTTTGGGGGCTATTATTCTGTTCCAATAAACTCTTAAGGTTTGAGGAGGGATTGTTTCAAAGTACATAGAAAACTATTTCTCATTATATTTGTTAATAATCCAGATGAAAACATATCCATTTTAGAAAAGGCCGTTCAATTAAGGGTAATAGAAATATTTAAAAGTTAGGAATTAATCACATTTAGAAATTAATAAATCTAAAAATAATTATATTTAATAACATTTAAGGGTTTTCTGCTTCCAAATAAGTGGTTAATTATATAATTTAGTAAATATAACTTGGCCTGGAATCTAGTCTATGTGGCTCTCAAAATTAAAGTACTTGACTGCCTCATATGAGTTTTTGTACATAATGAATAATTTCTTGGAATACTTAGATGCAGAACACCTGTGTAGGTTGTTCTGCGGAGTCATTAGCATTATCAATGGCATTCAAATGTTAAGGACTTATCAAGACATGTATTTAAAATTAAAACAAATTATCCTGGCTATCAGATGGAGCAAAAGTCTTGAAATAAGACATGTTAAAATTTTCTGAACACCCGTAAATAAATGACCACCAAATTCTAAACGGTGTCAGTTAACTACTCTATCGTCATTCTGCTTTTCTCCATCAAACAGTCCTAACCTGGCCTTCTATTATCCTTTCCTTCTTGACTATATCAAGCTTGACTTTCTCCAGTCCCCTGGATACACCATTACTTTTTCCCCCGTGTAGTTATGTTCTATTCTTTTTATAGTAAATCAATTTAGTTTAGCTCAGATTCGTATAATTTTCCAGTGAATCCTTTATCTCATTCAATTCAGCAATTCCTTGGAACAAAGGAGCAAACACAAAAGCATTTTAAATAAATGAGAGGTTGTATAAAAAGCTGGGAATCCTAACACATTGATATTTCCCTTTTTCTCACATATGTAATTGCTAGCTTACTAACCACAACTCTCTCTCTTCCCCTTCTTTAAGATACCACAAAGAAAGTTACAGTGACATGAATGCATTCTATTTAGTTTTGACATTGTAAATCTGTCACATTTTAGCATACTGATAGCAAATTATTGTCAATATACATTAATTCCGGGCTTAGCTGCATTGAGAAGTTATTATTGTGTTATTGCAGATAATAATTTCAAAATAATTAATCAATAATTAAAACTAATAAATAGCCACACATACTAAAGGGCGATATGAGTCAAATTGCTCCAAACATACACCCTGAATATTGATATTTATTTATTCTCATAGTTATTTTTACGTAGTTTACATAGCTTTCCAATTGCATGAAAATCCAAACACCTATGAGCTTGTTTAAAACATCACACATTAGTAAATGTTAGGATGAACAACAATTACTACAGCCTATAGTATTCCCTGAGTCAAGAGACCTACTGTTAACATTTGTCCAGCAATACCTCTCTTAGAAAAATTTACTTTACACATGAGGTTTTTCTCTCTATCTACAGTATTCTTCTGCCCTCTGGCTGCAGCTGATAAGAGAGGAAGGACGATTGCTCCAAACTGGGCTAATCAGATTATCTTTGCTTGGAATTTAGAAATGGGATCCAGAGAAAATATCTGCATAACGTGGAAACTATGGGAGGTACAGGATGACCCCAGTCTATCTAAGAAAGAGTCCTGCAAATCCTTATGCAGGATCTCTGCTTGACACCAAACAACTCCCCCAATCTTGAAACTGGACAAAAATTCCTTAGCTTGAGTTAATTTTTGTTGCTTACATTCATGTGTCTTAACTAATTTATTAGGTCACATTAGCAATTCCTTTTTGTAAATAATTATAAGTGCTGACATTTTAGTAAGTAATTTGAGTTTTAATGACTCCCTGCCATAAGGTAGTATCTATGAATTCATAGGAAGTTTAGCATTTGATTTATCAGCCAGAACACTCAGTTGGGAGTCCTATCTTTTCTCTATGCCCAGTCTTATGAACCATTGCAAATATTAATGTTGGAGCGAGATTACTGTTTTCTCCATCAAAATGACATTCTGTATTTAAAAGAATAGATGGTAAGTTCTCATAGTACTAAAACAGCATATATGATGTCATAGTCTCAACAAATAGTCTAAATATTGTTGTTTAAGTGAGAAATTGAATAAATAAGTACACAAATGAATAACTTATGGAACATGCAAGCTGAACATACAATTCTAGAGAACTGCCTGTATATATTTTTCTCTTCTCAGTTTCTGAACAAGTTGAGAAGAAAAGCAAAGCAATATCCAGGCCAAAACATCATGTTTATCACTCATAGAGGCCACAATGAGGAGGATGGACTTGTCTTTGTTTGTTAAGTAGGTTTAGTGAGGCATATGTAGCCACTCAGTTTTAGACAACGTAGAAACAGATAAGGTAAATTCTATGTCATGGAGTGACACAGGAAAGCTTGTACTAGCCATGACAAGGCATGATTCCAAGGGGAAGAGGGCTGAGCTGAGTTGAGTAAGCACAAAGAAAAAGTAAGTTTTTTTCACCATCTTTTTCTCACCAAGAACCCATCTATGCGCCCTTGGAAAAATGATCACTTCTGTTGAGCATGCACAGACTAGAGAACAAACAAGGAAAACAGGGTACTAGGATTAGAGCAAAAGCAGGAGAAACTGGAGGACAAGACCAGTAAAAGACCATGGTGCCCTGCCTGACCTTATACATTATTGTAACAATATTGGTTTTTACATTGAGTTATATTTATTTAAAAGGACAAGAAAGAGCAACTTGAATTAAAAAAAAAAGATGTGTCACCAAAAATGACACATCTTCTGTCTGCCCCGTATTTTAATCTCAAGTGACAATTACCATTTCAATAGGGCCACCTTGTTGACCTCCCCATAAATTCTAAGGCATAAGTATTGAAACAACTTGCATGTGAGCCAAATCAAGTTAATTTTATGTATGAAAACTAATATTATTTGGGGGTTTAGGATCATCATCAGCATTTGATAATTTCCTAAAGAGGTTGAGGTGAGTACCTTTTTCATGGCTACTACTTGCATTTTAGAATTAAAGTTTAAATGTAACCCCTATAAATCCTAAAGACTTAAAATCCAGTCCTTAATCAAGGGGCAAAAAATGATATATTTTTCCACAGATTTGAGGACAGATTATTTTAGGACAACTATTTATTCTACTACAGAAACATACAAAATATTTTTCCTTTAGAAAATCATTATTACCAAACTCAATATAGAGAAAATTTTTGTTAATACATAAGCCACTCATAAGAAGAGTTCAGTAGAATTCCAGGTCAGTGTTTCTAAACTGTCACATTTATCATCGCGGTTATTGGGGCAATTTCAATAATAAGATCACCTCTGCCACCCTAAACCTACGATAAGAGTCTTTCAGGTTTGTCTATGAAACTTTTCACAAGCTCACTGGATAATTATGTTATGCACCTAAATGTAAATATCAGTGTTCCAAGTGAGGAAATAGGAGAATATGAACTAATAATGTCTGGGAAGAAAAATAGAGGAAATAAAATTAGAGATTATAGATGCTTGAATCAGCATATGTAGGGTTTAATTGAATCTGTAAGTTAATGAGAACAATGGGGTACAGGGTAACTATCATGCTCTGGACTGATTAAATAGATAAGTGATAGTAGTAATTGCAAATAAAAATAAACGAATGGTGATGGAAAATGAAGGAAGGTAATTGATGTTGCCTTACTTCAGTTAGATGTGTTTTCAAGTAGGCTATCACAGCAAATAAATCTCAAGTAAATATGTCTAAATACAATACAATGGCTATTACTTGTTCAATTATAGTTCATTTCAATTTTCAATGGGTAGCATTCTTTCTAGGTTGACCAACTCTTCTGATTTTTCAGCTGGAAAGTGTTTCCCAGGATGCAGGACTCTTTGGTTCTCATACTGGGAAAGTCCTAGGCAAACAGGGACAACTTGTCAAAATCATTGTACTGAAAATTCTGAAACTAGATCTTCTTTTTTTAAGTCCACTATTTTACAATATTTGTGAACCTTTTTCTGGAGTCTCTGTAATTAACCAGTTGGTAAACAAATAGAGAAAGCTTGGAGTACTATGAAAGAGGTTTTGTAAGGCAGGCCTGAAAGTGGCATATGTCACATGCTTCCATATTCTATTGGCCAGAACTCAAACATGATACCATGCATGAATTGTACCAAGGATGCTGGAAAACATAGTCTAGGAATGAGAAGTAGAATAAGAGACTGCTATGTATATTACTGAGTCAAAAAGATATTAAAGAATTAAAGAATTCATCTTTTATTTAGAAATGAAGAAGTCATCATCAACTTAAGAAAAGCAGTTCAGGTAAAGATAAAAAAATGTAGAAGCCAGGGTAATTTTTGAAAAATAATTAAGAGGTTAAGAAATAGAAGTACCAAGAGTAGGCTATTGTTTTTCTATCATTGTTCTGGAAATAAAGAGACATATGCCATAAAATCTAGTAAAGAGCAGGGCCAGAATGAATGCTGCTTTTTAAGCTTGAGGCTTATGTGCTGCTATGGGAAAGCCAATGGAAACAAGACAGTTGAAGATCCATGAAACACATGGAATAATGGATTGAGCAAGTTCCCAGAAGATACTGAAAATGACAGAATTTTGAGTACATATCAACAAATTTATCCTGGAGAAGAAAAAAGAAACATCTATCTAGACGATGGAAGCAAGCAAGAATATTTGTAGACTCAATTTTTAGTGAAAGTATCACATTTCACTACAATTGTCAACAGAAAAGAAGAGGTTACTCAAGATACTCCATTTTCCTGTGACAAATACATGGACGCCAAATAAAACTTTTAGAAAGATGTACAGAACTTAGATGTGAGAAAGATTACCAGGAAACTATTAAAATTATTTTTGATCTTCATTCCTTAGAAATTACTTGACCATGATAAACAGTACGATATAGTAGATTTCTTGAATTCAAAGGAAGAAAATTTGTTATGGTTGAAAATATAAATTAGAAAAAAGATAAGATCACAAAGAAAGTAAAAACAAATTTGCACGTAATTTTATCTTACGGAAGAGAAATATTTAAAAAGTCTTCCTTATCAACTAAGGAAGAAGCATCTTAGTAGTGAATCAGCACTTAAAATTTTAGTAAAATAAATATCTAAACATGTACTTAACATGAAATTTTGCATGTCAGCACTCAAAGCAATGAAGTATTAATTATACTCCATCAACACTGCAAAAGTAGTTAGATAGCAGTAGAAGGATAAATGCAAACACATCAACTCGAAACATTGGGTTTTGTAAACAAGTATTCTCAAGACACCTGGTTCTTTATTAGTTGTCAAATTTTACCTAAATGTAAATTTTTGAAATGAGTATGATATTGGATGCTGATATAGTGATGTTTCTGAATTTCAGTTGTGGATAAATAAAGGACATTTACATATGTAATAAAGGAAAGAGAAATACTAAATACGACTCAGTGTAATTCATATAGGCATAAGGGAGAAAAAGGACAACAGCAGATGCGTGCTAAAATGTTTTTAACATTATTGATAGTGCCTAATAAATCAGTGTTTCAGATCGCGTCTCCTTTTCCAACTCAATTTCTATCACATTTTCTTACAACACTCTTTGGTTTCATATTACTGAAACAGGGATACTACATACATCACTTTAAGAATCTTTTCAAAATCACTTCCAAGTCCACAGAAATACTTCTGGAAGTGCCACAATGAACACCTCAGGCTGTCTAAGTCCCCTTTTTATAGTTAATAGCTCTGCTGAGAAGTTATTGTCAAAAGTGATAGATGGATAGAAAGCCAATTGCTACTCTTAAATTATATTTGTATAAGCAAAGGCAGATGCTGATTGTTTTCTGTTTATATAAATTGAGTAAATTATCAAAGGAATGACATTTTGGTAATAATATTGGCAGGAATAAAAAGTATTTATAATAACATACAGGTTTTAAAGAACATTTCTGGAATTATTTCAATGACACACACTTTAAAATATATATATATATATATTTAAATATATATATATGTATATATATATATTTAAATATATATATATGTATATATATATATTTCAAACTTCAGGGACTTTATATTTAACCATAAAGTCTTTAGGATATATTTGCCAATTTATTTACATCTAAAATATAGAAAGGCAAGTCTCTCAAGTGTCTATGTAGATAGCAGATTTCAGCTTTAAATGCAATAAAGTCTGGAATTCAAAGAACCATTGAAGATTCTGTTGATATAATCAATGCATGTACAAGAAACCAGATATGACAGTAGTGAACCTGCAGAAATTGGATTGACTCTTTCAGTAAATTGGTGCAATTGCTTTACAATGCTGTTATGCTATCTCTTAAATAAAAAAAACTCCAAAGTCTGAAAAGTCACCCTGACTGAACTGAAAACTGCCCCAAATGAAAATTAAATTAAATGATAAAATCTGCTCAGCACTATTTTTTCCTGTGGTTACCAGTGAATGAATAAAAATAGAATCACTGAATGTGCATAATAATACAAGTATAAGGAGTGCCCAAAATTTCAAAGAAATCTATTTTATTATGTAACATGCTACTCAACATATTAAAAAAATAGCCGCTAATTTCCGAAAACAAAACAAAGGGACACAAGGAAACTTTGAGAGATATCGGGTATGACCATTACCTTAACTGTAGTGATGGCATATCACAGGTGTTTGCATATGTCCGATCTCATCAAACTGTGCACATTAAATGTGTAATTTGTAATCATATATATCTCAATAAAGCTGTTTAAAAGAGTAACCGATAATTTATCTACACTTACTGTATTAATCAGAGTTCTTGAGATAAACAGAAACAATAAGGTATATGTATTTTACACACACACACATGCATGCACACACACAGAGAAAGAGAGATTTATTTCAAGGAATTAGTTCATATGATTTTTGAGGGTGCAAGCCTAAACCTCACACTGCAGACCAGCAAGCTGAAGACCAGGGAAAGAGCAGATGAGACAGCTGCAGTCTGAAGGATTCTCTAGAGGCAAAACTTCCTCTTCCTCGGAGGACCTCATTTTCATTTTGATTAAGGTCTTGCAACTGATCAAATGAGGGTCAACCACATTATGGAGCTTAATATGCTTTACTCAAAGCCTGCTGATTTAAATTTTAATCTCATCTAAAATATCTTCTTAGCAACATGTACTGTGGCCTATGCATGTTTACACATAACATTAACCATCCCAATGACTAAGTCAAACTATGATTATTTATGTTTTGTAAAAATGGTGTCACCTTTTTTGGTGATTACCAAACAGGGAGGCAAATAAAAGTAAAGTGTTAACTGCTTAAGGAGTTTTAAATGGTACTGTAACCAGTAATGTCAGACAGGTAATATTGGCTTTACGGATAATTATATTTATGACTTTGTTTTTAGGTTTTTTTTTTACTTTAATTTATTCTACTTTATATCGTTAGGCAAGCATAGAATTATCATCAGTAAGGATTTGTTGATATTTAGTGGAATATATAGAAACAGGCTTATAATTAAATAATATTTACTGTAACTTTAATATTTGCTTGTGTCCTTTCATATTGTTATTTCTAAGATAATTTTTGTTTGCAAAATTATGTGCGATAATTGCACGTTAAAACACTTTCATGTCTTTCATACACAGACTTTGAATGTCTAATTTACAAACAAAAAGAGAATGATACATTAGGCCTTTGATATCATTTACAGATGTTGTTAAATCAGGACAAATGTCAGAACCTTCTTCAGAAGGTTTTGTGATAATAATGGCTTTTTCACTTTTTCTATGAATGCCAACTTTAAAAAGACAGCAATAGTATGTTTAGAGAGGTGATTTAGAGTTTGTTATTTTTATAACACTAGAATTGTTTCTGATTAAATGTATACATATACACATACAGAAAATTACACTAATATTTACAAAATTGTATTGTTTAATATACATTTTAATACATTGTTGATTAAGGGACTTAAAGTAAAATCATAACTTATGAATATTAGTTGCCAAAAGAATATTCCTATTCAAACTGGTGTCTCTACAGTGTTATACTCAGTAAAGCAATATTTAGTATAATCCTGGGTAAGCAACAAGTACATTAACATTCTGGATAAGTGAGTGCACATTAAGCATTTCTGCTAAAAACCGGTTCATAACTGAACTTTAAAATACAGATGACTGAATTCAAGTTAGTTTGCAACATTATGAGTAAAGATATATAGCCAGAATTTGAAACAACAAAGAAATATTTTAAGTTTCCATTTTTTGATTAATACATAATTAATTATATATATATTTATGGGTACAGTGTGATATTTCAATACATATGTACATTGTATAATGATCAAAACAGGGTAATTAGCATATCCTTCACTTGAAAATCATTGTCATTTCTTTAGTGAGAAAATTCAAAATCCTCTCTTCTAGCCATTTAAAAATATACAATATATTATTGCTAACTACAGTTACCCTGATGTGCTATAGAACACCAGAACTTAACTGTACATTTTAAAATAGAAAATGCCTGTCACGTGCATATCCTGAATATTCAGCACAGTGCTAGATACTTAATGAATGATTTTTAGCCTGACTCATCTGCTGATCAATTGATGATGGATGGATAGATACAAGAGTAAATGGATGGATGGATGGGATAGGATTATTCTTTGTGCCAATCCTGTTTTGTTAAGTGGGAATTCATAACGTATATTATTCTGTTTTCATACTGCTATAAAGAACTGCTGGAGACTGGGTAATGCATAAAGGAAAGAGGTTTAATTGACTCACAGTTCAGTGTGGCTAGGGAGGACATAGGCAGCTTACAATCACGGTAGAAGGCAAAGAGGAAGCAAGGCACCTTCCTCACAAGGTGGCAGGAAGGAGAAGTGCCTAGTGAAGGGGGAATAGCCCCTTATACAACCATCAGATCTTGTGAGAACTCACTCACTATCATAAGAACCCTCTAGGGGAAGCCACTTGCTTGATTCAGTTAACTCCACCTGATCTCTCCCTTGACATTTAAGTATTATGGGAATTATGGGGATTACGATTCAAGATGAGATTTGGGTGGGAACACAAAGCCTAACCATATCATAACCTAGTACTGAACTATCACTTGTCACGTTGTTAAGTAACATCTTCTGTTGATTGCACAGATTGACGTGGCTAATTTATTGGAATGCCTTCCTCTGTTCATTTATGTCTCCATGTTGATACTAACGGTCCTCTTTAGTAAATTGATACCTACTTTATCAGTGTTATTACTAGAGGTTTTTTGTTTTGTTTTTGTTTTGAGATGGAGTCTCGCTCTTATTGCCCAGGCTGGAGTGCAGTGGTGCGATCTCAGCTCACTGCAACCTCCACCTTCCCCAGTTCAAGCGATTCTCCTACCTCAGCCTCCCAAGTAGCTGGGATTAGCTACTCTGGTAGCTCATGCCACCACACCCGGCTAATTTGTGTGGTGTGTGTGTGTGTTTTTAGAAGAGATGGCATTTCACTACGTAGACCAGGCTGGTTTCAACCTCCTGACCTCGTGACCTGCCTGCCTCAGTCTCCCATAATGCTGGGATTGCAGGCATAAGCCACCATGCCCAGTCTATTACTAGAGTTTTTACTGTTTCTCCATCATTTTGTGAATATTCATAGGTTCCTGTACTTTCTTGATAATTTCCCCTTCTATGCTACTGCTGGTGAAGTGTTGCTTTAGGTTCTTTACATCACTGTTGCTTTTCCCTGCTGTCTGCACACCCTGTGATCTTTGTGGGCTGTCCTGCTGCAGTTCTTGGCTTAGTAGCTTCTCTTCTCTGTCCTCTGCTGCTCTGATTCTCTCCTGCAGTTACTGCCTCTGCAAGAAAGCAATTCCTTCTCTGTGCTCTCTGCTATACAGAACTTTCTGACTGTGTTTTTTGGTACATTTAAAATAGCTAACAACTAAAACTATAATTTGGATAGGAAATAGCTTATTTTGCAGAGCAGATATCTACCTACACAACAAAATAACACTTCTGTTTGGTAAAAGATAAAAACTTTTATGAACTATGTTATAATGAATAATTTGCTAATTGAATAAATTGCACTATGGTTTAATGATTTTTAACAATTTTCTGTTAATAGTAAATGAACAGGTGAACTGGTATGTTAAGATGCATGTTATCTCATTTTGGATGCTTTCACTTATGTTCATAAATATGATAAAATCAGCTTTTTAAAAAATTTATCCTACCTTCTCCCTTTAAATCCTAGATTTGAAACAGTTCACTTGCTAGAGTATAACCATATATGAACCCTCCCAAAGCCATTGAACTTACTGGAGTTAAAACAATGGACAAAACCCCTACTATACTTTCTCCTCTGGAAAGATAGATACAAACATAAACAAAACATAGACGTAATCATTCAAGCTTCTCACAGTTATACATGCTCATCAGAGAATAAATCAAATGACAAGGTAATAAGTGTGGAGTAAGCCTTTCTAAGAAAATGCTATTTAGAACCGAGGACTTTTTAAATTAGAGCTTGGCCTTGTGACTTTTCTTTGACCAATAGAATGTAGTGGAACTGATAATGTGCTTGTTCTGCTCTGTGCCTAGGTTCGAGACCTTTGTGTTTTTCTGGTCTCTCTTGGAATTCTGCTCATGAGTAGTACAGGATCGCCTGCAAGAAGGCACCACACGGAGAAATGCGAGTAGGTCGAGCAGATCTAGGCACGACTGTTGTAATTAACTGAAATCCAGAGGAACCACAAATACGAAAGAGTGCAATGTAGATTGGTAGAACTGCAATCTGACCCAGGATTGACCGCAAACGTGAGTGAGCCCAGTTAACCCACAGCCTTGTGAGCAACAATTAATACTAAAAGTTAAGTTCCCCCAGCCAACAGATACATGCATGTGTATACATATAACATACAAACCATATGTCTACATATTTATGTGTCATACAATCCTAACTTATTTTCAGGCTCTGTTTCTCAGAGACACACTCTAACAATGGACACTGATTTTCATACAGCCAGACCAGCAGATGCTGCCATTGTGTGAATGCAGCAGGGATCTCTCTTCTAAATACAAATAATAACACGAAAATCTCAGTCTAGCATGGTGCATAGTGTCTTTATAAGCCGTAAATCCAGGTACTGTGTAGCTAAGGAACTCATCTTAAAGATGAAACATTACCTTTAATGAGAGAGATGTTAGCCAGTTAGTACCTGACACTTTAGTAAGTCAGGTTACTGGGCATAATGATGAGTTCAGACCTTGTCCTTTTTTGGGAATTCCTCTGTTGCTACTGGGATACATTTTGTACATATTGTAGTTTGTTTCTCTTAAGCATTTTCAAAGTGAGAATAAACTCTACCCAGTTCACACCTCTTATGAAACTTGAAGATCACACAATTAACAAAAACACCCTGAATCCTAGAAGTGTGTTTGCACATGCCATGGATGCTACAATCTGTCAGGTGTATTCTGAAGTGCTTATTTGTACTAGGAATGTCCTCATCCACCATCTCAGTCTCATTCAATTTGATTTTAAATGCAACACAACACTATCTTATTGGATAGAAAAATCAGAATGTTCTTTCTAATTAGTAACATATTTTTTAACAAATCACATTACAGCCTGCAATTGTTTGATCACTACATTGACAGAATTTTTATTTTAAATAAAATAGCATCTGCTGTGATTATTTTCTTGTTAGGATTATTTTTTAAAAAATATTTTTAAGTTGACATAAAATTTTACATTTCCATGTTGTATAATGTGATGTTTTCATATATGTGTACATTATGGAATGGCTAAATTGAGCTAATTAATATATGTATTATCTCACATGCTTATCTTTTTGTAGTAATAACACTTAAAATCTACTTTTTAGCAATTTTAAAGTATAGAATACACTGTTAATTACTGTAGTCACCATGTTGCAGGATAGATCTTTTGCATTTATTCCTTTGCCTAATGAAATTTTGTATCTTTTAATCAACATCTGCTCAACCTCCATAGATTACCTCTAGAGGCCTAATTTTTATATAGTAATTCAAGCTGACTAGCTCATATATCAATGGCATGCTTACCAGAAATTTACCTCTCATTTTGTCTGTTGCATATCAGGAATACACAATGAGGAAAATGACTGTTCATGATATGGTCTTGGGAAAAGTGGATATCCATTTGAAAAAATGGACTAAAAACAAGTACAACCCTTGTTTTATAACATACACAAAAATACATTTTAAATATATTAAATAATTAAATGTAAAATGTGCAATTCTAAACCCCCTAGAAGAAAACAGCAGAAAACTCCTTGACATTGGCCTAGACAATGATTTTCTGGATTTGACACCAAAAGCACAGGAAACAAAAGCAAAAGTAAACAAGTTAGTAGACATCAAAATTTATAAATGAATTATTGAATCGATGTGTTTGTGATGTAGTAACCTCAGTGAGGGAGTAAAGGGTACTTGTTTTGTTTACTAAAGTTCCCATGTACTTCACAGTTGGTAAGTCAAAGTTAGCCAAATCAGTGACTAATATACTGAAATTGTTCTTCCAAGAGTGCCTGAAATCTGTTAATTTGCTACTCAGAGGTTTAATACTCATGTTCACATGCCAATGAATATTTTGACTAAAAATACTCTCTTCTAGTTTCATTCCTATTTTGACATCATAACAAGGTTTCTGGCTTTCTGATTTGAGCCTGTGTTTTGCACACTTGAAAAGCAAAAGTAAATTAGAGAAATTTGTCTAATTTAATTCCTGCTTATCAGCAGCACTTCAGGTGCATAAGTAAAGGAGGGAAGAAAAATCCATGAGAATGAAACCAGCGAATTCTTCCATTTACTGCTTCTAGCAGCAGTGAAATCATTTGTTTCTAAGAGGGAAAATAGTATGCTAATAAAACCTTTTCAGGATTCCTAAAACCTTTAATTCAGATTATTTTATTTAGCACTATGATCCTTTTATTCAGGATTCAAAGCTAAGTCATCATTTTTCACTTTCTGTAGCATTGTATTAACTTATTCCAGATACAACTTCTTAAAATTCAACAGGCAAAATGATCACTGCTATTACTTATATAAGGTTTATTCTAGGTATTTGTAGAAGCAATATTCATTGATTATTTTATTCCAAACATCAAACGAAACCAAGATGTGGACCTTACATTTTAAAAGTGTTTATTGAGCACCTAATATAATGAGGCAGTGGTCCAGGGGATGGGTCATTAGCAAAGAACAAACTGAATATAAAAATCCATGCTCTCTTGAAGTTTGCATTTTAGCATGGGAAATTGAAAGGAACAAGATGAATAAATTAATTTAACACTGCATTAAAAGATGATAAGCATTGCAGAGAAACATGAAGTTGGCAGTGCATTTTGGGGACTGATAATTTTAAACAGGAATTTTTAAACAGAGAATGACTCTCAGAAGGATGCAGGTCTTTGATCTGCATCCTTCTGAGATGAAACATCTAAGGATGCAACACTTAAAAGATGTAAGGAAACGTGTCTTATGCGTGTTTGGGAGAAGTGTTTCCTTATATAAAGAGCAACAAATGGAGGGAGCCTGATGTGAGAGCCAGTCTGGCATATTCAGGGATCACTAAGTGAACAAGTTGCTCATTTGAGAGTAGCTTGCAAAGAGCATGGCTCTTTATCTTTACTCCTAAATACTTCAGTGAGCATTGTTTTTCCCTAGAAGAGTGTTATTCTCATATTATTATAGTAAAAGTTTGGAAGTCATTAATTAAATACAATGAAATATTTATCTGATCTAATATCAATAGTCTTGTTTTGTCAATTGACCAAGGGCAAGATGGACTTAGGGTCAGGTATTGCCTTCTGTGTCATGTCATTTTGCTTTGTTTATTTTGTGGTAATTACAATGGCCTTTCTTGATCTCTTATGAAATTGATATTTTTGAAGAATACACCATTCTCCTGCCACTATTTTCATAGAATATTCCTCACTTTTGATTTGTCTGAGATCCCTCCATGATTACACTCAGATGATGCATTCCCAGTTGGGGTAATACGTGATGTCATTTCCTCCTCAGTGTATCATTTCTGGAGGCATATATCCATCTATCTCTTTTCCTGGAATATTAACTTTGATAATCCATTCAAGTTGTTTTCCTATTTCACCATTTTATCAGCACCATTGCATTCCTGTGCAACTAATAAGCAATCTCACAGTAGCTCTTTTAGGACCATGGAAATATCCTACTCAACATCAAAATTTCCCTTGGGGCTTTAGAATGCATTTTCGATTTTTTCCTGGTCCTATCTTTAAAATGGAGGTTGCAAAATGATGAATTTCTGACTCCAGCACTCATTCCACATTTACAATTCAGCACTGCACATTCCACTGTAAGCAAAGCCTCTCTCTTTTTACATCGCTCCCTCTCTCTCTCTCTCTCTCTCTCTCTAGCTATCCATCTATCATCTATCTATCTGTCTATCATCTATCTAGTATTCATCTCTCTATAATTGGCATTCTCAACTTTTTCAATCATTTATAAATTATTACTGTACTTACAGTGATTTGGGCATTCAAATTATACTGTATTTGATCAGCATAAACTTCTTCTGCCTGGTTCCTGTGTTGCTGTAACACATGCCTATTATTTTTTTGAGAACTTGCCTACAATTGGTGTAACAAAATGTTTCAGGTTCATCTTGTACCTATCTTGCTCTAGCCAACTTTAGTGGGAAATCGTATTATAGCCCTAGATTTGTTTGTTAATAATTTTGTATCTTTTTCTGGGTTATTTTAGCAGATAGAGGTAAGGAAAAAATAAATATATGCATTTTATACATATATGTATATGTATACATATATATATTTCTCACACTCTCTCTCTGTGTGTGTGTTTTTGTCAAAGTGAAAAACCTTGGCTCTAAATGATACTACCACTTTTCCTTTTTTATTCTCTTCTGTAGTGTAACTATAATCGATGCCTCCATTATAAAAATAAAAATATGAGGAGTTGAGAATCGGTAGTGACCTCACTACCAACCTAGCTACACTCAAGATGAAGTGTATATCATGATATATTCTATCCATATTATTTGGATTAATTCTTTATTATTATTTTTCTTCCTGAATGGTGATTTTCTCTAAATAGAATTGTTATCACCTATTCTAATTTACTTTTTAAGTTTTAGGTGTTTTTTCCCCTCTTCTTCTCATTCTTGTTAATTTGACTTAGTTTTCTGAATATGAGAAAGTATTTACATGCTTTCAAAGGCCAAAGCTACACAAAATGGAATTTTCAAAGCATTGTTATTTTTTCCCCGATTGCGTCCTCCAGTCACTTTCCCTGACCCATTGTAGCTGCTTATGGTTTATTCATTTTTCTACTCTTTTTGTAAATATAAGCAGATGAAAATGTTTCTTTGCACTTTGCTCTTATTCACTTAATATTTCTCAGAAATCACTCCATATATGTTTATAGAGCTATTCCTCTTTCTTTATTTTACAGCTTAATAGTGCTTCATTTCATGTAGGCACCATCATTAATTTAGCCAATCTCCTATGCTTGGGCAGTTAGTTTATTTAGAATATTTTACAAGCACCATTAATGTTGCTGTGAATATGCACATGCATATAATATTGCCATACTTTCAGAGGTTTATATTTACAGTACATTTCTAAAGTGAACTTCTAGATTAAGGAGTTAATACATATGTTGTTTTTTAAATATTGTCAAGGTATCAAGTAAAATGAATACTGAGAATTGACCATTGGATTTAGGAATATGGGGGTCAGTGGTAACTTAGGCAAAGGCAGTTTTGGTAGAATGTTCTGGCTAAAAGCCTGATTAAAGTATATTTAAAAAGAACTGCTGACAAAGACTTATAGATTATTGCTTTAAAGAGTTTTGCTATGAAGAGGAACAGAATAAAGGAACAATTGCAAGAGGAGAAATAGGGTTAAGGGAAAGTTTACTTTTCTTTTTTAAGTTAAGAGAAAGAGTAACACAAATTATGTGATAGGTATTTTCTTTAATAATATGATAGAATTCTAGAGTCCCCCATTTTTGTTCTATTGTTGAATTTATTATATTCAGGTTATTTATAATGAAAATATATGGGCCGGGTGCAGTGGATCACATCTGTAATCCTGGCATTTTAGGAGGCTCCACGTGGATACCCTGAGGTCAGGAGTTGGAGACCAGCCAGACCAACATGGTGAAACCCCGTCTCTACTAAAAATACAAAATTAGCCGGGTGCTGGGGCGGGCAACTGTAATCCCAGTTAGTCAGGAGGCTGAGGCAGGAGAATCTTTTGAACCCAGGAGGTGGAGGTTTCAGTGGGCTGAGATCCTCCATTGCACTCTAGCCTGGGTGACAAGAGCGAAACTCTGTTGAGAAAAAAAGAAAAGAAAAGAAAAGAAAAGAAAAAAGAAATTATATATATATATATATATGTTTAAGTTTTAGAAGTTTTAGTCTTACATAAGAGCCTGGAAGTTCACAAGGACCCTGCACCATGACAGCTTCTGAATTATAATTGCCCCATACCCTGCAGATTTTTTCAGACTCTTAGTCACAGCTTTAAAAACTGACTATCAGATCAAAGGGAAAATTCACACTAAATGCCAGTCTCTTGATTTCTCTACCTCCTCCCCAAGATTCTGCACCAGAAAATCTCACAGACTTAGGGTTTATCTGATGACTTCCAAATGATATGTATTTTTTTTATTTTTACTTTTTGTGTGTACAGATTTTACACTTTTCCTCAGAAGGATCGAGTAAAATAAAATATTCAGTCTTTCATTGCTAATATTTAACATTCTTATGAAAGTCTCTTATGAAATATTTTTCACAGAAACAAAATGGCAGAATATACGTGTAAAAAACTATCATCCATTTATATAGTATCTTAAAACTTTCCTATATTTGCCTCAAAGTGTTTTAAGGAATATTATGTCACATAATATTGAAATCATCTTTATAACCTCAATGCTAATTTTGTGTCTTGTTTTCTAGATTTAACTACTATTCTTTTTCTTATATCTTATACACAATTATTACTGTATATGTTTATGTTCACTGTAATATAGAATATTGTACTTCATGTTTCTGAATTTTATATAAATGATGCCTTATTATAAGTATTGTGTAAGTAATAAAATGCAATGGAGGTTTCCAGTTTAAAACATAACATCTGAAATAACCAAGATTTATTCAATATCTACTCTTCCACATGCTTGCCATGTGTGATCCTGGGAAAGTCTCTTAAAATTCTGGTGTCTCATTTTTCACATCTGTATAATAAAGATGATAATATTTATTTCAACAACTTGCTATGTGTGGTACACAAGTTAGCAGTTAGAATACACTCAACACAGAGTAAGAACTGAAATAAATATTTAATTTTTATTATCACATATCCTCTGTTCTATTTAGTAAATGCTATATACAACCTTTATTTAAAAATGATAAATAAGGCTGTAATTCACTCATTTGCAATACACCATTGTATGAACATCCAATTACCCATTGTGGGCGTTTTAGTTGGTTTAATTGTTCACTATTACTGTGAGCTATGAGAGACATTACCACCTGTGTCTCCCCAAGCACACACATGTAGTGAGTTCTTTGCAACATATGCCTAGATGTTAAAGATTATGTTCCTATTCAAAGGCACTTCACATTGCCAAATTGAATTGACCTCCAAAATCGGACTGATTTACTTCCATCATTACCTCCCATTTCATCACATTCTCATGAACTCTTACATCCTTTTAAATGTTTGTAGTCTAGTGGTTGTAAAATAAAATCTCTTTCTATTATGTTGGAGGGAAGGGACACATATCCTTGATTACTGAAGTAGTCAGCCATCTTTACAACCTCCATTCCTTTTGGCCTACCAGTATCTATAAAAATCATTCTATTCTTGATATATGAATCTTCCCTGATGTGGAGTATAAAAAGGTGATAATTATTCTCTAGTTTAAAATTTTCTAAATACAAAACCTATGAAGAAACAGATATATAAATCAAACCAAGATAGATAGATAGATAGATACGATATATAGATGGATAGATAGATAGATAGGTAGATAAAATGCAAAAGTTGTGTTCGAAAATGTAGCTAGATAAGTGGGCAGATAGGCTTTTGCACTTTTCCCACATAACTACTTGTACCCACAGAATTACAGAACCACTGGCATGGCTGAACGACTTCAGCTTCTCCACTGAATAGCTCCTGAGACTGTTCCAGAAATCCTGCCAGTAACAATAACTCAAATTTCCATGTGTAAGGGTAAGACTGCAACATGACACAGACAGAGTTGAAGCTAATAAGCCAACTATGCTGTTTATTTCTTCAAGTGGAGAGCACCCAAGAGTGGCTGCCTCACAATTTTTACTACTAGAAAATGTAGTGGAGATATCTTTCTACTCACTACCACCCCAAATTTCTGTCTTATGTCACATTTGTCTTGATTATTGAGACTATGGTATGTCAGGGGTATGGTGTGTCAGGGTTAAAAGGGCTGAAAGATAATAACTATAACAGCCTCAAGCTCAGGAAATTAGTGAGCAAAATCAAATCCCCTGTTTCTAGCGCTGTTGTTCCCTATCACAGAGTGTGTATTAAATTTTATAACTGAAGTCACATCAAATGTATTCTTTTGTATCTGGAGGTTTTGCTCAGTATTATTTTGTGACATCTATGAGTGCTTTTGCATGTCAATCTTTTTGATTTGTTTTAATCGATCCTAAGCATTTTAATGCATGACTATTGCACAATATATTTATGTTTGCATTTAGGTGAATATTTGCCCATTTTTAGCTACAGAAAACAATGATGCTACAGTCATTTTTGCATAGGTCATCTGAAGCACATGCACTTCTAATTTTACACATCAACAAAAATGAAAATACTTATTAAAATTTGAAGAAATAAATTCAGCAATAGTTACAAAAAATAACATATAACACAATTGGATTTAATCTAGGACTACAAAAAAAAAAAAAGAAAATTTAGCAATTAAGTAATATTATTCACTGCCTTAACTGAGCACCAAACAGGTATATATTCTTAAACACTACAGAATAAAAGCATTTGTAACAATTCAGCTCATCTCAGATGTTACACTCTTCCCAAACTAAGAAATAAATGGCACCTCCTTAATATAATAAAGATATCAATGTATTAAGCCTAGTAGTAAAACTAAAGATTACTTTTTGAGGGAGTAAGACAAGGATGATTAAGAACACCAATGATATTGAACATTGAACAAGAATTTCTAGCCAGTGATAAAGAAAAAGTAATAGATGTTATAAAGATAAAAAAGGAATCAATAAAATAACCATTATTTTTAGTTATGAACGCACATAAGAAAATCAAAAAGTTTCCACAGAGAAATCATTAGAATTAAAAAATGCATGCAATTAAAAAGTGTAGCAAGTTTTCTGACAAATTGACCATCTTTACATTTACAGTTAAAAGTCATAGCTTAGAGGTCTGACTACAAAACATAATAATAGTAACAGATTTTTCTCTCAGTTATAAAGTCTTAAAAAGCCAATACTCACAAGCATCACGATTTTAAAAAACAAAGCACTAACTAGGGTTCTCACTCCCTTTTGCCATACTTCCTGGAACATTTCCCAGCTCCCTTGTGTCTGGGAGAGATCAGGCTATTAGTTTGTACTCCTAAAAATTTTTTTTAAAAAAGCTGTGTGTTAACTCTAGGGCCAAAGAGCTAAGAGCAGATGTACACCTTTCATTTTCCTTTCTTCTCTGTCTACAGACAGAAATAGAGAGGAGAGTATGGCACTCGGGCCCAGGGAAATGGCAGAACCGCAAAAGTGAGCCAGAGTCTATGCCCGTAACCCAAAGCCTGTCAACACATAATCACGCTGTGGAATGGGTGAGAAATAAGCCTTTATTACATTAAAGCCTTTGAGATTTGAGAATTGTTTATTAGTATTCATTTCCTTTGTCAATATATAATAGAAGTTAATATGTTGAAGTGGCATTCTGTAAAAACAAAAACTTAAAATATTTAAAACGGCTTTGCTCTTGTGATAAAATGGTGTGTGGTGATAGAAGTTATGGCATATTTTGGCAAGATTGGGTTTCAGATTACGCACTAGAAAAATATTGCTTAAGCTGTTCTCTGCATTGGTTTGAAAGTAAATCTATCTGCTTTTGATGGCTTTGGGAAAATTGAAATTATCAGTAGTATTGTTGGCTATTATTGGATACCTTCAACAAGATATAAAAATGAGCTAACTCAGGAAAATTGGGTTAGTCTGACAGCAGAAACTAAATGTTAAAGAATTAATTCAGAAATTATTTACTTGAAATGATGGAATATGTAACTTATTTTATAACTAAATCAATGTGATATATGAATTTTAAAAAGCTTTGAGCATCTAAGGCTCAGTAAAGCTCTTAGTGAAGTAAGCAACTCAGATCTTGGGAAAGACACATCTTAATTCAGTGTGTTTTCATGTCAAACACGATATACTCAAGTTGTGTGCCAGTAAGTTGCCAGAATAAGAAGGCCTGGGGGCAAGAATGCAAAGACATCAAGTAGATTTGAGAAGTCTGTGTCTAAAAGAATGTTGAGTATTTTCTCTGACCCAGGGAGCTGTCTGAAAACAATAGATCTGAAATGTATAATATTTCCTGAGGATTGCACACTAAATGGGAAAAAGAAATTCAGAAGCCTGGCCCGAAATGTACTTACACTGTTTGTCAGTCTTAACAACAGTTTGGAGTACAGAGTAGGTTGCAAAATGTATTCAACTCCAGAGGCATATATTTTTCCAACATTCACTTCAGTTGCAGAAAAAAAAAAATCTTGGTTAATGAAGAACTTCCAAGAGGTTGGAAGCAAGAGACACAGAGAACATGGATACAATAATTTCAGCCCACAAACTAAGATCCTATTAATAAAACACGGCCCGTGCCCAAGATGATAACTTATCTCAGTATCTGTCCAACAATGTTCAAGATGCTAATTTCCAGAATTATCACTTCTCTGTGTAAACTGCATTCTTTCCATTTCATACTAGAAGTAGTTTATACCGTGCTCTTTGGTTATTTAAGAAAATAACTTGTTTTCGGAGGTGGCTACACAACAAGGAACTATATTTGAGCTGGCAGATAGATTATTTAGAGATGCTAGAATTGAGAAGAATACAGTTATGGGAGGAGTGTTAGAGTTTTTTCACTGGAGTAGAATGTCGTTATTTGAGGAGAAGAAAGAGAAGAGAGAAAAAAGCATACTAACATTTGGTAAAAGGAAATGTATTAATCAGGGTTCTCCAGAGAAACAGAACTAATAGGATATATATAAAGGGGAGTTTATTAAAGAGTATTAACTCACATGATCACAGGGTCCCACAATAGGCTGTTTGCAACCTAAGGACCAAGGAAGCCAGTCCAAGTCCCAAAGCTGAAAAACTTGGAGTTTGATATTTGAGGGCAGGAAGCATTCTACATGAGAGAAAAATGTAGGATGGGAGGCTAAGCTAGACAGGTCTTTTCACATTTTGCTGCCTGCGTTATATTCCATGTGTGCTGCCAGCTGATTAGATGGTACCCACCCAGATTAAGGATGAATCTGCCTTTCCCAGCCCACTGACTCAAATGTGAATCTCCTTTGGCAGCATCCTCATAGACACACCAGGATCAATACTTTCCATTCTTCAATCCAATCAAGTTGACACTCAGTGTTAACCACCCTGAGTCCACCTCTTGTCGACTTGAACCCATACACAACTCCTGAGATCATACACAATCTGCAAATAAAGATAATAAGAAGGTCATAATTATACCTACCATAATACAACTATCCTTCTTATAACTGGAAATGCACCAATCCCCAACCCAAATGCTATTACATAAAGTTAACAATACTTAAACGCTAATACGAACTCAACAAATCTTATGTTACATAATAAAGGAGAAAAGAAATAAAATGAAGATATTTTATTAGTACAAGTGTATACATGAACAAACATGTTTTTAACAAAAGAAGGAGGAAATACTCATGGAAATTACGGTCCTCTTTCCTGCAACTAGCCATGTGGTCATAGCTGGTATTAATGACTAGTTTCTATTGCTATCAATTCTGTAGTTCCTTTGCCCTCAACAAGCATCTCAGCAGGTTGTGGTGTTTTTTTTGTTGTTGTTTTGTTTGTTTGTTTTTTCCTGATGGAGTGAGCCAAACCTTCATTCTTGAGGGGTCTGGGCTATTTTTAGTCCTGCCTGGATTGGGCTGTTGTAGTTTCCCATTGATCTTAATCTCAGGGTGTAGTAACACTAAGAGAAGCCCTAATGGATCTCCTGTATTCCACGTATATGCCTCGTTACCTCCATTGTGGAGTAGTAGACATATTTTATCTTGGTAGTATGGGTCAAACATCCCAGCCAACACTGTAACTCCCTTCTTAGTCTGTTGACTTAAAGATAGGAGGAGACCAAAGTGTCCAGATGGCAACTTAACTTCCAGTTTAATGGAATTGTTGTTTCTCCTGATGGCAGTGTTCTTCCCTCTGGAACTAAGATCTCAAGTCAGGGAGAATGTAATGTCACAGGAACAGGAAGCAAAACTTTTACTAGTGGATCACTAGGGATAATGATGAGTGGTGCCACTTCTACTTCCACCTCTTGATTCCTGGACCTGTGAATCCTGGCATGGGAGAAACAGTGATTCATAGCACACATGGCATTCTGAAAAACATTGCCCCAGGCCTGCAAAGTATTATCACCTAGTTGGCATTGTAATTGCGACTTCAAAAGCCATTCCACCATTCTCTCAATCTATTGGCTTCAGGATTATGGGGAACATAGTAAGACCAGTGAATTCTGTGAGTATGAACCCACTACCACACTTCTTTGGCCATAAAGTGAGTGCGTTGGTCAGAGGCAACACTGTGTGGAATACCATAATGGCAGATAAAGTATTCTGTGAGTACACGGATGGTAGTCTTGTCAGATCATTGTGTGCAGGATAGGCAAACCCATATTCAGAGTAAGTGTCTATGCCAGTGAGTACAAACCTCTGCCCTTTCCATGATGGAGGAGATCCAGCATAATCATCCTGAGGAATGGTGCCATAGCCAGAGCCCAGTGTTGGTCTCTGCTGCTGGCAAATTGGGCACTCAGCAGTGGCTATAATCAGATCAGCCTTGGTGTGTGAAAGTCCATGTTGCTGAGCCCATGTGTAACCTCCATCCCTGCCACCATGGCCACTTTGTTCATGGTCCCATTGGGCATTGAGGGGTGGCTGGAGAAAGAGGCTGACTGGTGCCCACAGAACCTGTTCTCTTATTCACTAGATTATTAAAATCCTTTTCTGCTGAGGTCACCCACTGGTAAGCACTCATATGGGATACAAATATCTTCACAGGTTTTGACCACTGAGGGAGATCCATCACATACCTCTTCCACAAATTTCTTTGTCACCAGTCTTCCAATTATGCTTCTTTCAAGTCCCTTACCACCCAGCCAAACCATTGGCTGTAGCCCGTGAATCAGTATATAATCTGACATCTGGCCATTTTTCCTTCCATGCAAAGTGCTCAAAATTCTGCCCGCTGAGAAGAGTTCCCTTCCCCGTTGTACTTCATGGATGTCCTAGAAAGGGGCTGTAGTGCTACAGCTGTCCATTTTCAGTGATGCCTGCACATCGTGCAGACCCAACTGTGAACCAGGACCTAGTCTTCTCTTTCTCTGTTAACTGATCATAGGAAACTTTCCATAAGGCCATCAATGCAGGCTGGGAAGAGTAGGCAGGGTCGCAGGAGTGGAAATCGTGGGCATTTGAGACACTTCCTCTTGTAACTTACCTCTGCCTTCAGGAACTGCTCGAACCTGGTCGCATATATACCACTTCAATTTGATGATGGAATGCTGCTATGCATGACCTTATGTCTTGATGGGTTAGAAAGCACCTCGTTTATGATAGGCAGATTAGGTTGCATGACAACTGGATGACCCACAGTCAAACGTTCAGTTTCCACCAAAGCCCAGTAATAGGCCATGAGCTGTCTCTTAAAATGAGAGTAGTTATCTACAGAAGATATCAGGACCTTCCTCCCAAGTCCTAGAGACTTCTGCTGTGATTCACCTTTGGAGACCTGCCAGAGGCTCCACACAACATTCCTATCTGCCAATGGCAGCTCAAGTACCATTGGATCTGCTGAGTCATATGGCCCAAGAGCTTGCACAGCAGCCTAGACCTATTGCAGTCTTCTCCTGTTCTGGATCCCACCCAAAACTGACAACGTTTCAGGTCATTTGATAAATGGGTCAGAATAACAAAACCAAATAAGGAATGTGTTACCTCAAATATCCAAATAGGCCCAAAAGGCATTGTGGCTATTTTTTGGTTTTAGGAGGGGCCAAATGCACCAACTTATCCTTCATCTCAGAAGGAATATCTCAACAGGCCCCACAACACTAGAACACTAGAAATTTTACTAAGGTAGAATGTCCCTGAATTTTAGTTGGATTTATTTCTCATCTTCTCGCATGCAAATATCTTACCGGTAAGTCCAGTACGTTAGCTACTTCTTATTCACTGGATCCAATTAGCCTAATGGCATCAAGGTAATGGACTAGTGTGATATCTTGTGGAAGGGAAAAGCGATCAAGTTCTCCCTAAATAAGATTATGAACAAAGGCGGAAAGTTGATATACCCCTGATTAACACAGTAAAGGTATATTTCTGGCCTTGACGCTGAAGGCAAATTGCTTTGGGTACGTCTTATGAACAGGAATGGAGAAAAAGGCATTTGCCAAATCAATAGATGTATACCAGGTACGAGGAGATGTGTTAATTTTTGCAAGCAATGAAACCACATCTGGCATAGCAGATACAATTGGAGTCAGCACTTGGTTAAGCTTATGATAATCTACTGCAGCCCTTCCAGGGTTGTGACATTGTTTTTGATTTACTATTGTTCCAGGTAAAGGCAACTCTAATGGCTTTCATTTGGCCTTTCCCACCATGATAGCCCTCACCATACCAGTCAGAGAGCCAATGTGGGGTTCTGCCAGCTGTTAAGTATGTCTATACCATTTACACATTCTGGCACTAGGGAAATTACCACAGGATAAGTCCAGGAACCCACTGGACCTGCTGTAAGGGTAACCTGAGCTAAAACTGTATTAATTACCTGACCTATATAAACCCCTACTTTAGCTGGAGGACATCAATGACGTTTTGGGTCCCCTGAAATCAACGTCAGCTCAGACCCAGTATCCAGTAGTCCCTGAAATGTCTGATTGTTTCCCTTTCCCCATTGCACAGTTACCCTGGTTAAAGGCCAGAGGTCTCCTTGGGGAAGGATGGGAGAAAGATATACAGCAAAAATTGCTGGTAGTGTAGTGGGGTCCTTTTTCAAGGGGACCCAGCCTGCCCGTTGTTCAAGCAGTTCTTGGTCTGTAAATTGGCTAAAGCTGGAAATTGATTGAGGGGCTGTGATGCTCTGTATTTATCATTAAAATTAGTATTTTGTCCATTTGGCTTGGAAGTGTTATGCTTATGTAAATTAGTTAAGGATGCAGTAGGTTTCTTATCAATTTCATTTGTAGGAACACTGTAATTAATTAGTCAATGTCAGAGCTCTACATGAGTCAGACTATTCTGACTGCTGCTTTGCCTCTGCTGTTCATTACAGTTGCCACACACACACTTTGCCTTTGATTGTTGAGTGCCCCTTGGCCACTGCAGTCTTGAGATCCAATTATTCCCATTGTATTTAAGTTTTGTAGTTGAGTGACTTTAGTTCCCACTGTTAGAATTGACATACAGAGAATACCAATTACATGACTCTTCAAAGATGCAGGTGCTGCCCTCCCAAATCTATTTCACAAAGCATTGGTCAAGGGTATATCTTCTGGCCCCTTCCAGCTGGAATTAGTAGTATTCAAGTAATCCACTGCATCATCTCACTCTCCCTAAGCCTTTGGATTCCTTCATCTACATTAAACCAAGGAAGATCAGGCATTTCAAGATTGCTTACTGTGGGCTATCTTTTAATCCATATTTCAGGTAACCAAGCAAATAAACTATTAGAATCTTTTTTAAATTCCTTGGGCTGCATTAAATGCAGAGTTCTTACTTAGTGGGCCGAAATCAATAAATTCAGCCTGATCCAACTTTACATTTCTTCCACCACAATTCCACACCCTTTATATCCACACTTATGCCTGTTCTCCAGATACCTGCTTATATAAATTAGAAAACTCAAGCAGTTCTTTTGGACTGTAGTGCACCTCCTCATGGGTTACTCTGAACCTCACCTTTAGGGGCCTTCGGGACTTTAGTTATATATCTAGAAGCAAACAGGGGTGTTGAGGTGGCTCCTGAGAAGAATCAATGTTATCTTGCCCAGCAACTGCTGCAGGGGAGGCCATCACTGTTACCTCAGGCATCACAGGGTTTATCTCCTCAGACAAAGGTGTCAAGATGAGAATATGTATCCACTACAGAGGATGGGGAAGCTGTTTCTTCTGGCAAAATAAAGTTTATCAGAATTTACAAGCTCAGTGTCCCCAGCTTCATCAGGGGCCTCCCACATATACCCATTCCAAGTTGCAGGATCTCATTCTTTTCTAATCAATGCACTTACTTTAACAGTAGACACCTGGTTCAGCGTTCATGGACCTTTCTTTGCAGGTCAGCTACTCCTATGATAAGAGCTTGTGTCTGATTTTCCACAATTTCTGCTCTTTCTATACAGGAGAAAATACTCTCATTAAGGGAAATATTAGCAGATTTGAGGCTCAACATCTGCTTCTTTTGCCAGGAGTCAGAGTCCCTGAGTTCATCACTTTCTTTCGTAACTTTGTCCAGTGAACTTAGGAGCAACCAACCAGCTTTACTGTATTCCTTGTTTCTGCACATATAGTCAAAGGTATTAAGTGCAGAGTCACTTAATTCCTTGTCTGTCATGAGTCGTGAATCAGAAGTGTCAAATGCATTTATGTTGCATAACTCTCTAAGTAGTTCATGCCAAGGACCATTAGTGTTCTCCATACTATTAGAAGTATAGTCCTTAGAATTTGGGCATCTAATAATATTAAGCAGCCAACTCCTGAAACCCTAAAACCAATGAAATAACTGCATCTTTAATATTCTCTTCCTCTAGAACCACTTCTGGTACCAAAATATGTACTAGTTATGGTTCTCTAGAGAAGCAGAACTAGTATAACAGATACATACATATAAATATATAGAGGGAAGTTTATTAAGGAATATTAACTCACTATCACAAAGTCTCACAATAGGCTGTTTGCAAGCTGAGGAGCAAGGAAGCTAGTCTGAGCCCCAAAGCTGAAGAACTTGGAATCCGATGTTTGAGGGCAGGAAGCATCCTCCACAGAAGAAAGATGTAGGCCGGGAGGCTGAGGCCGTGTTGTCTTTTTTGTTTTTCTGCTTGCTTTATATTCTGGCCAGGCTTGGAGTTGATTAGATGATGCCCACCCAGAATAAGGGTGAGTCTGTCTTTCCCAGCCCAATGACTCAAATGTTAATCTCCTTTGGCAACACCTCCACAGACACACCCAGGTTCATTACTTTGCATCCTTTAATTCAATCAAGTTGACACTCAGTATTAATCATCACAGAAAGTGATTTATAACTACTGGTGTTCATCAATATTTATGTTATTTCCTTCCCTGAAACACAGTAAGAACACATTTTATTAGGATCTCTGTAGTCAGATCATGCAGAAGTGACATTTGTCACTACAGTATTGAAACCATTAAAAACAAATATGCCCTCTCCATGCTATTTTCTGTCTGCCAGCTGGAAGTAGTAGATACAATAGAATATGCAGACACTAGAAGTTGAGTAGCCACCACATGAAAAGAACTTGGGTTCTTGAATATCTGAACATGAAAAATTTCCTATGCTCTGCTACTCTGATGTTTGGACTACAATGTGAGTAAGAAATAAGCATTGTATTTTGAAAAAATAAACAAAATTTACAAACCCTGTCTGCATCAAAAATACAAAAATTGGCCAGTCTCATAACCAGGTCTCTAAAAAATAAATAAAAATAAAAATAAATGTAATGATTTTTAAAATTACCACAATTTTATGATTAAAAACTCTCAAGAAATGAGGAATAGAGGGAAAATACCTCAACACAATAAAATATATAAATTAAAAGCCTGCCCTCACAGCTAATACACTTCGTGGTGAAAAACTGAAAGCTTTCCTTCTAAAATCAGGGACAAGTCAATCCCAGTCTTGTTACTTCTAGCCAGAGAAATTAAGCAAGAAAACAATGCATCAAAATACTTAGGAATAAACTTAACTGAAGATATGAAACATTTGTACACTGAAAACTGCACAACCACAACCTGGATGAAATAAATTAAGAAAGCCACAAACAAATGGAAAGACATCCTGTGCTCATAAATTGGAATAGTTAATATCATTTAAAAATTCCATACTACTCAAAGAGATCTGTGTATTCAAAACAACCTCTATAAAAATCTGAACAGCACTGTTTTCTACAGAAATAGGGAAAACAATTCTTTAATCAAATATGGAAACATATAAGACCAAAAATAGGCCAAATTAATCTTGTGGAAAATTAAACCTAGAGGTATCACCCTTCTGATTTTAAATTATATTAGAAAGCTACAGTAATCAAGACAGTATTGTACTGGCATAAGGACTGTCATATAGTCCAAGGGAACAGAATAAGAAGTCCAGAAATAAATCAATTCATATACAGTCAGTTGTTCTTCAACAAGAATATCAAAAATATGCAATGGAAAAAACCGTCTTTTCAAAAAATATTGTTCAGAAACAGCAAACTAAAACTACAGTTATCAAGACACTATTTATAATGGCTCAGAGATGTTAGTGCCTTTAATTTCTACTTTTGCCTATCTACATATGAGCAGATAAAGGCAAAATGAAATTAAGTTATTAGTTTTTGGTCACGTAGCTAATGACTAGAAAGTACTGGCTGTATGGACTGAGATATGAAAACATTAACTATTATACTTTACTACCTCCAAATATCTCTTGATATCCTATAGAGCAGATATTTTAATCTTGATCATCTCTCAAATTGTTTTAAAAATCAGTGATTCTTTATTCTCTACAAATGCTTGACTCACCTTACAAAGTCCATGAAATAAAAATAAGAATTTTGTTTGAAACTATATGATATATTTACTTTTACATTAGGGAAAATTAGTATCATTCAGTAAAGAGGTTACACATCATGGATTAGGTATTCCTTCCAATTATCCAGGTCTCCTTTTAAATCTTAAATTATTTTATACTTTTATCTATAGTGACCTTAATACTTTGTGGTTTGTTCATGGGAACCATATATTTATTTTTTGCTGTAATGTTTTATGAGATTCATTGCTACATTACTAATTGATTTTAATTAGTACATAGAAAAAGACAATTAATATTTAAGTGTTGGCCCTATGTTCAACCATTTTTAAAAACTCTTATTATTCTTTTAATAGTTCATTTTGTTTTATGAACATATATCGATAATATCAGTTACTATCTTTCAGTAACAGTTTTGTTCTCATTATTTAATTGAGTCTCATTGAATTCAGACTTGGGGCTCAGAAAGTTTGTACATTCAGTAATATATACATATTTGTTTTTTAATGTTTCTTTTTTGAGCTCTTGTCAGAACTTGCTGATCTCTTCTGTTTTTCTTCTGTCTTCATAATTCCAAGTTGTTCATTATCATCTTCACATAGGTTGTTTTTGCTATTTTGAAACAAGATTTTTCTAATCCCCCTAAAACAAATCTTTACTAAATAAACATTTACCAATAAGTGTTCTTGAAGATCTCTAGTACTATTTTTTTTCCACTTTTTCTTATTGTTCCTTTATACAAAAATGGCAAACAATCAGCATACTTACCAAGTTTGCTGGAGTTGTATCTATTGGGGAACCCTCAAGGACATGAGTGTTGTAGGAGGTGCACATGTTTCTCAGAACTGCTTGCTTACAAGACAATACAGAGTCCTGTTCAAGACATCACACTGAAGGAGATGTTTTCCAATCTGGGTGCTATGGAGTTGCATAAGGCAGAAGAATTGCTTGAACCTAGGAGGTAGAGGTTGCAGTAAGCCAAGATTGTGCTACTGCACTCCAGCCTGGGAGACAAAGTGAGACTCTCTCTCAAAAAAAAAAAAAAAAAAAAAACAAAAAACAAAACAAACAAACAAAAAAAAACCCTGTGTTCCAATCCAAGCCTTATAGTTGCAGCTATATGATATGTATACCGGTGGCAGGATACCATCAGCATTTATCAGTGAGATTGCTACTTGTATGAGTCAACTGAGCCACAGCATGTGCAGACATTTAGTTAAAATTTATTTTTGAATGTGTCTGTGAGGATATTTCTGGATATTAACATTTGAATAGCTAGACTGAGTAAGGCAGATTGCCTCCCTACTTAGGAGAGTCTTACACAATTCAATGAAGGTCTAATTTGTCTCTTTGACTCACTCTTTGAGCTAAGATATTGGTCTTCTCATGAATTTTTTTTTCCAGGTTCATAATTTATTGTACATATTGTATTATCACATGATGAGTTGGGATTAGCTTTTCCAGACATGGAACTTAACAGATGAGGTTAAGAACGGAGACAGTTTAAAATCCATTTATGTTGCTTTCACAGCTGGAGTTTTTTTGGGCCTTAACTTGAAATACAAGATAATC
>NW_022436951.1:13889233-13925987 GCF_009761245.1 Sapajus apella
GAACTGAAATTGTTCCTCAGCTTCTGGACCTGCCATGATCTCAATCTGCTAAAGCCACAAATTCCACACCGTGGGTCCCTCAACGACCATATCCACTGCTCGGCCCGGCCGGAAGAACTTCTCATGCCTTTGAATGCTGACTCAGGCTTACACTAACCACTCTCCTGCTTCTCAGGCCTTTGCACTCAGATTGGCACTACATCAGCTCTCTGGAGTCTGGACTTCTCAGACTCTATAAACAGCATGAACCAATTCCTTATAATAAATCTCTCTCTCCCTTTCCCCTCTTTTCTCTCTCTTTCTCTCCATATATATATATATATATATATGTATAAGTATGGGTGTGTGTGTATGCATGTGTGTGTTAGTATTCTATTGGCTCTGATTCTCTGGGAAACTGTAACAAATATCATTAAGGAAGCAATTGCACCTGTCTAGCTAACAAATTATGATGGTGTGAGGGCAGGACTAGAGTGGAGGGGATTAGAGTAGAAAATTTAATTTTCAGGTTTTACCAGGTTGATTATCTTAAACACTGCAACATAAACTGTTTTCATGAAGGTTTGTAATAATACAGCTCTCTCTTTCTGGAAGACAGAATGTGGGGGAATTGAGTAAAAGTTGACAATTTAACATTTACCTCTGAGTTGTATTTTTTATTTTATTTGTTTGTTTTTAATTTTTGATTAAAAAAATGATGTCGCTCTGCAATCCAGGCATGATCATAGTTCACCGCAACTTTTAACTCCTGGTCTCAAATGATTCTCCTGCCTTAGCATCCCAAGTAGCTAGGGCTACAAGTACATGCCACCACGCCCATCTCATATTTTAATTTTTGTTTTGTAGAGACAGAGTCTTGTATTGTTGTCCAGGCTGATCTTGAACTATTGACCTCAAGTACTGCTCTCACCTCAGCCTCCCAAAGTTCTGGGATACAAGCAGGAGCCACTACGCCAATCAACCTCTCAGTTTTAAAGTAAAGACTAGTGAAATAGGAGACAAAAAATAATATTCTCAAATAAGGGTTATTTTCTTGAACATGTCAATCTGTATGCTAATGGAATCACGTAAGATCGCAACTAAGGAAACTAAAATTGAACAAAATGTTAGCATGTTGTAATAATTCTACTCCAGCAGTAGATAACATACACTGAGCTATAAACCACTCAAATGCTTGGTAAAGCAATATAAGAATCCTTCAAAGAAATGCGCACAAAAAGAATGAGGGAATTCCCTGGGACCAGGACCAAGGATCCCAAACCAAAAAAAAGCTGTAGATAAGAGTGTTCAGCTCTCACTTGATATTTTAAGATCAGCTAGTTATACTTACTTACATCTAAGTCTGTTAGTTGGGGATGTAATGAGCATAGAATATGTTACTAAATGCAAAATAGAAGCTAAATATTACATAACAATTATGATCTAATTGTCGTGCCTTTAGTCAGTGAGAGGAGGCTCCTGTTCAGGTTTCTATGCTGGAGAGCAGAGCTTGCACTAGAATGTAAAACATAGTTTTACACATAAATTTCTTAAGGTTTTAGGGTCGGGTGCAGTGGCTTAAGCCTGCAATCTTGCACTTTGTGAGGCCAAAGTGGACCAATCACTTGAGGTCAGGAGTTTGAAACCAGCCTGTCCAACATGTTGAAACACTGTTCCTACTAAAAATACAAAAAAAAAAAAACAACAACAACAACAACAAAAAAAAACTAGCCAGGCATGGTGGTGGGAGCCTGTAATTCCAGCTACTTGGGAGGTGGAGGTGGAGGTTGCAATGAGTCAAGATTGTGCAGCTGCACTTCAGCCTGGGCGACAACAGAGAGACTCCCTCTAAGAAGAAAAAAATGGTTTTAGGAAGTTACAATTGTCAGGATTAGAGTTGCATGTTTTCTTTTTGTTAAGTTTGTTATCTTGACTTATATTTTTAAATATTCGTACCTATGGTATGCAGAACTCCATTTGTTTTCTTGTCCAGGGTATACAATTGTTCACAGCAGGTCTATTATCCTGTGGACAAAAAAGACTGTATAATATAACAAAACATTAACAGCTTTGTGTTAAAATTAGTCAATTAGCTGGGTACAGTGGCTCACTCCTGTAATCCCAGCACTTTGGGAGGCAGAGGCAGGCAGATCACCTGAGATCAGGAGTTCGAGACAAACCTGACCAACGTGGTGAATACCCATTTCTACTAAAAATTCAAAAAACTAGCTGGGCATGGTGGTGCATACCTGTAGTCCCAGCTACCCGGGAGGTCGAGGCAGGAGAATCACTTGAACTTTGGAGGCAGAGGTTGCAGTGAGCTGAGATCGCACCATTGCACTCCTGCCTGGGCAACAAGAGTGAAACTTTGTCTCAAAAATAAATAAATAAATAAATAAAATGAGTCAATTAAGTTTTACAAAAAAGACAAACAATAACTATACAGATAAGTATTAAGGGATAAAGTCATAGACCATCCAATAGGACAATTTTTAAATAATTTGTTTTTAACTAGGGATAGCAGTATGTCAACTACTCTCTCTTTCACTAAAATATTTGGAATTATTATTATTGTTGTTCAATCAAATAATTTTGAATTGTCTTTCTGAGGTAATTACAAGGTTTTTCTAGGAGTTTATGTACATGTGAGGAATTTAGGATTCAAAAAGAACCTCACTTTAAAGGCTATAGAAAATACAACTGGTATAATTGGAGTCTGATATTATGCTTAGACATATTTTAGCACTAATAAATTCATTGTGATTACTTATAAATAAAATGAATGTATACATTTTATTTTTGAAAAGGATATTCTAAATTATGTTGACTCAATTATTTTCAACAAATATATTAAACATTAAAATGTCATTTTTTTTTTTTTCTTTTGAGACGGAGTTTCACTCTCGTTACCCAGGCTGGAGTGCAATGGTGCCATCTCGGCTCACCGCAACCTCCACCTCCTGGGTTCAGGTAATTCTCCTGCCTCAGCTTCCTGAATAGCTGGGATTACAAGCACGCGCCACCATGCCCAGCTAATTTTTTGTATTTTTAGTAGAGACGGGGTTTCACCATGTTGACCAGGATAGTCTCGATCTCTTGACCTCGTGATCCACCCTCCTTGGCCTCCCAAAGTGCTGGGATTACAGGCGTGAGCCACCGTGCCCGGCCTATAATGTCATATTTTTAATAAATCAGAGAACAACTTTTTAAAATTCAATAATATTATATCATATTAAAATGAGAAATAACTATTATAGCTGGCATACTTTAGAGAATTTCCCATGTTTGTACATATCTGTACAATAGAAGTATGTATATGTGTGTGCGTGTGTGTGTATATTTAAATCTTAGAACAAAGGTAAAAGATAACAATGAATAAAAAGATTAGCCTCTATGCCAAAAGCATTATTTTTAAAGATTATGATTCTGACTCTGCTATAGATGTTTGACTTTTTCAAACTTTAAGACTAATCTGATCGGACCAACAATAACCCGGCAATAACAACCAGAATAATATACTGTAGTGTTTTAACCAGTGGACATTTTGTTTTACTTTTTCTTTTTCTTTTTTTTTAATTGTACTTTAGGTTCTGGGGTACATGTGCAGATCATGCAGGATTGTTGCATAGGTACACAGATGGCAATGTGGTTGGCTGCCTCCATCCCCCAGTCACCTACATCTGGCATTTCTCCCCATGTTATCCCTTCCCAGCCTCCCTATCCACCTCTGTCCCTCCCTTGGCTCCCACCAACAGACCCTAGTATGTGATGCTCCTGTCCCTGTGTCACTGTGTTCTTATTGTTCAACACCTGCCTATGAGTGAGAATGTGTGGTGTTTGATTTTCTGTTCTTGTGTCAGTTCACTGAGAATGATGGTTTCCAGATTCATCCATGCCCCTACAAAGGACATGAACTTTTTCACCTTTGACAGAAGCAATCACAGCCATTTTTCTAAGGTTTTTTAGGTCTAGATACTTTTTGATATGGTTGAATATATATCCCCTCCAAATCTCTTGTTGAAATGGAATCCCCACTATTGGAGGTGGGACCTGCTGGGAGGTGTTTGGATCATGGGGCAGATCCCTCATGAATGGCTTAGCACCATCCCCTTGGTGATGAGTGAGTTCTTGCTCTGAGATCACGTGAGATCTGGTTGTTTAAACATGGATGCTTCCCCCACCTGCCTTTTGCTCCCACTCATGCCCTGTGATGTACCCATCCCTCATTTATCTATTGCTATAATTAGAAGCTTCCCAAGGCCCTCACCAGAAGCCCTGGTGCCCATGCTGGGCATCATGCATCCTGTATAGCTTGCAGAACCCTGAACCAAAATAAACTGCTTTTCTTCATAAATTGCCTAGCCCAAGGTATTTCTTTACGTGAGTGCTAAGGAGTAGGGCATTGCCATTAAGATATCTGAAGATGTGGAAGTGGCTTTGGAATGGGTAACAGGCAGAGGTTGCAGCCTAGCTATGTGTCAGAGAAAGAAAAACTATTTTCAGGAGAGGAGTATAAGAGCTGTAGGGCAACAACTTGATAGAGTGATTAGCATGACAAAAAGGGAGTCAAATGCTAATATCCAAGACAATGAGAAAAAGGCTCAAAGACATTTCAGAGATTATCTAGGCAGCCCTTCACATCTCAGGCCCAGAGGCCAAGGAGGAAAGAATGGTTTCAGGCCCCAGGCCCAGGGTGCCACTACCCTGCACAAGCTTGGGACACTGCTCCTGGCAGGCATCCGGGTCACTCTGGCTCCAGCCTTGGCTCAAAGGACCCTAAGTACAGCACCAGCCACCACTTCAGAGGGTGCAAGCCATAAACCTTGGTGGCTTCCATGTGGGTTGAAGCCTGCAGGTACGCAGAATGCAAGAGTGAAGGAGACTTGCCAGCTCCCACATAGATTCCAGAGGATGTATGGAAAAGACTAAGCATCAGGCAGAGGCCTGTTGCAGGGGTGGAGCCACCACAGAGAAACTCTATGGGAGTGATGCAAAGGGGAAATATGGGATTGGAGCCCCTACACAGTGATGCCACCATGCCACTGCCTAATGGAGCTGTGGGAAGGGAGCTACCACCCTCCAGACCAAGAATGGTAGTCACCTGCAGCTTGCAACCTCAGTGTGGAAAAGCCACAGGCATTTAACTCCAACCTGTGAGACCAGTCACACAGGCTGTACCCAGGAAAGCCACAAGGGATGCCTAGGCCTTAGGAGCCCACCTCTTGCACCAGGATGTGAGACATAGAATCAAAGGAGATTTTACTGGAGTATTAATATGTAATGACTGCCCTCTTGGGTTTCAGACTTGTGTGGAGTCTATTGCCCCCTTTTGTGTTTCACTGGACGTATATTCCCAGTTTCTCCATTTTGAAATGGGAATATGTATCCAATGCCGTATCACCATTTTATTGTGAGAATATTAACTTATTTTTGATATCACAGGCTCATAGGTAGAAGAAACTAATCTCCAGATGAGGCATTGGACTGGGGACTTGGGTCTTGAGACTTCTGAATTAATTCTGGAATGAGTTAAGTCTTTGGGGGACTGTTGTGAAGACATGATTGTATTTTGAAATGTGAGAAGGACCTGAAATTTGAGCGTCCAGGGACAGAATAATATGGTTTAGATATTTGCCCCCTCCAAATCTCGTGTTGAAATGTAATCCCCAGTGTTGGAGACGGGGCCTTCTCAGAGGTGTTTAGATCATGTTAGCAGTGGAAGGTATCTGAGTCACACTGTAACAAAATATGTTAGTGATAGTGAATTTGTATGGGTCTGTAGCAACCTCAGTTCTTGCCTTCTCAGAAGAAAGAATTTGACTGAGGGGCATAAAGTATAAGAAGAGAACAAGGCAAGTTTTAAAACAGGAATGAAAATTTATTTAAAAACTTTATAGCAGGAACAGAAGAAAGGAAAATACACTTAGAAGAGGGCTAAGAGGGTGACTTGAAAGACAAGTGTGCAGTTTGACCTTTCAACTTTGGATTATGTGCCATATTAGTCTGTTTACTTGCTGCTGCTGAAGATTGGGTGATTTACAAAAGGAAGAGTTTTATCGGACTTACACATGGCTTGGGAGGCCCCACAATCATGGCAGAAGGTGAAAGCCTTGTCTCCCATGGCAGCAGACAATAGAAGAAATTGTGCAGGGAATCTCTTCTTTTTAAAACTAACAAATCTCAGAAGACTTATTCTCTATCACAAGAACAGCATGGGAAAGACCTGCCCCAATGATTCAACTACCTCCCACTGTATCCCTCCCACAACACGGGAATCCAAGATAAGATTGGGTGGGGACACAGCTAAACTACATCATTCTACTTCTGGCCCCTCCCAAATCTCATTTCATCACATTTTAAAACCAATCATGACTTCCCAACAGTCCCCAAAGTCTTAATTCATTTCAGCATTAGCTCAAAAGTCCACAGTCTGAAGTCAAAAGTCTCATCTGAAACAAGGCAAGTAAGTCACTTCTGCCTATGAGCATGTAAAATCAAAAACAAGTTAGTTACTTCCAAGATATAATGGGGGTGCAGGCATTGGGTAAACAGAACCATTCCAAATGGGAGAAATTGGCCACATGAAAAGGCTACATGCCCCATATAAGTTCAAAATCCAGCAGAATCGTCAAATCTTAAAGCTCCAAAATGGTCTTCTTTGACTCCATGTCTCACATTCAGCTCACACTAATGCCAAAGGCAGATTCCCATGGGCGCTCAAGCTGTACCTTGACCCCTTTTAATCATGGCTGGAATGGCTGGAACACAAGATACTAAGTCTGTAGACTGCATGCAACAGAGAGAGCCTGGGCCCAGCCCACAAACACATTTTTCCTTCTAAACCTCCAGGCCTGTAATGGGTGGGGTTCCCATGAAGACTTCTGACATGCCCTAGAAATATTTTTTTTTCCATTGTCTTGGGGATTAACATTTAGCTCCTGGTTACTTATTTAAATTTCTACAACTAACTTAAATTTCTCCTCAGGAAATGGGATTTTCTCTTTTATCACATTGTCAGGCTGTAAATTTTCCAAACTTTTATGCTCTGCTTCCCTTATAAAACTGAATGCTTCTAACTGCACCCATGTCACATCTTGAATGCTTTACTGCTTAGAAATCTCTTTTGCCAGATACCCTAAATCGTCTCTCTCAAGTCTAAAGTTCCACAAATCTCTAGGACAGGGGCAAAAGGCCACCAGTCTCTTTGCTAAAACATATCAAGGGTCACCTTTGCTCCAGTTCCTAACAAGTTCCTTATCTCTATCTCAGACCTCCTCACCCTGGATTTCATTGTCCATATCATTATCAGCATTTTTGTCAGAGCCACTCCACAAGTCTCTAAGGAGTTCCAAACTTTCTCACATTTTTCTGTCTTCCTCTGAGCCCTCCAAACTGTTTCAACCTCTGCCTGTTACCCAGTTGCAAAGTCACTTCCACATTTTCAAGTATCTTTTCAGCAGCACCTCATTCCTGGTACCAACTTACTCTATTAGTCCATTTTCACACTGCTTATAAAGACATATCTGACACTGGGCAATTGACAAAATAAAAATTTTTATTGGACTTACAGTTCTATGTTCCTGGGGAGGCCTCACAGTTATGATGGAATGAGAAAGGCATATCTCACATGGCAGCAGACAAGAGAACTTGTATGGGGAGACTCCTCTTTTTAAAGCTATCAGATCTTATGAGACTTATTCACTATCATGAGAACAGCATTGGAAAGACCCACCCTATTATTCAATTACCTCCCTCCAGGTTCCTCCCACAACATGTGGAATTCAAGATTAGACTTGAGTGGGGACACAGCTAAACCATATCCTATACGTTGGTACACTTCTGGAGTCTTATATTCTCTCTCTTCTGATTCTTCCCTTGGGGTGAGCTGTCCACATGTGCAATTCCCTGCTAGCACTTGAGAGGCGAGCATGTGCAGTGTATTTACAGGAGACATAAACCTTGACTTTTACTAGCCAGATGTCCCTAGGAGGTCATATACCAGTTAAACTCTGACAGCTTGTCTTTTTTTTTTTTTTTTTTTTTATTTTGAGACTGAGTCTTGCTCTGTGGTGCAGGCCAGAGTGAAGTGATATGAATTTGGCTCACTAAAACCTCCATTCCCTGGTTCAAGTGATTTTTCTGCTTCAGCCTCCTCCCTAGTAACTGAAATTACATGTGTATGCCATCATGCCTGGCTAATTTTTTTGTATTTTTAGTAGAGACAGGGTTTTATCACATTGTCCAGGCTGGTCTTGAATTCCTGAGCTCTGACAATCCACCTGTCTCAGTCCCCCAAAATGTTGGGTTTACAGGCATGAGCCACTGTGTATGGCCCCATCTTGCCTCTTAATGCACGTGTCTGAACTCACTTCTCAAACTGCTGAGATCTTATCCAGAAGCTGCTGATCAACAATTTCAGGTGTTTTTAGCTATTGGGAGACTGATTTTCTCTGGCACCACCTGTGACCAATTAATATTATTTTATAGAGAGACAGTGTAGCAACTGACTGACCATCACCTGATGGTTGTGTGACATCCCTTGTGAGGTTAGAGGAGCCCTCTGCTGCCCTGCTTATGCCTACCTGCCCACTGTAACAATGAGGACAGATACTTCGTGAAGAGCCTACCACTATGTCTGTGGTGATGAGTGAGTTCTGTCTCTGAGTTCAAGCAAACTCTGTTTAAAAGTATATGGAACTTTCTCTCTCTTTCTCTCTCTCTCCCTCTCTCGCTCTCTCCTGCTGTTGCCATGTGACACACCTGCTTCTCCTTTGCCTTGTGCCATAACTGGAGGCATCCTTAGGGCCTCATCAGAAGCAGATGCCAACACCATACTTCCTGTATGGTCTGCAGCACTGTAAGCCAAAATAAACCACTTTTCTTTATCAATTATCAAACCTGAGGTATTTTTTTATGGGGATGCAAATGGACTAACACACTTGTTCACCTCCCAAAATGATCCTACCAATTCTAGATGGAAACATATCTTTTGGGTATTCAGGTAAGAACCATACCAACTACGCTGCTCAGAGAACAAGGCTTGCTCTGCTTTTTTTCATAGATTATTAAGGCATAAGTTGAAAGTTATCTTGTCTGTATTAGATAAAATAAATGTAGAAATGTGAATACAATTAAGCAGTACTATTATACATGTGTTTTCTTCCCAACAAATATGACATGAATTAAAATTATACTCAAATAAATGAAGAAAGTGAAACATAAAGATCAATCTAGAAAATAATATGAACTATTTCATTTTTGGAAACATTAATCGGCTTTCTAAAGCCATTTAGTATCTCATTCTCTAAATGTCACTTACCTGAAAATACTCCAAGAAATTATTCACTCACCCAATTCAACATGAGTCCAACACATTGAAATTATTTTTGGATCCCTTGAGCTTAATTACTCACACATGTGAAGCTAGGCTAGAATTTGCCTGGACTGTTGAGGCATTATCACTTGGTAATCAAACTAATGTTTGTCGCCTTTCATCCCACTCTGAATTTATCTGATATGAAAGTAAAAAAAAAAAAAGTGACAGTAGATCATGAAAAAGTGACATGATGAAAATGAAGCAATGATAGAACATAGTTTCAGGGGTTAGTAAGAGGAAAACAAAAACTGAAAAGAGGTTTCAGAGATATGAGACCCAGCATTGACCAATGGCTGCATAATTCCTGGGCTGCCAGTAAGTCAGTGATCCCACGTTTTAATTATATTAATGAAAATGACACTACTCAGGAGGCTGAGGCATGAGCATTGTTTGAATCTAAGAGGCAGAGGTTGCAGTGAGTTGAGATTGTGCTACTGCACTCAGACAGAATAACACTGTCTCAAAAGACATAAACAAACAAAAAATGTCAGCTACAGTCATGAAATTGTTTTCAAATGATATTTGTCTGTCAAACATTATATATCTCTCCTTTCCAAAAATGTAAGCATTTTAGAATTACATAATAATCATTGGTTATAAACAGTTCAAATAAGAGAGACTTTAAACTACCTAGGGATTGGTTTTCATTCATAATCCTTGGGGAAGTTATTCTAAAACTAAATTGCTTCCAATTATTCGGAACTTTTTAATTTAGTAACTAAATATTTACTTTAAAACCATTTCAAACCACTTCTAAAACAAAGCAGCAGCCCAAACACTTTTGGCTTTGGTTTAGTACCTCATCATGATATAATATTTCTATTATCAGATAATAAGCCTTCATTATCCAGAGGATTACCTGCCTACAACATGATTTATTTACTTAAAGTGTACTTATAGTTCAATCAAATATGTGTGTTAAAAATCCATCTTTCAGAAGACAGAACTTCTTTGGGGAAATCTTCACTTTCTCCCAGAGGCCAATGCCCATATACTTTTAAAATGAACAAAAATTTGCTAGAGAAGCTTTATTGTCTCATGAACAAACAGTTCCTGACATTAGAAAATATAGACAATTTTGACAAACCGGAAAAATCCTTATGCAATACTTATCGAATTCAACCAGAATTTTTACTGGAGGAAAGTTACAATGTTAACAACATACGTTAGAAAATTATCTAGATTAAAACAAATTTCCTATCATAATCAAATTAATAAGTTCAAAAATAAAGTATAAGCTCAAAGAAAAATAAAAAAAGAAAAGTAAAATAAATAAGGAACAAATAATATAATTAAAGAGAAATAATCAAGTGAAAATATCACTTTCTAACATGGCTAACGAAAAATAGACTTCTAGGAAAGGTGATCAAGAGAAAAAAGGAAAGAAAAAGTCGAATGTTAATAGCCAAAACCGAAAAATAGGGCAAGGACAATAATAGATTAAAATATTAAAATAATTAGAAAATATTTTGATCAACTTTGCTATAATATAAAAAGAAAATCAACCACAACTGGTAGACAGGCCTCAACCACAACTGACACATACAGCTTTGGAAGCTCTAGCCAGAGCAATCAGGCAAGAAAAAGAAACAAAGGGTATTCAATTTGGAAAGCAGGAAATCAAATTGTCCCTATTTGCAGATGACATGATATATATTTACAAGACCCATCACCTCAGCCCAAAATCTCCTTAAACTGATAGGCAACTTCAGCAAAGTCTCAGGATACAAAATCAATGAGCAGAAATCACAAGCATTCCTATACACCAATAACAGACTAAAAGAGAGCCAAATCAAGAGTGAACTGCCATTCACAATTGCTACAAAGAGAATAAAATGCCTAGAAATACAACTAACAAAGGATGTAAAGGACCTCTTCCAGGAGAACTCCAAACCACTGCTCAGTGAAATAAGAGAGGACACAAACAAATAGAAAAACATTCCATGTTCATGGTTAGGAAGAATCAATATTGTGAAAATGGCCATACTGCCTAAAGTAATTTACAGATTCAATGCTATCCCCATCAAGTTACCTATGACCCTCCTCACAGAACTGGAAAAAACCACCTTAAACTTCATATGGAACCAAAAGAGAGCCCACATAACCAAGACAATCCTAAGCAAAAAGAACAAAGCTGAAGGCATCATGCTACCTGACTTCGAACTATACTACAAGGCTACAGTAGTCAAAACAGCATTGTACTGATACCAAAACAGATATAGACCACTGCAACAGAACAGAGGCCTCGGAAATGCCACACATCTACAACCATCTCATCTTTGACAAACCTGACAAAAACAAGCAATGGCAAAGGAGTCCCTGTTTAATAAATGGTGTTGGAAAAACTGGCTAGCCATGTACAAAAAGCAGAAACTGGAAACCTTCATGACGCCTTACACTAAAATTAACTCCAGATGGATTCAAGACTTAAACAAAAGACCTAACACCATAAAATCCCAAGAAGAAAACCTGGGCAAAGCCATTCAGGACGTAGGCAAAGACAAGGACTGCATGGCTAAAGCAGCAAAAGCATTGGCAACAAAAGTCAAAATAGACAAATGGGATCTAATTAAACTCCAGAGCTTCTGTACAGCCAAAGAAACAATCATTAGAGTGAACCAGCAACAAACAGAATGGGAAAAAATGTTTGCAATCTACCCATTTGACAAAGGGCTAATATGCAGAATCTACAAAGAACTAAAACATATTTATAAGAAAAAAACCCACTTTTGAGTGGCTGATGGATATTAATAGACACTTTTCAAAAGAAGACATATATGAGGCCAAAAAACATATGAAAAAATGCTCATGATCACTGAGAAACGCAAATCAAAATCACATTGAGATACCATCTCATGCCAGTTAGAATGGAGATCATTAAAAAATCTGGGGACAACAGATGCTGGAGAGGATGTGGAGAAATAGGAACACATTTACACTGTTGGTGGGAGTGTAAACTAGTTCAACCATTGTGGAAGACAATGTGGCGATTCCTCAAGGACCTAGAAATAGAAATTCCGTTTGACCCAGCAATCCCATTACTGGGTATATATCCAAAGGATTATAAATCATTCTATTATAAAGACACACACATATGTTCATTGTGGTACTGTTTATAATAGCAAAGACCTGGAACCAACCCAAATGCCCATTGATGATAAACTGCACAAGGAAAATGTGGCATATATACACCATGGAATACTGTGCAGCCATAAAAAACGATGAGTTTGTGTCCTTTGTAGGGACATGGATTAATATGGAAAGCATCATTCTCAGCAAACTGACACAAGAACAGAAAATCAAACACAGCATGTATTCACTTACAGAGGAGTATTGAAGAATGAGAACATATGGACACAGGGAGGGGAGCATCACACACTGGAGTCTGTTGTGGGGGAACTAGGGGAGGGACAGTAGGAGGTAAGGAAGTTGGGGTGGGATAACATGGAGAGAAATGCCAGATATAGGTGACAGTGGAATGGAGGCAGCAAATCATATTGCCATGGATGTACCTATGCAACAATCCTGCATGACCTGCACATGTACCCCAGAACCTAAACTGCAATTAAAAATATATATATCTATGTATGTATATATATATAACTTTTTAACAAAAAATTAGAAAATATTTCTTATTTCACATAACATAATTCATAAAATTTTTAAATATTGAAAAACATTATTTCCTCAATTTATGTGGCTTATACATGATTACATTATGTGACTACATGAATATATAGTTCTTAATGCTAAAACCAGATAAGTGTTATCTGAGAAAAGGAAAAGAAGAGCATAGGCTAGCTTTATGTATGTATGCATTTCCAAAAATTTAAGTAAAACATTAGCAGGAAAAATCCAGAAAAAAAAATCCTGAAAATGTAAAAGAAAAGGAAATGGCCTTGTAAATTCTCTGTTACCAGAATGAAGAAAGAATGTCATTAAAAACATTATGTAACATTTAAATAAATGAATTACTTCTATATATTGGCACAAAGAAATCATAGTAAAATATTAAATTATTAAATCCTGTCATAAAATATTTCACACTGTATCTTGCCGAATATGTAGCTTTTGAACACAAAATACACCTATATGTTTGTATGGATGCATACACTTTCAGTAAAAAGTAAACAAAACACTTTGCATGATAAAAACGTATGCCCAAATTAGCCTCATCTTTATCTACAGAGAAAGGTGGAAGAGAAGGATGGAAATTCTTAATGATGTCTTAACATTGTATTCATCTTACTTTGTGAATATATGTAAAGCTCAACTGGCCAAATGTTATCTTACATTCATATTTGATGACAACATAAAGTGACCTGTAATATAAATTCTGATAATTTGAAATTATTGTTAATGAAATAAGATTATAATTATAAAAATAATACAGTGATTGTGATTTTCATAGAGGTAATAAGTTTTGAAGTATTCATTACTTTATAAAAACCATATATTATAAATAAAAGTAGGCCGGGTGCAGTGGCTCACGCCTATAATCCCAGAACTTTGGGACGCCGAGGGGTGCGGATCACGAGGTCAGGGGTTGGAGACCAGCCTGACTAACATGGTGAAACCCCGTCTTTAAATAAATGAATAAATAAATAAATATAATAAAAGTATTTCTATCAACTATATATATATAATATACAATGTTTAAAGTGCTATAAACAACCCACACAAATAATTTTTTAAATCAATTTACTTTTACTTATAATTTCTTCAGGAAAACTCAATTGTAATTCACATTTATAAAAAATTATAGTTTTTGATATTCACAAAGATGTTAATTTTTCTAAAGTGAAAGCATCACATACATCTCTATGCATTGCCATTATCATTACTTTGTAGACTGACATAATTAGAATATCCATTACCTCAAACATTTATCATTTCTTTGTGGTGAGATTATTCAAAATCCTGTTTTTGAGCTTTTTTGAGACATGCAATATTTTATTGCTGACTCTAATCACCCTCCTGTGCTATAGGACAGAAGAATTTATTCTTCCTTTTTAATTGTAACTTTGTACCCGTTGACCACTCTCTCCTCATCATTTCCCGCCCACCCTCCGCTGTCTGTGGTAACCATTATTCACTACTTCCAAGAGATCAATGATTTTTGATTTCCCATATGAGTGAGAACGTGCAGTATTTGTTATTAATACATACAAATCATAGGTACAGGTTTACCTGTAATTCTTTAGTGAGCCAATTCAATTCTGCCTTACTTACATAAGCAAAACCTTTCAAAAACTTAGATCTATATTTTTATTCAAAGCCACTTAGTGATTTACATTATTTTTGTAATTCTGATTTTATAATAATTTTAAATATCTATTAAATTCTCCTACACTTTGGAGATGATTTATTTTCATTTGAATGTCAGTAGTTGTAGAGGTTTAAATAACAAACTACATGCTGTTATTTTAACTCATGGCTGTACCTCTCCAAATGTTTCAAAACTTATTCCCCATTTCATGTTCCATAACTTCTTCATTGTAATGCATTTTACTGGAAGCTTATTCTTGTAGAATATAATTCTAATAACACACATAAAATAAGAAAAAAATGATGTATTTTTATGGTACTTTGCAGTAAACGTATTTTTCACATCCACATATTTAATATGTGTGAGTATTTCTGTTTGCATTCCATATATTCCTATATTTTCCATCAAAATATTTATAACAATATTTATAGCTCACTAGGTTTATTTCTATTTCCTACCCTTTACTTCAGCCATTTACAAAGCCATAATTCTCTTCTTTTTCTTTGCAATCTATGGAACTAGAAAGTCACCTCTCTCATCAAGCCAATTTTTAAAGTTTTATCTCATTTGGATACTATTTTTATCTGTTTTTAAAATAATGTTTAAAATCTGTAAAACATTTAAATTCCTAACCGTATTTAGGAATATAATTACATGTACATATACATACATACATACACACACACACCCACACACACACTCACAGAAGTGTGTTCCAAACTAAGAAAAATATTTATACTTTATGTATTTTATATACATCAAGAAATATTACAGGCACAGTGTTTATTTCCAGCTCTTTAAACATGATATTGTATTCCAAATACTGTTTGAGGATGTAAACACAAAAAATATATTTAGCCATCAAATAAATACATAAGACTGGAAAAGTCATAAATATTCCAATATCAAGTGTAAAATTGTTGATTTTTTTTGCATTTTCTCATATATGCTTTTTGTTACTGAAGAAAATTGAAAATTTCTATATTTTAGTATATTTGTTTGAATTGCTTAGTTAGGGGAACTATACCAAGTATCTATTTTTAAGGTGTATCTCTCATATTTTTGTATTTATTATGACCTTTCTTCGTGATCCTTATACCTTTAGATACTTTACCCTTCCTAATCTCTTATATGTCATTTTACTATTTGTTTTAACCTCCAAATTAGAGCTAGGATTAATCAATTTATAATCCTAAAAGGAAAGCTATTTTAGGCAGATACAGTATTAAATGTGGAAAATAGTTGGTACATTCTTATGTAAGCAAATTAAGATGATTTCAACAAATGGAAGGCAATAGAGAAATTTGAGGAGACTTGGTGCTTAAAATCAAAACCAGCAGTTCTATGAAAGATAGCAAGACTCATTCTACAGAATCTCCAGTCCAAATTTCTCCCCCAAATTCCAGGCTCTTACATCTTACTTCCTATTCCAAATCTCACTTAAATATTTTTTAAAATCCTCTAAAAAATTTGCTAATTTTACCAAGCCTGTTTCTTCCAGAGCTTTCTGTCTTTTAATGGATAGCAATATGCTCATTCTAGTTGCTCAGATCAGAATACTTGGAAACATAATTAGCTTCAAGCTACAGCTAATACGCAATTCATCTGGACATTTTATTATCATTCCATTTAAATGGAATGAAATATGAATATACATATAAATATTATATATACCATATAATGAATATATATACCCAATAATATACCCATATATATTTATGTCCACAATACATTATAATAAATAAAATAAATATTTTGTGATATCAAAAGATCATGCTACTTTCATTATTTCTCACCATCTTCCCCATCAACCTACATAAACACACTGCCAAAGCAATCTTTGTAAAACATAAGTGAATTTCATGCAATTCCAATGAACATAGCATACCCCTATGCTACCTATATACCAGTTGATTGTGAAGTTCACACACACACACACACACATACACACACACACACACACACACACACACACACACACACACACACGTTTCCTAGACAGTTTGAGCTGCTAAACAAAGTACCATAGACTGGGGTGCCTTATAAGCAGTACAAATTTATATCTGATAACTTTGGAGGTTGGAAATCTGAGATCAGGAAGCTGGCATGATTGGGTTCTATTGAAGACCTTTCTCCAGGTTTTAGACTGCCAACTTCTTGTATCCTTACATAGTGGAAAGAGGATTATTTAGTTCTCTAGCCTTGTTCTGTAAGGACACAAATCCCATTCAAGAGGGCTCTGCTCTCATGACCTAATTACCTCCCAAAGACCCTGCATCTAAATATCTTTTTCTTGATATTAGGTTTTCAAAGTATGAATTTTAGAGATATTCAGACATTTGGTCCATTGTAATGAAATAACAGAATAAGCTGAAACATAAGTCAATGAGGGGCCTCTAGATTTGTCAGATCAGAAAACATACTCTAAGCTATCCCAATGAGTATAGACCAAGGAAAAAGCACAGAAGGTTCAGAAATACATGCAAGAACAGGGGAAATTTTCATATACAATTTAGTGGCATCACAAATAGCAGAGGAAACGGCAGACATTTTTATTACATGGTGTTGGCAAAACTGAATAGGCATTTTGCAAAACAAAAATTGATAAAGTTGAATACCTAAAAATCACATATACCTCAACAAACACCAAATAAATGTTATTTAAATATAAAAAAATTAAATTACATAAGAAGTAAAACAAACAAACAAACAAACAAAAAAACTACATGTAGATTCACTTTTAGCCTGAGTGTGAGAAAACAAATTTTAAATTGTAACTAAAAAATTCAGACATATTAAAATATTAATATATTCAACTTTATAAATTAATTGCATTGAAAAAATTAGAAACATAAAATGTTAAAATGAGACACAAAAATATAATAAATATAATAGAAAAAGGGTCAATTTTCTTATATAAATAATTTCTTAAGTATTGAGAAAAAAATGACAAAACAATTGATCAACAAATATGCAGAAGTCATAAACACACACATATAAAATGAATAGCATACCAACACACACACCCATAAATTTTGAAGGGGCTTTTGAAAATTATAAAAAGCTCTCAACAATAGAGAAGTGAATATTAAAACTATACTCTGATAGTATTTCTCATCTCTAAATGACAAAAATTAAAAACCCTGAAAATACACTTTATTGGCAAGCTAGCTAGAGGATCTGCAAAATGTGTCTAACTCCTATATACAGAATATCACATCTAAAAAACTAAACTTGCAATGATATTTAAAACCTAGTGTTCTTTTGTTTGTTTGTTTGTTGTTTTGTTTTTCTTTTGAGACAGTCTTGCTCTTGTCACCCAGCCTGGAGTGCAGAGGCGTGATCTCCACTCACTGCAACCTCTGCCTCCCAAGTTCAAGCGATTCTCCTGCCTCAGCTTCCCAAGTAGCTGGGATTACAGACACATGCCATCACACCTGGCTAATTTTTGTATTTTTATTAGAGACAGGGTTTCACCATGTTGGCAGGCTGGCCTAGAGCTCTTGACCACAGGCGATCGACCCACCCACCTCGGCCTCCCAAACTGCTGGGATTATAGACATGAGCCACTGCAATTCTATCTTTTAAAAATTACTCTAAATTATACTTTCAACATACAAACACATGCAAAGAAATTTATTGTGGCATTATTTGAAACTGTGAAACACTAGAAACAGTCTAAAAACTTATCCTAGAAGACCAGTATATATGTAACAATGAATACTATGAAACTGTAAAACAGAATGAAAAGACTTTTATGAGCTGATATGAAGTGATTTCCAGAATAAAATCTCTTTTTAAAGAGGCAATATTACAAGAATACATGCAGATATTATACTGCTACATGTTGTAAGAAAATAAAAAAATCAGACATATTATGCGTGTGTAATCTTTTATTAGAGAAACAAAGCCATGAACCATAAAAACAAAACTAATTAAATTTCTAACCAGTTAAAAAAAGCAATGGCATGGTAGGGATAGAAAAAGGGTGAGACTTTAATTTTTAAACCATATGATTCCCAAATTCAAACAATGTAATTAAATCTCAATTATATTAAAAGATGGGGAAATTAAAATGAACCATCAACAAAGCAATAGCTATATGAAATTGATAACATATAGAGTATGCACACGCACACACACAAGCAGAGTCATTTCAAGTTACTGTGACCAAAATATTTTGATAATACTTTCTTGATGAGATACAGTCTAAGGGCAACAACAATAAAAATCTTGAACTTAGGAGGTTGGTTATTGGTAGTGTTATTGGTGATTCAGCTCCAATACAATGTTGTACATAATGTAAGAGGAAATTTTTTAACAAATCTGGATATAGTTGGGAAATTGGATATTTTGTATGGGAAAAGGGAGTTATAGATACAAACATGGCAAAATGAAGAGGCACATTGCCTTTTGGCTGTGGGAGGGTTGGAATCCAAAATGTCCTATGAACTCATAGATGGAATCACAGATGTACAGATGGCACAGGCTCTGACAACCTAGAAGCAGTGACACCACAATAATAATAAACATAACTAAGCATCAGTCATGCTTTTGTAAGGCTTCTTTGCAAGGCTTGTTTGCTAGACCTCTTTGATAAATATGTAATTTCAGGTATAGAAAATAAAAAATACAAACTAAACCTCCAAAATATTTTCTGTGTGTCAGAAATTAAGAATGTGCTCAAGAACTAAGAGACATAGCAAAAAACCTTATTAGATTTACGAATTGACTAAATTTTGTTTGTGGGAACATCTTCAAGGTGGCTCCCTTCTGAAACTTTTGCCTCAGTATATTTCCGTCTGTTGTTCATTCTGCTTTGACTGCACGTCTGCACATTGCCAACTGGCTCCATTTTAGGCTTTGTTGCAATGCTATCTTGCCAATGAGGCTCATCCTACTCACCCTTTTAAAATTTTTACCACCTGCCAGCACTTCTGAGCCTCCTCAGCAAGCTCTACTTTTCCGTAATATTAAAAATATTAAATTTTTAATATTTTTGAAAATTAATTTGTTATTCTAATTGGTCTTTCCTTCCTTCCTCTACTATTATAGAATGAATGACAATTAAGACAGTTATATTTTGCTGTTTTAAAACACTCTTATTTACCACATGCTAGCCTTAGCCTAATACTTAGTGCCTAGCCTAAAATCCACTCTCAATTAATACCTGTTGAATAAGTTTATGGATTCCCAAATCTGCATTTTTAGTATATCACAGCCACTTCTTTATATAAGATCATTTGCTTTATGAAAAATAAGTTTCAAGAAGAAAGTTACTTGTCATAGCTTGATATTCTTAGAGTTATTTTTAATACACATTTTCTTTTTTTTATCAGTTATTTATCTAATAAGCAATCAGATCATGTCAATTCCTCCCTCCAAATGTCATTAAATGTGTCATTTTATTTACTTGCTAATACCCACCACCTTGGTTCTGTAGCTCATCATCTTACACCTGGGTTACTGAAATAGCCTCTCTTCTGGCAACCATACACAAATCATCTTATGCATCATTCCTTCTTAAATGAGTGTTTAATTTCTCTAAATCACAGTTTTCAAAATGTGACTTCCAAACTCAGAAATCATCATGATTCACTGGACACTTTGGAAATATCTTCAGTTATCTTTCAAAGCACTAAACAATCTGTTTCTATTTATATTTACCTCTCACCCGACTCATTCTATACCATTCACTCTGAATGACTCTAGGTACTTTATTTTACTTAATTCTATTAAATATTTGTTTTCCAAATAATGAGGGTGGGGCTGGAGGTGAGAAGGAAATACTCTACCCTCTACAAGCAGACTTCAGTTACTATAATGGTCTTAAATCACTCTTACAGAGGATGGAGATTTAAATTGTATAAGTGTACACATACACACACACACCACAAAACATGCACTAGATTTTCCAGAAATCATATCCTCAAATTATATTCTGGATCCACTTTACTGGAAAATGCGATCCAAAATTATTAGGAATTAGGAAAGGCATATTAAAGAAAGAGAAAAATGCAAAAATGCAGTTTTGAGTCAGCCACTTTTACGGCTGTTTGCCTCCTTTATCTCATGATACCACTCAAGAAAATATATTTAACGTTCCCACTACCATCCACCTGGGAAAAAAAAAATGGAGGCACTCACTCATAAGCTTTCATTCCTGGTTGGTAAGAAGTTTTTCTCATGAATGATTAACTACCCTGCATCCCTGGATTGTGTAGTCCTGATGAAGGGTATGATCATTTTGCGCAAGCATGAAGCTGATTGTGACCTATGCAAAGTTGGATGTTGTCGTGTGAATGAAAAACACACGTAGGTAAGACTGAGAATCATAGTGGAGCACAAGAGCTGTCAGACACAATCCATACCTGCACCATTCAGATTTGTTCTATTCCTCCATTAAATCTGTCATCTATCTATCTATCTATCTATCTATCTATCTATCTATCTATCCGTCTGCCTGTCTGTCTGTCTGCCTGCCTGCCTGCCTGCCTGTCTGCCTGCCTGCCTGCCTATCTATCTATCTATCTATCTATCTATCTATCTATCTATCTATCTATCTATCTATCTATCCGTCTGTCTGTCTGTCTGCCTGCCTGCCTGCCTGCCTGCCTGCCTGCCTGCCTGCCTGCCTGTCTGTCTATCTATCTATCTATCTATCTATCTATCCATCCATCTATCTATCATCCATCTATCTATTTTTTTTTTTGAGACAGGGTCTTACTCTGTCGCCCAGCCTGGAGTGCAGTGGCATGAACTCGACTCACTACAACCTCCACCTCCTAGGTTCAAAGTGATTCTCCTGCTTCAGCCTCCTGAATATCTGGGATTATAGTAGCGGAGCTAATTTTTGTATTTTTAGTAGAGACAGGGTTTCACCATGTTGACCAGGCTGGTCTGAACTCCTGACTTCAGGTGATCTGCCTGCCTCAGTCTCCCAAAGTGCTGGGATAACAGGTGTGAGCCACTGTACTTGGCCTAGATCTTATCTATATCTGTGGCACTTAAAAAGTAGACCTCTATTCTCTTCAAAGATTTAATGTAAAAATTCAGTGGATTAAATATATACTTCTATAGTTTATGTTGGATGTGTAATTAATGTCTACCTCTTTCCTTTGTCACTAATTCTGCATTTTCCTTATGGCCAGACAACACTGTGTCTGACTGAATATCTTACCTTTTGTTATAACCTAGAACTTGATACCAGAGAGATTTGAGACAATAGTCACTTTGTATTTTGAGGATGAAGTTTCTGTAATTTCACATTCTCTGTTACTTTCATGAGCATGAAAGCTTCAAGAAATGCCACAATTAATTTTTTGGGTTCCGATTCCTTCCTTCTAGTCTGTAAAAGTAGTTATAGATCCACATCATTATTGGAATCTGCCAGTAGAGTATGTTCCTTTCCCTCAATCCTTCCCCTCCAACACTGGTCATTCTTTATCCAGTGGAACCTAAAAGTGATCAAATGGTAGCTCAAATTTGAGAAACCTTGAGTTGCTCCTTGCCAGAAAATACCGAATCTAGCAGGACCATAAATCTTGCAGACTCCCAGTTGCAGTGACAATAAACCTAAATATTTCCACTTTATTGTTCAAAGTATTCTCCATTCTCTTCTCCTTTAATAGCTACAAGAGTGAAAACACCATATACTGCCTGTCGGCTCAGTATCCTGGAGGAGAGATAGAGCCCCTGCAGAAATTTATAGTTATCTTCTGTCTTAGGTGAGTTCTTTAAATGCTGTTTAAGCTCACAAATTGCAGATTTCTGCCAACATCATAGGTAGTAAGACAGGTTATTATTTGGCCATGTACCCATTGAAGCACTTCCTTTGATGTTGAAAGGGTTAATAACTTACATGCACTGTTGTGCACATATCACAGAGTATTCTTTAAAACTTATGTGCTGGTGTTTTGAATGGCGATACAGGCACAGAAAGCAGACTCATTCAAAATTAGTGTCAAGCTGATGTTTCTTTCAGAAGGGAAGAAGTCTGGTAAAATGTATTGTCTAACTTTAGAAATGGTGGTATATTGAAGACACAGTGTTTATTTCTACTGATGGCTGGTTAGAATACACATAGTGGCAGCAGCCAAATTAGTCTTGGCTTTCTTTATCTCTGTTATTATGGCAAGATGTTTGTGGTCATGGGATCACTATTCTTTCTGATTGTTGAGAACCTCTTTTGGTATGGATAGTTTCTGATAAGCATTAACACAAGACACAAAAATTCTCACTTTTCATTCTCTCCACATATCCATCCACCTGACTCTTTTTTAGGCTCATCCTTGATCCATTAATCTTGCTCCCATCAGCCAAGTCATTGACTGATGCCCAGATCATTATGTTCCATCAAACAATGACACTATCAGTTGGTATCTAAAACTAACCACACATACCCATGAATTCACTGCTTACTGAGATTTTGGAAAACTACATTGTAAAAGCACAATCTTTCTGACCACAACAACTTGCGGTCTCATGTAGATTTTCTTAGAAAGTATTGACTATAAGGGTTAGTCACCTTTTAGATACAGAAGCAAGTTGATGTTAATTGCGAATGTGGGGTTACTAAGGTGAGACTATAAGTGATTGGCTGGTTGACATTTAGAGGCTTGTTCATTGGTGTGATGCCATTCCCAACTGTTTGACTTTCAAGAAGAAAGGGTTTGGTCATCTTTCACAAGCATGTTCCCTGAGATAAAAAGTTACCTGACTTCAAACTATATTACAAAGCTACAGTAATCAAAACAGTACGGTAGTGCTACCAAAACAGAGACATAGACCAATGGAACAAAAAAGAGGCCTCGGAAGTAATAGCACACATCTACAACCATCTGATCTTTGACAAACCTGACAAAGGCAAGCAATGGGAAAAGGATTCCCTTTTTAATAAATGGTGTTGGGAAAACTGGCTAGCCATGTGCAGAAAGCAGAAACTGGAGCCCTTCTTGACACCTTACACTAAAATTAACTCCAGATGGATTAAAGACTTAAATAGAAGACCTAACACCATAAAAGCCCTAGAAGAAAGCCTAAGCAAAACCATTCAGGATATAGGCATAGACGAGGACTTCATGACCAAAACACCAAAAGCATTGGCAACAAAAGCCAAAATAGATAAATTGGATCTAACTAAACTCCAGAGCTTCTGTATAGCAAAAGAAACAATCATTAGAGTGAACCAGAGACCAACAGAATGCGAAAAAACTTTAGCAATGTACCCCTCTGACAAAGGGCTAAAATCCAGAATCTACAAAAAACTAAAACAGATTTACAAAGAAAAAAACAAACAAACCTATTTAAAAGTGGGTGAAGGATATGAACAGACACTTCCCAAAAGAAGACATTTATGAGGCTAACAAACACATGAAAAAATGCTTACCATCACTGGTCATTAGATAAATGCAAATCAAAACCACATTGAGATACCATCTCATGCCAGTTAGAACTGCAATCATTAAAAAATATGGAGACCTGCCATTTTGATTCTAGCTGGTTATTTTGCCCATTAGTTGACACAGTTTCTTCATTGTGTCGATGCTCTTTATCATTTCATATGTTTTTGAATGGCTGGTACTGGTTGTTCCTTTCTGTGTTTAGTGCTTCTTTCAGGAGCTCTCGTAAAGCAGGCCTGCTGGTGATGAAATCTCTGAGCAATTGCTTGTTCATAAAGGATTTTATTTCTCCTTCGCTTATGAAGCTTAGTTTGGCTGGATATGAAATTCTAGGTTGAAAGTTCTTTTATTTAAGTATGTTGAATATTGGCCCCAACTCTCTGCTGGCTTGTAGGGTTTCTGTGGAGATCCGCTGAGTGTCTGATAGGCTTCCCTTTATGGGTGACCTGATCTTTCTCTCTGGCTGTCCTTACCATTTTTTCCTTTATTTCAACCCTGGTGAATCTGACAATTATGTGCCTTGGGGTTGCTCTTCTTGAGGAATATCTGTGGTGTTCTCTGTATTTCCTGGACTTGAATATTAGCCTGCCTTGCTAGGTTGGGGAAGGTCTCCTGGATAATATCTTGAAGAGTATTTTTCAGCTTGGATTCATTCTCTCTGTCACATTCAGGTACATCTATCAAACATAGATTAGGTATTTTCACATAATCCCATATTTCTTGGAGGCTTTGTTCATTTCTTTTTATTCTTTTTTCTCTAATCTTGCCTTCTTGTTTTATTTCATTGAGTTGATCTTCAATCTCTGATGTCCTTTCTTCTGCTTGGTTGATTCGGCCATTGAAACTTGTATATGCTTCACAAATTCTTGTATTTTCAGCTCCATCAATTCATTTATATTCTTCTCTGAGCTGTTCATTCTTGTTAGCATTTCATCAAACCTTTTTTCAAGGTTCTTAGTTTCTTTGCAGTGGGTTAGAACATGATCTTTTAGCTCAGAGAAGTTTGCTATTACCCACCTTCTGAAGCCTGTTTCTTTCAATTTATCAGACTCATTCACCATCCAGCCTTGTTCCCTTGCTAGTGAGGAGCTGTGATCCCTTGGAGGAGGAGAGTCATTCTGGTTTGGGTATTTTCATGCTTTTTGAGCTAGTTTCTTCCCATCTTTATGGATTTATATACCTGTGGTCTTTGTGGTTGGTGACTCTCAGATGGAGTCTCTGAGTGGATGTACTTTTTGATGCTGATAGTTATTTCTTTCTGTTTCTTAGTTTTGTAAATGGGCTAAATGCCCCAATCAAAAGATACAGATTGGCAAATTTGATGAAAAATCAATACCCATCTCACATACAAGGATACAAATAGGCTCAAAATAAAGGGATGGAAGAAGATCTACCAAGCAAATGGAGAGCAAGAAACATATGTGCGCAATACAGGAGCACCCAGATACATTAAGCAATTCTTAATGACCTACAAAGAGATTTAGACTCTCACACGATAATAATGGGAGACTTTAACACTCCACTGTCAATATTAGATCAATGAGACAGAAAATTAACAAGGATATCCAGGACTTGAACTCAGATCTGGACCAAGCAAATCTAATAGACATATACAGAACTGTTCACTGCAAATCCACAGAATATACATTCTTATCCGCACCACATCACACCTACTCTAAAATTGACCACATAAGTGGAAGTAAATCACTCCTCAGCAAATGCAAAAGAACAGAAATCATAACAAACAGTCTATCAGACCACAGGGCAATCAAATTAGAACTCAGAATTCAGAGACTAACTCATAATCGCACGACTTCATGGAAACTGAATAACTGACTCTTGAATGTTGACTGGATAAACAATGAAATGAAGGCAGAAATAAAGATGTTCTTTGAAACCAATGAGAATGAAGACACAACGTACCAGAATCTCTGGGACACATTCAAAGCAGTGTCTAGAGGAAAATTATAGCAATAAATGCCCACATGAGAAGCAAGAGAAGATCTAAAATTGACACCCTATCATCAAAATTGAAAGAGCTAGGGGAGCAAGATAAAAAAAAAAAAAACCTCAAAAGTTAGCAGAAGACAAGAAATAACTAAGATCAGAGCAGAACTGAAGGAGATAGAGACATAAAAAAAAAACCTTCAAAAAATCAATAAATCCAGGAGCTGTTTTTTTTGAAAAATCAACAAAATAGACACTAACCAGATTAATAAAAAAGAAAAGAAAGAATAATCAAATAGATGCAGTAAAAACCGATAAAGGGGATATCACCAGAGATTCCACAGAAATACAAACCACCATCAGAGATTACTATAAACAACTCTATGCACAAAACCAGTAAATCTGGAAGAAAGAGATAAATTCCTGAACACTTACACCCTACCAAGCCTACACCAGGAAGAAGTTGAAACCCTGAATAGACCAATAACAAGGACTGAAGTTTAGGCAGCAATTAATAGTTTACCAATCAAAAGAGACCAGGTCCAAATGGGTTCACAGCCAAATTCTACCAGACATACAAAAAGGAACTGGTACCACTCCTTCTGAAACTATTCCAAACAATCCAAAAGACGGAATCCTCCCAAATCTTTTTATGAGCCCAACATCATCCTGATAGCAAAACCCGTCAGAGACTCAATAAGAAAAGAAAACTTCAGGCCAATATCCATTATGAACATAGATGCAAAAATCTTCAATAAAATATGACAAACCAATTGCAACAGCACATCAAAAAGTTTATCCATGACAACCAAGTGGGCTTTATCCTGGGGATGCAAGGCTGATTCAACATACACAAGTCTATAAATGTAATTCACCACATAAACAGAACCAAAGACAAAAACCACATGATTATCTCAATACATGCAGAGAAGGCCTTTGACAAAATTCAACAGTCCTTCATGCGAAACTCTGTCAATAAGTATCAGTGGAACATATCTCAATGGTATTGATGGAACATATCTCAAAATAATAAAAGCTATTTATGACAAACCCACAGCCAATAACAGACTGAATGGGCAAAAACTGGAAGCATTCCCTTTGAAACCTGGCACTAGACAAGGATGCCCTCCCTCACCAGTCCTATTCAGTATAGAATTGGAAGTTCTGGCCACAGCAATCAGGCAAGAAAAAGAAATAAAGGTTATTCAATTAGGAAAGGAGGAAGTCAAAGTCTCTATTTGCAGATGACATGATAGTATATTTAGAAGACCCTATTGTCTCAGCCCCAAATCTCCTGAAACTGATAAGCAACTTCAGCAAAGTCTCAGGATACAAAATGTGCAAAAACCACAAACATTCCTATACATCAATAACAGACTTAAAGAGAGCCAAATCCAGAATGAACTCCCATTCACAATTTCTACAAAGAGAATAAAATATCTAGGAATACAAACTGATAAAGGACGTAAAGGACCTCTTCAAGGAGAACTACAAGCCACTGCTCAATGACATAAGAGAGGACACAAATGGATGGAGAAACATTTCATGCTCATTCTTAGGAAGAATCAGTATTGCGAAAATGGCCATACTGCCCAAAGTAATTTATAGATTCAATGCTATCCCCATCAAGCTACCGACGACCTTCTTCACAGAACTGGGAAAAAAAAAAAAAAAACCTTAAACTTCATATAGAACCAAAAGAGAGCCTCTTTCTCTTCAAGCATCTTTAGCTACCTCTCCTGACATGTCTATGACACTTCTGTTTTCCTCTTCTACTTTTGGGAAATCATGTGGATGACATTGGACCCACCAAGATAATCCAAGATACTTCGATTTAAGGTCAAATGAAGGTTTTAACTAATTTTTTTTTTAAATCTATCAGTCCTTCTGGAAAAAGGAATAAACTTCATCTAATTTCCTTCTGAGCATGCTAAACATCTGGCTTCCTAGAAAATAGTTTTATTTAGAATCAGAGAGATAATGGAGTACTTACTTATAAAGTGTATTTTAGCAGTATATTTCTTGTCTACATAGATTATCTATTGTTTAAGAAAAAAGTCATTTGTAAATTTTCAGAGATATGGTTCCTTAGAGGTACCATACATTCCTTCTAGGCATTGTATGGTACCTCTTCATACATTGCCTAGAAGATCTGTCATCTTTTAAATCTGAAACCAAGCATGCCCAAACATGGAAGATAGGAGGCAACTTTGGTGTCTGCATCTATGTTCTCAAACCTCTTCAATAAAAGAGTAGTTCATGTACCTGGAGTTTTTATCCTATCAATAATTCATAAAATCTCATGCTGAATAAAAACTGTAATTAATTTTTTCTGATTTAACTATTTAAGTCTTTTTTTGTTGTTGTTGTTACAACTTACCTACCTGAGATCACCCAAAAATGTTTAGCATAAAATACTGAAAAATAAAGGTCACAAATAAGATTTAGGGAGTATAGTCAATTGAAAAGAATTGGCTAGAAACAGATAGAGTCCTATGATAGTGTAACATTTAATTTTAACTTGACTGAGCCACAGGTGTTCACACATTATTCTGGATGTGTCTGTGTGACTGTCTTTGGATGAGATTAACACTCACATTCGTAGAGTACATAAATCAGATTATTCTCACAAATGTGAGTGACTCTCCTCCAATCATTTGAAAGATGAATAAAACAAGAGGCTGACCCTTCCATTAATAAGAGGAGATTTCTCCTGCCTAACTGTCTTTGAGGTGGAGCATTGGTCTTCCTGCCTTAGACTAAAATGAAAACAAGGGTTCTTTCTTAATCCTGCCCTCCCCAGTCTCCAGACTGGAACTACACCATTGGATCTCCTGGTTATCCAACTTGCTAGCTCCACATGGTAGAATTTGTTAGTCTCCAAAATTATATGAGCCAACTTTTTTCCTAATAATTGCAATCTCTCTTTCTCATATATATATATATATATATATATATATATATATATATATATATGCATATGGCATTAAAAATTGTCAGAATCAGGCAGGGTGCAGTGGCTTACACTTGTAATCCCAACACTTTTGGAGGCCCAGGAATGTGGATTATGAGGTCAGTAGCTCAAGACCAGCCTGGCCAACATAATGAAATCCTGTCTCTACTAAAAAAACAATACAATAAAATAAAATAGCTGGGCATGGTCGCAGGCACCCGTAATTCCAGCTACTAGGGAGGCTGAGGCAGGAGAATCACTTGAACCCTGGAGGTGGAGGTTGCAGTGAGCCAAGATCACACCATTGCACTCCAGCCTGGGTTACAAGAGTAAAATTCCATCTCAAAAAAATAAAAAGCAAAAAACAGTAAATCACTATTTTTAAGAAAACTCTAATAAATAGAGCCAAGAAAGGCCAAAATAAGAGGGTTCTTACATTTGTTTTTCTGATAATGAAAAATGTTCTACTAAAACCACAACCTTGCACAAAGACCATCACAAATTTACGTGAAAGGAAATCTGCACAGCAGCTACCTGTCTAACCTCAGACTGTCATCACTCTTGTTATTGATCTTTGTTGTCAAGGATACTTATTTCAAAGCAGTCATGCAATCTTTAAAAACATTTGTCTTCCTTTACCTCCTGGAATGTGCACATAGATTACGGTCTCACGTGTATTTTCATTGCAGTGCTGTAATCCCAAAAAAGCATGGTTCTTTTTGTTTCCTTTCTTTCTTTTTTTTTTTTTTAAATAAAGCCTCTCTCTGTTTTTTAGGTTAATACATAGGGTGCCAGAAATTAAATCAGAAAGACATCACTATCAGGAAGAATCAGGGATTCTTGCTACTGGTGTGCAGTACTCATTTAACCCCTTTGAGTTCTCTGCTTTATGGATCACATTTTTGTCTGAATGGGTCTTCTCTTTGATTAAGTTCATGTCCTTGTTGTAGAGATTCACAACATCAGTTGAGAACTGGTTGAATAAGGCTGCCTTCATAAACTTGCATCCCACTGGGACTATGAAAGACTATTTTTTTGGGTTTCCTGGTAAGTTACTTGTGGTGTAAAGAAAAGTGCCTTTTTGGATTGAGTAATTTTAGATTCCACAGAATTTACATTTTATTTGTGAGGCACATCTTCTCTGTTTTGTGCATGTAATTCAATATTATGTTAGACCTACATGACTAGGTTAAAATTTTTGTGAATATTCATCATGATTTTTTTTTAATTTGGTTTGACTTGGTTATTTATTTATTTACTTTGCTTGTGTCTGAAAAGATTTCAAGAGCAAAAATAAATATTCTGGATGGTGGGCTCAGGATGGCTAATTAAAAACCACTAAGTTGGTTGCCATCATTTAAAATACTGGTTTTAACTCCTAACATTGCCTAACAGGATTTATATGATTTTCTTTGCTCTCAAAAGATTAATACGAAATTGAAGTGAACTTTCAAACATTAAGGCATGCGGGATTTTCTGGGACTCCAATTGGCTACTTACCATGGCCCATTCTTGTGTACATTTTAAACTGATGGACCAATTATACCAAGGAAAATTCTGAGCTCAAATTGTCATAACATGAAAATCCAGCAATTATAGAATTAACAGGGAGAGTCTCGTAAGTTCTCTATCTCTCTGGTTTTTGTTTATTTGTTTTCTTCCGTCTACTTTAAATCTGTTTACTTTCCCACTGGTGTGAAGATAAAACTCACTGTTTATGGCATTCTAGTTAAGATTTGTTTTCAAAGATTTAATGGACTCTCAAAGTAATCCTTTTACAAATTACGACATTTCCATGGTAAGTAACAAACTGAATGCCTTTTAGAAATAAAAATTTTGGTTTGCCTAACTAGTAATTGTGTATGGTGATGGGAGATTTCATTGAAAAATTAATAATCCAAAGGAAAAATAGCTAGATAAATGTTTATAAAAGTTAAAAGTTAGGCTCTCAGACCAAGATCAAACAAGTATCTGTCTAGAACAATTTTTTTTCTGCCACACAGGAAACATAAATAATAAAAAGCTAATAAAAATTAAAATAAATTTAAAATTTTAATTTAAAAATTAAAAAATGTGTACCATTATTTTTTTCCCTGTGTTTACTAACTAAACAAAGGAGAAACGTGACCAAAAAGTAGATTTGCCTCTAATTCCAGACTACTTAGACATTTTGTTTTTCTTCACCTAATTAAAAGGTTAGCATTGAAAATTTAACCCTATACTCATATGAAACTATAAGATAAAAAGAAAAAAATACTTAGAATTGGCTTTGCTTTTGTTGTTTCTTTTGTTTTGCTGGCATGAAAATTGCTTTTCTAAAATTTCAAGTCCACAGGCTATTCTCCTTCTCAAGGTACTGTCTTTCTTGTATCTATTTCTCTATAAAACGGTATACAGTCATAGCACTGGACACACACTTCCTGTTTTGGATAAATTGGAATACCTTTTTTTTTTTTTAATCAAGTATGACTTCTGGATTATCTAAATAGTCATATGAGAAGAAGCAATTACAGCATATGAGGTTTTCCTTCATCTTTTTGGTAGCTGGTCTCAGAAACAAAGATTTTACATTTTATAAAGAAAATTTTCTATGTTGTCTTTATTGGGTTTTTGATTATTTAGGAAAACTGACCTTTAAAAGAGCTAAGGCTTTTATATCCATGTAAATTCCTATGTTGCTTTTGAAGTATTTCGAATATCATTCTGGTTGAAAGAATGACTATTATTTCACAGCTACTGTTTTGACCAACTGTTTTGAATATTTTAACATCTCTGGGAGACTTTCCCAGGATCAAAACTTAAGTCTTTTTGGCCTAAAATTAACTTTGGGATTTTTCAGTTGGGACCCTGGAAAGCCTCAAATAACAGATATCTCACCTTTTAGAGATATTAAATGAGAGACTTATTTGGTAAATTGTATGAGAGGCATTGTCAAATGATAAATGATACTAGATATTTTAGTTACATTATGGTTATGTAATTAATACGTGTTCCAGAAATGGTATACGTTCATGAAAATCTAATATATTATCAATCGTAATTGTGATTTTTATGTTAACTCTTAAGTTTTTTGTATGTGTATATATCAGTGTAAATATTCTATTATATGAGATGTATGAACATCTGATAGTCCTGATATGACACTGTCAGTCATGATTCTTCTTAGCCTGAAATGCTGCAAATAATAGAAATAATTTCTTTATCAACTGAGAACTTTCATCAGATTTTAACCATAGCTATTGCTAAATTTTTGCCATCCACAGTTATTGCTTTGAATTCTTTTCTAAAAACATTTGCAATTACCTATAGTTAACTTTTTCACGAAAAAAAAAAAAAAAAAACAGGATTTTGATAACTTTAAGACATTGGAAAAATTTCCAGAAGTCTGATAAAAATATTGTTGAGTTCATAAAACTTCTAATCAAGATCAAACAAAACAAATAAATTACACAGAATGAAGTAATTAATAAAGATAGAGTCTACAACTTATTTAAAACATTGTTGGTTACTTAGTTTTTCAGATTTAAGAAAATTTTCTTTTATTAACAATCCATAGTTTGTAACAACTTTTTAAAGTATACTTTTGTGAACAAAAATGAAGGTATGTACTTTTCCTCCCTGCTTGATTTCTCCAAAATTCAGATTTGTGAGTATTCTTATTTTTTATTTACCTAAGTTCAATAAAAATATTCTCTTCCTTTACCAGCAAGACATATTTGGAAACATTTATTATGTTACCAAGGCTTTAAACAGAATGCCATATTTAAGAATGTGCATAAAATTTCTGGCTACCTAAGTTCTCAACCTTACAATGAATGAATAAAAATTGTCACTTCCTGACAGGCCCAAGAACTTTAAGGCTATAAGTAAAATCTAAAGTCTACATTGGTTTGACTTCCTAGACTAAAGATGTTCTTAAATCTCAAATTTCTATATCTAATGTAAGGGGAAAATGTTATGTTCCTAAAAAGAAAAACTATAATACACTTGTTATTAGAATGTGACCTGGTGCATTGTTTTTAATTGCTTGTCATCTACCTGTAGACTGGACTAGATCCTAATTTTTTTTTTAATATTTCACTACAACTCTTCAACTCAAAACCAAAGCTGCCCTATTCCCTAAGCCCTGTAAGTTGAAACTCATCAAATTTTAAGAAACAAGCCTCATGCTTGATGTATGAACCACAAAAAAGTTTACCAAACTGCCCTATGTCATAATTAAGGACATTCAAACCAAAAGCCCAGATAAATAAATGATTTTATGCTGTAGACAGATTTTTTTTCAAAATATCAGAATGAGACTTCATATTATACTGAAATTTTTACCCCTTTTAATGCTATCTTTTCCACTTGACAAGATAATGGTGTAATTTAAATATCACAATCAATGGCTTCTGCTGCTAACTTAACAAAACCTAAGCTTAAAAAAAATCTTTATTATATATTCATTAAATAAGAACATTTCTTTGCTATCACTAATACCACATGTTGTACCTGGATAAATTCCATTAGAAATGTTAAGATACCCCCAGCACTTTGGGAGGCCGAGGCGGGCGGATCACAAGGTCAAGAGATCGAGACCATCCTGGCCATGATGAAACCCCGTCTCTACTAAAAATACAAAAATTAGCCGGGTGTGGTGGCACGCGCCTGTAGTCCCAGCTACTCGGGAAGCTGAGGTGGAAGAATCGCTTGAACCCAGGAGGCGGAGGTTGCAGTGAGCCGAGATTGCGCCACTGCACTCCACCCTGGCGGCAGAGCAAGATTCTGTCTCCAAAAAAAAAAAGTTAAGATCCATATACACAAAATAAGAAAACACAGGTCACATGGTTACAACAGTGACCTAATTTCCTATGGTCAATTGATTTATTCAAATATTTGTTGTTAAGGCTAGGTTTATGGCCCAAAATTATTTTGCAAACTGGAATTGTCATATTATTATTAATTTTACTTTGTATTTATCCTTTTTACCATTTGTATCTGTCATTTGTTAAATTTTTGATTAAGTACAACTTCTAACAAAATAGTAGTGGCTCAGCACATTGAGATGAAACAGACAAAACTAAACTAATCATGAACTCCTGGTAGACTTAGCCTGAGAGTCACCCTTCAAACCTCCCTTGTTGCTCACATGTGGATAAAAGGATTTTGACATGGACACTTAGTCACCAATAGCTTTCCCTAATGTGGGATGAGAACAGCATCCTGGATAGATGCATACCAGCATTGAGAGACATGAAAATGTAACTGTAAAATAATTGGTCAGTGATGCTTCCAGAGAAAGATTTTGACCAATGGAGAAATGTGAAGTTTATAACATCAAAGTGGATTCGCTAATGTTAAGTAAACTCTGACAAATAGAGTCAGAGAAGGTCATGAAAAGACAGTTCTCACACTTATATATCTGATAATAATAAAGACCCCACAAAAAATACAACCTTACACAAAGGCCATCACAAACATACACAAAACCTTTTGCAAAGATACCTGACCAGCAACAACTTATTTAAATTTAGACTGGTGCCCCTTTTGTTATTAATATTTGTAGCCAAGGATAATTATTTCAAAACAATTATGCTATCTTTAAAACAAACAAAACAAAACAAAAAAACACACCTCTGTCTTCCTTTACCTACCTGAATGTGCACATGGTGTGATGTGACATGCATATTCCCATTGCAATATTATATTTCCAAATAAACAACTTTTTATTAAGAGAGTTTTTCTCTTTTTGTTATTTGGGTTGACAATATATACACACAATTTCTGTTGGTACTATTCCTCTGGAAAACACTGACTAATCCCTGTAGAAAGGATGAAAAGAGAGTATTTAATGAATCAGAAAGTCGACAATAATATCTAATGCTGTGATGAATGTGGCTACAAAAGTAATAGTTGTCAAAGGGATTAGAACAGAGTGAGGGCATTATTAAGGAGCCAATGAGAAAAGATAGTTTAAGAGGGTAAAAATGACAAATATTAACAATTCTGTTGAGTTTGTCTTGTCTTCTTCACAAGAATACAACCTCATCACAACAAAAAAATCTCCATGATCTCCACTGTTGTATTTGTCACTTTATTCTCAGCACCAAGGAAACACTTAAGCAAGGAAACATTTAACATACACTAAAAAGTATATTTTATAACACCATAATTTCTACGTCATTCTGTTCACACAATCTCATTTGCTTTTCAATAACAAATCAAAAATCTTATTCTCACCATTCGTAGAAGAAAACTGAATCTCAGGGAAGTTTAGACACAAAGCAAGTTAACTGTTGAGTGTGGGCTGAGATCATTTTTATAAATCTATTTAAAATTTTTTCCCATGTAAACATACAAACATTTCAAGTCAAGGATCTTTAAAAGTTTATTTTCATAAAGGCCATGTACAATAATATTTAAAAATTTCAAGTGTAGTAAGACAATGATAATTTACTATTTTGCTCTACTTACGTGCTACATAACATTTTAGTCAGCAATGAACCACATATACAATGGTGGTCCTATAGATTATTATAGAGCTGAAAATTTTCTATTGCCTAGTGATGTTGTAGCTGTTGTAAATTCATGGCACAGCACCTTCCTGAGGTGTTTGTGGTGATTCTGGTTGCCTTAGTTCATTTTATGTTACTCTAAAAGAACACCTAATGCTGAGTACTTTATTAAAAAAAAAAGAGAGAGATTTATTTGGCATAGGATTCTGGTGGCTGGAAAGCCCAAGACTGGGCAGTTGTATTTGGTGAGGGCCTCATGCTTCTTCTACTCCATGGCAGAGGACAGAAGAGGAGTGAGCGTGTGCAAAAATAATTACATGGGAAGAGAAGAAGCAAGAGAGGAAAATCAAGGTGGCCATAGTCTTTTAAACTCTTCACTGTTATAGAAGTTTATGCATTCCTGCTAAAGTGGAACTTACTCACCCCTACAGGAGGACATTAATCTATTCATGAGGCATCAATCTCTGTGACACAAACTCTTCCTATTAGGCCCCATCTCCCAGCATTTCCACATTGGAGATCAAATTTTAACATGAATTTTGGTGGTAACAAATTACATCCAAACCATAACACTGGTGTAAACAAACCTACAGCACTGCCAGTCTTACACAAGCACAGCACATACAATTATGTGTAGCACATTAGATTTGATGATGATAAATAACTATGTTATTGGCTTAGGTATTTACCGTACTATATTTCTTATTTTTGTTTTGGAGTATAGTCTTTCTACAAAAACAATTAGTTAACTGTAAAACAACCTCAGGCAGGTCTTTCAGGAGATATTCCAGAAGAAGGTATTATTATCATAGGAGATATGAAAATTCCATGCATGTTATTGCCCCTGAAGTCCTTCCAGCAGACCAGATGTGGAGGTAGATAACAAAAATATTAATAAGTCTGATCTTGTATAGGCCCTGGGCTAATGTGTGAGTGTGAGTCTTAGCTTTTAACAAAATGTTTGAAGAATAAAAATGGTAAATTTACAAATTAAAAATTGAAACAAGGCTGGCACAGTGGCTCAGGCCTGTAATCCCAGCACTTTGGGAGGCCAAGGGGGGTGGATCACCTTAGGTCAGGAATTCAAGACCATCCTGGCCAACATGGTGAAACCCTGCTCTGTTAAAAATAAAAAATAAAAAAAAATAAAAAAAAATTAGCTGAGCATGGTGGCAGGCATCTGTAAACCCAGCCACTTGGGAGACTGAGGCAGGAGAATCACTTGAACCCAGAGGTAGAGGTTGAAGTGAGCCTAGATTGTGCCCCATTGCACTCCAGGCTGGGAAACAGAGTGAAACTCTGTCTCAAAAAAAAAAAAAAAAAAAAAAAAAA
>NW_022436951.1:13926087-14306916 GCF_009761245.1 Sapajus apella
AAAAAAAAAAAAAAAAAGAAAGATGACTGTAGAGCTTTATAATGTGGTTGTGTTTTAAGCTGTTATTACAAAAGAGTTAAAAAGTTAAAAAAGTTTATAGCTTAAAAACGTTACAGTAAGCTTAGTTTGCAACTGAATAAAGAAAAATATATTTTAATAAATGTAGGGTAGCCTAAGTGAACAGTGTTTATAAGTCCTGGAGTAGTGTGCAGTAATGTCCTAGCCTTCACATTCACTCACCACTCACTCAGTAATAGTTACTGCAAGTCCCATTTATGCTATGTCTCCTATACGGGAGTACCATTTAAAAACTATTTTATAACATATTTTTACTGTACTTTTTCTATGTTTATATACGTTCAGATATACAAATACTATTGTGTTACAGTTGACTACAGTATTCAGTACAGTAACATGCCATACAGGTGTTTAGCCTAGGAGCAATAGATGACATACAGCCTAGATGTGTTGTAAGCTCTATAATCTAGGTTTACATAAGTGTCTTCTATGGTTTGCATAATGATGAAATCCTCTAATGATAATTTCTCAGATTATATCCTGTTCCTGAAGTAATACAAAACTCTTTTAATAACTGAAGTACGTTTTCTACATATGTATATATATATATTTATAAGAGTTTACCAGTATCCTAACTAAATGAATGAAAACATTATTTTGTCCTACTAAGGAGATGAGTATTCATAAAAATTATTTATGGCATATAACAGAATGTTTTCAAATATATATACATTTTGGAATGGCTAAAACACGATGAATACCTCCTGAAAGACCTGCCTGAGGCTGTTTTATAGTTAACTATGTTTTTTGTAGAAAGAGTATACTGTAAAGTAAAAATAATACATACAGTACAGTAAGTACCTATACAAATAATATGTTCATTTATCATCATTAAATCTAATGTGCTGTACAGAATAGTATGTCTGTACTTGTATATGACTGGCCGTGCTATAGGTTAATTTACACCAGTGTTACAGTTTGGATGTAGTTTGTTACCACAAAGGCAACAAATACCTTGAGTCAGAAAACAGAATAAAAATATTGCTCATCATACAACACAAAATTAGTACAAAATATACAATGTTATCAAATATTTCTTAGCATATTTTAAGACTTTTAAATACTTGCTTAGAAAGTACAGCATAAAATTAAGTAATATAAAGAAAAATCTTTTTATTTCTTTTAATTGACAAAAATTATTTATGATATATAACAGAATGTTTTGAAATATGTATACTTTGTGGGATGGCTAAAACATGCTGATTGGGGTATTACCTCACATAGTATTTTTTAATAGTAAAACTTAAAATCTACTCTTTTAGCATTGTCAAATACTCAACGTATTTTATTAACTATAGTAACCAGGCTCTACAATAAATCTTTTGGATTTATTTCTCCTTAGTGAAATTTTGCATCATTGACAAACATCGCCCCAATGTCTCTTTCTCCCTGCAACCCTTTCGCCATTATTCTATACTCTGCTTCTTTAAGTTTAGCTTTTAAGATTTTTCATATGAGTGAGATTACAGAATATTTGTCTTTCTGTGCCTGGGTTAGTTCACTGGGCATAATGTCTTCTGAGTTCATTCATTTGATAAATGACAGCATTTTCTTTTTACGGCTGAATACTGTTACATATACACACAACATTTTCCTTACTGATTCATTCTTTTATGGACCCTCAGGTTGATACCATACCTTGGCTATTTTGAATAATGCAGCGATGAACATGGGAGTGCAGATATCCCTTCAACACAGTGATTCAGTTTTTTAGTATATATTAGGAGTGAGGTTGCTAGATCATAGAGCATTTATAGTTTTAATTTTTAGTGGAAGCTCCAACAGTTTTCCATAATGACTTTCTTAATTTACACATCTACAAACAGTGTACGAAGGTAATATTCTGAATATTATCAGTTCTTAATTTATAATCACACAGTGCATGTGTAAACTTAAATCATACATTTGAAATGGGACAAAAATGAAGTAGAATACTTCATAAGTCAAAGAAAGTGAATTTATAGATCAGTGTGTTTGATGTGTTTTTTATCAAAAATTTATGCTTTATGATATCAATTCACCATTTCAAACACATAGATAAAATAAAATAACAATAAAAGCAAAAATATACTTTCTGTACTGTAAAATTTGGCCTACATTAGAGAGCTCTGAGAAAAATAATAAAATATTCTCCATTCTCAGATGCTTCCAAACTCATAATGAGTCCAATTAATCTCAGCAGTTTTGTTCAGTTTCAACTGAATGCAGTGAATCGAGTGATGTAAAAAGAATGATAGACTTTTCTACCCTCCAGGAGACCTCGACTTACTGACAGGGTTGTGGGAGGATAATAATGCAACTAAAAACTCTGGTGAGCAATGTAGTGGCACAAAGAAATTTCAAGATGAGTACAAGGAAGGTGAATTTAATTCTTATGTGAATGTTTCAATGTGGAAAGGCCTTATAAAGTGACTTTTTATAGAGGATCTTGAAAAATTAGTGGATGTTTACTAAGCAGACATTGCTTAGTGACGTGAACAGAAGATGGATGCATGGTCTTCTGATAGGAGAAGTAACCTCTGAAAACCAGGAATGATAGATTGTCTACTGTAGCCTGGGCATGGGGAACGTGTATGTGTGTGTGAGCACATGTGTGTTTACATGCGCAACACTGTTGGATTTAACAACTGTTGTTTGTGTTTAAAAGTGTAAAAATAAAAACCAATCTGATTTATCATGTTTGCTAAGTTCTTTGGCATCATTGCCCACCATCTCTCATGTTACTGAATGCATATTTGGGATGAGATGAACAAAATTGGCTTTTATGAATGAATTGATTTCAGCTTACCAGAGTGTTTTCCTTTATGTGTGTATCTGTGTTTACGTATTTCAGGAACAGAGAAGAAGTAAAGGCAGGAGTGGGAAGACATAACATTAGCACTGAGGTCAGGTACATGTAACAGAAAACTATTGAAAAAAATACAAAATAATTTTTCAATCACTTAAAAATATTCTGAAGTTAGCAGTCCAGGATTCATATGGCAGTTTTCAGAGAATCCAGGGTTCTTCTATCTGCTTTGTTGTATTTATAAAACAATTTCAAATGCATTTTTTTACAAGAACATTTTGATCCAAAAAGTTCTCTGAAGCTCAATCATCATGCTTATTTGACAGGCTGGAAAATAAAAGTTTTAAAAAAAATAGAAAAAGAAGAGGTATAAATTTATATAAGAGAATTTTTTAAATACCCATCTGAGGCAGGAGGCAGAGCTTGACTCCAGAGGCAGGGCTCTGACACAGGATCAAATTGAGAACTATGTTCAAAACAGGTCTCAGATGGAAGCACCTCTTCCTAAGACAGGTGCAGAAGTGTGCCATGTCAGTTTGCCATTGCCATGGCAACATGAGGAACTTACTGTCCTTTCCCATGGCAATGATCTGACAACCTGAAAGTTATCCCCCTTGTATTAGTCAGGGTTCTCTAGAGGGACAGAACTAATGGAGTATATATATACTAATATAATATATATATTTTATATATATACACAAATGGAGTATATATATATGTATATATACACACTAATGGAACATATATATATACTAATGGAGGATGTATATACTTAATAAACTCACTCTTTCTATATATATATGTATATATGTAGAGAGAGAGAGAGTTTATTATTAACTCACATGATCATAAGGTCCCACAATAGGCCATCTGAAAGCTGAGAATCAAGGAGAGCCAGTCCAAGCCCTAAAACTGAAGAAACTGGAATCAGATATTTGAGGGCAGAAGTGTCCAGCATGGGAGAAAGATGTAGGCTGGGAGTCTAGGTTAGTCTAGTCCTTTCACAGGTTTCTGCCTGCTTTATATTCTAGTCATGCTGGCAGCTGATTTGATGGTACTCACCCAGATTAGGGGTGGGTCTGCCTTTCTCAGCCCACTGACTCAAATGTTAATCTCCTTTGGCAACACTCTCACAGACACACCCAGGATTAACAGTTTGTATCCTTTGATCTAATCAACCTGACAATCAGTATTAACCAACACAACCCTCATCCTAGAAAGTTCTGCATAAACTTCCCATTAATTTGTGTATGAGTACAAGTTAGTATAAATGCGACAGTAGAACTGCCTCTGAGCTGCTACTCTGGGCACACTGCCTACGGAGTAGCCCTGCTCCATAAGGAGCAGCACCTCTGCTTCTGCTATATGTTACAGCTTGAGTAAAAGTTGCTGTTTAAAACCACTGGCTCACCCTTAAATTCTTTCCCGAGTGAGGTCAAGAATCCTCTTGTATCAAACTATAATTTGGGGGCTGGCCTGTCCTGCACCTTCTAGTAACCATGAAGTGATGAAGAAAGTGGGAGTTAGGAGTTCCCAGACTCAGCCTGACAGACAGCCCTCTACATTTGTAGATCAGTGGCCAACGCAATATATTTTTGGTGTCCCCACTACTGGCTAGCTTTGCTAGCAAGTCAGAGACTCTAAGGTGTCTCCTTGGGCAATTCTGTTTACCAATTCCCTTTCACTCTTCCACAGTCATAATTTATTTAGCCATTTAGCCCCTCTCTGCCCAATCCCTGATCTCTATGGAATTTAGGCTCAACACCTAACTATTCATTTGTAGCTCATAACCTACTTTTGTAACACATTACTCTCTATATTTTATAGAAAGTGGAAGATTAAAAGGAAAAAATAACGAGGACACAGTTCCTTTCTTCTTGGATAGACTTAGAGAAACTTATGCCCCTAATACAAATTATTGTTAGTCATGGAGACAATGAGAAGCATCTCAGAGGACTTGCTGTTTGAGTATCCTTTATGCTGTTGCATCAAATTCAAATTAAGTTTAAAGAAAAATAAACTCATTTTCTATTGCAACATCGTTTGGATTCAATACAAATTCAAAAACCAACAGATTGGACCTAAATATGGTTCTTTATGTTATAATGGCATGTTACAATTAGACTTACTTTGTAAATAAAAAGGAAAATGGAAAGAGGTCCCTTATGTACAGGATTTTATGTCTCTTTACTGGCTCCCATTACTTCCAGGCAACAGAAATCCATGCCTTAAGGATTCCTTCTTAGCTGTTCTCCTTGAAAGGCCTATACCCTTCCCAGGGTCTCCTCATTCCTCCTGTTGTGAGGGGGGTCCAACTAGTTTTTTAATGAAGGATTCCATCTCAAGGTCATCAGACACATCTCCCCTTTAATCAACTAGCCACAACCTGTACCTTCTGCTTCCCACGAAAGCCCAATCAGTACACCAGAAGTGGGACCCCATATCGGCCCCTAAAGTCGAAACTGTGTCCCTTGTGGAAGATAGCTAAAGGAAGTGGAGAAACAGTTAGAATACTTATGTCATTTTCTATGTCTAAGTTAGCTTTATACAAGGAGAAATCTGGACAGTCTTCAGAGAATCCAGAAAAATTTATAGAGGAGTTTGTTAAGTTTATCATATTCTTTGATTTACCTCGTCAAGACTTACAAATATTGTCATCTGCTTCCTGTGCTATGGGAAATAAGTAAAGAAAAAATTGTGTGGTTAAGCCAGCCAGTTATGACAGGTTAGAGAAATAATTCAGGGAAAATATGAAAATTCTACTTTGTTTCAGGATCATTTGATTGAGGCATTCAGAAAATACACTAATGCAGACCAAGACTCCCCAGAAGGGCAATTTCTCCTTGGGTATACATTGTATTACTCAATCTGCCCCTGACATTAGAATGAAGCTAAAAAAAAAACAGCAACGGGACCTCAAACACATATGAGCCAACTCTTAAATATATCCTTTAAAGTTTATAACAATAGAAACAGGGCACGAGAGGGAAAAATCATAATAAATAGCCAAAAAGTACAATTGTTAACAGTTACTTTAAGTCACCTACCCCATCAGGGTTACCTATCTCAAGAAAGTATAGCAAAGTCAGCATCTGGAATGCCCAGACAAAGGTCCCTAACTTTCTGGCCCCTGAGCCAGAATCATTGTACTTACTATAAGCAGGGAGATTGACAATGAGAATGTCCTAACTCTCCCTGGTGAAAGAGAGAAAAAAGTATAGAGTTCTCCATCAATATTAGAGCTGACGTTCTTCTGCTAGTCCTAAAGAACTGGCTTGCTCAAGTAAGTGTACTGAGAGTCTTGGACCCTTCACCCCACAGACAGCTTCCCACAGTGGCAGACAAGCAGCTGCCCAAACATTTTTCTTTGGTGTTTCTGCTATTGGGTAAGCTGGTAACTCTAGAGTCTCCACATGAGCAATGCTGTTAGCCCCTTCCTTTCCTTATTTGTTGTTATGGGATCTCTTTTTCCCTTCTCTTCCTGTTTTCCATACCCACTGGGGCCAATAAAATTTGTCGAGTTATTGTAAAATGTATTGTGTCTAACTAGCTCATTATCAAGTTGGCTTATAAATAAAAGAGCATGAATTAATTAAACAAGACTAGTCAAAGCTTATTAGTTTGAAGAGAATGTTATGTGTTATGAAATTTAACATTGAGATTTTTTTTTACTAGGTATTAGTGATTTTATAGGCTTTCAAATGGTTAAAACGGCTTTACATGGTGACTGATTTTGAATGATACCTTGTTTCTTGGAGGTTGTCTAGATACATCTGTTAAAAATAAAACTAGAACAGATAGTTAGTGAACTTACTATGTGGTTTGAAGTCTTAAAAATGACAGAATGGCTGGATGCGGTGACTCATGCCTGTAATCCCAGTACTTTTGGAAGCCGAGGAGGGTGGATCAACTGAGGTCAGGAGTTCAAGACCAGCCTTGCTAACATGGGGAAGCCTCATCTCTACTAAAAATACAAAAATTAGCCAGGCATGGTGGCATGTGGCTATAATCCCAGCTACTTGGGAGGCTGAGGAAGGAGAATTGCTTCAACTTGGGAGACGAGGTTGCAGTGAGCCAGATCACACCACTACACACCAGTCTGGGTGACAGAGTGAGATTCTGTCTCAAATTAAAATAAATAAATAAATAAATAAAAATACATAAAACTAAAAATGACAAAATAATTCCCATCTATAGAATGCCGATGTCTGGTGAGCAGTTCAAAATTTCTCCCTTACTAGATTTATATAAAATATACCAAGAATGATATTCTTTATTAGAAAACAATAATTTTGTCTAATTTGGAAATTATTGAAAGGAAGGTTCAAAATATGAAGAAACTTGTGAATAGAAAAGAAAGATGTAAAGAATCTTATGTAAAGAAAATATATTTTTTACAATGAATTATATAACAAAAAGTAACTTTATATGCAGAGGGATCTCATATAATAGATTTACATCCTAGAGTAAAATGAATGATTATTTAAGAAAGAGGAAGTATAGGACAAGAAAGAAAGTGCAAGCATGTTGTAGATAGTTCATATCCATAATGATAAGGTTTAAAAGGGGAATTTATGAAAAGATTAAAAGGAAATTGTCTATAACGGACTTTCTAAAAAATGGTCTACAAATCAGAACCAAGTTTTCTTAAGGTACCAATTTGCTAAATTACCAGAAATTTTTATTTTCAATCCTGTAATCTATTTCTTTCAAAAGCTACTCAGATTCATGTAACTCTCCTTCACATTTTGTCATCACCTCCTGTGAATTTTTCTTCTCTCATTTATGACTGCTCTGCGGCCTGATGCTAAAGTGTTTCGTTTTAGAGGTAGGTGGGAGCAGTGTTTTCTCCCAGTATAGCTTAATTCTATGCTCTTGATTTTCCTTGATGTGTAACTTTATTTTGGCTTTTGGGTTTTGACTTTTATATTGCTTAGAAGAGTTTTGGAGGCTGGTGAGTGCTTGCACAACTCCATTACCTTTGTCTAGGAGGGGGCATCTGTTTACTCTGTTGGAGGTTATAGGTTCTGATTTTTGCTTTGTATTCTCCCTATTTGTCAGGGTGTAACAAAGGAGTGACAATGGCCAAAGAACACTAAAAACGTGACACAAACGTAAATATAACTTGGCAACTCTTGGCCCTGCAGGGGTCACTGTCTGTAACCCCATAAGACCCCAAAATACGAGAAGTAAGTGAGCAATAGGATTAATTCTAGCAGGAGTCAGGGAAGCATAGGACTAGCAGTGCCTTGGGGTGGCTTTGCCTACCATGAGTCAACCCTAAGGGAGTAGACTCAAACCTTAGAAACCTAAACCACCAACAGAAATCTGGCACTAAAGAGAATTCAAGAGTCATCAAGACTCTGATAAATGTAATTCTTGATAAAAGACTAACATTGGATTATTTACTAGCTAAGCAAGGTGGAGTCTGTGAAGTTATTCCTAAAACCTATGCACATATATATTAACAACTGTGGACAAGTTGAGATTAACATTCAAAGACTTATGAGCAAGCCAGCTGCTTACATAGATATATCCAGGGCACTGACCCCCAGCTCTATCTGTCTGACAATCAAATGAGCCTTCCAAAGTCTTGCCTGGTTTTTCTCTCTCCTAGGACCTTTAATATCTGTCTTGATATTACTAATCTCTGGCCCTTGCTTGTTTAACTTGGCAGTAAAGTTTGTGTCTTCTAGATTACAACAGTTCTAGGTAAAGGCAATGCTGGCGCAGGGCTCCCCAACCCATCCCACCTGCTGACCTGAAGAATAAAATCATACTGCCTCTGGCCCCTTAGATTAGGTATCCAGAAATTTTTACTCTTCTGATGCTAGGCAGGGCCTTTGACCATAAACTAAGCAGGAAGCAGTTACAGAAGAAGGACTTCAGCCCTTCTGCAGCACTGTTAAATTTAAGGAGGAGTTTCTAATCTCTGAAGAAGCTGTGAGGTAGGAGATAATACTTGATTCCGGAGGTGGGGCTCAGACAACGGACCAAGTTGAAGACTGGTTAAGCAGGCTGAAGGGCCAAAGCATCTCCCAATAAGACATGCATACCAGTGTGTCATGTTAGTTTGCCATTGTCATGGCAACACCTGGAAGTTACCAGTGTTTTCCATGGCAATGACCCATTGACCTAGATGTTATCACCTTCATCCTAGAAATTTCTGCATAAATCATTCCTTAATTTGCATACAATTAAAATTGTATATAAATATGCCTATTGAACTGGCTCTGAGCTGGTACTCTGAAAATACTGTCTATGAGGTATAGCCCTGCTTGGCATGGAGCAGTACCTCTGCTGCTGCTATACACTGCTGCTTCAATAAAAGTTGCTGTTCAGCATCACCAGCTCATCCTTGAATTCTTTCCTGGGTGCAGCTAAGAATCTTCCTGAGCTAAGCCCTAATTTTGGGCTTGCTTGTCCTGTATCACATTCATACTTCTATTTCTATCTCATAGTTCAGATCTTTGTCACATTGACTATCTAATGTAAAATAGACTCTAAAATGGATCTTTTATTTTTGAAAAGGTTTGCCTTAGAGAAAAATATTTAAAGAAAATCTATAAAGAAAGGAAATATATTATGGAAACATTTGGTCTCTGCCACAAATATATTATTGTAAAAGAATAAATTAGAAAATAAGCCATCATCAGAATTAAACATCACTAAAGGAAATTTAATATTATTCTATCTATCTATCTATGAGATTTTCATCTTCATTCTCGTTTATGTTGCTGCTTACCACTGGTGAGACTACAGTATTTGATTAAAGAGGCATAGAGCCTGTTAATTGAAATGAATGTTGAATTGTCTTCTGGGAAAATTTCTTAGTCTATTTAGGCTACTATACTAAAATAGCATAAACTGGATTACTTATAAACAACAGTAATTTATTTCTCATGGTTCTGACATTTGGAAAGTCCAAGATCAAGTCACTGGCAGACTTTGTTTCTGATGAGAGCCCACTCCTTGATTCAGAAAAGGCATTTTCTCTTTATAGCCTCACACAGTGAAAAGACAAAGGGGATCTCTGAAGTCCCTTTTAGAAGGGCATTAATCTCAACCATCTGAATCAGCCCTTTGCAGGCAAGAAAATGATACGATTATTTATAGCTTTTGAAAATTATAACAACTATAACACTGGCTCTATCAATATACAAAGATATGTTACTTTTGTGTCATCAAAATTAAGTGACTTGCGATGTCCAAGACATAATATACATTGTTCCACTACTTTAGCATGGAACTTAGATTTTACACAAATGACTGTGCAGTAGAAAGGACTATGAAGATGATGGAAAACGAGAGATGGTGGACTAGAAGGAGTGACTATTAGAAGGAAAGAGAGAACTTTCAAAGTATGTGAAGATGGAAAGAAATCTCATGTGTATTCATAATGATATAACAGTAAAAATTATCTTTTTCCTGTTGTGAAGTTTACTCGAAGCCCTTATGACATTATTGTCATAAGTGAGATCTCATATGTGTATCCTGAAGTCATTGAAAGTGTTTGAGGGCAATAGAAAAATAATAGAATTTAGATTTCTATTTTAGAAGACTTATTCTGGTGGCAGAGTGTATAATTCATGTATTTTGAATGAGCGGACATTGGAAGCAGGAAGATGGTAAGAAATCAAATTCAGCAATTCAGGAAGAAAATAATGAGTTCCAAATTAGGGCACCAGTATTGCAAAGGGAAGAATGGAAGTTAAATCTCTTGTCAAGTTGTATCACTAGGATTAGTAAGTAATTGGCTGTGGAAATTTGAAGAACATATGACTAAAACTTTCGCTGCAGGTCACAAGGTAGAAGGCAGAGTTGCTCATCAAGCTAGAGGATGTATTGAAAAGAAACATTTGTCAATGAAGAATGTACAATGAATTTGAGTAATATTTATTTGTAATTATTTGCTAAATATCCAAATTATAGGTATTCTGTAATTACTGGAGAAACAAATGTAACTGTCAAACTCAGGTTATAAATATAGATATTTAAAATGTCTCTGCTAGAAGAACAGATTGTTCCTGGAGGTCAATGTCAAAGAAGAATTCGCAGCAGAGAAGAAAAAAATTTAACAGGAGCAAAGCCTAGAAACTAGAGGAATCTTTATTAGAAAGACTAACAGAGAAAATAGAGCTGGAAAGAGATTGAAAGGAGGCAATGAAGCAATCATGGGAACAATATGGCATAACATTTTAAATTGGAATCACATTTTAAATTTTGAATACTCTGCCAATTTATATTTTTTTGTCATTTAAAGAAAAGACAGACATAAGTAAAACAATAATCATAATTTAATCTATGAGGATGCTGATTATATGCCTCAGCATACAATCTGGGTATTTGAAAAAATAAGGAAAATCATAGGTTCAGAGGACAATTTGTTATGGGATCTTTGGGGTGTCACTTTTCTGTCCAGAAATCTCTGTGGCTAGTGGCACTTTTGCCCTTCTTTTGATTGGGCCCACTTAGCTTGTTCTGCCTATTCAGACTGGCAGGCTATGCTCAGCTCATGCTACTGGCCTGGATCCCACACCTGCCAAAGTTGAGCCAAGCATAGCATAGAGCAGCAAGGGGTGTGTGAGCAAGGGAGCATAGGGGTCTGACCACAGTGCACAGTCCAGCATGCCAGCTGCTGTGGGCAGGCAGCTCTAGGTACCTGCACAAGTGCCACCTCTCTGCGAGACTGCAGCTGGACCAGTCCCACTGCAATCAACTTCCCGAGGTGCCACTGGGGAATGCTGTGGCACTCAGAAGCTTTGAGACACCAGGAACCACAGGGCTCCATAGAGAGAGTCATAGCCCTGTCTTGGAGGACCCCCAGGTCTGGGCTTCCTGAAAGGCTCCAGCTTTTCTCTCCCACACTTGCCCACAGTGTGGTGAGCAACGGGTATGTTTCAGTGCTCCTTGTGTGACAGCTCTTCTAGTCTTGCCATTCCATGGACCCTGAGTTATTTTCCTGCAACCAGGAAGAATGAGGCACACAGACAAGTGGGTGGTATGCAAGAATAAAAGAAAATTTATTGAATATTAGAACATCTCAGAGAACTGTTGTGGGTAGCTCTTTTCTGCAGCCAGGGTGTCCTGAAGAGTGTTCAGTCCTCAGCAGAGAGGAGGCAGCCCTGGGAGGGGTGGCTCCTCTTTGCAGGCAGGTCATCCCTGGAGAGGGAAGCTACTCTCTGCTGCAGGTTGTCTCAATGTTTTCCCGCTTTCAGCAGATAGGTTAGCTCCTCTCTGCAGCTGGTTTTCCATATTCTGCCCTGCTCTGGCTGAGCCCAGGGCCTTTATGGACTTCAGAGGGGGGATGTGTGCGCTCATTGGTCCATGGGAAGCCATGGGCACATCTTGCCACTCCAGTCTGCAGGACTGGAAGACCTGTTCTCAGGCTTAAGGCCTCCCCAGGCCTAAAGGTGGGACTTCACTGGGACCCACCCCCTTCCACCAAGGTGCCTGTCTGCCTCCTGCTGTCATCCATGCCACCCAGGCTCATCCCACCCATGGGTACCTGCAGGCCAGTGCCAAGCCACCCTCAGCCCTGCCTCAGCTTCCCCTCTTGTGGTTGTCCATGCCCAAAGTTTGGAGGGGTTCTAGGCAGTAGGGGTCTGGTATGTCAGTGCTGCCCCAAATGTGTGCACACGTGGCCAAGCTGTCATAGTGCCCAGGCACAGCCTCGACCCTGCTCCAAGATCAGAGCGAGTGCTGGGAGTGGGGAGAGGCCAGGCAGTGGAAGCAGACATCCCAAGCCTGTAGCGATGGGGAAGCCCTTCCTGAAACCATGACAGTGCAGACTGAAGACACATCTGGGTCCTGTGTCTGAGAGGGCAGCTGCAGCTGCACTTGGGTAGCTCCCACCCCACTAACTCTGACAGGGTGGGATTCGTACTTGTCCGTGGCTCCTGCTGGCTCTATGGAGCCTGCAGCCCCAGCGTGCCTCTGAAATCTGAGCAGGTCAGAAAGGCAGGGAGAAGCCAGGTAGCAGGAGTAGGTCCTTCTGAGCCTGCAAGGCTAGCGTGGTCTGGCCATGCCTCCCCATTACAGCTGGTGTCTTGGCAGCGGCCACTCTAAATGGGCCGATGCTGCCATCAGAGTGACTGGAGGTCAGGGGCCGCTGAATGACTTGGTGTTCAACAATAGAAACAAAGGCAAGTCGCTATTCAGTGGCCTACCCTGACTCTGCAATGACTTTTCTTCTAACCCTTTCACATTTCATTGTCAAATTTCAAAGTCCCAGAAAAGGACCTGGTTGCCCATCTGTACAATACATTCTGCTCCATGACTTAGCTCAGAGAGCTGGAAAAACTGGTTCCCTGTGGTTCTGAAGGCAGCACTGCTTCCCTTGTTACTGCACACAGTGGGAAATTCCTCATGAGGGAGATCATAATGTGTAAGGGGTGTAGACAGAGAAACTAGGAATGTTAATGATAACACTGAGTGTTTATAATGCACCACACACAGAGCTGCAGGATTAACATGCATGTTCTGAGATAATTATCACCACTTGTGTGGCTTTATTATTCTCAATGCACACAAAAGGAAACTGTACTTTAGAAGATCAAATACTCTGTTTAAGGTCACACAATTTATAAATGTTGCAAGAATAAGAACTCAGCAAGTTTAGCTCTGTATACAAATTGGACCCTACTCAGGGCACTTAAACTTTAACAGTTCTCTATATGATTAACTGGCTTTGGATAATTCAACTAATTAGTGACTTAATTGTAACTAAAAACTTGTTAATTAATATCAGTATTGGGGGTATATAATAAAAGGTTCTCTATCAAGTAATTGAAAATAGGGGAGTAAGAACTAGTGCTCAAAGTAAAGTCATGAATTAAATATTTAAGGGTCTGGACATAAATAGGTCTCAGGATATTAAGTAAGGTTTGTCTTTAGCTTTATAATTTTGGTCAACACCAAAATAAGGAAGTCAGGAGACCACAAGTCCCTTACCTAAATTGAGGGCATATAAAAGGAAATAAGAATATTTATTAAAAGAAGATTAAATAATGGACATTGACTTGGAATGCTTGGTTGAATGCTAAGCATTTTTACTTTCTTCTTTTTTCTTGAACACATGGGTATATGCTTCCTTCCTGCCTGCTATCAATTAAGTAAAGGACTGATTTAAAGAGAAGCATTTCTAAAATATGACCTGTGTGAAGTGGAGACTGTAAAATAAAGACATGAGTGCCAGCCCCCTCCTGGAGCAGTCTACACGTAAATGACTTGATGTGATTACCTGTGATAAGAGGATGCAGAAACAGCAGTTTGCCCTTCCAGATTCTGGTGGTCCTTCTCAAGACTCAGGTGTACCCCATAGAAAGTAGCTGAGTTTGAATTACCTAGAAAATATACTGGCCCAAGTAAATCAACTACCAATAGGAGTCATCATATCCAGGAGACTGCTGGGGAGTGTTTGAGGAAGGTCATCCAGAAGAAAATGAATCCCTTGTATTAGATATAGTAGAAGTTTTCCAAGAGAGCCTAAAAAATTCACAAAAGAGCTTTATAGAGCAGAACACTAAAGAGATCTTCAAAATCAGATTCCAACCACAGTGTCCTTACCTCTCCTTCCCTGTGGTTCCTTTTGTCATTTTGGGACCAGGAAACTGAAAGCAAATAAAGAGAAAAGTAAAGGTGAAAATGAACTAAACATGATAATCCCATCCTGTCCCACTCCCTCCTCACTGCAGTCTCATAAAACCAAGTCAGGAACAACTGAAGTTTGAACATTAGATTTGACTGTGCTTCTTTAATGTCTGTGACTGACATAATGTGTTAGTCAATGAGTGTGTGCAAAACCTCAGAGATATGCCTGAGATTCCGAGTAATCTCAGGCTGTTTTGACAGAAGGTGATTTGACAGAGAACACTTAAAAGACAAGTAAGAAACACAGAAATCAAATTTGACTCTGCTAGCTTACTTCAGCTTGTTCAAAAAGTCAGCTTTAAATATGAAAGAATAAATGAAATAGACAAATTCGTTCTCATTCTGTGAAGTATAACTGTAAATAAACTGAATTTGTAATCATATTTAAAGAAAGAATAGGCCAACAATGAGAAATGGAGATGGACAGCCATGAAAGAAAATATTTGCAAATGATATTAGAAGACATTATTTCTAAGATACGAGAGAGAAAAGATGGGGGCAGGGTTAACTAAATAAATAATTAAATAGAAAAGTGATTATATTTAAATTGTATTAAGTGCTACTCTGTGTGAGGCAGTCTACCATGCATTACAATGGAGTCACTTTTAATGCTATGAAGAGGAACACAAAGTAATTATTATTCTCATTGTACAAAATAGGAAATTGAGTCACAGTGATTAGGCCAAAGTTAAGGCTAGTAAATATGAACAGAGATGCATATAAAGCAATAATAATTAATTTCTGAAACAAACTACCTGAGTACCAGGTCTTAAGAGGACAGAACAGAGACACTGAGTTCTCCTAAAAAAAGGAGTTAGTTTGGCCTTTTGGCCAATGCCTTTAATCAAGCTAACCTCATTTTTCATTTCACTGAGTCTGTTGGAAATTAAGTCTGATCTCATTAATGTTGTTTAAGCTGAATGCTTTGGGGGGAAAATAATTCTATTAAGCCATAAAGACAAAATTAGCGAAATGTATTAAATATGATTACAGTGTGACAAATTATTTCTATAAGCATGCCAAGCTTATAGAATCCAATGAATATTGAACTTTTCACTATTAACTTTGGACAAATAGACTCTATTGTAATGAAGAATTTCTGGTTGAAAACTTTTTTTTGTCTTCTCTTCATTTTGAATTTAGCTCAGAGTGGTTTTCAAGGCATATTAAAAATGTCTTTCTAGAAAAACAATATCATTTAACAGAACACTTTATTACCTGGTTTGATAACCCAGGATTGTCTTCCAATGTTTTTGGCATGTTTCTTGCAATCAAATCAATTTTTTAATTAGGAAACTATGTAAATATTGAAGGCATTTCCACAACTGATATGTGCTTTTAAAAAAGATATTTAAGGGAAACGTTCCACAAATATTTTGAACAATGATAGCATTATGAATAGAAGCTTATAGCCTACCAGTTAATTACTTTGACAAGATAGCACTCAGATTGTATTTGAAAAATATCAGTTATGGAATTTTATATTTATACTTTAGCAATAATTTACTTATTGAGTATACTTAAATACATACTTATGCATTTAATAATAATGGATTTATTTGAATGAAGAGCTTTGCTACATTAAGATTATAGCATTACACCAGAAATGTACTATGAGTTCACATATCATATCTATAAACAAACAAAATCTTAACTTTAGAAAGGAAAACATTATGCACTATGATGGTGTCTGTGGAATTACATACAGTTGCACACAATTGGCAACAATTTGATGAAATGTGAAACTACTATAGTTTTATTTATGACCATTTTGTGAATACCATATGGTCATTTTTAAGAAGAAAAAATGACACATGGACAGCTGAATGGTAGAAAATGTATAAAACAATTTAAGGGTGGTTGGTTTGTGAGACAGATTTATGGATAATTTTCCTTTTCATTTTTTAAAAATTTTCTTTCCTTACTTTTCCTCATATATTAAATCTCTCAGCATGGCCTAACATCATGTACTACCAAAATGAAAAATAATTAGTATTCAATACCTGACAGTAGCTGAGTCTTGGCCAATCTCAGCAGCCATACTTCAACCACTTGTACGATGCTGAGTGTTCAAACTGTGTTCAAATAAGGCAAAAGCCAACCTGCAAACAATCCAGCTGTTTCAGAACCTTACTTCCAATTCTGTACCTCCCTTCCCCTTTTTTGTCTATAAACTTGTTCTGACCACAAGTCACCCCTGGAGTCTGCTGAATCTGCTGTGATTCTGGGGACTGCCTTATTCATGAATCATTCCTTGCGCAATTAAATTCATTGGCATGTAATTCTGCTGAAGTTATTTTTTTATCAGTATATTATCATATGGCCTCTTCAGAAGCTATCTGATAATAAAGTTAAGACATGACTTTCAAGCAAAGATAAAACCAGAGTCTTACAAGAAAAACACGGTCTAAAAATAAAGTCAAAACCAGAAATCTCCATAAGATTTTAAAGGTATAAGGGACATATCATAGATACTCTAAATTCAACATGAGGCCTTTTATGTTAAGGGAATTCTATCTCAGAAGAAGGTAAAGGTAGCAAGAAAAGATTTATAGTTGAGGCTTTTGTCTAAGGGAGTGATTCCCAAGAAGATTCACAGAAGACATACACATTGTTAAAAGAATTAGATATTCAGAAACATCTCTAGCATTTACTGAGAAGACAGAAACAGCACAGACTGAAGAGAGTCCTTTGGACCTTCTGAATTACATTGGCAGAAATCAGGCAGAATGACCCGCTCAGCAGCAAACACATGGCAAAGGAAGCGTGGAGACGGTTGGATAATTCAGAGGGCATAATCATCGCTTCAAAGGGTAACACAAATGCAATGGAGAATTATTCCAGGGATTTGCCACTTATTCAAAAAACGACCAGCATTCACCTAACTGGACACCAGTATTGACACGAGTCAGTGACTCCTTTGTGCTTCCAGCTGTTTCCATCTGTAAAGTGATTCCTTTGTGTTTCCATCTGTTCCCATTCCAAGACTGTCTGGAACAGTTATCTTCTGTCTATTCCACACTTTCTTTTGAGTGGCTGAGAAGGCAGATAACATTCTTTAATTTCAAAGGTAGGGAACAAGTGAAACTTAAGAATAATTATTTAAGGAACCAGGAAGCCTCATTCACTCCTAGACCTAATATAGAAAATGAGATTCTGAGTTTTTAGTAGGTACTATAATTTTGAAAACTTTAGAAGGGCCTGAATATATTTTGCATATTGGAATGACAGGACTTATGCATGTCAGAGGACAGACTGTGACAGGTGATCTCTAAAGTGGCCCTCGATTTTTTTACTTCCTAGTAGTCACAGCCTGTGCAATTACATCCATTTTATTAACTCCTCAGTTAGGAGTCTGCTTATAATATTATGTTACAGTTTGACTGCAAAAACTCAAATATAGAAGTATAGAGTCCTTCCCAAGCCTTTTTTAGTTTGCTTTAGCAATATGAATGCTCTAATATGTGAAGAGGATTTTCAAAACTATCAAGTTTCTCTTTCTTATATTTAGTAGCTTCTCCTCCAATTTATCTGTCTCGTCTCACATTTTATTCTACAAAGTGAAAATTCAGGTAACATCTTCAATAATTTGTTTTTGTTTTGTTTTATTTTTGTTTTGAGACAGAGCCTCATTCTGTCACAAAGGCTAGAGTGCAGAGGCGCTCTTGGCTCACTGCAACCTCCGCCTCCCAGTTCAAGCAATTGTCCTGTCTCAGCCTCCAGAGTAGCTGGGATTACAAGTACCTGCCACCATGCCCAACTAATTTTTGTATTTTAGTAGAGACAAGGTTTCACCATGTTGGCCATGCTGGACTTGAACTCCTTACCTCATGATCTGCTCACCTCAACCTCCGAAAGTGCTGGCATCACAGGCGCGAGACACTGTGCCCAGCCAATAATTTATATAAAAATATTAGACTACCCAATTCATTAGGCACGCTAGTTTACTATACTTCATGTAAACTTTATACCACTTCATTTAAAGGATCACCGTTGCTACCATTTCAATAAGATACTTGTCACTGTCCATTAAGCCCTCATCAACCTATTCTTTGAGACTAGAATCTACAGTATGCCCTAGCCACTTCGACTTTTTGCAAATAATTTCTTCAAAGCTTATTGTTCAGTTCCAAAGCCACTTCCATATGTTAGGGGTTTGTTACTACTGCTTACTGCAACCAACACCTTTATTAGTTATTTAGTACTACATAATGCGTTATCAGACAACTTTTAGCATCTCACAATTTCTGCAAGATAGGGCCAGAAATCAAGTGTATCTTATTAAACAGAAGAACTCAGTACATAACAAGTCTATTCAAACTTCTGCTCTAAGAGATGAGCAAATTCTAGCGTGGTTTCTTGCAGCATAAGGCTGTGTCCCTAGGATGACCCTGGTCTCCCTCCTCCCAAATTAAATCTCTGCCTGAGAAAGCTCAATGATACCAAGAGAATTTACTGTTTTTCTAGCCAACACCTGAGGATAGGCCCCTGATTTCCTTTTTTTAAAGCATTTATTAAAAAGGACTTTGAATCATAAATTCTTTATCTGCCACTTTGAGGTTTACGTGCATCTCCTATAACAGAAGTGTCTTTCTGAAGAACCTGAAAGCCATTCCTTTGAAAAGTATTCATAAGAAAGGATAGGACCCTTGTCTCCCAGCCTTTGTGGGAGAATTTGATCCTTGACTTCAATAATTGCCAGCTAGCGAACAGACACAGCTGGCCTAATCCATTAACACTGACCAAACCTTTGTAACTTTCAGCTTCTCTGACTCTACTTGATCCCTGCTTGTCCCCTCCCACCTTCTTCCTTTAAAACGCCCAGTCACCTCCGCACAAATTGGAACCCAGCTCAGCTTTCCTCTCCTGTCAGTGGTTACTGAATAAAATGTTTTTACTCCCTCAGCTAATGTCTGGCTGTGTTTAACGCTTAGCTGTATGCTTCACATAGTTCTCTCAGGAGGTTATCTTTGCCTGGAGCTGTCTTTTCATTAGCGATTCAACTGAATGTGTATGGGAGGAGGGGTGGTCTGAGTAGAAACTCATTCATGTATTTTTGGCAATTCTTTGCCGGTTGTGTCTTGACATGAAATATAGTATCCCCTAGGGTGAGAATTCTGAGAAAATACACAATAAAGAGTGTCTAAGGGTTCTATTGTATGCCCAAGATGGAAGCCAGTCTAATTTTACAAGTGACATCCCATACCTCCTGCTTTATTCTGTTAGCGGTGAATAAAAATTATTTATCATACTCAAGAAGGCGGCATAAAAAATAGAGGATGCATGTCATGAGGGTCTTCTTAGATGTTGGTTATCACTATAACCTTTCCATCTAGTGAATTCACTTCTTGTACTTGATGTGTGGAAGATGTAACTCGACTCACCTTAATGCAGCTGAGAATCACTAAAGCTTGTCTCTAGAAACAACTGAGTAGCAACTCCAAGTTTTACCATATATTTATGCAAATAACTCACCGATTTGCTAAAATGATAGAAACAAGTAGAATATTGAAAACAATCATAAAAAGGTTTGGTTAGAAAATACAGTTCTTATGATTACAAAATCCTAATGCCAACTATCATCGTTTTTTTTTTAGAAATCAGCTAGCTCAAATAAATAATATAATATAATGCCTACCTATATCAGTGCTTAGTAAATACTAATTATTATTATGGCTACTATGATTATTATCAAATAAATATATATTATTTTTAGAAAGAAAATCTTTTAAAAATAGTTGTTGAATGATTATGTTTGAATCTATTAGACTTTTCTCTTTTCTTTTCTTTTCTTTCCTTTTCTTTTTTCTTTTCTTTTCTCTACAACACAAGGCTACTAAATACCTAGTTATTAAATTGTACTTAAAGAGAGATTACTATCAGCCAGCTGCATTGGCTCATACCTGTAATCACAGCACTTTGGGAGGCCTAGGTAATGGATCACTTGAGGTCAGGTGTTCGAGACCAGCCTGACCAACATGATAAAACTCTGTTTCTACTAAAAATACTAAAAATTAGCCAGCCATGGTGGCACACACTTGTAACCCCAGCTGTGAGGGAGGAAGAGCCAGAAGAATCACTTGAATCCAGAAGGCAGAGGTTGCAGTGAGCCGAGATCGCACCATTGCACTCCATCCTGGGTGACAGCGTGAGACTGTCTCAAAAAAAAAAAATCTATATCTATATCTATAGATACTACTATCTACAATTTATGACAAATAAATATCTATGGTTTGTGTCTGAGTTTTTGGAACACGAGAAAATAATGCTTTGCTATTACTTGAAGGTATTATAATTTAAATTTAAAAAAAATATTAAAGCAAAGCATGCATAGTATAAATAGAAAAAGTAACTTATATCATGAGTGTACAACTTGCTGAATTTTCACAATATAGTGATGTAAACAGCCCACTAATTTGGAAACATTATCAGTATTCTGGAAGTCCGTTCAGATCTCTACTGGTCTCCATATCCCACCAGGGTAACAACTAATCTGATTTCTTAAACCATGGGCTTTATTTGGCTACTTTTGAACTTCTGTACATTGTACATACTTTGTAAAAATTTGGAGCCATTATAAATAATGTTGTAATAATGATTCTTACAGATACCTTTCGGTAAACTAATTTGCATTACTTTTGGGGTATACAGTAGATGCGGAATTGTCATATGTCTATATTATATTTTAGTGATGGTGACAAAGAATGCAGGAGAACGTTTGAGAGTTTCCACCAGCAGTACATAATCGTTGTGTTTGCTCCCCATCCTTGAAAATATTTAGTGTCACCTGCCTTTTTTCTTCTATTGCCTTCCTTTTATTAGGAGTATATTGATATCTCATTATGGATTTAATTTGAATAGGACATAGGCCCATTCTCTTGATAGCAGAAATGTCAAAAAATTGGTAGATAGCTTTAATTTGCCAGAAAGGACTTAAAAATAAGGACTAAACAATAACATCCTAATGTTATAATCGGCAGGAAAATATTTATTTAATAAAATTTATCTTAGTTAAGACAGAATGTAAGTGTAACAGACTTTATATAATAAATTACTTTTTATTTGTGTTCAACATTAAATACAGATAGACAATTTTTTTTTCTTTTTGCTAAAGTTTGCTGTGGTGATTTTTAACGTTTCTTTTTTCCTTAATTTTAAAATACATTAAAAATATATGCAAAGATGTTCAGGTTTTATTTTATATACATATATCCGAGATATTGACAGTTATACCTAACTCCCAAAAAAGCTTTTTCCAAGATCTTAAGCAAAATTAACAGTTCAAGGGGAAAAATAAATAATTCTCCAAGGGAAAAGAGTCATAAAATCTTATTTACAAATAATTAAATTCGTAGTCACAGTCTTTCTTATCTCACTCGTTATTTCTAAAACATATCCCTAATTCGAAATATTTAATTATCTAATGTACTTATGAATGACAAACGCCAGATCGTAAATTTAGCACTAAATATATATCTACGTAGTGAAACAGAGGGCAAAATTTCACAGAAGTTGTATCTGTAGAATTATTACTTGGAGATTTTCTAAATAGTTGAACTTAAAATGTGTCTAAATGATCAATGAAAGCAGTCTGGAAATAGAATTCCAAGCATACCTATAGCATTCTAATGCTAGAAAAGCTTTGAATCACACAATTGGAAACTAGATTAATTACCCAATGTATTCATATCTAATGATAATGAATAATGTGCAGAACTATGATTTAAAATTGTTTTCAGATTTCACTTTAAAAATTTTCCCTTAGATTCTGGAAACTCTTTAAGCAAAAAGTGTAAATTGCCTATATCAGAAGAGGTATAAACATTAAAATACAGCTATAAAAAGATTGTTGTATTAATTAAATTTGAAAAAAAATTGAAAAGATTGGTATATAGCCTATAAGTTGATTTTACGAAAATGTATATAACCATAAAGTATTCTGACAAATTATACTAATAATGAACTGAAATAGAAATTAAAAGAAAAGCAAACGTGATAACATAAAACCAAGATATGGACTTGAAGCTTAAAACATACATAATTGTGTTTAACACAGAATCCAATCAAGATATTTAGCCAGATTTTAAAATAGACTTTCAAGCATATTTGACATTATAAACAAGGGCAGGCCTGAGCCAGGGATTACAATCTTTGTCACTGATTTTTTTAATAGCTTTCAGAACATTCTGATTTAGTTTTTTTTTTTTTTTTTTTTTTTTTTTTTTTTGTAGCTTTACCACTTTTCTTCTAGAAAAATCAAAGTATAATGATTTATATCTTAATGTAAATTTTTATTGAGTAGTACTGTGCTAATCAATATCTATTTGCTAACACAACTCATTCACTTTATGTCAGATTTGTCCTCCACTTAACTATAGCTTTGAAATATAGGCTACCAGGAGGACTCTTTCAGAACATTTAACTGCTATTATTAGAAATAGTACTATTGGCTTCGTTTTTTGGATTTTTTTCCCCTATATTTATAGCATCTTTTAGTCTGTCAGCTGCGTCATCATTTTTTCTTCATTTTTGTTTTTGAAAGTTACAAAGAAAGTTACGTTTAAACTTAGTTGAAGCCAGGTAAATGGGTGACATTGATTTGAATGATTAGGCTTTTCCAAGAAACAACTCTTTTTTACTTGGGTGAAATTATAACATTTTAAATTTATAAAGTCAGTTTCTTTAATTGTGGGGTATCATATTCTTCCCCTTAACATATTAATGGCCTTTTAATTGCATATTTTAAAATTCAACTAGTAATAAACTTGATAGTTAAGAAGCTTAATTTGCTTTAATGATGCTTTAAGTTTATAATAGTATTTTTCCTGGTTTTAAAGGAAAAACAAAAATGGTATAAAATGTGGCTCTTTTTTTCTCATGACATTTTCAATTCATTTGAGAGATTGGGACATAAAAATTAATGAATTAAAGAATATTTATAAGAATATTGAAATATTTAAATTGTTCCTAAATTCAAAAGCTTAATATAATAGATAATTCATTGTTGGTTATAATAATTAATGGATTATTACAACTGAGACATGAGCTGACCTTAAAACATTAGTAAATGTTGACAATATGAATAGGGAAGAGGGACATTTTAATTACAGGAGATAGTATGAAGAATTTTATTAAAAATTTGAAGAACTGAAAGTAAGGAAATCATCTTTTAACAAAATGTAAATTTATATATATTTTATTTATATTTAGTTTATACACATTTTATAAATACTGTATATGCGTGTGTAAATATAGTGTTTAAGAAACAAAGTAGGACTATTCTTCTTGACCTTGAAAATAGTGAATGTACGCATCTTTATTCTCTAGGTTTTAAAGAACTGTTGGAGCCACTAAAATTTGTTGAGCATGGAGTATAAATATTAAATATGTAGCAAGTCACCCCTGTCCATTTGTGCTGCTATAACCCAATACCTAACACAAGGTAATTTATAAAAAGAGAACATTATTTCTCACGGTTTTGGCTGTTGGGAAGTCCAAGATCAAGGCACCAGCAAGTTGGGTGTCTGGTGAGGGCCCATTCCTCATTGATGGTTTCTTTTTGCTATCATCATGTGTCATAAGGGCAAAAGTTTTGTCTTCGTATGGCAAAAAAAAAGAACAGTGAAATGCACTGTCTCTCTCATCATCTTCTTTTATAAGAGCACTAATCCGGCAGGGCACAGTGGCTTATGCCTGTAATCCAACATGATTGGGAGGCCAAGGTGGGTGGATCACCTGAGGTAAAGAGTTCGAGACCAGCTTGGCCAACATGGCGAAACCCCATCTACTAAAAATACAAGAAATTAGCCGGGTGTGGTGGCAGGCACCTGCAATCCCAGCTACTCGGGAGCCCGAGGCAGTAGAATCACTTGAACCCGGGAGGCAGAGGTTGCAGTAGGATCATGCCATTCATTGCACTCTAGTCTGGGCAACAGAGTGAAACTCCATCTCAAAAAAATAAAAAATAAAAAGAGTACTAATCCATGTGTGAAGGAAAATCCCTCATGACTTAATCACTTCCACAAAGCCCCCACCAGTTAATATTTTCATCGTGGCATTTAAGTTCCAACATATGAATTGTGGAGTGGTAAATGTGATTTAAATCACCGCACAAGCCAAAGGATATTTTAGAGTGCAGAAAGGAATAAAGCAGAAAAGTTTACCAATACTTATTTGCTAAAGTATAAGTAGACAAATAAAACAAAGACATAATCCCTTATTTTGATAACTCTAAGCAAATCCATAAATGAATTCCATAAACACCTATAATGTATTTTAGATTGAAACACACATAAAAATACAAAAATGCAATGTGATCCAAACACAGAAATTCTTTAAAGTGTGCATCTTATTCCTTATGTTTCAAATAACATTCCTGGAAAGTATGGAATGAAAGTTGTAAAGAAAGTTGTATGGAAAGAAAGTTGCCAGTAGTTTCAAGTACATTGCTAGAAGAAGACATTTGCTTTAAACCAAATCTTTCTTCTACTGCAAATTATAACCCAAGTTACCTCTTGTGCGTCAACCTAAATAACAGGGAGATTATATCATAGAAGAAAATTATAATTATTTTTGAATAGGAATTTCAATGGAAATATATGTGCCGTTGTAAACTATGTGGGTATTCAGGGAGGTAAAGACTTTTTTTTTTTTTTTAATAAAGAGGTTTACCTAATTGTTTTAATTCGGTTGTTCTAGGCTACAAGAATTAATAACAAGGGTCACACCAATATGAAGTTGGGCAGGAAGTTGTTGGGCAAATGTCTGCGTGAAATATTTGTGTGTGTGTGTGTGTGTGTGTGTGTGTGTGTGTGTACAAGGTCACAATAGCCTTTGTGTAAGTTTGTGTTTGTTCATTATTTTGTGATAGTTCTTGTTATCAGGCATCCATGCATGAGAATGCCTCCTCTATGGCTTTCTCAGTTCTATTTGTCAGGATTTTTAACACAAGTGACTCCATTTTGATTCTGTCCATTTTCACACATAGTCGTGTAAATGCAGGTAAATGAAGGTCTTATTGTCATGGAGGTGGGGTGGGGAAAGCATCTATTTTTATGATTTTTTTTCTAGGAGAAAGACCTACCAACCCCACACTCTACATCCAGAACAAATTGATAGTGAGGAGACAAGAGCATTTAGGGGATCTAGATATTGAAACATAGGTTTTTCTTCTCATGAGTTTTAATTTGATGCCAACTTGGGCCTCTCTTAGATGTATTCATTAAGTAAGCTATTCAGGATAACATAGAGAGAAAACTGCTGAGCAATATTTCAACCTTAATAGCCTGACTCTGGAACCCTAGCGTTAGCCTGATGTTTATATTATACAAAATCCTCAGTAGAATTATCTATGAGGAAGTCCCTCAGGGCAAATGCATTACAATTCCTAGCCAGTAAGTACATACTCTTTATTTATACAGGCAGTAACCTCTGGTAGCACTAATGATATTCCTTACTCAAGAGGCATATGTCTGACTTCAGGCTTTAGTACAATCAGATAGAAGATTCAGCACAGTTTTTTGGAGAACTAAATATACTTTAGCATTTCTTAAAATTTTCAGGAAAGAAAGGGAGGTTGAATTTGGATATCTAAAGCCATTCTGCTTTTATTAATAAATATAAGATTAACTCACCATTAACAAATCAGTATTTCTTTTGAAAAGAGGGGTAGTGCGTTCAATAACAGGCTCCTCAAACGATATGTGCAAGTGCTAAACCCCAGAAACTCTGTATCGTGATGTGATTTGGAAGAGGGGCTTTGCAGATGTAATTAAGTTAAGGATCTTGAGATGAGATTATCCTGGATTTACGGCAAGACTTAAACCCAGTAACTGAGAAACGTAGGTGGTACACACACAGAGGAGAAAAACAGGTGTAGGCAGAGCAGACTGGAATTAGGCAGGAACAAAAGGAAGACCTGGAACCACTACACTGGAAGAGGCAAGAAGCTGATTCTCTCCCAGAGCTCTTATGGGACACATTGTGTGTCTGAACCCTCGATTTGGGACTCTGGCTTAACAATCAGTGAAAGAAAAAAATTTCTCTTCTTTCAAGCCACCCAGTTTACCCTAATATGTTGTGGCAGCCCTAATATATGACTACACCAAGATTAAATAAAAATCAGCCATTTCTGGCGTTTATAATATTAGTTAAAATATTAAAACAGGGAAATTTCTGATACTTTTTAATCTCTCACATAAATATGTAAACAAACATTTTAGAATTGTGGCAATATAAGTTGATAGTAAAACTACATCAAAAACTTGAATGTTATTTGTTTTATAAGAGATCAAATATCTGAAAGAAATATTTTTAAAATAAATAAATAAAAATAGAATAATACGTATTTGACTTCCTGATTGGTAAAAAAAAAACAAACAAAAAAAAACCTCTACAGGTCTTGTTTACTTGTTTTAGGTAGGTATTATTAATATTTCATTTCTTACAGGCAATAACAAGGTATGGCTATGTGTATTAATTTCAGACAATGTGGGGTAATATTGGGGCTCTGCCACTGTAAACTATGTGTCCTCGGGCAATTGGCCTACCTTCTCAGGATAAATTTACTTGTCTCTAACTGAGCCAAATAAGACTGCCTACTGTAAAGAGGTTCTGACGACTAAATAATATAATGTATCCAATTGTGTTCTTTCTATTGATATTAGGATAATAGGTCCTCAGAGAGGTAGAGAAATGGTAGCAAAGGTCATACATAAAAAAATATTTAGCAGAATGCCAGAAACAGTTATCAAAATAAACATTGTTTTTCTATTATTACTACTATGATAATATTATTATGGTGTTTTCATTTAATTTAACTTTTTAAAATTGAAGTCAAATGAGATAAAAGCTTTACAGGAATGTAATATATCCTTTGAGATGGAAAATCCTACACAAAGCTGATCATAGCAAATTATAAAATTTCAGAAATAATTTATTTCAATATATAAAATGTACTAGCTTTCTATTAAGTAATTAGTATTTACTAAAGAATAAATCAATACATCATTAATAGCTTTGATATTTATAATTACCCCTGAACATCTGTGTAGTTAATATATGGCAGATTTCTTGATAAGTTTACTAATAGGAAGCAGAAAGATTAAGATATTATCATTAGGTCCTATGTTAGGTTCCTTGGAAAAGGCCAGATAATTCACATACATGTTAGTCTAAAGTTCTTTTCTTTTTCGAATAATTAAATAAACCATTTCTTCAGGCAGAACCTAAATGTCAGCTGAATAATTAAGTAGTATATATTCTTTAAATATTGCTTACAGTGCTATTTTTTCACATAACAAGTTTGCAAAGTACTTTACAGAAAACTTCAAATACACTTTAATGTAGTTAAGAGAAGAGCTATAGTTTGCTAACTTACCTACTTTACTTATAAATATATAATTTGCAATTGCTGGCATATTGGGAGAAGTAGAAATTTCATTTCTTTTAAATAAAATTTGTACATCTTGAGTGATGGATTCATATTGTTTTCTCATAAGCAAAATTTTATTTTATTATACACTGTCTAAAACAAAATATTTCGTCCTAAAATCTTGTAATTTTGAAAATACTTCTCACAAAATATATTAATTTCTTTTGACAACTTCATCTTTAATATTCTGGATAAGTATTGGCCAGAAGTATTAGGATCATTTACTCTGTGATGTTTTGCTACTTCAAATTTGGTAAGACACCACATTTTTTAGCACTAAGAACTTCACCAGATGAATAATAATTTTGAATAGGATGAAAAATTAATATAATCCTTATTTCAAAAACTAGCAAATTCTACCAACTTGAAGTTTAAACTGTCTTATATATTTAACGCTGTGTGTAAGCCCATACACTCATACAGGCACAAGCACACACAGAAATATTCACTTACAGTATGTTCTAAATGACAAAATATAATTTTCTCTAGCTTTAGCATGTTAAAGTGTCTACCCTTATATTAATCATTTATTAATGAAGGGAATAACCTATTGTTTTGAGCAGGAATGTTTAGCTCCCCGTGCTCAAACCTTCCACTATACAGGATACATGGGAGATATTTTCTATATATTTTTTAATGCATATAATATTTTCAATGCTTTACTTCATAACTCTACAGCCATCATCTCAACAGTTTGGAAATCAATTTACACAAGAGAACACACAAAAAAACGAAACATCCAGTTTATTGCTTTGCTCTTCAATAGACTTGGATGATATACATACAAGATGCACACATGTCCATAAGCTGTGAGCAACCTAGGACATTATCACTGTGCTAAAATGAAAATTAAAATTTCATATTAGACTCACATGAATCAGAGACCTTGTCTAGGATTCAGCCTTATTAATTATTGTAAGGATATAAGCATCAGGGGACACAGTCAAAACAAGGAGAGGTTTGGGAAATTCAGCCAGCTCCCCAAACCTTCTATGAATCTTCTGTGTCTGATTCATATCAGACACAGAAGACATTAATTCTCTAAATGAGGCTTGTGGATAACCTTCTGTATTTAAGTTTTGAGACATCTCTTTTTTATAGAGTGGTGTGCCTTATAAACTCATAGATTTTAGGTTTGTTTGCTATATGCTAAACTGGGATCATTCTGCTAAGAGCAATCCATGGATAGTACTCTCCTTCCAGCAAATGTCATTAATCTGTTTGCTGAAAGATTTGTTATCATTACATTTACAAAGAGATTAGAGGACATCTATTGCTTATGATTTTATTTTCTGCAGAAATATTCTCCTATAATCTGGAGAGAAATCAATCACAGTGTAATTCCTTTCTTCCAGTCACAATAAAAAAAATTGTAATTTATGAGTTAGGGCACAGCTTAGACTTAGCTCTTATCCCATTGACTAACCTACTTTCTGTCTCTAAATTGTATGGAAGGACCACATTCAATAACACATCCTCTTTAAACCAGACTGTGTCCCAGGAGAAATTTATAAACTTAAAAATGTCGGTCTCATGAACTTATATTTTGTCACATTACTATCTTGGTGGCATCAACTAGGTAACATGATGCCACTTCAAACAGAATAATAGTGCTGAAGTAACTCTTCCTGGAGCATATGACTCACTGGGATTTCAGAAATATTTAGAAATTGATGGGAATGAAATGATTCTGAGTATCATTAAGAGTTCTTACTGACAGTTTAAAATTATGTACATTTTGGAAACAGCTTGACATTTTTAACAAAACTATATCTCAAAATAAATTTAAAATGTCAAGCTATCATTAGAATAAACAGGCAACTTACAGAACGAAAGAAAATATTTGCAAATTATGAATCTGACACAGGTCTAATATCCAGCACCTATAGAGAATTTAAACAAATGTACAAGAAGAAAAACAGGCAGTTCCATTAAAAAATGGGCAAATAACAAAAACAAACACTTCTCAAAAGAATACATACTTCAACCTAACAATCATATGAATAAAAGCTCAATTATCACTGATCATTAGAGAAATGCAAATCAATAACACAATGAGATACCATCTCACACTAGTCAGGATGGCTATGATTAAAAAAAGTTAAAAAATAACAGATGCTGGTGAGGTTGTGGAGTAAAAGGAACACTTATAAGTTGGTGGGAATGTAAATGAGTGGAAAGCAGTATGGCATTTCCTCAGACAGCTGAAAGCAGAACTACCATTTGACCCAGCAATCCCACTACTGGATATATACCCAGTGAGATATAAATTATTCTATTACAAACACACATGTATGTAACTGTTCAATGCAGCACTAATCACAATAGCATAGACACAGAATCAACCTAAATGCCCGTCGATGGCATTGAATAAAGAAAATGTGGTACATATACACCATGGAATACTATGCATAAAAGAAACAGATAATTTTGTGTATGTGTGTGTAAACATGGACAGAGCTAGAGGCTATTATCCTTAGCAAACTAATACAGGAACAGAAAACCGAATAACACATGTTCTTACTTGTAAGTGGGAGCTAAAAAATAAGAAATTAAGAACACAAAAAAATGAAAAATGACAGACACTGGGATCTACTTGAATGGGAAGGGTGGGAGGATGCAGAGGAGCAGAAAAGATAACTATGGAGTATTGGGCTTAATACCTGGATGATGAAATAATACGTACAACAAACCGAACCATACCTTCAAGTGGATCCCCAAACCTAAAATAAAAGTCAAAAAAAAAGGTCTCAAAGCAACAATTTCCTTATTAATACTTCAGTTGTTGTTTTCTTCTTGTAACTATTATTTTTGAAATACTCTTTGTTTTTTTGTTTTGGTTTGTTTTGTTTTGCTTTCGACTCTGGTTGCCCAGGATGAAATGCATTGGCACAATCATGGTTCACTGCAGCCTTGACCTCCCAAGCTCAGGTGATTCTCCCACCTCAGCCTCCCAAGTAACTGAAATTATAGACAAGTGCTACCATACCTGGCTAATTTTGTATTTTAGTAAAGATGAGGTTTCGCTATATTTCCCAGGTTGGTCTTGAACTCCTGGACTCAAGCAAGCCACCCTCCTGGGCCACCCAGAGTGCTGGGATTTACAGGTGTGAGCCACCACACTTGGCCTGAAATTCTTTGTAGACAGAGAATTCAGTAACTTGTCCTTATCTACTTTATCACATCTTCTTGATGGTGTTGCTGTAGTGTGTGAATACGTAATCCCAGAACTTTGGAAGGCCGAAGCGGGTGGATCACCTGGGTTCAGGAATTTGAGAACAGCCTGGCCAACATCGTGAAATCACATCTCTACTGAAAATACAAAAGTTAGTTGGGCATGGTGGTTGGTGCCTGTAATCCCAGCTGGGATTAATCCCTCAGGAGGCTGAGGCAAAAAAATCACTTGAACCCAGGAGGTGGAGGTTGCAGTAAGCCAAGATCACACACCACTGCACTCCAACCTGGGCAACAAGAACAGAATTCTGCCTCAAAGAAAAATGAAAATCCAAACATGATCACCACTTCTTGTCTTAGTTCATTTTCTGCTGTAATACTGCCATAGCAAAATACCACACACTGGGTAATTTATAAGGAACAAAAACTTATTTCTTAGAATTCTGAAGCCTCATAAGTTCAAGAGCTTGCCGCCTTCATCTGGCAAAGGTCTTCATACTATGTTATTCCATGGTATAATAGCAGGGCAAGAGAGTGCCTAAGATAGGAAAAGCAAATCAGGCTGAACTCATCCTTTTATTAGGAGCCCAGTCCCTCAATAACTAACTCACTCCAGAAATAATGACATTCATCTATTCATGAGGGAGAAACTTCATGACCTAGTCACCTCAAAAAGCCTCACCTCCCAAGGCCATTACATTGGCAATAAAATTTCATCATGAGTTTTGAAGAAATCAGTTAAACCATAGCAACCTCAAAAATGAAATTCATAATTAACTGTAACATGATAAATATTTACAATAAAATTCTCCAAATATATGAAGTGTAATATCAATATATTTAATAAATAGACTAAATCTACTGACTATCTACATTGGTTAATATTAATTATGCTGCATAAATGCAAGATTAGTGTGATAAATTATAATTTTATCTATTAAAACATTTGACAAGAATAGGGTGATGTTGAGAACTCTTCAACTTTAATTCACATTCTTTTTTTTACGAGATTTGAACCCTAATTTATCTGTCTTCCCTAAAGTTGAAAGATTTTCTTTTGGAAGTTTTCAGCATGTCTTAAGCACAAGATATTTCAGTAAGCTTGCTTCTGAAATACAAGCACATGGAGTTAGGAGTCATATAAGTTTTCAGCTCTTTTTACTGTTTTTCTATATGTATTTCAACAATCATATCTCAGTCAAAATGAGCTGACAAATAAAAATGATCATCCTTCTAGACAGCACAGAATCCAGGAGAAAAATGTTCATAAAATCAACAACAACAATATAAATTGTGTGAAAAATGAGATCTATTAGAAGAGAGATATGGCAATAAGAGTAATAAAATAATCAAACATTTAATGAGATTTAAGTAAATATCACAAATTACTTCCTGGAACTAAATATCAAGTTTCTCAATATATTCTGAATGAATAAATAGATAAAACAATCATTTTTTGTCTGGTTTAGTAGGCTTGAACTTCACTGGCAGGGAGACATCCTAAAGCACAGATTAAAATGAAATAAAACAAGAATTAATTATGGAAATTATAAGAGATTTGATAAATATATTCAGCTCACTTGACATAGGAATAATTGATGCTTCAGAAACAGAAAAAATTAGTGAAGAACAATAATTAAAAACATAATAGAAGATTTCCCTGAGCTGAAAAAAGACATGAGCATACACATTAAAAGATAATTGGGCCAGTAATTTATTTAAAAATTAAAATGAAAAACAACAATTTAGGTATTAGTAGAAAAAATGTCCACTTGCTAAGATAAAACAACAAATTAACTTCAAAAGATAACAAATCAGACTGCCATTGCAATTTTCCACTGCTATATTGAAGTTATGAGAAAAGGGCATAAATTATCAGAAAAAAAGGACAGTTATCAAGAATCCTGTGGCCATCCGAAAGAGCATTCTTCTGTCAATTAGAAAGCGAAGTATTTAAAAATAGACAATAACTACAATTATATTACCTGCATGAATCTTTTGACAAGTATGTTTGAGGAAAGCCTGTAATCAAATAAGAAACGAGGCAGAACAAGATAACTACATATAATTATGAGATTATAATTAGCTTATAATGCATCAAGTCAAAGTTAAATATGAATTAGGCTTTTTCTGAAAATTCAGGAGCATAGACAGACTAAGGAATGGAACTCTTTAAGTTGTATAATGAGATGTTAATCTTTTAGCATTTCTTCAATGGAAGGCATATACACAAGATCAAATATTAATATATTTGATACAATATTTTAAAAGTTTATCATGACCTTATAAGTTGATGAAAATTACAAATGGTTGATGCATAATATTTGTCTTAAAAATTATGTTTTACTCTATTTTTAAGATAAAGTTATCTTTTTAACTTTCTTAAAACAAAAGTTCAAGAAAATGTGAGCATAATTTTCATAGGATTAATCAGGCGAGAAAGGAAGTAAGAGAAAAAAGGACAAGAAATAAAAACTGAGAAAAATAAGAATTTTAATTTACTGAGAGGAAGTAGTATTTAACTTTTTGTTTTCTAGAATGAAATTCTGGCAATTTCTAAAAAGAGAATGGTTACTTGTGAATTACACTTGCACAAGTAACCATAATTTTGTCAGAAGGAAACAGATGAAACATTTTATGTGTGATTTCTATTAACTACATTAACTGGGACTGATGAAAGAAAATTCTTGGATTTTCTCATGGTAGACTTTGATCTAATTACTGAGATTTCTGTAATAATTTGGAACAAAATAAAAAGCCTAGTAAAAACAACAAAGGTAAGTATAATTTTGACTGTGCCTAATTTTAAAAATAATCAATTCAAAACTAACATATTTCTGACTATTAATCTTGCTGAAAATTACTCAATAAATAATATCTAAAATTCTAAATCAGGAGGAGCAATGTATAAACACTTTTCAAACAGGACAAGAGAAGTCATATTATCCCTGTTTGTGGATGACATGATCCTATATTTAGAAATCCCCATTGTCTCAGCCCAAAAGCTTCTGATGCTGATAAGCAACTTCAGCAAAGCCTCAGGTTACAAAATCAATGTGCAAAAATAGCTAGATTTCCTGTATGCCAGCAACAGTCAAGCCAAGAGCCAAATCACAAATCAACTCTCATTCACAATAGCCATGAAGAGAATAAAATACCTGGGAATGCAGCTAACAAGGGAGGTGAAAGATCTCTATGAAGAGAACTACAGCCATTGCTCAAAGGAATTAGAGATAATACAACAAATGGAAAAACATTCCATGCTCATACATAGGAAGAATCAATATTGTTAAAATGACCATACTGCCCAAAGCAATTTAAAGATTCAATGCTATTCCCATAAATATCACTGACATTCTTCACCATTCAAATGAGAAGTGGTAAACTTTGGGAACATGGAGAATATCAGTTCTACAGAAGTCTTTAACTTGGCCCAAGACTTTTAATTAACTAATTAAAGAATCAAACTAGATTCAGCCATATAAAACAAAAGTATGTAACGTTCTTGAAAAAAGTGATATATCTACCAACATTAGGTATGAATTCCTACTGAAAGGCAAAAATAAATAATCAATAGAACCTGAGCAATGAATATGTTTTTTTTAAACAATAAAGTTAAAAAGATTTACTTCATTCCTATTTTTCTAAAATGTAAACATTTGACAATGTCCAAAAATCATAAACATTCCTATACACCAATAATAGGCAGCCAAATCATGAGTGAACTCTCATTCACAATTGCTACAAAGAGAATAAAATACCTAGGAATACAACTTACAAGAGATGTGAATGAAGTCTTCAAGAAGGGCTACAAACCACTGCTCAAGGAAATAAGAGAGGACACAAACAAATGAAAAAAAAAAATCATGCTTATGGATAGGAAAATCAATATCTTAAAAATGGCCATATTGCCCAAAATAATTTATAGATTTGATGCTCTTCCCATCAAGCTACCATTGACTTTCTTCACAGAATTAGGAAAAACAACTTCAAATTTCATATGAAACCAGAAAAGAGCCCATAAAGCCAAAACGACTCTAGGCAAAAAGAACAACGCTGAAGGTATCACACTACCTGACTTCAAACTACTCTACAAGGCTACAGTAACCAAAACAGCATGGTACTGGTACCAAAACAGCTATATAGACAAATGGAACAGAGCAGAGACCTCAGAGGCAATGCCACACATCTTCAACCATCTGATCTTTGACAAACCTGACAAAAACAATTAACGGGGAAAAGATTCCCTATTTAATATATAGTGCTGGGAAAACTGGCTATTCATATGCAGGAAACAGAAACTGAACCCCTTACTTACACATTATACAAAAATTAACTCAAGATGTAAAACCTAAAACCATGAAAACCCTAGAAGAAAACCTAGGCCATACCATTCTGGACATAGACATGGGCAATTACTTTTTGACTAAAACACCAAAAGCAATGGCAACAAAAGCGAAAATTGACAAATGGGATCTAATTAAACTAAAGATTTTCTGCACAGCAAAAGAAACTATCATCAGAGTGATCAGGCAACCTACAGAATGGGAGAAAATTTTTGCAATCTATACACCAGATAAAGGACTAATATCCAGAATCTACAAGGAACTCTAACAAATTTATAAGATAAAATCAAATAATCCCATCAAAAGTGGGCAAAGGATATGAACAGACACTTCTCAAAAGAAGACATTTATATGGTCAACAATCACATGAAACAAAGCTCATTATCACTGGTCATTAGAGAAATGCAAATCAAAACCACAATGAGACACCACCTCATGCCAGTTAGAATGGTGATCATTGAAAATTCAGGAAACAGTAGATGCTGGAGAGGATGTGGAGAAATAGGAACGCTTTTACACTGTTGGTGGGAGTGTAAGTTAATTCAACCACTGTGGAAGACAGTGTGGTAATTCCTCAAGAATCTAGAACTAGAAATACCATTTGACCCAGCAATCTCATTACTGGGTATATACCCAAAGGATTATAAATCATACTACTATAAAGACACATGCACATGTTTGTTTCTTGCAGCACTATTTACAATAGCAAAGACTTGGAACCAACTCAAATGTCCATCAATGATAGGCTGAATAAAGAAAATGTAGCACATATATACCACTGATTTCTATATAGCCATGAAAAAGAATGAGTTCATGTCCTTTTCAGGGACATAGATGAAGCTGGAAACCATCATCCTCAGCAAACTAACACAGGAACAGAAAATCAAACATCAGGTGTTCTCACTCATAAGTGGGAGTTGAATGATTAGAACACATGGATACAGGGAGGGACCATCACACACCTGGGACTATTACGGAGTTGGGGGCAACGAGAGGGAGAACATTAGGATAAATATCTGATGCATGAGGGACTTAAAACCTAGATGATGGATTTATGGGTGCAGCAAACCACCATGACACATGTGTACCTATGTAACAAACCCACACTTTCTGCACATGTATCCCAGGACTTAAAAGAAAAATAGAATATTAAGCAGTGCATATTATCACAATTACATCATTTACTTTTTAAACACTAAAGTAAAATCTATTTACTTCATTCCTATTTTTTAAAATTTAAAAATTTGGCAATTTATCAATGAAGTATTTTTAATTTGAAAATGTAAAAGAAAACATAGTTTTTGAAAAAAGAGGATTTTATGTATGTTTATATAAATACACAGTGCTTTTCAAAAATATTCAAATTAAGTGCCTTCATTATACAGGCAAGAGTAAGTACTATGATGGATATATTTAAAAGGTAATGAACTGAGAAAAGAACTAAGAGTTCAAGATAATGTTTTTCAATAAATGTAATGTATGCTTCTATGAACAGAAATTCAGTTAAAAAATTTTATCAAAGTATGTTCAGGTTGCAAGTCTATGAAAGACTACACATTTAATACACGATTAATAATATGTATTATGTAGTTAAGAGATATATCAAATTGAAATCCAAAACTATCTAGAAAATTGAAAATATGGCCAAACATTTCAAACACTTACAATGTGAGTTTCCTAATAATAATAATAAAGTAAATCTTTTATCATTTTTTACTAGTTGTGAGAACACAGATATAAATATTACTATCCAATTAGGCAAAGGCATTAATGTTGTCATTACTTATGGTGCCTCCGATAAACCACAGTATTAGGAAATGACAGATTTTTTTAAATGTTTCTAAGAAAAGTCTTAAACATGTGTTGTGATATGGACAATCTTTCCCATTTTACAACTTTACTATGCGCAAATGAAAGCACGTAGCAGTCTAGAAAAAGCAAGCAAAATACACACACACACACACACACACACACACACACGCACACACAGAGAGCTTTTATTCATAAAATCCTGAGAGAGGCAGGAAAGCAGTATACCTGGACGAGTAGTCAGTCACCACCAGCAAGACACATCTGTGTCTCCTTTCAAGAGAATATGATTAGAATGCCTATGAAAATACCATAACACTTGTCTTCTAATGTCTGAGATAGCTTATGAATAGTAATTTATATCTATACATATGGTATGTGAAATATGTATGTAAATATATGCATCTTTACACACACATTTATATGGAGAAGTATTATCAGAGCCAATTATATTTGTTATCTATAGCTGATTATATTTATGACTTTGTAATCTCCACTGGATCTTACTCATTTTCAACCACTTAAAAACATAGCGTCACAGTATTGGGTAAATAATTGAGGAATTCTTGCTGGATCTTGCTAGCTTTTCCAAATATCATAATTAACTACATTTTATTTTTGCTACAAATAAACCCTATGCGCTTCCATTCCCTACAATCTGAAATTGTGGAATTGATTTTGTGTTAGATCATCTCTTAGTGAGTAGTCTTTTAGAGCACATTTCTAGAATATAACAGCAAAAATAGCAAGTAAATAGAGTAAGGATTATTGAAATAATAGTTCAATTATCCTCTTACATTGAGGGTTAAAAACTAAAAAAAAAGAAAAAAATAAGATACCATAAAACAAACATTCAATATATAGAATATCAAAAAGAGTACCAAAACAACCCAAAGAACACAATCAAAATAAAATTTGGCTCATAACTGTGATTCAGTTGTATTTAATTAATTCTCATCTGATGGTTCTGGGGTAGCAGCCTACCAAAGTCATCTGCTTGTTTTGTTGCTTCTAGATTATTAATCTGCCAATCAAGAAGTCATCTGCTTTTGTGCTTAGAGAGTGCTGGAAATTCTCAGTCTCAGAATCCTTGGCATAGTCCTCTGTTTAAAAATTCTAAGGCTGTTAAAAAAAAGTTCTAAGTGTATAATTGTTAGATATTTCTTTCAGAGGAATTAAAAATGGGCTTATAGTGCATGGCAGGGCCCAGGCAAAATTAAGGGCAAGCCAAAACACCTGCTGATGAAATAATGCACAAATTGTGTTCTTTCATTACAGTAACTGACAGTATCAGAGTGTCATAGCTTATTTGGAGTATATATATGAATATTCCTGTGATTCATGTTAAAGATAAGGATTTTAAGGTAAGACTATGGCAATAGTGTGACTGAATCCCTCAAAATGCATATGTTGGAAACTTAATCCCCAATACAATACTATTTGAAGATAGGGCCTATTAGGAGTGTTTAAGTAATGAGGACCACCCCCTCCATGTATGTATTTATTTATTTTTTTAATGATGGTTATAAAAAGGCTTGAGGCTTCTAGTTTGATCACTTACTTTATCTAGCCCTCTCTGCCCTGCCAGCATGGGATGACATTGCCAGAAAGCCCTTGCCAAATGCTAGTTCTATATTCTTGCACTTCCAAGCCCCTAGAATTGCGAGCCAATAAATTTATGTACATTGTAAACTACCTTTTCTGTGGTATTCTATTATAACAGCACAAAACAGAAAAAGGCACAAAATTGGTACTATAAAGTGGGGTGGTTGCTATGACAAACACCTAAAAATGTGGAAATTACTTTGAGCTGGGTAATGGTTAGTGGTAGAAAAAAATTGGAGGAACAGGCTAGAAAAATTCTAGATTGCCATAAATGGAGCATTAAGGGAAATTCTGGGGGGAAAGCTCAGAGGAGAAGACCTGCATAGAAAGTCTGAAATTTCCTAGAGATTATTTAGATGCTCATCATCAGAATGTTGGTAAGGGCCATTCTGATGAGGTCTAACAAAAGGTATTCAAAACCGGAGGAAAAAAAAAATCATCCTTGTTACAAATGGCACAAAACTTGTGTGGATTGTGGTCATGTCCTAGCATTTCATGGAAGGTGAAACTTTGGAGTGATTAACCAGGATATCTGGGAAAATAAATATCTAAGTAGCAAAATATTCAGAATGTGTCTTGGTTTCTTTTAACTGGATACAGTAAAATTCAAGAATAAAGAAATTCTTTGAAGATGGGGACTTTCTAACTAAAAAGGAAACAGAACTTAAGGGTTTGAAAGATTTTCACCCTGGGGTGTGACAGAGAATAAAAGAGCGTTTTCAGGAAAGAAAATCAAGCTTGATAGAAAGATTAGTACAGAAGGAACAAAGCCAGGGGCTATTTATCAGGGCAATGGAAGAATGATCTCATCTTGAAGGCAGTTTGGAGCTTACTGGCACCACCCCTCCCATTACAGGTGCAGAGTGCCAACGCCTACAGCATGAAGATATGTCAAAAGAGAGGCCTCAAGTAGTCTTAGCGTGTTGGTTCACTGCCTAGGGCTGCTTCAAGTCTCTGCTGCTTGTATTCCTGGCAGAATTCTTGATCATCTCAGGTGTGGCTCAAAGAGCTCAGATGCAGCTTGGGCCACAGCCTTGGAAGATGCAAGTCACAAATTCTGGCAACATTAATGTGGTGTTAAGTTTACAAATTCAAAATCCAGGAGCTATGGGGGCATGGGTTCTTCCACGTAGATTTCAAAGGATTTAACAATAGCCTGAGGCCATGCAGAGAATTGTCAGCATGGCGGGACGTCACTACACACAGTCCCAATATGCCTAATGGATCTATGGGTGCATAACTATCTCTGAAACTACAGAGGTATAGGGCCACCAGAATGCAACTCCAACCTCAAGAAGTTTCATCACAATCTGTAGGCTTTAAGCAAGAATTTCTATTCATGGTCAGATAGACAATAAATTAAATCGTTTTATAAGCAATTCTATTGCAATGAGTGTATTGCTTTTCCACTTACTTGAATATCTGCATGTCACTTCATATCCCAAAAAGAGAACTAAAACTATTTTTAAAAGTCCAATTAATAACACGTTCCAATGCAACATTAATCTAGTTAATATTGACCTTGTCTTTTTGGTTTGAGAGACTTTCACAATGGTTATTGAATAACAGGATAGGCTTAAAAGACTTGTGAATTCATGCAAATCATATAGAGCATACCAAAAATACCTAACTATTTCTGTCACCTTTCCTTTAACAAAGTGAAAGTGTAAATTTTGTATGCCAATTATTAGCAATAAGTATAGTATCTAATAATATTTGAATATAGAACAAACTTTGAGAATTTTTTATTTCAAATTTATAGTATGTAATTGACTGGGCTCCACATGATTTGAATCATTTAAATTTAAACAGCAATATTTAGTTTTTATTAAGACATATTGGAATTTCACTAATCTTAGACAAAAATAACTTGAAAAACAGAAGTGAGCAGAGACAAATTTACTTCGTTCATGGAAGATTATTGATTCAAAGTATAAAGAATTATTATTTTAGTTTTAAAACACAACTAATCTTATCAGCTAATATGATACAATAATTATAATTATTTATTGTTTTTATCAGTACTATATGAAAATCAAACATGTTTATATGTAATGAAGAAATGAGTAAAACCTAATGCAAGTAATACAGCACATTTGTTTGTATTTTTTGTGAATCTTGTACTCCTTAGGAATATTCTACATAACTAATATTTATTTTGTAATACTATAAAACACTTGAGTGAAGTGCTTCTATAAATTACATAAATTACAGCATAACCTGAAGTTTAAAAGAAACCATTTTCTCTAATGATATATTTCACTTTTTCAAAACACGTATTTCAACAAAATAGGTACCTCTTTAAATCTGAAAGACTTTATAACTTTTCTCTGTGGACTGTGACTTTCTTACTCATCTGTCGAATCCTGTGGATTTTATTCTGATCAGAGGGATTAAATGTTCCTTATGCTTGTAATCCAGGCTTCATCAATGTGATAGATTCATGTTTCCAATATGCATTCCCATCAATGAAACTTCTCTATGTGTCAGTCATGATAGGTATTTTCAATCCCTTATATCCCAGAGTGAATCCTTTTAAGTTGTGAAATTCTCTCTTGTTTCCCTAGTAGTTAAGAAGCTGGCCATGCTGTTATTACAATTTCTATATTTTCAGTTTATCTGGTACAATTAATCTAAAAATCCTCCTTAATCTTGAACATCAACTTTGGCTGTTCCAGATTATATTTCAAGAATGCAAAAAAAATTTGAGCCCCCAATAACCATGAAGAGGCCATCCTGGAAGCCTTTATCACCCTCTGTGTTCTTGCTTCTTCACACCTGTTTTCTTTTGGTTATTATTTTCATGGAATTTATTTTTCATCCTTTCACATTACCATCCATGTCCTTGGATCTAAAGTGAGTCTCTTGTAGGCATCAAATAATTGAATCCTGTTTCTTTCAACTAATTCTTTTGAAACATTTTAAAATATAATTTTAATTCATTTACCTGTATAGTGTTTAACTTACTATTGCCATTTTGTTATTTGTTTATGTATTTTCCTTATCCCTCAGTTCCTTCTGTACTGCCTTTTTACTTTTTTTTGTAATGACAAGTTTTAATTTCCTTTTTATTTCCTTTTGTGTACATTATATAAATATTTTCTTAGTGGGTTTTACTTGTGATTATATATAATATTCTAAAGTTATAGCAATCTAATTTAGTTGATACTAACTTAACTGCAATATCATGTAAAACCATACAAAATTCCACTTCTTTATATCTCCCCTTTATGGTAATGATATCACAAATTACATTTTTGTATACTGTATGCCATTAATATAGATTTATTATTTTTTATGTTCAATCTATCTGTATTTACCATTCATGACTAATAGAGATTATTTTGAGGGCAATATATTTTTTCTATGTGCAATGACTTAGGATGTTTTATCATCTTTGATCAGCAAAGAACAATAAGAGACAGGCTTGAATCATTTTTCAAATTTACATATTAGAAATAATGCCATAAAATCAAAAAATTTTTAGAAATTATGCTTTTTCTGTATAATCATTTTATCATTTTAATTATCAGTCATTTTCTCATTTTGATTCCCAGCCTGTGAGTATGTGTAAGCATATGTGTAAACCACTTACTATGAAAAAAATTACAATTCATGAGGAAACATGTTTCACATTTTCTCCTTTATAAGCTTCTTAAAAATAGCATACTCTGTAGCATCAACCTACTTATGGTCTTTTGTTTCCTGCTACCCATCCCCTATTTCTTTTTGGAAGCTATCACGAACTACTAAGAAAAATCGAAGGATTGCGTATGGTCTCTATAGTCACTATTGAGAAGGTGAACTCATTTTAACAAGGCAGAATGGAATTTCTGCTTAGTAGGGGAAGATACAGTCATGAGAGTTGTGTTATTGCTTAATGCAGCCTGGCATGTGGCTGTAACATATCTGGGTATGAAATAGATACCTAGCCAGATTCTTGTTACAAAATTTCCAAGGACACAATTCTAACAAATTTCGTTAAGATATCTAAAATCAAGTCACACTCAGAAAGAAGAGACATATTCAGAATGAAATAATATTATAAGGCTGAAAATGGCAAGATTCAGAAATATAATTGTCTCACAGTTCGGTTTAATTTAGGAATCTTAATAATTTTTTAAATAGAGTTCTAGCTGGCAATTTTCTTCTCAAATCATATTGAAAAACTCATTTTGCTGATTCTGTTTTGCAGATTTGTTTTTGAGAAATTGCAAAGAATTATAGGAAAATAATATCTACCAATTTATTTATATTTATTATAATTTATTTTTCTTATGCAGCATTTTCAATAAATGTATATTAACGATCATTACTCAGCTACCATCTGTGTATAACAATTAGGTTTTATATAAATAAGTAAATTCTCTTTTGTTCAAATTACCAACATGTCATTGTTTCCCTGTTCATGAGATTTTGCAAAATTCCTTCTTTGATATTAAAAATTTATGTAAAAAAAAAAAAAAGAAAGAAAAAATTACTTGTGAGATGCAGGAATCATCTGAAAGTTTTGGAACACTAATAATGACTTTAAAAACAAATTTAATAACGATTTAATAATTTAAAAAATGTATGCCACTTTTATTTTTCCCATCAATCTATATTTATTTGGGTATCTATTTATCCTCACAATAATTATTTGCATAGCTAAACATTTGTCAGTCTCCCCAGCCCCTTCTAGACCCAACTGGTAACTTCTTCTATAAAATCAAATTTAGCAAAGAACCCTGCTACAGAATATCGCTAATCCAACCAATATCTGGCCACCATCAGATCACCATTCTTCATTAGGTTTCTCATACTTCATCCCCCAAGTGATGTCTGATCACCTTGGCCTGTCTTCAGTTACAATCTCATTAGGTCGGTTTATCCAGAATTCCCCTTAACCTTGATAATAGCTTAATGATTTTCCATCCATTGACCTTTACCTTGCTTCTTGGCTATAAATTCCCATTTGTTCATTGTATATTAGAAGTTGAGCCCAATCTCTCTCCTGTGGAAGACCATGTTACAGTGGTCCTTATACGTATCACAGTGGTCCTGAATAAACTCTGCCTTCCAGTGCTTTAAGAATTCTCATTGAATAATTTTATTTTTTTGAAATCCCCTATTATGTTCTATGCAGTTTGGATAAATTTCTATCTTAGATGGTACAAATTAAGCACTCTATTTGGCACTGAGAATGCCAACTAGAGAAAGATAAGTACTAGGTATTGAGTTTAATGATCAGTGGAAAACATTAGCTTAAAATAAAATTATGCATTTATTCATATAATTATTCAAAAATATTTACTACGTACCCAATGAATGGTTCTTTGTGCTGTTCACATTTTAAAGCAATGAAAATAGAGTTAGAGCCATGAAATTAAATAAGATCTGCTTGCACTTGACAGATATTTAATGGATGTCTAATACATAGAAAATTAATTTTAAAAATTAATTTGAAGTATACAGAATAACAAAGGATCATATTTGAAATAAAAACTTTTGAATTATTTCTATTTTTAAAACAAGTTTTCTCTCAAAGTGGGGTCCTACTATTAACTATCAGAATATCCTGTGATATTTAAAAAATGCATACATCTTCAGTTCTTTGGACTTATTGAATCTGTGTCTATGCAAATGAGTTTTATAATATATTTTTTCACAAAAATTGCAGTACAATCTAAAGTACTGGAACAAACTTTGATACATGTCTATATAAAAGGTGAGTAGAGGAATGTTTACTAAGCAAAGATAAATGAAATAGGCAGACAGGTAATAGGAATTTTATGAGAAAGCAGATGAGAGGAAAAAGTAAAACAAAGAGACAGGTAAAACTTGATGAAAGAAAGTCAATGAGTTTGACAATGATAAGTCCATTGGTGGTGATGGTTTCAAATCTGTTATTGAAGTGAAAGAATGTATTGGGATATATATTTTTAAAAAGAAAAATATTATGTAAATGTAACAATGGCAGAAAGACTTTCACTTGTCAGTTTTTCATCTGTTTTGTTCATGTGTGATTTTTTTTCTCTTTATTTAGGAGAAATGTTATAAAGACTAGTCAGTGAAATGAAGAAGTGAATGAATAATAAAATCAGAACAATCAGATTGTTCTGATTTTATTATTATATAATTAATCTGTTTCTACTTTGGCAAGTACTTGGAAAGACAAAAATGGACTAGTAGATTTCAATAAGCCCTTAGGGCTTTGAATCTTGATTTACAGTTTTATACTAACAGATAATATCTCTATAAATATGGAAATTATTAAAAAATTTGCAGAATGGTGTCTTGTCCAATTATAATAATTCTTCCTAAGCTGAATATTTTAATAAATGGTTCATATCTTTGTTATTATGTGTTCATTAAATATAATTTTCTTACAATGAGAAACATGTTAAACTTTTATGAGATTCTTGGAAGGTAAAAATACGTGATTGGGAGACATTTATGCTTTAATTTTCTTTAAGAAATGTGAACAAATTAATTGATTAGAAAATTATCCCAAGGGATGATATGATAACCCAACATGCTGAAGATTAGGCCAGCCAGATAATATGTGACTGAGGTTGAAAACGGAAGTACCTTACTGGTCAATTTTATTGATTTTTATAGAATACAAAATCCTTTTTAAAAATTTTTATAAGTTTATAGGGTGAAAGTGTAATTTTGCTATTTGGATACGTTTTGTAATGGTGAAGTCTAGACTTTCAGTATACCCGTTAAATAATTTCTAATCATTCACCTGCCTTCCACTCACCCCTACGTTTCTGAGTCTCCATCGTCTGTCATTTCACACTCTATATTCATATGTACACATTATTTAGCCCACACTCATAGATGAGAACATGTGATATTAGTCTCTATGTTTCTGAGATACAAATTTAAGAGCCTTTAGTCCATTACACACTTCCATAAGTAAAAAGTTTTACCTACAGAATTTTTTAAACCTTTTTGAAATTTCTCTATTTTTTCTCCACCTGTGTATAAAATCCAGATAATTTTACACTAATGACAGAGAAAAAGGAATACTTTTATCTTCTATTCAACTCATTAAAAATTAAGTTAACAGGAGGAAATTGGCTTATTTGAAGAGCACATATAGAAGTTGCTTTACCTTTTCACTAAGTTTATGAAGTGGTTCAATATCTAGTGTATGATTTGGTAATACAGTCTTATCATTCAATGCTGTTTGGTATTAATAAGACATCTAACTGATCAAAATCATTTAAAAAGTTGAAATTGAAGTGAAAGCTAAATATTCTTGACAGATAATATGAAGTTTATGACAGATTCTTCACTCTGACAGTGGCATTTTTTTTCAGAATCTAAATCACTTTGACCTCTTTTTTAGTATTTTACATTGCAAAACTCCATAATTTTTTTCATCAGAAAAAAACTGCCAGAAACTTTATCAGCAAAATACATTACTATTCAACTGTCAAGTAATTTATGACCTAATATTGGAGTGAAAGACATTTAAAAATAGATATCTTTTCCAACCAAGTACACAGGACATCGTCTCATCTGACAAATTTTAACTGATATTTATCAATATGAGGAAAATATGGCAAAATGCCAAAGTTTAAATTCACTCTATTCTGTGAATCTAGAGCATATTGACCTGTCATGCATGTCAAAAGCAATCACGGCCTGAATTTCTAACAGCTTTGAAACTAGAGAAGCATTCTTTTCACTGTTTTCATTTTCAATTCTCACTCACCATCGAATTTTGGTGAGGTTTTAGATATAAGTTTTAACAACATATAATATAGAGGAAAAAACACTTTCAGAATATTTTCTATAGCTTGCCAGTCAGAAACACTCCTCTGCCCTATTAAGTACCCACCTTTCTGAGTCTTATTTTCTACATTTTCATAATACATATGCCACTATTACTCATTCTTTAGATACAGTACATATCACTATTCATAATGCCATAAATGAGATCTGAAATATCACTCCTAAAATCTAATTTTTATATAAATTAATTTAAATTTAATAAATATGTGTAGAACAGCATATTATTTTCTAGTCAAATAGGCTTCAGAATATATTAGTAACTACACAGACAAATACAACTTAAGAGAAATACTTAACAACATAGAATTGTCTTTTTAGTTAAATGTTTTTCCATCAAAAAACATTTGTTTTCATATTATTTCAAATCATGTGAGAATTATTAAATGGCATTTGCCCTAATGAATACAATGCTGCATATAATTTCTCAAGTTAATGAATATCAAAATTAAAATATGTTCCAGAGTCCATTAAGTTTATGGAATCATGACATGATTTTGTTTATTTCACTGCAAACACATTTTACAATATTTTAGAATCGTGAACAGCCAAGTGTGGTGGCTCATCCTTAGATCTTATTATTTGCGAGGCCAAATAAGGAGTATTGCTTGAAGCCAGGAATTTGAGACCAGTCTGGGCAAAAAAGAGAGACCCCTGTCTCTGCAAAAATTTCAAAAATTTAGCTAGGCCAAGCACCACATGCCTTTAGTCCCAACTATTTGGTAGCATGAGCTATGATTGCACCACTGCACTCCAAGCTGGAGTACAGAGAGACCCTGTCTCAAAAAAACAAAACAAAACAAAACCATGAACATCATAAAGATATAGCAAGCATTTGTTTATCCATCATGGAATTTGAGTAATATAATAATAAAAATAAATTTTAAATTTTCTTTATAACACTCTGATCACTCTCTTAACTCCTTTCCCCACCCTTCACCCACCAAAAATACAGAAACATTCTAAAATGTGTAATTTGTCATTCACCTAATTTCTACAGGTTTTTACTACATAAGTGTATATGTTTGTAAATAACTACATAATATAGTATTATTATATTGTAAATGTTAAATTATTGGTGCCTATTGTATCTATAATCTGTGGCATTCTATTTTTAGATGATAATACAGTGTATTCCATGTCAAATTGATGCTAGGTTATATTTAAAATTGTTTTGTTGATCAAACTTTAAGCTGTTACTACTGCTATTTTGATACAAACAGCACTGATAAGAGCATTTCTGTGATTCTCCTTGGGCACAGATGTAAACATGTCTTCAAACTGACACTTAGGAATACAACTGCTGTTTTGTAGAATAAGTATACATATTTTTAAGTATGTAATATACTACCAAATCTCTCTCCAAAAGTTGAAAAAATTTACCAAGGGAACATCAGTGTTCATATTTTTGTCTTTTCCTACATATTTGATAGTACTTGATGTTGTCATACTTCTGTGATTCCTGAAGAAGGATAATGGCCCCTGGGGTATGTGGCAATATCTAGAGAAACTCTGTTTATGTTTATGTTTCCTCTGAGGTATTACCTATAAGTTTTATTTTTTATTGTGCTAAAATGTACAAAACGTAAACTACCTTTTTAACCACTTTTGAGTATACAGCTCAGTGGTATTAAGAACACTCATTCTGTAGGCATTCTCCTGTTTTAAAAGAAAGAAAAATAGCATTCATATTTTTGTGCAGCCATCGCCACTCTGCATCTCCAGAATTTTTCATCTTCCTAAACTGAAACTCTGAACCCAATAAACACTAAATTCTCATCTCTCTCTCCCCTATCCCCTCTCAATCACTATACTACTTTCTGTCTCTATGAATGGGAGGGACTATTTTACATACTCCTTCTAAGTAGAATCCTATAGTAATTGTCCTTTTGTGACTGGCTTGTTTGACTTAGCTTAATGTCCTCAAAATTCATCTATGTTGTAGCATGTGTCAGAATCTCCTTCCTTCTTAAAGCTAAATAATCTTTCTTTGGATGTATGTACCACATTTTAAAAAGTCATTCATGCATCAATAAACACTTAAGTTGTTTCTATCTTTGGCTATTGTAATAATACTGTTACAAAAATGGCTGTTCAAATGCCTATTCAAGAATGATTTCCGCTCTTTTGCATATATATTCAGATGTGTAATTGCTGGATCATATGGTAATTCTATGTCTAATTTTTTGAGGAATAGCTATATTGTCTTCAATATTGTTTGTACCACTTTACATCCCACCAGCAATGCAAAAGGGTACCAATTTCTCCACACCCTCATTAGCAGTTCTTCTTTTCTTTTTTTAACTTCATAATAGCCATCACAGTCTGGAAAGGTTTGATTGTCACAACCGGAAAGGTACTGCTTGCATGCAGTAGGTAGGGTTTAGGGATGCTGCCAACATCCTACAATTCACAGGGCAGTTTTGCACAACTGAAAATGAGCCTGCCCAAGCTATTAATAGTGCCAGGATTGAAAAATTTTATCATACTAATTTTTAACATACTAATGAATGTAAAATGGCATTGAAGTATACATTAAGATGTATACATATACCTATTATATTTACTATAAAATAAAATCCTATTGAGAATTCATGAGTTATATCAATTAACAAAATTTATCAAATAGGTCTTTGTGATGTAGACTTTTTAAAGCCTACAAATATGGTAAATATATGCATTAATTTAGGCTTTTTTGTGTTTGATTTTAATTCATAATTTATCTTCTTTTCTATCAAGTTAATATTAATTTTAACTTTGTGTCCTCACATTTTGTATAGTATTGCTTTTGATATTTAATCCATACTATTTTAAATATGTATAAATAATGAGAATTTTCTGTTTATCAATAGAAAATTATCAAAGTTTATACAAATTTTATCAATGTATTTTTTGTCACTTTTTCTCACATCCCACTTCTACTTTCCAATATTATTTTCCTTTGTATTGAATTCTGTCTTTAAATTTTTCACATGGGTTAATAAAGAAAAAGTCTTGAAAGACACGAAAGAGCACTGACAGATTCTGTATGACTGAATGGCAGTCATGCTGAGGATAACTTTTATACACCATAATAGAAACTAAAATAAAGTGGAATAAACTGTTTAAAGTGCTAAGAAAAATAATTGTGAGACTATCATTCCATACCCAAATCACTGTCATTTATAGTAAAAATAGAATAAATACACCTCAAATATAAGAGAGAGCTATTATTAATAATTATTCCCTCTAGATATTTATCATGAAAATAAATAATACTTGGATAAAGCAGTAGGGTCCAAAAAGCTATAGTGAAAAAGATTCTAAGAGTTTTGTTTCAATAATTTACTCAGCTACTGACTTGGTATGTTTTTCAGTATGGAAACAAATACCTTTTCTTAATTCTGAAAAAACCTTAAGCCATCACGAGTGCATTTTATTCTTCTGGTATTTTAATCATAATGTTAAGCCCTTCATCTCTTATCTCTTCTTGTATTTTAATTGAAGATATTGCTAAGCACCTTATTTTTACCCCATGACTAAATTCCTTGTGTTATGTTTCAGTCTCTCTGAACAACCTTAAAAAATTGCTTTAGTGATATCTTTCAATGTATTATTTCCCTCTTCAGCTTTGTTATATGAGTTTAATGTATTATTTAAGTTTATGTTTCTTCTTAGAATAATTTTATTGTGTATACTTTTCATCAACATAATAATTGTTGGTTAGTTTTCAAATTCACCTATATTAATTTTGCAATGTTGAAGTCATTTTCAATAATTCTTATTTCATCTTCTGTAATTTAGAATGGTTTACAAAGACTACAATTTTCTTTTATGATTTATAAATTCTTAGATTATTTCTCCACTTACTGGACATGTGCACTGTCTTTAATTCTATATCTTATTATATTTGTTTTGTGCTCATTTCTGGCAAAAGTTATATTTCTCAGTTGAATTGCAATAACCTGGCCTCATGTGTTTAATATTTCTAAACTAGAATTTTCTTTTATTTTTCTCCTTCCCTCCCTTCCTCCCTCCCTCCCTCCCTCTCTCCCTCCCTTCCTTCCTTCCTTCCTCCCTCCCTCCTTCCCTCCTTCCCTCCTTCCCTCCCTTCCTTCTTTCTTTCCTTCTCTCTGTCTTTCTGTTTTTCTTTTGACAGTCTTTCTTTGTCACCCTGGCTGGAGTGCAGTGGCATGATCTCAGCTCACTGCAACCTTTGCTTCCTGGGTTCCAGTGATTCTCATGCCTCAACCTCCTGAGTAGCTGAGATTACAGAATTAGCCAGCAGGCCTGGCCAATTTTTGTATATATATTTTTTTAAGTAAAGACAGAATTTTGCCATCTTGGCAAGGCTGGTTTCAAATTCCTGACCTCAGGTGATTCACTCTCCTTAGCCTCTCAAATTGCTGGGATTACAGGTGTGAGCCACTGCACCCAACCTGATCTTCTTATTTCTGCAGGGTAAATTCAGACTCTTTTTTTTTTTAATATATATTTTATTGTGTTTTAGGTTTTGGGGTACATGTGAAGAACATGCAAGATTGTTGCATAGGTACCTACATGGCAATGTGGTTTGCTGCCTTCCTTCCCATCACCTTTATCTGGCATTTCTCCCCATGTTATTCCTCCCCAACTCCCAACCCCCTGCTGTTCCTCCCCTAGATCCCCCCACAGACCCCAGTGTGTGATGCTCCCCTCCCTGTGTCCATGTATTCTCATTGTTCAACACCTGCCTATGAGTGATAACATGTGGTGTTTGATTTTCTGTTCTTAGTTTGCTGAGAATGATGGTTTCCAGGTTCATCCACGTCCCTACAAAGAACATGAGCTCATCGTTTTTTATGACTGCATAGTATTCCATGGTGCATATGTGCCACATTTTCTTTATCCAGTCTATTGTTTGTGGACATTTGGGTTGGTTCCAGGTCTTTGCTATTGTAAACAGTGCTGCAATGAACATTCATGTGCATGTGACCTTATAATAGAATGATTTATAATCCTTTGGATATATACCCAATAATGGGATTACTAGGTCAAATGGAATTTCTATTTCTAGGTCCTTGAGGAATCGCCACATTGTCTTCCACAATGGTTGAATTAATTTACACTCCCACCAACAATGTAAAAGTGTTCCTGTTTCTCCACATCCTCTCCAGCACCTGTTGTCTCCAGATTTTTTAATGATTGCCATTCTAACTGTCATGAGATGGTATCTCAATGTAGTTTTGATTTGCATTTCTCTGATGACCAGTGATGATGAGCATTTTTTCATATGTTTGTTGGCCTCATATATGTCTTCTTTTGTAAAGTGTCTGTTCATATCCTTCACCCATTTTTGAATGGGCCTGTTTGTTTTTTTCTTGTAAATCTGTTTTAGTTCTCTGTAGATTCTGGATATTAGCCTTTTGTCAGATGTATAGATTGCAAAAATATTTTCCTATTCTGTTGGTTGCCAATTAACTCTAATGATTATTTCTTTTCCTGTACAGAATCTCTGGAGTTTAATTAGGTCCCATTTGTCTATTTTGGCTTTTGTTACCAATGCTTTTGGTGTTTTAGTCATATAGTCCTTGCCGTTGCCTACATCCTGAATGGCTTTGCCTAGGTTTTCTTCTTTTTTTAAATTTTTTAATTTTTTATTTTTGAGGTGGAGTTTCGATCTTGTAACCCAGGCTGGAGTGCAATGGCGTGATCTTGGCTCACTGCAACCTCCGCCTCCTGGGTTCAGGCAATTCTCCTGCCTCAGCCTCCTGAGTAGCTGAGACAACAGGCATGCACCACCACACCCAGCTGATATTTTGTATTTTTAGTAGAGATGGGGTTTCACCATGTTGACCAGGATGGTCTCGATCTCTTGACCTCATGATTCACCCGCCTCGGCCTCCCAAAGTGCTGGGATTACAGGCGTGAGCCACCGCGACCAGCCTGCCTAGGTTTTCTTCTGAGGTTTTTATGGTGTTAGATCTTATGTTTAAATCTTTAATCTATCCGGAGTTAATTTTAGAGTAAGGTGTCAGGAAGGGGTCCAGTTTCGGCTTTCTGCACATGGCTAGCCAGTTTTCCCAACATCATTTATTAAACAGGGAATCCTTTCCCTATTGCTTATTTTTGTCAGGTTTGTCCAAGATCAGATGGTTGTAGATGTGTGGCTTTGCCTCCGAGGCCTCTGTTCTGTTGCGTTTGTCTGTGTCTCTGTTTGATACCAGTACCATGCTGTTTTGGTTACTGTAGCCTTGTAGTATAGTTTGAAGTCAGGTAGTGTGATGCCTACAGTTTTTCTTTTTGTTTAGAATTGACTTGGCTATGCAGGCTCTCTTTTGGCTCCATATGATGTTTAAGGTGGTTTTTTCCAGTTCTGTGAAGAAAGTCATTGGTAGCTTGATGGGGATAGCATTGAATCTATAAATTACTTTGGGCAGTATGGCCATTTTCATGATATTAATTCTTCCTAACCATGAGCATGGAATATTGCTCCATCTGTTTGTGTCCTCTCTTATTTTGTTGAGCAGTGGTATGTAGTTATTGAAGAGATCCTTTACATTCTTTGTTAGTTGTATTCCTAGGTATTTTATCCTCTTTGTAGCAATTGTGAATGGCAGCTTATTCATGATTTCGCTCTCTTTAAGTCTCTTATTGGCGTATAGGAATACCTGTGATTTCCACACATTGATTTTGTATTCTGAGGCTTTGCTGAAGTTGCTTATCAGTTTCAGGAGATTTTGGGCTGAGATGATGGGGTCTTCCAAATATACAATCATGTCATCTGCAAATAGAGATCATTTGACTTCTTCCTTTCCTAATTGAATACGTTTATTTATTTTTCTTGCCTGATTGCTCTGGCCAGAACTCCCTTTTACTATATTGAGTAAGAGTGGTGAGAAACGGCATCCTTCTCTAGTCCCAGACTCTTACAAGCACACACTACAAGAATGATTTCCTCATGGCTTTCACGTTTTTTTTTTTTTTTTTTTTTTTTTTTTTTTTTTTTTTTTTCATGCACATGGCAGGGCTGGCAGCTATTTTTGTACCTCGAATCTGGCCTACTAGTCAGAGTTGATTACTGATTTGGCTTCATATCTTTGAATGCCTGAACAGCTATCGGGCATATACCCCTAACCCTTTTCTCACACTTTTTAGACCTTATTCTGTGATTCAGGTCTTCTTATAGTTTCTGTGGATTCTTCACCTAGTTGCTGTATGGTTCAGGGTTTCCTCTTTGTTCTGGGAGCACAGAAATATATTTTTCTTGCTTTTCTACCTGCCAAAAGTATCAATGCTTTATGAAATGTTTTGTAATATGTAGAACATCAATAATCACTGATCGGTCTGCCATGTTCCCTGGAGACACACTTTTTCTATATTATTTACTAATTATCCAAATTTGCGTATCTGTCCAGGGAAACTATCTGACCCAAGTTTACACATTTACTAAGTGACAGTTTTAAAATTATAATCTAAATTTCTTAGCTCTTTGTTAAGTGACTTTTATTTTCTATTATATAATAAACTATGTACCTTTTCCTACCTACCATAATTATTTTCAAGCTAAAGAATTAACAATATGTGTAATGCCCCATAGAATTGCAAGTTTAATTCAAATGCATATCTTTTAAACAAATGGGGTATGCTTGTATAAATCCTAGTCAGAAATTTTATTATTTACCTTAACGTACTAACTCCTTATTTTTCCAAACAATAAGATCATTTAGTATACATTCTCTTTTTTATAGAAAATGAGTAACAGATTTTGTTTATTCAAAGTACACTTGAGGAACAAATGCAAAGTGAAAATTCTCATTTTTACCAAATTAATTTGATAATAAGTCTTATTATTCTATACTTTTAAAGTCATAAATATCTAATATCTAATATCATGCCATCTGTCAGAGTTTAGACAAAAATGAAACAATTTACATAATATCAACAATTCAGTACAGACATCAAAAATAACAACACTTTTGTTTCAACTGAAACCCATGACGTAAATTTGTATATGGTTGAGAAATGTGTGCCTGATTGTCTAAAGGAAATATTATATCATATTTTGTCATTTCATTGAAAGTGTTCCCACAAAACTTCTGTTGGCTTTTGTGGAAAAGGCAAAAATTGTTATAAAACCTCAGTCAGCCACACTGTTGAATTTTTAAGATTACCTTGGGACTTGAAGCTAGTAATAAGAGGACTTCAAGACAGATCATCTTGCCATGACCAGGTCAGTGACTTGGAAATAAAAGTCAGAGAAAAGCAATGTGAAAGTAAGTCTAAATGAAGGTTAAAACAGGGATTAGGATAGAGGTTGTTGGGTCTTTCTGAAATAGAAAAAGAAAAGCGATGATAAACAATGAAGAAAATAACATTTTAAAAGAGAGTAATAGAAATAAAGAGAAGTTTTAACATAGTCACTTGAATCAGATTATTTTTAAAAAACTCTTATTTAGAGTCCACTTTTAAATCAGTTATTCAGTAACATTTGCTGCCTGTTTAATTCCACACATGCTTGAATGTGTGTACATGTACACTGTATTTATTTATAAAAATTTTGTTTGGTGAGGGTATGTATGTGATGTGAGGATATATTGGTGAAAATACAAAGGCCTGACTTGTTCACCAATGTGTCCTCAGAGCTTTGTCATATTACCCTTCAATGAACAGATATTGAGTGCAGAGTTAAAACCCACCATACATCCAAGAAGAACCATAGTCAATTTGTTTGCAAAATGCAATAGTTTATTTTGCTCATAAATTTTCAACTTGGGCAAGGGTCAGGGGAGTAACTTTTTCTGGTCAAATTCATATCAGCTAGGGTAGAAAGAAAAATGGCTGGATATAAAAATCTGAGGAAGCCCACCACACTCACATGTCTGGCTGTTGATATTCACTCAAGATGGCTGGAAAACTACTAGCAAAAATTAAAGATTGTATCTTAAACCTTTAGGAAGGCCAAAAGGTTTTACTGAGGCAGGCTGAAAGCAGATGCCTCACTTACGTTAGCATAGGAAAGAGTTAAGAGAGTATCGCAGGCCTTACCCCACATCCCTTTGTCTCCACTCTGTTTACTTATGTAAACTTTCTGCTACTTGGTCCTCTCAGGGGGAGATCAAAGAGGAATTACCTGTTAATAGTGTTTACTCTGGGCCCAGAACCTAAAGCTTTTGTCAGTCATAAAATCATTATTTAAACCATGCTTATTATCCACAAGTGTGTTGACTTAGAACCTGCCTTGTAAAATCAGACTGAATAAATGTAATGATGGAGAGGGAGTCTTGGTCAATTGGTTGCATTTTGCCCTCTGAAACCAGCCAAGGGCCATCCCTAGCCCACTTGTATCACCGTAATGGTGTAAGAGTGCATTCATTCATCCGTCATTGAGTCAGGGTCTGCAGGCCAGACTTCCACAGGTGTAGGCCTCTGGCAGTTAACACTGCCTGCCAGCTGGGAATCAACTAAACCAGACTCTATACTGCAAAAAGTACATGTGACCTAAGTGCCTAGGCAGAAACTGTATTTTCTATCATGACAATTATGCAAATTAACCCAAATCCAAGAGTTTTAAAATTGTATTTATTAATTAAACCTTCAAAATACTTCTAAAATATATTTTTACATAGCAGTATACTACCTAAGCCATAAGAAAAATGGTTTCCAATTTATTATTGAAATGCACTTCTTTATGGCTTAGGTAATATATTGCTATATAAAAGGTACTATACAAATTCTTCTTTATTAGAATATGCAATATAACATTTTTTAAAATGCGTTTTATAGAATTCTAGGATTTTAGCTTTGCAAAGTGTTTAGGTTATTTATAGTCGGTTTCCTCATTTTATCAATAGGACTTGGAATAGCCATGTGACCTGATCTTGGCCAAAATATTACTTGGATACTGAGAATCATTTGATTCATGGGCTTTAACGATTAAAGCTAAACAAATTACATTAACTTAAGCAAAATTTTAACATTAAACATTTTAAATGTAATACCTGACTACTTTTTCTCCTTAAACATATGTATCTGTGAATAATTAAAATAAGACTTGATCTGCTTTATTAATTAATAAATCCTGAAAAAATTCAGCATATGAGATAGCAGAGTAGTGTTGTAACCATTTGCAGGGAGAAGATAGACTCTATCTGAAGTTTGGATTAGCTGTCGAGACTGATGATACCACACAAATTTATCAAGAAAGAATGAAAAATATTCTGCTGACATGAGAATTCTTTTTAAGAATGTTAGGTGGCCCTCAACTAGGTCTCAGAACAGCTTGAGAAGGCAGGCAAAGATTAGCTTGACTCTGGGGTAGAACAGAGTTGAGGCTTCCCATGTGCAGAAAATAGTGTGTGTGATTTTGTTTTACTGTATATTAACATAGTATAATTGCATAGACTTATGACATATACAATGATGTTATATGTATATTATGTGAGATGATTAAACCAATCGATCAATATATTCATTATTTTAAATACTAACATTTTGCCCCTCTTGTGTAACCAAAACGTTGTGCCCTTTGAGCAACATCTCTGAATTGACCCCAGACCATAGCCACCATTTTACTTTCTGTTTCTATAAGTGTGATTATTTTAGATTTCACATAGAAATGAGGAAAAAATGGTTCTGTGGGTTGGACTCTGGATCCTTTTGCTCTGTGCAGCCTAGGAACTTGGTGCCCTGCTTCCCAGCCACTCCAGCCATGGCTGAAAGGGACCACTGTAGTGCTCAGGCCATAGCTGCAGAGAATGCAAACCTCAAGCCTTGGCAGCTTCCATGTGGTGCTGAGCCTGCCATGTTACAGAAGTCAGGAATTGGGGTTTGGGAACCTCTGCCTAGATTTCAGAAGTTGTATGGAAATGCCTGGATGTCCAGGCAGAAGTTTGCTGCAGGGATGGGGCTGCCATGGAAGGAAATGTGAGGTTCAAGCCCCCATATAGAGTCCTTACTGGGACACCATCTAGTGGAGCTTGAGAAGAGGGCCACCATTCTCCAGACCCCAGAATCATAGATCCACTGACAACTTTCACCACACATCTGGAAAAGCCACAGATACTCAATGACATTCTGTGAAAGCAGCCAGGAGGAGGGCTATACCATGCAAAACCACAGGGACAGAGCTGCCAAAGACCATGGGAACCCACCTCTTGCATCAGCATGACCTGGATGTGAGACACGGAGCCAGCGGAGATCATTTTGGAACTTTATAATTAGACTGCCCTGCTGGATTTTGGACTTGCATGGGGCCTGTAGCTTCTTTGTTTTGGCCAATTTCTCCCATTTGGAATGGCTGTGTTTACCCAATGCTTGTATCCATACTGTCTCTAAAAAGTTACTAACTTGCTTTTGATTTTACAAGTTCATAGGCAGAAGGGAATTGCCATGTCTTGAATGAGATTTTGGACTGTAGACTTTTGAGGTAATGCTGAAATTAGTTAAGACTTTGAGGATCTGTAGGGAAGGCATGTGAGGACATGAGATTTGGAAGAAGCTAGGGACTGAATGATGTGTTTGGCTGTGTTCCCATAGAAATCTCATCTTGAATTCCCACATGTTGTAGGAGGGATCTGGTGGGAGGTAGATAAATTATGGGGGCAGGTCTTTTCTGTGCTGTCCTCATGATAGTGAATAAGTCTCATGAGATCTGACAGTTTTAAAAATTGGAGTTTTCCTGTGCAAGTCTTCTCTTTTGCCTGCTGCCATCTACATACAATGTGACTTGCTCCTTCTTGCCTTCTGCCATGATTGTGAGAGCTCCCTAGTCATGTGGATCTGTAAGTCCAATAAACCTTTTTCTTTTGTAAATTGCCTAGTCTCACATATGTCTTTATCAGCAGTGTGGAAACAGATACTGTATTAGTTCATTTTCACACTGCTATAAAGATACTACCTGAGACTGGGTCATTTATAAAGAAAAGAGGTGTATTTGACTCACAGTTCTGCGTGTCTGAGGATGCCTCAGGAAACTTACAGTCATGGCAGAAGGGGAAGTAGGCACATATTACTTGGTGGCAGGCAACAGAGAGAGAAAGCAAATGGGAAGAGCTCCTTATAAAACTATCAGATCTTATGAGAAGTTATTCACTATAACAAGAACAGCATGGGTGAAACTGCCCTTATTACCTCCCACCAGGATTCAATTACCTCCCACCAGGATCCTCCAACACCTGGAGACTACAATTTGAGATAAGATTTGGGTAGGGTCACAAAGCCAAGTCGTAACAGGAATCCTGTCCTGTAATGTCTTGCCCCAACTTTGGTATCAAGGTAGTGATTTGAAACTACTACAGAAGCTAAAGGAAGGGGCACCTAGGGTTTGCTATCACTTGCCCAAGCATGAGAAAGGCCTGGGGAGAAAAGAGTGGGAAGCAAGTGATGTTTAAAAGTTGTCAGAAGTCAAACATGCATAAAATCAAATCAGATTATTTAATACAAGTAGACATGATGTTTTTATGTATCATATGTAAGCTTTTGTACATGACATCATATCAAGGGCTTTCAAAAATCCTTAACTTCAGTCTGGGCACAGTTGCTCATGCCTGTAATTCTAGCACTTTGGGAGGCTGAAATGGGTGGATCACTGAAGGTCAGGAGTTTAAGGTCAGCCTGGCTAACCTGATGAAACCCTCCCTCTACTAAAAATACAAAAGTTAGCCAGATGTGGTGGCAGGCACCTATAATCTTAGCTACTTGGGAGGCTGAGGCAGGAGAATTGCTTGAACCTTGGAGGCAGAGATTACAGTGAGTCAAGATCACACCTCTGCACTCTAGCCTGGGTGGCAGAGCAAGATTCCATCTCAAAAATAAAAGTAAAATCCTTAAGTTGAGACTAAGAGTGAAATCATCTTTGTTGAGGCTTGTGTGGAATAATTGGAATAATTAAGTTACTGAATAAACTTTTTCTAGCAAAAGCATTATAATGCTACTTAGTAAATTTGATATATAATCTCATTTAATTATATGAGGGTACTTGTAATTTGTGAAGTATTTATTCCATTTAATAAATAAAATTTATTCATCTTGGACTTTCAGCCTCAACAACTATGAATATTACTAAAACTTTAAAGCATTAGTAGTTTTTGATAATTTGGAAACCTGCAAATGTTGCAGGTTATATTTAAGGCAAATATTAACATTCAACTACAACGGAAATATAGATGATGACATTGAAGAAATTAATACAGATGGTGGATAAAAACTATAGTTAAAATTTAAATTATTATTTTAAAAGTTAAAAAAGTTGAGTCAGAATACTTTTCAGTTGTTAATTTTGCTTTATTTAGCAGGTTGTGCTTTGGTCAGATGGTATTTGAATTGAGGTGGTATTTTCTAGATTATCAACATCTGTTGTTATTATGCTATTTTAAAGATAATGTTTAACAGAGATAGAAAGCAGATTGTAAGAAAACCATTATTTGTAATATTTTAAAATAAAAAATAATGAGAAAATTATGTCACTTTAAATTTAAATAACATTCGCTTTTAGAGATTTAGACAAAATGATTCTTTTTGTATTTTGAACAAGCACAATACATGACTTATTGCTTTAAAATACATGTAATTATATACAACCTATTTTATATAACATGTGAGAAAAATTTTATTCTTGGTACTTTGACAAAATTATACCTGAAAAAAAAATACTGAGAAAATAACTTATGTTTTATTACATAATTTTTCTTTTTAGGGCATGCATTATATATATCAATCACTTTATTTTTCATGTAACTGTTACTATTCAGTACCTAAAATCACTTAAATACTCCAAGTAAGGCAAATCACTTCAAAATGGTCTTTTTCTATCTGTCTCCTTGGTTAAATAATAAGAAGAAAATTATGTATCTCAAAATGTTTACGATTACTTCATTTAAATTAGGCCAGGCACAGTGGCTCACACGTACAATCCCAGCACTCTGGGAAGCTGAAGAGAGTGGATCAGTTCAGACTAGGAGTTTGAGATCCATCTAGGCAACATGGCGGGAACTTGTCTCTACGAAAAATACAAAAATTAGCCTGGCATGGTGGTGTTTGACTATGTTCCCGCTATTCAGGAGGCTGGTGTGGGAGAATCACCTGAGCCTCAGGAGTTTAAGACTGCAGTGAATTGTCATCACACCACTGCCCTCCAGCTCAGATGACAGAGTGAGACCCTGTCTCAAAAATAAATAAATAAATAGAATAAAGGAAAAAATATCTAACTTACTTTTAATAATCTTGTATATTTTATTACTACTTAATTTCTGTTTTGGGTTGAATGTGTATTCCCCTCTAAAATTCATGTTATAGGCTCAATCTTCAATATGATGGTGAGGTCATGAAGGTGGAGCCCCCATGGTGAGATTAGCACGTTTATTAAAAAAAGGAAGAGACACCAGTTCTCTCTTTCCCCTAGGTGCTAACAGAGCAAGAAGGCTGCCATCTGTAAGGCAGAGAGTCCTTACCAAACCAGATCATCTTGGACTTTCAGCCTCCAGAACCATGACAAAATATTTCTGCTGTTTAGGTCACCTGGTCTATAGTAATTTTTAATAGCAGCGTGAGCTAAGACAGTGATTTTCTCCCACCATCCTGAAACAGCTGGGTTGATAGAATACTGAAATGTTAACTAAAGACTGAGTTACAGCACCATCTAATTTACAATACCTTGCAGGGTTGATGTAAGGTTTTTCAAGAAGCACTTCAAATATGCTCTGAATTAGTATCCAATAATAGTAGTGTGTCTGTAAGCCTATTTCTGCACAAAATTAGCATTTGAACTGGTAAATGAAATAAAGCAAATTGCCTTTCCCAGTATGGGTGAGTCTCATCCAATCCACTAAAGTTGTGAATAGAACAAAAGGCTGAGAAAGAGAGAATTCACTTTTCTGTCTGATGGCCCTCAAGCTGGGACCTCAGCCTTCTCCTTTCGAAGACTCAGGCTGCAGCTTCTCCATCATTAGCACTCCTGATTCTTGAGCCCTGGGAGTATAAATCTTGAATGGTTCAGCCTTAATAATAACATGAGCCAATTTCAAATGTGTATATATGTATACAAAAATGTAGACATACATGCATATGTATGTCTGTGTATGTATGTATATATCTATAAATGTGTATCTATCTATCTATATATAATTGACCCTTGAACATTGTAGGGCTTAGGGTTGCTGACACTCTGTGCAGTCAAAAATTCATGTATAACTTTTTGCTCTCTCAAAACTTACAATTAATACTTTACTGGTGACCAGAAGTCTTACAAATAAAACAATCAATTAATGTATTTTGTATGTTATATGTACTATATAAAGTAAGCTAGAGAAAAAAATATTAATACATTCTTAAGGAAAAGCAAATATAATTTCTATTCATCAAATGGAAGTGGGTCATCATAAAAGTCTTCATCTTCATCATCTTCACATTAAGTAGGCTAAGTTAGTCTTTCTGTCCCAGGGTGGCAGAGAATAAAGAGGTGGAAGGGAAGGCAGGAGAAAGGTAAGTACACTTAGCATAACTTTGTGGAAATACATTATAATTTTCATCTAATGTTTTGCTTTTTAATTTATCTGAAAATGTCTCCATTCTGTACCAATCCTTCTTCATTGTTTGCTTTACTTTTAGTACCTATGTCATACAAGGGTCCTTATCATAAAAAAAGTTAAAACGAGTCTTCAATAATTGGGACCATTCTACAAGATTAACCTAGTGTCAATGTGTTTTCTGGTACTGTTTCTTCAATGTATTCTTTCACATCATCTGGCATTGTTTAAGAAGTACCCATTGCCATTAGGTGTTCTATTGTTAATGCCTTTGGTGCAGTGTCTGTTAGCTCTTTCGAAAATTATCAAATTGGGCCAGGCATGGTGTCTCATGCCTGTAATCCCAGAACTTTGGGATGCCAAGGTGGGTGGATCACCTGAGATCAAGAGCTCGAAACCAGCCTGACCAATATAGAGAAACCTCATCTCTACTAAAAATACAAAATTAGCAGGGCATAGTGCACATGCCTGTAATCCCAGGTACTAGGGAGGTTGAGGCAGGAGAATCGCTTGAACCCGGGAGGTGGAGGTTGCAGTGAGCCAAGATTGAGCTATTGCATTCCAGCCTGGGCGACAAGAGCATAACTACATCTAAAAAAAAAAAAGTTCTTCATCTTTAGATCTTTCACCTTCCTTTTGCTTTGTCATATAATGACTTTGCCTTTTCTCAACTCACCGTAGAATCTACAGGTATGCCTTTTTTACAGCAATCTTGCACTCTCATAAAAAAGCTGCATTTTTAATACAAGATAAAATGTTATTTCATAAAAATTACAAGTTTTTACACCTGCTGGTGTAGCTGTAGCAATAGCATCACTAATTTTCCGTTCTTTTTTTACAAAGGTCTTTGCGCTGGAAACATTTATCTTGAAATGGCAGCAATCATAGTTGAAGACCTCAATCTATGGTACCTATCAAGCAATTATACTTTTTCTTCCAGAGTCATGACCTTTTTTTGCTTCTTGGGAGCACTTCCAGCATCCGTAGTGGAGGCTTCAATGGGTCCCAAGGTGTTATTCAAGGTTTATGACATTTCACTAAATGTGATATAAAAAAAAAAACCTTGGGAACTGCAAGAGATCACTTTTTACCGTGTTAACAAGATTTACTGGAAAGATGAACTGCTCAGTTGGGAAGGATGATCATCATAGGGTGTTTTAAGTGGATATTTGCAACATCTCAGCTCACCACAATACCACCTGGAGGTGACTGTAAAATTATTACAATAGTGCAGTATGTAGTATAGGTAGTTTCATGCAGTTATAATGTAATACTGCATCTTTATTTTTTCCTGTTTTTTAAATATTTGTGGGCTATGTTGTTCATCCATTTTTTTTTTCAAATTCTTGCAAATCTCCAAAACATTTTCAATATAATTATATTTATAAACATACATGAACCCACATAGTTTAAACCTGTGTCATTCAAGGGTCAAGTACATGCAGAGTTGAGCCAATTTCGTGTGTGTGTATGTGTATAGTTGACCCCTGAGCAACATGGTTGCCATATATATACATACATATATGTATATATATATATAATAAACCTGTGTTGTTAAGTGTGTGTGTGTGTGTGTTGTATGTGTGTATATATATGTATATATACATAGTTGCCTTTACTTTATTGGTAGAAAATTGAAAATACCTATTAAATGTTGTTTCTTCTGTCAAGGCCTAATGTTCTTTATTTTAAAAAGCACTGAATAATTAAAATGTATTTTATTTTGTAAGCTTTTTAAGAACTAAACATTTTGAGCATGCTTTAGTTACCAAATGGTAGTTACTAAACATTAGTTATAAATTAGTTTGTTCATTTAGCTCTTAGAATATTTGTCAATTATACTGCAATTCTCCACTTCTATACAATCTAAAAGACAGAAAAACAAACTAAATAGCTTTCAGGAAAGAGGAAAAGAGAACCTTCCCTAGCTTGTTTTATGAGATCTGTATATGTCTAGTAGCAATATCTGACAATCACATTACAATAAAAGTAAATTATGATGTAATATTTCTCATAAAACTAGGTAGATTTATAACACTGTATTAGCTAAGTGAATCCAAAAATATATAAAAAATAATAATGCATGCCTGAACTAGAATGATTCATCTCAGGAATGCAAAATTAGTTCAACATTCAAAATGAAGTGATATAACTTTCTACATTAAGAATATAACAAAGAAATAATGTGAGATTACATGAAAAGATACAGAAAACAATGCATTTTGCAAAATTTCAACACCCATTCATAAGAAATTTTTTTCTCTAAAAATCAAAATGCATCTATTACAACCTGATAAAGACACCTAAGAAAACTTTACCAATTCAAATTAGTTCATGGTTCAAATACACTTACTATAAATATATTGCTCTCTTTATTTCATTTAATGTGTGCCCCCCCATGAATTAACATATCTAAAGTTTTGGAGCTGTGTCCTACATATTGTATGTGCTATATAATTATGTGCATTTAGTATTTACCCCAGGGTGCATTTCTCATTTATCTTGAAGTATTTTATGCAGTCTTATTATGTACTGAAATATCTTTTCCAGTATAGTCACCTCTCCTAGTGATACAAGTGTTGAAATAAGTCCCAACAAAGGCATTCTATGCCTTCATTAATTAATCTCATTTCGATCTTATTATTATGCTCTAATTAATAGTGTGTATTAGTGTTCTATTGCTCCATTTTCTTCCTTGCTTTAATTATACTGTAAAGAACTCATCTGGTAAAGTAAACCCGCAGAATAATTTTCCTTCTGATTAGTCAAAATCAATGGATTACACCTTCATTACAACAGATTACAACTTCATTCCAAAAATCCCTTTACCCTTCCTACATAACATAATCCAATCATGAGTGTTACATCCATAATATTCACATACCCCACCGAGATTCAAGGATATTATAAAAGGCATATGCACAGGAAGGGGTGGTCATCCTGGACAGCCCATATTACAATTCTGCCTATTGTCTAGTAGAAAGTCTACTTAAGCTGTGACCTCAAGATCAGGCTACTCTTAATTCTACTCTAAGTCTCAGGTGTTATACCTCAGCAACCTATACTCTCCTTCAATCCACCAATATTTAATATGTGGCCAGTAAATGTTATGGATTGTGGCTGGGGGTAGGAATTTTTGTTGTTTTTGTTAGTTTAAAAATGAAAGTTTTCTTTTCTCTCTAAATAGAGTACCAGTGACCGACAAAAATTATACTTAATAAATATAGTTCATAGTAAATGATTATTTTTAAACTCCTAATGAATTATGTCTTTATTTATACTATAATAGTAATATTATTTCCAATTTTTAAAACTGATTTTTGCCCTCCAAAACTCCAAACCCAATGGCTCATGCTCTTATCATTTTACTATATTTAGATGGCAAAATATATTTGCATTCAACTACCCTATCTGTTACATCAGTTAATGCAAAAGTATTATACATATTTCCCTGTTAAACTTAGACATGGCTATGTGACTTGTTTTATCTAATGGGATGAGAGTGGAACTGGCATACGTTATTTTCAGACTAAAGATTTAAAATATAGAGAGTGTTTTATAACATTCTCTTTTCCTTGCATCTTAAAATATAGAAGAATATACTAAAATGAAGCACCATTTGTTATTGCAACAAGTACATATAAGATTAGTAACAAATACTTTTTCTTGAAAAACATTGAAATTTGGGGACCTATTTGTTGTATTAGCATACTATAGCTCTTTTCAGCTCTTTTCCCTAGTCATTAGGCTATTTTACATATCATTTTTGTTATATTTGTGTTTAAATGTGTGATGTATGCAAACACACTTAAATTGCTTTCCTCTCTTAATAAGTTATTGATGAGGGAGCAGAGTGTGGGGATATATTTTAAATGGCCATAAGGTTTAGTTGTGTAGAATTGTTTACTTCATGCAAGTCCATAAATTACGTGGTAATTCTCCTAAATAAAACAGTTCTCTCAAAGATTTGCCTTGCTCTAAACCTTCTCCTCCTCTTGAATAGGTTTTGATGTATATTGTGTATGTGTGTGAGAGAGAGAGAGAGGGAAAGAGAGAGAGAAAGAATGGAGGGTATCAACAGAGAGATTTGGTTGTGAAATCCACATGAATTCCTCCATCATTTCTAGTTCTCAAATAGGGCATACTTCGTTTGCTCTGACCTTAGCCCTTCCATCTCAACTACAATTCATTTTGGTCGTGTCAAGAAATTCCTTCTGGCTTGTCTAGCTCCTGAGGATAGACTAGCTTTAACACAGGCACATCAATCTCCATCTTTACCAGGTTCAGCTGTGATACTTAACAGATCCATAAACAAGCTTGCACTGGACAATAAATTCTTCTCATGTCCTTTGTGGTAAGACAGAATCCAATCATTGTGAAGGACAGCAGCTTCATGCTCTTTTTGTCTATTGCTGTCTCATAACTGTTCAATCTTATCAAAGATAAGTCAATGAATTTATTCTTAAACATTGAATATAGGATAGTGTATAGCACTTGCCCTATGATACTTTATGAAATCATAGTAACATTTTGCTCTTTTTGTTCTCAAATTTAGATTATGTCAAAAATGAATGGAATTGGCATGGAGGGGAATTTTTAACTAGACTGTATTTTTTTTAATGTTTGTAAAATATACAACAAAGCCCAGATGATTTTGTCATTTTGAAATAGCATACCTGGCAAGCTTTGTTGGACAAAGGTTTCAGATTTTCCATGCCATTCTTCTAAAATGAAACATCAACTTTATATTGTCTTAACATTTCTCCTATCCACTATTAATCAATCCTTCATTACATATCCCATCAGTGTAATAGAAAGTGAAGTAAAACATGTTCTTGTACTTACAGAGTCTAAAATATGATTTTAAAACTGTTAAGTTTGACCCCAGAGTAAACCTCTTGAGTATGAATTGTCAAAGAAAATTTGTTTAAAAATTGTTTAAAAGACACAGATTATACTTATTTTCTCTCTGTAGTATTTTGACAGTGATTTTAAGTGGCTGATAGTTTAAGTTTTCAATTTACAAAATGAAATAGATTCTACATTTATTTCAAATGCAGTGCTACGCATAAAGCATAATCACTAATAGAGTATAATTTGCTTATAATCTTGCCTTTAAAACAGTATTTTTTACTCAAACTATTTCATAAGCATTTATTGAGAGCCAGATTATTACAGGTTTTAACCTACTTTAAATATGATAAGAATCATCACTTCCCTTCAAGAAGCTGATAATTGAGACTTGACTTTGCGTTTGGAGGTAGAGGAACTTAGCCATAGACATGTTAGTGCCCAATAATAATACCACTCTAAAGTAAAATCATAATATATTCTATGTAAATAAAATGGAAAAACAAGATTAACTCGTTAGAAGCTTGGGCTGCTGTAAGAAAATACCACATACACGGTGACTTAAGAAACAGAAATTTATTTTCTCACAGGTCAGGATGATGAAAAGCTAAGATCAAGGAGTCAGCAGTGTTAATTTCTCCTGAGGCCTTTCTCCTGGACTTGCAGATGACCACCTGCTCAGTGCACCTTCACATGGCCTTTTCTTCACATGCAGAGCCCTGATATTTCTTTATCTTCTTACAGGGACACCAGTATTATTGCATTATAGCACCACTCTTAAGACATCTCTTAACCTTAATTCTCTCTTTAAAGGCCTTATCTCCAAATCACCTATATCGGGGGTTAGGGATTCAACATACAAATTTGGGGGGAACATAATTTAGTCCATAATAATATATTTTAAATTTATGGGCTAGAGAAAGATAGTCATAAACTTGGAAAGTTAGGCAGTGGTAAAGCATATAGAATGAGGAAGATGAATAGGAATGTATGAATAGTGTTATTTTACAGACTTTAGTTATCTTTTTGTTTGTTTGTTTAAACAAGGCATATGTGTGTGAATATTTGCATGGTTTGCATTCTTTTTCGATCAGAAGCAGAAATTGAATTTTTATCCACAGACTTTTCTCGGTTCATGTAGCAACAAGTTTGCTTTTAGATTGCTATTTTCTTATTAGTGGTGGGTACAAATTTAACCATCTATTAACTTCACCTATTATTTCACTCAAGATGATAAAATCAGTATTTATTGATATTTTCATTTTAGAATTCTTAATTTTATATTTATGGTAAATACTCCATTTAATTTACTAAATCATTTTCCATGTGTTGCTATCAGAAATGTTTTATATAAAATATATATTGCTTGTTTTATTTATTCACCTGATTTGTATAAATGTGTCAATGCAATTAAACTATGTAAATGATTTTGAAGCAAGCAGCCTGTAAGAGATATTGAATCAAGCCATTTGTTATCCATATGAAAAAAAGGAACTTGACATCTATTTTACAACATTCAGTGAAATTGACACAACCGTGGAAAGAAAAAAAATCTATAGTCTCTAAAGGAAAACACAGAAAGTTATCTACATGATGTCACAAGAGGAAAAGATCTTTAATCTAGAAGTCAAAAACACTAAAGCATTCCAAAAAAAGAAAAATAACAAATTGGCTTTTATTCTATATAGGATTTTCTGTCCATCCAGATGCATCATATAGAAAGTGAAAACATCAAGAAAGAGTAGAATAAAAATTTATTTGCAATATATAAATTTTTGAAGAACTCATATCCAAACATACTGCATATAAAAAAGAAAAGTAGTAACAGTGAGAAAGAGCCTTTGCAAAGAGCTTTCAGGAAAAGGAATATTTTATTAGTTAATAAGTATAATAAAGTATGTCAACTTCACTATTCATGGGGAAATTACAAATTAAAAATGCAAAAGAACTTATTGTTATACTACAGCCACTTGAGTAACTAATTAAGGTTGCAAATGCCAAATGTGGGTAATACAGGAGCAACCCAAGCCCTCATACGCTGCTGGTGAGATATAAAACCATTTTGGACAGCTGGCCATTTCTCAGTGCATATGTAAGAGAAGTGAGTACACACAAAGCCAAGAACATTCACCACAGATTTAGTTATAACAGTCAAAATCTTGAAAAAAATCAATTGCTTAACAAATAGAAGATGAGTAAATTGGGATAAATATTATAATGGAATACTATAGAACAATACACAAGAATAAACTCCTGGACATTTAACATGAATAAACCTCACAGATATAATTATTGAATGAAATAAGCCCAAGACAAAAGATAAACTATGTACTATGTCATTCCAGGTATAGAAAATTCTAGCATAGTCAAAGCAGATAGATGATAAGATAATTCAGGATAGTAGTTAGCTCTAGGGGGCAAGAAAGTCTCATGGATGCTGGGATTGTGCTACCTCTTGATTTGGGTATACATGGGGCACATAACATGCAAACATTTTCATGCTATACATGTATGTTTAGTTCTTTTCATTCACTTTACTACATATATCTTACCCTTGATTTTAAAAAGAAAGTAAATACACATGTGGCAAGTATATCTCAGTCAACTGCTTTTAATTGAAACTCATGACTTTCTAAAAAATGTAATATTCACAAAGAGGGCTTAGCTCACCTTCACCAATATGAGAAAAAAAGTAATTAGGTAATTATTCTTGTCCCTAACCACTAGACATAAAAAAGAAACATTGTGTGTGTTGTTAATTATTTATTTAAAGATAATCTTATGCAACAGAAAAGGTATCATTTGTAGTCTCCTAGAGAATGTTACTACGCAAATGCTGGCCAAAAGGTACACAAGTATGTCAACAATGATTACCAAGTAAACAAAATAATATGTGTACAAAGATATTTATACAAAAACGAGTAGCCAGATGATATAGAACCTTTAGTGATTGTTAAGCAAATCTAGTTTGTTATCAGAAAATAACCTGCTAGGGAGGCAGTAGTAGTTTCAAACATTTCTGTTTCAGGTTTTAAGATTATCAATCATTAATATAGTGGCTTCTCGGAGAGTTTTTGTTCCTTGTGAAATTCCTATTTCTTATGTAGTGAGTACCGTATTATAATTAAAAACAAACAAACAACCTTTAATATGGAAATTAAAATAGCACATGGTGGACATGGTCGGAAAATATGTCTTCTGCTTAGTCATCGGGCGTACTTCTCTACTAAAGGATCCAAATTTCTCCAAATTTGCAGGTTTCATCAAATAAACTCTTCCCTGTGATGCAAAACTTCCAGGGTGTTATTGCTAACTATCCTATCCTTCCAAAACTTCAAAATCAATATATTAGTGTCCATATATTTGCGTCATGGTCTCATTCAATCTCAAAGGAACCTAATGTATAATTATTCACTTATAAACTTGTCAAAATAAGGAAACTGAGGCTCACAGAAATAAAAGTCATGTTCAGATTATACAGTTAATAGGAAGCAGAGGCAAGACTTTCTGTATACATTTAAGGGGTACAAGTACAATTTTGTCACATAGATATGTTGGGTAGTAGTGAAGTCTGGGCTTCTAGTGTAACAATCACTTGAATAATGTACACTGTATCTATGAATTAATTTTATATCCCTCTGCTGCCTCCCACTTTCCCACACTTCCGAGCCTCCAGTGTCTCTTATTTCACAGTCTGTGTCAATATGTACACATTATTTAGCTTCCACTTATAAGTGAGAACATGCCATATTTGACTTTCTGTTTCTGAGTTGTTTCACTTAAGATAATGGCATCCAGTTCCAACATGTTGCTGGCAAGACATTAAGAGGTTTAGGTTACATATTCAGAAACTACATTTTATGGGAATTAGAAAACATTATTAAATTTTCTCCATAATCCTTATGAAATTTTAAAATATAACCTTAAATATAAATTTTTAATATTAACCTGTGTATTGGCTTTCACCCTGCAGAGTAAAAGAATTGATTCAGGATCAAAAGTCACAGATGGGATTAGACTGAGACTTTTCACTTGAATTTTTAAGTTACTGTGTCATTTATTGTGGTCATTTACCATGAAAGATATTAAATTTATTCTTGAAGTACCAACGATAACCCCTGGAAGATGCTGGTATAATTTAAGCCAGCATTTTAATATTCATAAATGGAATAAGTGACACTTTATATGTAGCAAGAGAGGAAAGGCACCTTCACTGTGAAGGACCTTACATATTGTCTCAAACTACATTATTCAAGAGACAAAACATAAATCATTCAGAGAACGGCTAAAGAAACTTACCAATCCATATTCTTTTGGTTCACTTGACTTAACCACATTAAGAGTGATTCTGAGAGTCAGAGAATTTAATATCGAATGCATCAATTAATTAAAAAGCATAGTCTAATGATGACAATTAAGTTAGGATATAGAAAGGAGAAATGCAGTGTTATTTTGAGCACAGTGATATAGTTAAGAAAAAAAAAAGCACAAATAAAAAAAATTATAGATATTTTGCCATTCCATAATCATGAAATTGTGGTAAGTACCTAAATGTGACTTTACAAATCTTCTTTTACAAAGTTATTGATACCAATAAAATAATAAATAATAATGTTTAGCATTATGTCTATATCAAATAAAACACAACATTCCACATTTAAAATTATAGTTAATTATTAACATATGAACTATTTTCCACGTCTTTATGTTTTATTATCTCAACATGAAATAACCATTTAACATATAATGAAAAACAACATAGGTTTTTGAGACTTAAGAAAAATATCTAAGACAGATGGACATTCAAAGCACTAAGTCCTTAGTGATAAAACATTTGTTAATTTTACTTTACTGAACTATTTTTTCAGAAAGATAAAACATTAAATTAAGAAAATAATTATTTTAATTGAACTTGGCAGGCAGAGTATCCATGCACCTGGATCAGCAGCCTAAGCTGCACAGTCCTTCCTGTGAAGAGATTGAGGTGAAGCAGTGCCCTCTTCACTTCACACACAGGCAGATATCTAGGCATCCTGAGCACCCACTTGTCTGAATCAGCAGCCTGAGCTGCCCCACTGTCCCTATGCTGAGACAGTGGTACAGCAGGGCTCCATGTACCCCATGCCCAGGCAGATTTCCATGCACTTGAAATGCCTTCTATACTGGATTTGAAGTCTGGGCCACCCCTCTCTGCCCAGACAGAGAACTTGAGGCCCTGGAAGTTTCCCAGCTCCATGCCTAGAAATACCATTTGACCCAGCAATCTCACTAAGGGGTATATATCCAAAGGATTATAAATCATTCTATTATAAAAACACATGAACACGTATGTTTATTGCAGCACTGTTCACAATAGCAAAGACTTGGAACCAACCCAAATGTCCATCAATGATCAACTGGGTAAAGAAAAGGTGGCACATATACACCATGGAATACTATGTAGCCATAAAAAACGATGAGTTCATGTCCTTTGCAGGGGCATGAATGAAGCTGGAAACCATCATTCTCAGCAAACTAACACAGGGACAGAAAACCAAGCACTACATGTTCTCACTCATAAATGGGAGTTGAACAATGAGAACACATGGACACAGGGAGGGGAGCATCACTCTGGGGCCTGTCAGGGGCTTGGGGGTCAGCGGGGGGATAGCATTAAGAGAAATAACTAATGTGGATGATGGGGTGATGGATGCAGCAAACCACCATGGCTCTTGTATAACTATGTAACAAACCTGCACATTTTGCACATGTACCCCAGAACTTAAAGCATAAAAAAAAGTATACACCGTAGAATACTATGCAGATTTAAAAAGAAAGAAATTATGTGCTTTGCAGCACATGAATGCAGCTGGAGGCTATTATCCTAAGCAAATTAATGCAGGAACAACAAAAAAAAATACTGCATGTCCTCACTTATAAGTGGAAACTAAATATTGGGTACTCATGGACCTAAACATAGGAAAAATAGACGCTGGGGACTACTAGATGGGGAAAGGAATGGGAGAGGGAAGCTTGGGTCGAAAAACTAACTCTTGGGTATTATACTCACTATTTGGGTGACTGGATTATTCTTGTTCCCAGTCTCATGATCACCCAATATACCCATGTAACAAACCTGCACATGTGCCTCTGAACCTAAGATAAAAGTTGAAACTATTGAAAAAGAAAATAAAAGAAAATTGAATTTAACCATATACATTAAACATAAGTCAAGTGAATAAATACACATATTATGGATATGTACTGAATGTATTAATATATTTAATCATTTATATTGCATTGTAAGTAAGAATATGATTAATCAATTAAATATATGCTCTTGTTAGCTGTCTGAATGGATGTTTGAAAACTAGTACCTGGGTTTAGTAAAATTATTTTCTTAAGGAGGGTTATGTTTTTAAATCTTATTTTTTCACATTATTTATAATTTGCCTCCAATTATTTTACATCTATCGCATCTGTTTTCACAAATACTGGGAACAAGTCAAGACTGAAAATACTGTATTTTATTGCACACTTGCATTTAACTTATCCATTATTTATTAATTCTATGTGATCAAATCTATTGAAGTAACCTGGCCAGGCGCAAACATGCACCAACTTACATAGGGAAAGATATCATTCCAGTACTACTGATTGGAGCTTTTATATCCAAGCTCTTCTTGATTTATCTGTCTTTCTCTCTTTCCTTTGCACACAGATATTACATAAACTCGTTGCTTTCTCTTCCACAAATATAACTAAAACACATATGAACAAAATTTTGGCCAGTAAACCTAGCTGTGCCTTCTTATATTAAAAAAAAAAGTCATGGTCAGGCGTGATGGTTCATGACTGTAATCCCAGCACTTTGGGAGGCTGAGGTGGGCAGATCACAAGGTCAAGAGATTGAGACCATCCTGGCCAACATGGTGAAACCCCATCTCCACTAAAAATACAAAAATTAGCTGGGCGTGGTGGCATGCACCTGTAGTCCCAGCTACTCGGGAGGCTGAGGCAGGAGAATTGCTTGAACCCGGGAGGTGGAGGTTGCAGTGAGGAGAGATTGCGCCACTGCACCCCAGCCTGGTGCCTGGTGACAGAGAGAGACTCTGTCTAAATAAAATAAAATAAAGTCATAATATGAGCATTTTATTGCCATGCCATTGCTCTTTCATAGGTTTAATTTTCATTAATTATCATTTTTATAGAGCAAATCTTAAAACATAAAAATAATTAAGACATGAAAAATTTAAAAAATATATAAGAATATCCCTAAATGAATTTGCTGAGCTTATTGCTATCTAGCTTTTCTTTATAATATTGGCTGTGTAATCCCCTGCTAGACTCATAATTTGTATTTCCTTACTTTAAAATTTTATTTTCTATTTACTCTCAGTAGATGTGTGAGTTCAATAAGAGCAGAAATCCTGACTTTTTTTTTTTTTTTTTTTTGAGACATAGCCTTACTCTGTTGCCTAGGCTACAGCACAGTGGCACAATCTCAGCTAACTGAAACCTCCACCTCCCAGGCTCAAGCAATTCTCCTGCCTCAACCTCCTGAGTAGCTGGGATTATAGGCAACCACCACTGTGCCCAGGTAATTTTTGTATTTTTAGTAGAGATGGGGTTTGGCCGCGTTGGCCAGGCTGATCTCCAACTCCTGACCTCAGGTCATCCACCCACCTTGACTTCCCAAAATGCTGGGATTACAAACTTGAGCCACCACAGCTGGCCCTGTCTGACGTTTTAACAACTTTAACTCCATTATTTATAAAAATGCCTGACAAATGGTAGGCATTTAATAAATCATTGACCCAATAATAAGGTATAGTTAATAATTATTTGTGGAATGAAGAAATAAATAAACAAGTGAATTTAAAAATTAGTAGTGGAAATTTAATTCAAATATAACCTTTAGAACCTAAGTCATCCTCTTTTGAAATTATGATTAACATTCATAACTTACATATTAGAAAACCTATGTTATATGTTCTGCCATTACAAATCTTATTTCAGATGCTGTGAAAATGAATCCATATTACTTACATATTCTTAAACTTGACAAAATTTAAGAGTTTTGTGTGTTTTACTCTAATTTAAAACATGAGTGTTATTGAAAATGACAATAATTGTAAGTAAAAGCTTGAAAAGTAACTGAATTGAATTTAAAAATAAGGATTAAAATTGCATTTCTGCATTTTAAATTATGTAGTAACTTTCTAATGTTAACTGAAGTTATTGGATTGTAAATGCTATTGATAGGAATATCTTAATTCCAGCCACAAAATTTTAAAATTTATTCAGAAACGTGAAACAAAAATAGATTTCAAAAGTTCTTTTCAAATAAAAGAAACAATAAACACAATAGTTATTATAACTATATATCCTCTTAAAATATATTTTATTAATACCCTAGTACAAACTATCTGACATCACTATATTTATAGTAAAATACTGTTTGTTTTACATTTTCGATATATATATGTAACATCATTTCTTTGTTCATTTAGTCTTTAACCACCAGGAAGTTATTAAATTAGCTGCTACAGTAAAATTTTAGAAATGCTAACACTTTAAAAGAAGATAATTTTATTATAGTTGCAAAACTATTTTCTTTAATGCATCATTTTAGGTTTTGGCATTTCAATCTGTTACAAGAATCCTTTGTTAAATGGGTTCATCTCTTCAAATTCAATTTGTCTCTACCTAAGAGCTACTTTTCTTGAAATATAACATTATTTACCTGGATACAGACATAAATTCTGATAATATTTCATCTCCCACTTAAATATTTGCTGGATGAAATTAAATTTTCTTTTATTACTTTGGAAAAAAGCATTATAAATGAATTTTGTGTTGAGTTGGTAAAGAAAAAGATACATAATAAAGTGCCTAATACAATATATTTGTTTCCCTTTACACTTTAAAAATTTAGTTACTCCATTAAGTTGCTCAAAATCACACGGTTCACTTTGATTGTAGTTTTCGCTTTTGAAGATGCAGAGCAATAACTAAGTACCCACAAGAAGAAACAGAACTATCAAAAGCATTTGCTGCTAAAGTATTGTGTAATTTGTGTGGAATAATGAAGGAGAAAATTGTTGTTTGAATGATAAATTAATTTCTGTCATATGATTTTAAAAAGTATGTGCATATTTTATGTCAAATAAAAATTATACAAGATACCAATGCTCAAATATCTGGAATTCAAAAGACTATGGCTGAATAAACATGTTAAAATAAAATAAACAGAATAATATTTAATTGGCAAAAATATTAAGAAAAAATAAACTGAAAAAATATTTTAGAGAATTCTATGGTTATAAAAGATCTTTGGAAAGATGAAATTGAGCAGATTTATATATATATATATATATATATATAAAAGTAGTCAGCCTCAGGGATATCTGGTGGCAGAATATTGTATCAGAAAGGAGGAGAAGACAGACTTAAAGTAGAATGGTAAAACCATGGCCAAAAGGCAAAATAAAAGTTTAGACACAGAAGTAAACCAAATTTAATTCTGTTTTGTAAGCAATATTAAAAATCCTGTTCTGTATAGGGGTTCTAATTTTTTTTTTTTTTTTTTTTGAAGCAGTCTTGCTCTGTCTCCAGGTGCTAGGCTGGAGTGCAGTGGAGTGATCTTGGCTCATTGCAACCTATGCCTCCTGGGTTCAGGCAATTCTCCTGCCTCAACCTCCTGAGTAGCTGGGACTACAGGCACGAGCCACCATGCCCAGCCAATTTTTGTATTTTTTTAGTAGAGACGGGGTTTCACCATGCTGGCCAGGATGGTCTTGATCTCTTGACCTTGTGATCCACCTGCCTCGGCCTCCCAAAGTGCTGGGATTACAGGCATGAGCCACCGTACCCGGCCTGGATTCTAATTTTAAATGGAATTTATTGCAGTATTTAAGTTGATGATAAGTAATGCATATATTTAAAACACAAAAGCATCCTAAATAAAAAATTTAAAAACTGTTAGAGGAATAAAAGTTGCACATGGAGATGTGGCAGATTATTTTATGGTCATTATAGATTATACCAGCTTGAAGAACATTGAAAGTGTAGATGTTCTTTCTTCATGGATGATCTACACATGGTGTTTAATTAATTATGATTTTTATGTCTTGGGTGATGTTCTTGAAGGTCATCCAATTTTTGGGTAGTGACTGATAATGGTTTGGCTTTGTGTCCCCACCCAAATCTCACATTGAATTGTAATCTCCGTTGTTGGGGTGAGAGTTGATGGATCATGGAGGGATATTTCTCTTGTTCTTGTGATAATGAGTAAGTTCTCACAAGATCTAATAGTTTCAAAGTATGTAGCACTCCCCCTTTTAGTTTCTTTCCCCTGCTCTGGCTAAGTAAAGATGGTTCCTCCTTCCCATTCACTTTCTGTCATGACTGCAAGTTTGCTGAGGCCTCCCCAGTCATGCTTCCTGTACAGCTTGTGGAACTGTGAGTCAATTAAGCTTCTTTTCTTCATTAATTACTCAGTTTCTCAGGTTTGTCTTTACAGCAATGTGGGAATATGACAACATAGTGACCTTGAATTGCCACACAAAATCTCATTCTAGTAAGTGCATTTAAATATTATACTCATAATCGTGAAAAAAACAACAACAACAAAAAAAAAAACCCTGCATCTAACTCCATGACCCCCTAACATCTCTAGAAAAAACAAAACTGTCTGAGTTCAGAGCTGCTTTCCAGACAATTAAAAAGCCACCATGAATTATAATAGTTTTTTGCCTAGGATTTCCTCAGAGACAGATTACATATAGTAAGTAGTTCCAAATGACACAAGCCTAACTAGAAAAATGGAAGAATTTGACAACACATGTCAGATGAGCCAAGGGACAAACAGTGAACTAGCACTACAGAAAGTAATCCCAGAGCTGGAGATAGGTAATAATGAAAAGTAGCCTCAATGCTAAGCTTAAAGAGATTAAAAATGGCTTCCAAGATAGAGAATACATTCTTTATGCCATGTTTTGTGTTTATAGTTGATTGTGTTAAAATTTAAAAATAGAAGAAAAAGAAATACAAGTGTAAATGAGAAAGATATTTCTTTTTCAGGAAATAGTCTTCCTGATTAAATGTTTGAACTTGTAATCATTTATGATATATATCATAAGAATGGTACAATTATTTGAAGTTATTAAGTTTTGGAGGAAATGTTTGAAATATTTAGTCTTCTATAGGCCCTTGAAAGATTTTTAGTTCAATATTACTCACACAGTGACATACCAATTCACACTAATTGAAAATAAACACAGTTAATATATAAATATATAATTATATATGATATATAATATATTAATAAATATTAATTCATAATTTTGAAAAGTGTTTCATCATAATTTTTTTAATTTAAATTTTATGATTTGATAAAGGAGAATATAAATGTCTATGCTATCACCACCTGAACAATTTTTATTTCTGCCTATGTGTACTTTCAACTGATTTTAAGTCTTGACTAAAAAATAACTGGTGGCTTGGTTTGGCGAAATCAGTAACAGAGAACATACTTTGATGCTTTCATAATTATTCATTTTCTGCTTTGTCACTCTTGCCTGTTAATCCTGCCTGTATCCAGCCATAAAACAATTTTCAAGTCCCCTTTAAAAGTCATGTCCCCTGTGAATAATTTAAAAATTCTCCAGTTTGTAGAAATTAGTTATTTCCATTACTTTTATAGTAAATGAATTTAAATCAATGTATCTTCTTTTAAAAAGTGCATTTATACTATTTTATCATGTATTATAATCATCTTTTAGCATGATTTTCCCAGGTCCCACTTTCCTTTCTGCTGCACACTGACCTGAGCAGGTCAAATATCAAGGTACTTTGTGGTAGATGAAAGTTATAGGTTTCCTCTTTCCTAAATGCATTACTGGGTGGATGTTAAACATTAAAGTGAGAAAAAAAAAATTCCACCACACATACATGTGTTTATCCATAAGGAGATACAAAATCTCATATTATCTGTTCTTTAAGCTTCAATTAATTTTATGCTTTCTTTTAATCGCTGTCACACAATCATGTAGAATTTTGTTTCTGAAAGAAACAATATTTTTTAAGGCAATAAATTAAATTTTATTGTTAACTCTGGAGACTCAAGTAACAAAAGTCTTCTGAATCTAAACCGTAGGTCAATAACATCACTTAGAAGTGTGTCTTGTTTTGAATACATTCACATTTTCAAAAGTATAGCTATAAGATTAGCAAGAAATCAACATATCTTGGCCGCCACTTATTAAAACAAGTACAGCTTATTTCTAGGGTAATTTTATTGTGATTAACAAAATTCTAACATTAATCCAGGAAACCTAGAACTTTTAACATACAGATTCCACATTAAGGAAGTTTATAATACTAACTGGCCTCCTTCTTTTTTCCCCTCCAAAACATTCACTATTAATTCATGAATATGTGAATATGGCACTTAAAATTAATGTACTGTAGGATGTTTATTAAAATTTATACATCTATCTACAATTTTAGTTGTGCCTTTGCTAAAATATTTAAAAATAAATTTTAGACAGCATTTTTCTCCAACATTATGTCTAAATTTTCTTCAAGGCAATGTTATAAATTTTAAGTTATACTAATGTTTCAAAATATGTGTTGCATTTCCCTGTGAGGGAGGTGAATTCATATTCTGTGAACTCCAGGCTTTGCCATGGGGCTTACATTTAGTTTGACCAATAAAATATAAACAGAAGTGGGATGGGCACTTCCAAGGAAAATCTTTAAAAGGCTTTTAATGGTTTTCCCTCGTCTGTGAAGGCAAAAGTTTTTTGATTGGGACTATTCATATGACTTAGGTCCTTTAATTAATATGGGAAACAAATCCACAGTCAACACTATGAATTTGTCTAAAAAGCAGGAAGTAGAACTTTTTGTGCATGTGTGCCACTGAAACTTGGTAGTCTGTAACCAAACCATAAGTTAGCAAAAGCCAACAAATACATGTTGTAATTTTTTGTTATTCTTTTCATCTATATTGTTCTAAAAAAAGTCATTTTGCTTAATAAATAGATGTTTCTTATGACTGAATTTTCTTTTTATGTATTGTGTACAAACTGATCATAGAATATTTACATTTACTAATTTTCTCTTTTAGTATTCAAGCTAAAATAAAATTGTTCTCATAATCCAAGACTTCTTAGATTTCTAAGGAGTGTGTAGATAGATATTGAAGAAGAGAGAGCAGCCCCATTTTGAAATTTAATCAAAATCTTTAAATAAGAAATCAGAAATTTGCATTTTTATCAGCCTTACCCAAACAAGCATAATGTACACCAAAGTTGTAGCTCTTATTGTTATATAAAGTAACACCTAAATCTTTTTACAATTCATTAAAATAAAAATACAATTGTGTCAGAAATAATTTTAGTTATTGTTTTTTATATAACAAAGAAGAAAAATAAAATTTATATGTAATAATAATTTTATTTAGTATAATTCATATATAATATGTATAACTTTAAGTTATAAAAATATAAATTACATATTATTTTAAATTTATACTATAGAGTTTAAAATTCATAAATATATATATACAATTTTCAAATATATAGGAAATTCTATTATTCTTCAGATTAATAAATCTATCCTTTGAATTTTATGGAGCTGGTAGTCAGAAGTTTCTGTTCCAAATCTCATTTTTAACTTGAGGTTATTCCTTTTTTTGTTGCTAACAGTTACAGAGTATTTAACAAGACTCTCATTACAGAGAGGAACAAAATGATTAATTATAAATTACTCCTAAAAATGTAAGAAAAGTTAGATTTTATAAGAAGAAATTCACATTTCTCCTTTTTATTTTCAAGTGTCCACAGCTATTTTCCAAATAAGAAAGATACTGTCATTACGCAAAATCAAGATGTTACCTGTGAATCTCATACATTGAAAGGATTTCTGCTCTCTCAATGATATTCCCTTTCAGGTTCTCATTAATTCATCTTTTGTCTCTGCTCCCATTCACATATGACGTATTATTAAGATTCTATATCTATTAAACAAAGAGATGAAAACAAATTTCCAATAACATGTCTGGATATGTTTCAGATGGATTCTGTTGTGAACAACAACAGAAATGTTACACATATTTGAAAAGCTGGCAAAAGAATAAAAACTTAGCAGATCAGAATTTAAGGGAAATGAGAAAGGTACCTATGTAAAATACATAGAGAAAACATAAACTGTGCAGTAGATTTTTAAAATTATATTAAAAGGTATCATGAAACACTTTAGACCAGGGTTTCAAAACTTTGCACTGTTAACATCTGGAGTCAGATATGTTTTTCATTGGTAAGACAAGCTTTCCTCTACATTACAGCATGTTATCAGCATCTCTTGTTTCTACCCACTAAGTACCACTAGCAAACCACTGCTGTGATGAACAAAAATGCTCCAGAATTTGCCAACCATCTACTTGGGCAGAAGTAAAGTAGACCCAGTGAAGAAGCACTGCTCTATGTCAATAAATACAATTTAAATAAGATGAAAATAAAAAGCTTTTTAGAAATATGTAGCCTACAAAAATGAACCTAAGCAGAAACTAAAAACTTAAAAAACCATTTACCCATAGTAACAAATCAAATAGTCCGATGACTACTACGATCTTATAAAAAAAAAAAACCAAAGACTATTTCTAGATAAACCATCATGTAGTGGAATTCTACTATGCCAACTCAGCTAGGCTGAAACAATTTTTCCCAAAATTCTCTTTCCTATATAATTGTAGGTTAGCATGGTCCAAATAAAACATTTTGCAAGACTCAGAAGGCAGAATTATGCAACAAATTATTTTTACACTTTAAAGTTTTTTTTTTATTGTTTCTAAGTGGACTGGAAAAAATAAAGCCAAAAAACAAAAAATATAGTGAACTCAGGACATTAATTTTTCAGCCCAAATTTTTTCTAAGAATGTTTTTATTACTACCACTAAAGACAACCTCATCTGTTGTTTGGGATAATAAATTGCCGTCTCCTGCACAGGTGACATTTTTGAAAACCAGACCCAAGTTGTAGGGTTGCATGCGGCTGATTCACAATGCAAATTGAGTTTTCAAACTTGCAAGGCCTTTTATAATAAACCCAGGGCACTGGTTGAGAGGAATTGAGGCCCTAAAATTTAGGATGGATAAAAACAGAAAAATTCCAGAAAAAGAGAATTTCTTTGAAAGGAACTGCTCATCATTCTCATGTCCTGGCCCCATTGATTCTTATTCTTCCTATATCTGTAATCAGACTTATTTTTCAACAGGGTCCTATGAATCTCTAGATTTGCCATAATGACAATGTCATTCTTATTTGAACATTAGTGATGACCAGTTGAAAATAAGAAGGTGAAAGTTAAGGGAAATTGTACAATGTAACTTTCCTATATATATTTTTAGTAGGAGTTTATAATTAATAACTCTTTTTTCTCTTTGTTGAGAAATCTTGTTAACACTTTGTAAATATTTGTAACAAGAAAAATAAAACAGAGGGTAATGCATAATGTGTGGCACAAAAAGTATCACACAAAAAAGGGTTATACATATCATAAAATTACACAGGATTTTGATTTTCTAAATTTATACAAACCTAAGTAACAAATGTGAGATAATCCTAAATGTGTCTAGTCCAGGTAGAAGAAATATTGATTTGATTTCAGCATAATAGGTGAATATGGACTCACTAAGCAGAAAAACTGGATTCAATATGTGAAATCAAGGGGATGGGAATAGATTTAACATTTTGCTTTGTTGGTGACTGAAAGCTGTGCGCAAAAATGGCTTACATTAAGTGAAATTAAAACACCAGAACTGCCCTGTCTTATTTTAGAGGAATGTACCCAAAGTCAGAGAGATTGAAAGTTGAGTGGATTTATCATATCATGCCTGTTCACTTATCTCCTGAAATACCTCTCAGGTAGGTCCAGAATACACGGCCTTCACTAGTTGTAGAAGAAAAAGAATTACGTGAAATCCCCAATGTCTTAACAAGCTTCTGGGTAATTACTTTCTACAGGCTAGAAATACTGTACAAAAAGCAACTATTGTCATGAAACTGGGCTTCCAGAATTCAATGGGGACTACGTGATAGCAGGATGGAAAATGCAAATAATGTCACTTAATCTTTAAGAAAAAACAGTAACGTAATTTTATTGTAGATCAGGGCCCAAGCACCAGACTAGTCTATGCTTCAAAGACCTTTTGTGTTGAATAGTTGATCACCATGTCCCCAGAACTAAAATAGATGGACAATCTGGTAAATTTGTAAAAGGTGGAAACCTCCAAGTCTGGTAAGTAGAATCTGCCTTAGGTTTTAATAGAGTCACAGCCACCCCTTAATCAATTTATGGTACCAGAGCCATATTAATGAAGAGAAGTCTGAGTCCCCTTGAGGAAAGACCTAACTACCTAGACAAACATGGATATTGTAAATATTCCCCATGCCTTTCCCCAAAAGATCTGCAAATATTTACCAGATTTATTGTTCATTAACAAACAGAAATTAATCAGACCTCTCAAGGACACTAGATCTTGGCTCTGACTCCTCATAAATTTCCGTAGACTAAAATAATGCCATGGTGCACTAGACAGAATAAAGGTCTAGAAAGCTCAGATGATCAAGAGAGTGTGCCATTCCCATCATGGGCCCAGTGGGTACCTAAACCTAATCTATTGTAACCTTCTGAGTTTTAAAATGCATTTTGTATTACACATAATCAGCAACTGACTTGAATTCCCACATGACTTTATGGCTTCATGGAAAGGAGGCTATAATAGAGAAAGCCAAGTTGAAACCACTAGCTCTTCCTGTACATAAAAAATACTAAAACAAAACAAAACCAACACTCCATCCCTAGGGAAATTACACAGATTAATGCCATCATTAAGGACTTAAAATATGCAGAAGTGGTAATTCCTTTCAGAGCTCATTCAATTCACCTGTTTTTCGTGAGCAGCGGATGGATGGAAATGACATTTATGAAAATAAATTTATGAAATTTATGAAAATGGATTAAGAAAAATCATATCATATGCCTTTAAGTGTCTTTATAGTAGAATGATTTATAATCCTTTGGGTATATACCTAATAATGGGACATGCACACATATGTTTATTGCAGCATGATTCACAATGGCAAAGACGTGGAAACAACTCAAATGCCCCTCAATGACAGACTGGATAAAGAAAATATGCACATATAAACCATGGAATACTATTCAGCCATAAAAAGGATGACTTCATGTCCATTGCAGGGTCATGGATGAAGCTGGAAACCATAATTCTCAGCAAACTAACACAGGAGCAGAAAACCAAACACTTCATGTTCCCACTCATAAGTGGGAGTTGAACAAAGAGAACACCTGGAAGGGAAGATCACACACTGGGGTCTGTCAGGGAGTGGGGGGTTAGAGGAAGGATAGCATTAGGAGAAATACCTAATGTAGAGGACAGGTTGATGGGTGTACCAAACCACCATGGCATGTGTATACCTATGTAACAAATCTGCACATTCTGCACAGTTCTGCACATATACCCCAGAACTTAATGTATAATAAATAAATAAATAAATAATAGCATGCCCTGACTCCAGTTGTAGTTCATAATCCTGATATTTCATTGCTAGGGCAAATCATCACATCCCTTGGCAACTGATAGGCAGCAATAGATCTGAAAAACCATCTTTTTCTCTATATATCTCAGTAAACAACATTAGAAGTAGTTTGCATTAGACAGACATGGCCAGAAATATATCTGTATTTAGTTTTAGAACAGGGCTATATCAGCTGCTAAACTTTCTATCATAATTCAGTTCATAATGACCTGAAACACCTCTTAGTTTAAAAAGATGTCATGTTTCTCATATACATTTATGATGTAATGATTTTGAATCTAGTGAACAAGACACACCAGCTACTCCAGAGACTTTTGGAAGACATATGCATGTCAGAGGTTGGGGAATGTATTCCATAGAATCTCAGGAGCCATCCACCTTAGTGGAATCTTTAGGGGAATATCTCCTGGACTATGCTGAAATATGCCTTCCAAGTTGAAGGGCAAGTTGCTATGTCTGTTTCCTCCCACTGTTAAGAAAAGTTGTAACAATCTGTGGGCTTCTCTAGATTTGGGATGCCATATATACCTCTGGTTGTATTATTCTTGCTCATTTACTAGGTGTCTTGGAAAACTTCGAGTTTTGAGGAAGATCTAGAATAAGTCTCTACGAAAAATCCATCTACGATTTCTGAAAGCTACTGTGCTTCCTGGAGCATATGACCCAACAGAACCAATCTTGCTTCAACTGCCTATGGTGGAAAGAAATGCCATACGGAACAGTTAGCAGGATGGTAAGATGATTCAAAGAATGGAGCTTAGGAATTTTAGAGCAAAGCTAACACAGTCTCTACAGATACAGATAATTTCCCTTATGAGAAGTCACATCTCTTTTGCTACTGAGCCTTGGTAGAGATTAAATGCTTTAACATGGCAAAACCGGTTATCAGGAGACCTGTGATGCCATCCATGAACTGGGAAATCAATTATATCTAATAAAGTACATAAATGCAAACATTCAAATTTACAAAATGCTATACACAATGAATGCTGAATTAAGCAAAAAATACTTTAAATTTATTTGATATAAAATAAGTTTTTACGTTAAAATGCGTAAGAAATAAACATTTCAGTTTCTTGATAATTTATAGAATTTTTAATAGGAGTGAAAATATGCTTTGTTTTGTTGTTCTTTAGTAAACCAACAGATGGTCAAAATTGGAATAATAAATAATACATTGATTTTCCTCTAAAGGGATTTTTGTTTTCCTTCTAGACTGTGAGAAGCCTAAAACCTCAGATAAAATGCAAGAGAAAAAAAGATGTGGGAGAAGAAAGGCTATAAAGGCTACAATTTACTGTCCCTCATGAAGTCTTTTGCCAAGATATTTTTGGTTATCATTTCACTCCTTTTTGCCAGCAATGAACAAAATGTTTGTGTTCTAAACTAAACGTTTGTGCTCTAACTAAATTCTTATGTTGAAATTCCAAAGTTTTATTGTCAAACATGAGGCTTTTGGAAGTCAATTATGTCATGAGGGTGGAACTTTCACGAATGGGTTTAGTAAGGCCCTTATAAGAAGAGACTAGAGGCCGGGCACAGTGGCTCATGCCTCTAATTCCAGCACTTTGGGAGGTCGAGGCAAGCAGATTAAGAGGTCAGGAGTTCGAGACCAGCCTGACCAACATAGTGAAACCCCATCTCTATTAAAAATAGAAAAATTAGCCTGGCATGGTGGCAGGCACCTGTAATCCCAGCTACTTAGGAGGCTGAGGCAGGAGAATCACTTGAACCTAGGAGGTGGAAGTTGCAGTGATCTGAAATTGTGCAACTGCATTTCAGCCTGGGTGACATTGAGACTCCATCTCAAAAAAAAAAAAAAAAAAAAGACGCTAGAGACACTCTCACCCCGTTTCACCACGTATGGACACAATGAGAAATCTGCTCTCCACAACCCTGAAGAGGCCCTCACCATGTAATTGAGCTCAGCCTCCTTGGCTGCTCACCGCTTGCAAAGCCAATGATAACCGTGAAGTGTGGAGAAAGAAAGTTGATTTTATTTTCCAAAACTAGCAGTGGGGAACTGGCTGGCTTGCACCTTTAGAAACTGCTTCAGCTTTAGGCTGAGAAAGAGGGTTAAATCGGGGAGCTTGGAATGGGAGGATGGGGGAGTGGTGCTGAGTACAAGGTCTGGGTCTCTTGTTCTAGCGGTTGTCAGAAGAGGTTGGCATCATCCTAAATATGGCCGGGTTGTAGACTAAAAGCCTGAGATAATCTCTGGAATTTTGCATCTGGGTCTCCCTGACTGGCCTGTCCCAAGATTAGTCCCTGGAACTTCTAAGTAAACACATAATTAGATGTAAGCACATAATTAGATATAAGCATACAATTAGATAGATGTGTACAGTGTAAGGGAGTATATAGTGCGGAGGGGAGGGACATGGTATTTCAGAAGTACATTTCAAAGCTATATTCTAAGACTAAGGAGGAAAAAAAAGGAATTTCTGCAGTGAGCTTCAAGGTTACATCTTGATTCTAGGGAGAAAAGAGGAAAAGGGATAAAATAAATTTTTAAAGTACAGTTTCAGGCTAAACTGTTTCGTGATAACCAGAACCCAAGTGGCTGGCATCCTGATCTCAGACGTCCCAACGCCTATAGCACTGTGAGAAATAAATTTCTGTTGTTTATAAGACACTCAGTGTATAGTAATCTGTTACAGCAGCCCAAACTGCCTGAAACAGTGCCCTAATCTTAAATATTTACTGCATGCAATTGAAGTTGGTATTGACAATTTGGGGAGTAATACAAAAGACCTTTTCCATGTTTGCGGTAGGATGTCAGCAGCTGCAAACAATAAATCTCAATGTTGGTGATTTCAGATTTAGCTGGAAGTATAGTTTCTGGGCAAGAATCAATCTGCCTTGAATTTTTTTCTAAAAAGTATATTTATAATAATAAAACCAACCATAGTGATAGTTGTAATAATATTTTATCTACATTATTATATTATTTCTACTAGATAATATAAGGTAAGTACACTTATTTTCTCTGTTTTTCAGTGACAATATTGAGTCATCAAAAGATTAAGTAACTTGGCAAAGGTCAAAATTCTTAAAAAAAAAAAAAAAAAAAAAAAACTGCAAGATACCAGGGGAGGTTATCCATGAAGGACATCACTAGACAATTTGCTCATACCCACTCTGCATTCATAGAATGGGGAGAAGAAATTTCTTATTTGATTTATACATTAGTTGACAGGGTAATTCTAGGACACTGAATTTCTTTGGGTTATGAATGTTACATTTGCATTTGTTTTATATTTATTGTCTACCTTTTAATAAGTAGGATTATTTTCCACTTTATTTATGTGAAACATAATTGTGTTATGAAAGAAATATCACTAGAAATATACTTTTCACTTTGTTGATTCATTGCAAAGCTATGCACTTAAGACTGATTAAAATTGAGCAAGGCCTTTTGTGTAAACAGACAAGTTTTATCCACCATAAGACTGGTGATTTAGGAAATACTTCTCATAATAAGTCAAGAAGGCTGTAGAACTATCACATCCCTATAAATGAAACAAAAGAATCAATTCCTTACACAGAAAATGGCTAATGCGGAAATTGGATTCTGTGACAACTCATTGAACAAACAATCATGAGCAACCACAATAAAATGTAATTTCCTTTATCTTAAATTCTTTAAAGTTAGCAGTTAAAGCTGGATTCTCATATATGCCATTTCACATAGTTTGTCTTTCAAGCAGTTGATTTTATGTGTCAAATATCTGCAGCAAGGATAATTCATGAGCTGATATTTTTAGGGTGAAGAAATCAATGGAACATTGCACTGCTGTTTCTTTGCTTCGAACTCATAATGGCACAATGTTAATTTTTTTTCTAGTTTTTTTGTGAGCTCATGTAGCAGCAGGAAAGCATCACATAATCAAGGCAGCAGGAAGCTTCTCTCTACAACTAGAATGAATTTACATTTGTCCATTAGGTAAATGATTCTTCACTATTTTTCTATTTGCCTATTTGAAATTGTGGCAGAGTGAATTTCCACATGCACTTATGAGAATGTTTTCAAAATCTTTATATAATGATATAGTAACACTCAATTTTTCATTAATATTAAGCTAGGTTATTGGTATGTTTCCTTCAAAAACAACAAATTGGTCACATTCCTTCTATGTTTTTTTGGCCTGTGCATGATTAAATCTAAAAGAGTCTGTTTATAAATTTATTATATAACTTGAACTAGTTATGATTATAGTTTCAATAAGTGGATTAATATTTTTTAATTTAAAAAGGCACCAATGTTATTTATTATAACAAACCAAAAAGAAAATTTAACCATTTATTCTGATAGATGTCCTCAATCAAGTTCTAGAAATTTATCAAATATTATAGAAAGTTTCCACACTCTGCAAGTTTGAATTATGTCTGTCTAGTTCTGTTCTCTTGTGTTATAAATATAGTTGGGTGGATTTTGCTGAAGGTATAAAAAATATTTTCAACCCCAGAAGAAGTTAAACTGCAATTTAAAACTGATGCCTTTCTATGTATTTCACTTAATCATCAACCTTACTTTTGACTCAATGAATGCCATATATTTTTTATTTCTGAAATTCAGATCACTTTATAGGAGCTGCACAAATAGTCACTTACTCAGTCAGTGCAATTAATAACAAATGCCAAGCAAGTAGTAAAAGTGTTCAAACCATTTATTTTCTTTAGTGCCGAATCTTGGGGCTGTTTGCTATGGCGCCATTTTCTCACTACTAAGCAAGTTCCTGTTGAGTTGTATGTGACTTTTTTCTCTGAGAGTTTTGCTCACAAAATAAGTTCAGGGCTCCATTCTTGTCATTGAATAGTTCTCCCAAATTGCTCATCTACGTTTGTGAATTCAAACAGCACCTTTGTGGTGACAACTCACATTTACAAACAGAGCTCTAACTTTTTGCTTCTCTAGTTACGTATTCAAAGCTACCCTCAAAATACTTGCGCTTTATTTTTCTCTCTATCACACATGTTTAATAGTCATGAAAGAAAAGCCAGTTTCCTATTGCTCTTGCACCTCCTCTTTTCCTAAACTTATCATCTTTTTCATCCTTTTTTTTTCCTTTTTGAGACAGAATTTTGCTCTTGTTGCTCAAGCTGGAGTGCAGTGGTTGATCTCAGCTCACTGAAGCCTCTGCCACTGGGGTTCAAGCGATTTTCCTGCCTCAGCCTCTCAAGTACCTGGGATTACAAGTGTACGCCACCACATCCAATTAATTTTGTATTTTTAGTAGAGATGGGGTTTTACCGTAATGGTCAGGCTGGACTTGAACTTCTGACCTCAAGTGATCCATCCACCTCTGCCTCTTAAAGCACTGGGATTACAGGAGTGAGCCACCTAGCCTGGCCCTCTTTCATCTTCATGTCATGTCCAGGACACTCTCTCCCCAGACATGAAGGCTTCAATTCCTTTTCTTAAGGTCCAGTTACCCCAGGTATCTTTGATTGGCTTTATTTTGAGCTTATGTGTCTGCTTTAAACAATTTCATGAAATACTGTTATCTTATAGAGCCCTTTGTGATCAATTAAACCTTTTTGTACAGCGTATAAGAATTTTCTTTAACCAGCAGAATGAGTTCTTTTCAGAATTATGTTTATTTCTTAACTATGCAAACCAACAAACCATTCAGCTAAGTCATTTTTACTATTTCTGTCTTTTGTGCCTCCCTCTAGGGACACACACACACACACACACACACACACACACACACACACACACACACAACTCATATTGGCAACTGGACCTTCCATTTTATGCCTCTTGGATTGACAACCCTTTCTGATATGCTCAACGAATTCAAATTCCATATTTTTCTTTAAAGATTGTCTTAGTATTGTCTTACAATTTTTACAACTTTTGTGCCTAATTATATCCACACTTTGATACTCTCTTTGTACAACTTTTACACTATGTGATGTGTGATGACCACAAATTTCAGAGAAATTTCTAGAAGGAATGTCCTAGATATAGTAAACTACCTTTGTTGCACTAGGCCTTATTAAATATACTGCTATTATTTTAATTTAATCATATTTAAAAATATTTTTCATATTTATAAATCAGTCATATATAATAGTGAAACTCATAAAAACTAATTTTGACAAAATGATTTAAATTTCAGGATTTCTGTGGGTATCAGATGCAAGACATAAATCAGAATAGGAATGGGGAGCAAATTCTATAGAAATTATTTGAGCTTAAATATGATTTAGTATGTTCTCACTCTGCTTGAAAATGACACAAGTATGAGATAGATCTTTTTATATTTTTCGATGTCCTAAAAAATCACTACAATTTGTATTGAACCAATCTCTAGGTCTCATTTTTGTTTTAAAGGCACAGGCAGGATATAGACATTGCTTCTTAGACAAGTTCGCCTCCATGCCAATAGATTTAACAACTCGATGATGATTACATAATCAAACTTAATATTAAATGGGGTATTTCACTGTGACTCTTCTATTTCCTCCAAAGGAGATCATCTGTTGAAAGTCAGTGATTTCTTGTCACAAGAACAAAAACTCCTTGTATCCCTTTGATTTGTTAGTGACTGCCAATGACAATTGGTGCAGTGAAAAGTAGAGAGTGAAATGTTGTTTGTCAGGAATAGCAGCAATCTGGAATAATAAAGAAATCTGTGCAATAATAAAGAAAAGGAGCTGATGGATTAGAGTTTGTGCCAGATTGAAGTCCTTTGGAAAAGTCTGAGACAGAGATTTACTCACATAAGGTTTATTAGGCAGTGCTCTTAGTAATAATTTCTGTAAAGAAGTGAAGAAAATAGTGAGAGGTTGAGTCTTGATGTAGCTGAAATAGAGGCCTCAGTCAATCCTATGGGAAGATCTAGAGCAAGAGTCACAGGTCCCTTAGGGTGTCATTTCACCAGCTGGAAACCCCTGTGGCTGGTGGCACTGTGGCTTGAGTTTTGCTCACACCCACTGGGCTCGTTCCACCCACTAGGTTTGGCAGGCTGTGCTCAGCCCGCACTACCAGCCTGGATCCCGGGCCTGCCAAACACAAGACAGGTGAGAAATAGTGAAGGGTGTGTAAGTGGGCAAGTGTGGGGTCTGGCCACTGCATACAGCAAAGTATTCTGACTGCTGCAGCAGAGCAGCAGTATCAGGTGCCAGCACAGTCACCAGGTCCATGTGAGGCTGCGGCTGGACCAGATGTACTGTAAGTAGTTTCTGCTGCGGGCACCAGGGTCTGGAAGAGGGAAACATGGTGTTCACTGAAAGCTTTAGATGCCAGAAACCACAAAGCCCCAAAGAGTGCGTTTCAGCATGTTCCAGCCCTGACTCAGGGAGACCCAAGGTCTGAGCTTCCAGAAGGGCTATATAGCTTTTCTGTCTTTCTTGTCATGGCAATTTGGCAAGGTGAGGGGAGGTGGGGCTTCAGCTCATTTCTGTTATAGCTCTTTCAGTTCCACCACCCCACTCTGGCCCACAGTCCCTGGGCTGGCCCAGCCCCCAGCTGCTTCCTGTCATGATGGGTGGCTGTCTGGCCCAGCAGAGGGCAGAAGGGATACAGTGTTACAGCAGCTCTGATGTGGGGAATCCTGAGGTTTAATTAATATTTTAAGAAAAAGTCAAAATGTTTTGTATAAGATCTGTGCCATTTTCCATTCCCATCACCAATTTACTACACATCCTCACTGCTCACAACTATGACCTGTTTTACTTTTTTGGGTGTGTTTTTTTTTTTTTTTTTCTTGTGATAGTCATTTTAGTGGGTATGTAGTTGTATATCACTGTAATTTTGATTTGCATTTCCATGATGGCTAATGACATGTAGCATCTTTGCTTGTGTTTATTGGTCCTTTATCTTCATTGGAGAAATGCCTGTTAAGATCCTTTACATATTTTTTAATTGGGTAAACTTTTAATGAGTTCAAAGAGTTCTTTTTGTATCCCAGTACATATGTTTTATCAGACATAAGGTTTGCAAACATTGTACATTGTGTATTCAACTTCTTGATGGTGTCCTTTGAAGCAAAATGTTTAATTTTTTTGACATGCAATTGATCTATTATTTCTATGGTTGCTAGTGGTTTGGGTGTCATCTTTAAGAAATCATTGCCTGAAAATTTATTCCTATGTTTTTTACTAAAACTGTTACATTTTATCTTTTCATGTAGAGCAATGATCAATTTTGAGTTATTTTTAGTCATGATGTGAGGAGAAAAGGGTCCACTCTATCTATTGCATATGACTATACAATTGTCTCAGTAACTTATTGAAAAGGCTACTATTTCCCAAATCTGTCTTGGAAATATTGTAAGAAATAAATTGACCATAAGTGTAAAGATTTATTTCTGGATGTCATTTCTACTTCATTGTTCTATGTGAATACCCTAGGCCAGTACCACATAGTCTAGATTATTGCAGTTTGGGATCAAGTTGAGAAAGTGTGAGTCCTTCAGCATTGAGTTTCTTCTTAAAGATTGTTTGGATGCTCTATGTCCTTTGCATTTCGTATACATTTTAGGATGACCTTGTCAATATTTGGAAAAAAAAAAAAAAAGTTGAGATTTTATTTAGTGAAACTACATTGCCTCTGTAGGTCTATTTGAGTATTGCCACCTAATCATAAACAAGGGATGTTCATGAATATGAGATGTATTTGTATATTTTATCTCCTTTAGTTTCTTTCAACAAAACTTTGTAGTCCTCTATTTACATGTCTTACACATTTGTGTGAATTATTTTCAATAATTTTATTCTTTTTACTGTATTGTGAAAATACTTGTTCTTCTGTGGCATAAAGCATTCAGTCTTTCATCATTAACTTTGATATTAGCTGTGAGTTTCTCACAGGTATCCTCATAAAAACTAAAGAATTTTGCTTCTATTCTTAGTTTATTGAGTGCTGTTATTACTACTGAGTGTTAAAATTTTGCAAATGCTTTTTCTGTGTCTATTGACATGATCACATATTTTGGGTAATTTAATCTATTAATATAGTGTGTTACACTGATAGTTTTCATAAATTAAATCAAAGATACATTCTTTGGATAAAATCCACTTAGTCATGTAAACATATTTTTATTGTTACTGAATTCACTTTGAAAATTTTATTAGGATTCTATGTCTATATTCAGAAAGATTATTAATCTACATCTTGTGCTTATAATATTACATTGAAAAAAATAGCCAGCTATCTTAAATCTATGACAAAGAAACACTTTTTTAACATTAACTTATAAACTTATTTTATTTCTATTATGATACAGAGACTATGAAAATTTATATTGATACAGGAAAATCAATAATCACAATTATAAAGTTCTTTTGATGTGGAAAATGCATTCAATTTCTATAGAAAGATGGACACTTTTAAAAAAGTGACTAAGTCTACATTATGGTGCTTTAACGAAAGATCTTCCTTCTTCAGTACTGCTATTTTAAATTCAGTAAATTTAAAATTTATATATACAGTGGTATTTGTCTTATATTTGGCTGGCCCATAAACCTTATTTAAAATATATAAGGTTTTCCCATAGGGTATTATTTTCTAACCTCTCAACTAAAGTTTATAAAAAACTGATTCTGGCATTGTGTACATTATAATATAAATGAGCACAGGGTACAATATCAAGCTCTTACCATAACTGATCATTAATGCTCAAGAATGGTTTATGTTAGAGAGAATAAGAAAGTTGACTATCATAGAATGGAAAACAGGAACATGATTATACCCAGAAAATAAAGGCAGTGAATGGTTCATTTGCTCTCATTCCATTTGCAGAATTGTAATAAAAATGCCAGATAGATTGATATTTAGGCAAACAGCACATTGCAATAAAGTTAAGATTACTAGAGGAGATGCATTAATATAGAACATTCCTCTTTTAGTCTGCTTTTCTACTTCAATTTCAGGAGTAGCTGGGTATTTTAATTTCAGTTATAGATACTCATTTAGCTTCTGATTCAAAGAGAACTCTCTTTTCCATAAAATAAATGTGAACACTTCTAAGTTATGTTATTTTACCATACTTTCTTAGATTTTAATCTTAATATTTAAAAAATCACAACATTTGAAAGAAGTTACAGTCCTGTATATCATACAAAGCACTGAATGCCTTCCAGTTTATATGTTATTAAGCTGCTGTAGCAGCAGCTGCATAGGATTTAGCACAACATATGGTGTTGATTCTTTCTCTTTTTTAATGAAAATCTGCATTATAAATCTCTTGCAACAAACTGATGATGAGATGTTTAGCAAAGCTATAACACATATTACTTGATATTTCAAAATGCCACATTTTTTCCCTGTGAGCAAAAGGGTGACAAAATTATGAAGCAGTGTTAAAAGAGAAGAGGAAATAAAATAGAAAGAATGAGAAAACAAATGACAGGATAATAACAAATGCACCTTAAATTGCGTCTCAGAAAATGATAAATTTATCTTTATAGGTGAAGTAATTAAGTAGTAATTTTTAAATTTTTCTAAAAATGTAAAAGCAATAAAAATAAAAGAAAATATTTGTGTGTGTGTTATTGCTGAAGGGTTGAGAGATAGCACAGTAGCCAAACAGAAACTATAGTATTTTAGGATTTGTAAGAATACTATGTAGAAGATGTTTCACATAAAAATGTTAATATGAATTACATAAATTTTTGAATATAGAACTATTATATTCTCAAGTAAAATAAAATGAAAAGCTTTAAAGACTCTTAGTATGCATATTTAAGGAGAAGACCTGGGTGAAGCTTGCCTTTCTTACTCATCAATTTTTATTTAGATGTTCCAGTGACATCCATTCTACAAGTTACCCACTGACTTGATGTGATTTATAATCTTTTTCTCTCATGGAAGAAATAATTCCTACTAAAATATTTCCCCTAGATTTTTGAAGATTCTCTATTATTGCACCTGGATCCTTCCATTTAAAAATACAAACAACTTGAGATATTCCAGTGAAAAATGTATTACTCATAGACAGTCTAACAAGGAGAAAAACATCCTTTACCTCTACATTGCTATAATAAAGGTGCTATATTATTCAAGAATAATAGGTTTATTATACTGTAAATATAAACCTTTATTATAAATATAAACCTATATTCAAGAATAATAGGTTTTCCTTATGGGTACATATACGCAGAGAGGCTAGATTCACGATCTTAAGTTTTAAAGGTCCTTCACGAACACAAAATTGATATTTTTGTTACTAAAGATGTTATTATAACTCATACAGCAGTCCTTCTCATAGGCAACACTTCATTCAGCATTGCCAATGGTATTGTCTTACTTTGTTAGTATCACTTGTAGACTATATATCAGAGACTAGATTTCTTCATATACATTTTCGTAAAGCAAAGCTCTAAGACATCTATTCTTTTTATTTTTATTTATTTATTTATTTATTTTTGAGATGGAGTTTCGCTCTTATTACCCAGGCTGGAGTGCAATGGCGCGATCTCAGTTCAGCGCAACCTCCACCTCCTGGGTTCAAGCAATTCTCCTACCTCAGCCTCCCGAGTAGCTGGGACTACAGGCTGCACCACCATGCCCAGCTAATTTTTGTATTTTTAGTAGAGACTGCATTTTACCATGTTGACCAGGACGATCTCGATCTCTTGACCTAGTGATCCACCCACCTAGGCCTCCCAACGTGCTGGGATTATAGGTGTGAGCCACTGCTCCCAGCCCAAAGACATCTATTCTTTCAGTCTGAGCTGGAGAAGATTGGCAATAAAAATGTTTGTTTTCAGACTAATCTTTTCTCTCTACTGTTCCAATAAACCTCTCTAGGCCTCACTTTCTCTTTATTCAGTATAATCCTCCCTCACCGATTTCCCACTGAAGAAAGACCTTTATGGCCTGGCAAAATTTTCTTTACTCTTATTTATATGTGTCAAAATGTATCTGAATACTAGAGTTGGCATGATTTGGTCATTCTACTACAGACAATACTAATAAAGTCTATTTCAGACTCCTAAGAAATAAAATATTTGGAACTAGTAGTGTTTTTAAAAACTCACAAATTAATCTCATTGAGTAATCTGTTTTTATTGATCTATACTATTTGTAATAAGCAGTACAGATCTTATTATGCGAAATAACACAGCTTGGAAAATACTTATTACTAACAAAACTCACAGCACATAGAAATGGTCAGTCACTCTAATTATTGTAATTGCCTGATGGGTTCTTCTTCCCTGCTGCACAGATAAACCCAATTCTCTGAGACAGCATTATTGCAGTAGAAAAAGATTTTAATTATTGCAAGGCAGCCAAGTTGAAGAATGCTCAGATTTGCCTCCCCAGGAACTCAGAGACTAAGGTTTTTAATGGATAATTTAGCAGGCAGGGGCTAGGAAAGGGGTGCTGCTGATTGGTTGAAGATAAAATCATGAGGGCGTGGGAAAAAAAACCTTACCAAATGAGTCTGAGTCAGCCTCTGGGTAGGGGCCACAGGACTGGTTGAGTTATGAGTCACAGGTCCAGATGGAATTTGTCTGTCATCAGGATGTAAAAGTCTGAAAATCATTTCAAAAAGACCACTCTTACATTCTACAATAGTCATATCTCTCGAAGCAATTGACAAAGTGACAAATTTTGTGACCTCTGGCTGCATGATTTGAAGTAGGAAGGGATTATAGAAAAGCAAGCTAAGGAAAAATGGTTGTCCTTTAACTACCCATATATTTCACAGAATTCAGGCCCCTCCCATTATCCTAATCTCGTAGCCTTTCATTAGTTTTACAAAGGTGATTTCAGTCCCTGAGTAAGGAGTGGATTAGTTTTAAGGAGGGGCTATTATCATCCTTGTTTCAAAATTAAACTATAAACTAAATCCCTCCCATTGTTAGTTAGGCTTATGCCCTGGAATGAGTCAGGACAGCCAGGCTGTGAGACTAGAAACAAGATGGAGTTACCCATGCTAGATATCTCTTACTGTCATAATCTCTGCAAAGGCTGTTACATTGTTCTGATTACTGATAGCATTATGCTTATCATCAATGAATATAAAAAATGTACAGTTGTATGGTGATCTATCTGGAAAATGGAATGATATCATGGAAAGGAGCAGATCAACAACAGAAAATTAATTAAATATTCACTTAAATCTTCACAGTAGGCTTACAGTAGCAGCAAAAAAGAAATATATTCATAATACAAAACACACATACTTAACATTGTCTTCTCTCATTTGTAGTATCTGTCTGATCTATTACATGGGACACTTGCTTCGAAGTTTCTATCCCCAGTTCCTGAAAATGAGCTCCCCAACCCAATCTGGAAGGTGCATTTGTGCGTATTCCTACTTTTCGTACTTTCTTACAATGTTTTAGGAACTTTGTAGTTTAGTTATTTGTAATTTCATTGTAATTTGAATTAGTTATCTTACATATCCTAAATTTGATTTAAATGCCCTCTTCATTGCCTAAGGCTGATGTTGATCAGACTTAGAGAATCTATTTGTGAAATAAGACTGAGTAAAAGTCTGTGAATGCTTTTGTATGAATATTTTTTGCTGTTAGCTTAGTTGCTGTCTATACTACTTTTTTTTCCATTCCCATACCTTTGTGCTGAATTTGATCTGTTACACTGATGAACACAATTAATAATTTTAGTTTGCAGAGACTTTTTCCCTTAATGGGCATGTTTGGGTATAAAATATTAGAACTGTTCTCAAGTTCATCCTGCTGAAGTTGAATTTTATTTTGAAAATTAAATGCTATTTATTGTCTAAATTACTTAATTAAAAAATAATGAAAAACAATCACTATATTCTAAGCTCTCCAAGTGGATGTGTTCTCATTTAAATATTTACTTTTTCTTGAAGTGCATATGGTGGTATTTTTTATATTCTTGACACAATTAGTATAGCATGTACCTCTCAAATCGAACCATTCTATTTCGCTTGCAATATCAGAAAATGGTGCCGCCTTTTGTGTTCTCTGCTTCTCAGCACCCAAAACATATTGACAAAGAACAGGCAAAGTGGCCACACTTTTAATCTACTCTTAATAATGGTTTATTTTTAATGAAGTCTCTTTTAAAGGTCTGCACTTTTGGCTTACATGGGTTATAATGAACCCTGTAAAGAACTGAACTTTTATAATTATTTTTACACAGTTGCATAATTGTTTGCTTTAGTGTACAATGACTAATTGCAGTGTTTCTGTTTTCATTTGTGTTCCTTATATTGTTTTCTACATTATAAGCCAGGAATCAATCATGTTTGTGTGTATGTTAACAAAAATAATTATTTCTCTTCTTTTTATCTCATGGCATAAATTTTGCGTATCTTTTACTGAATTTGTGGGAAATATATCTGTCTCCTTTTAAGTGCTATTAATGTGTTTGCATACACAAATAAACATAAATACTTTGTGAGTGTACATATGACTATATGTAGACTATACTGCACAGACCAACATTAATTTTAGAGGGAAGACTTTATATTCACATCCTCCACATACCTGAGAGAAAAAAGCAGCCATTGTAACATTTTAAAGACTGGGATTTTTATTTGATTGAGATCAGTAAGGAACTCTGAATTTCATATTTGTTTACTTGAACACATCAAATTTGATATAATCTTTAAGGAAATATTATATCCCATTACATTTTTAGCATTATCATAGTCAGACTATGACATAGTTCATAGTTCATAGACTATGAGCATTGTCATAGTAAAGTGTTGCATTTTTTGTCAAAGAAGCAAGTTTTCTTTTGTGAATATTTTTTATTTAACATAAATAATTGTTTAAATATATAAAAATTAATGAATATATAACAATGTTTCTAAAACAAGCTAAATCACAACTTGTGAAAATTTAAAGATGGATAATGCTATTCATTTATAAAATAGAAAATTGAAAAGTGATGATTATTACAATTGTTAAAGCTTGGTAGGAATAGGGTTTAACAAAGTTCATAGAACTGTGCTCCATCTACTATCACAGGACATAACTGATGGCTATGATTACTGGTCTAGAAAATTATCCTAATGCTTTTCTAGAAGATCAGTTAAACAAATGTCCCTAAGCCATTTAAATTTGCTATTTCAGTTGAAGACAGGTCTTAGGAAAGTGAGTTGGTGGACTCTGAAATACGTGGACACACTTCGTGTCTATCCTATTATTGAAGCTAAAAGATAATTACAAATCACAGAAATAGCAGTGGCTTAAAGGGGTCAGATTAGAAAGACAAGGAGAAAAGTGACGGTCTAATTTTTTTAAAAAATAGAATGTGTGTTTAAACCCAATTGAGTTATTTAATGAGTAGATTTATCGAAAGAATAGTACACTGTCAGACCACTTCAGCATATTGAGTAGCTCAAGGGGAAAACGTTGCAAGGAAGCTTTAATTAATTTCTTTCATCTAATCCTCTCTTAACACTGAACAAGCTTTTGTCACATGCATCATATTAATTCCAAGGACATAGTAAAAGCCACTTAAAAGCAGTCATATCCCAATAAGGTTGTTAAGAGATCATTACTAAGTTCTTCATTAAAGTTAATGCATTTAACACTAATACCAGTCAGAAACTATATTCCAGTCCAGCAGTTTTATAAAATATTGATTGCTTTGGTGTGTCTTTTTATACTAACATTATATTTTTAAGTAACTCAGTAAGGCACGTGTCCAGTTTATTTAATTATAGTTTGTGAGAAGTTGCAACTCCTATCACAGCTTGAAATAATAATAGCTCAAGCCTTTGTGTATGTGAGTTTCTATAGCTAAAATTCAGTGCCAGCCTTAAAGCGTTTGTATTTCATCTAGTTTTTTTCTCTAAGATCACAAGTAGTATAGGAGATTAATGAAGTGACATATTTAAAGAGTTTTATGAATAATAAAGGGTATTCCTATTCTTCTGTAGGAAAAACGGAGTCGTGTGTAGGTTAAGTAACCTTTAAAACTGTAATCCTTTAAAAGAATCCATTTACACTGCATTTAACTGCATTCCAAGCACTTACTCCCCTCTACCATTCTTAACTTGTCACTTTGAGTGCCAAAGGTGGGGTGAGGTTAGGTATCATGTATAAAAATATGCAAATTTTGAGTAACTCAAAGTATCTTTTCAAATGCATATCAATATATCAAGTTTTATGCTCAAAGAACAAGTTTTTGTTTACTCTTTGCCAGAAAGCCCTTATTATTGGGATTGTCTTTAATATGAAGTGGAAATGAAAACGGACAAGATTGAAGATATTTATTTCCCCAAATCCTCTACTGATATGCTCTGACCTGTAAAGACAGTGTAGAAAGAGCTTCAGAGGGCATGTTGAAGAGTACGTGTAGAATGCTCCCCTCTTCAGGGTACCTGCAGAGACAGGTTTGAAGAGGATGTCATAGCATCATTTTACAATGGCATACTCTTGTGACATTTCTCTCTCCACGTATAGATAAAAGCTCTCACAAAATATAGCCAGCTGTAGCTGCCTAATGTGAATTGTACAGTATTTCAGAGACCTCAATTGATTACTTTTTTCTTTCTGTATATTTTTCAGTCTATCCTTCAAAAGAGACTTCTTCTTATCAGCACTTGGTCATATTAGAGCCCCATCAAATCAACCAAAACTGTGTAATAGAAAACTTTATACTTTATATCTATTATTGAACTATTTTCTCTCTCTTTTTTCCATCAACAAACAGCTTGTGAAGTTTATGACTATTAAGTTGTACTAATCTTTCTTTTTTTACCTTTGTGAGTTTTTCTGTCTGCTTTGTAAATATGGGCATTCCCATGGATTTTTTTCCTAGCTTATTTTCTCTCCACATTTTACATGTTCTATGCAACAATTTGATCTTCAAGCATGTTTTAAGTTGGAATGGCGATATGAAGACACTTTCAGCTCAGATTCAAATCCAACTCTTGAAACTTAGTTCCAAAGCAGAAAGGAGGGGAGTGGTCATGAAAATGAACAGAAATTCTCACAGGTAAATGACTAATAAAACTATGAATGTCTTAAGGGTATGTGATGGTAAATTAATCCCAGTTTTCACGGTTGTAATTGTCCTATCAGGAATAGGAGACAAACTATTGTACCAGCACAAGATGGTTCCTTGGAATATATTCAATGAACCTGGGACACTAAAGAGATTACACTTGCTTGAAAAAAACAAGAAGAAAAAATGATAAGTATGTGCCTTAAACACAAGATAAATCTTCTGAAGTGGATTGAGTGCTGGATAGAGAAGAGAAGAAATATTCTTAGGAAAATTTATAACATTGATCCTGCCTTTTTGGGGGCTAGGATTTGGATTTTAAATTTTTACTATCCATTTTTATTTATTTGAAGGATGAAAAAATCAAAACAATTGAAATTGACATAGAGCATAGAAGAATGATGATAGCCATAGGCTGGGAAGGGTAGTGGGATACTGAGGGGGAAAGTGGGGATGGTTAATAGGTACAAAAACATAGCTAGGAGGAATTAATAAGACCAACTATTTAGTAGTACAACAGGTGACTATAGTCAATAAAAATTTAATTGTACAATTTAAAATAACAAAGACTGTAATTGGATTGCTTGAAATACAAAGGATAAATGTTTGAGTGGATGAGTACTCCATTCTCCATTATGTGATTTCACGGTTGTAATTGTCCTATCAGGACAATTACATAAAGATATGTCTGGTTGGTATGACTCCAGGATCTAAGCAGAAACAAAGAAAATTTTTTCATGTTAACCATTCTAACGGATATGAATATTAATTTGCCTTTTCCTTAACATCAAAGGTAAGTATTTTTCATATATTTATTTGTTATTAGACATCTTTGTTGGTACAAGACCTGTTCAAGTCATCTGTTCATTTTTTCCAGGACCTCTTTTACTAATAAATTTATTGAAATACTTAAATATGTTTTTACATGTACATTATAAATGTATGAATGATAAATATATTTTCACATGCTAAACTTTGCCTTTGTAAACTCTTAATAGTGTCTTTTGATTAGCAAAAAGCCCTTCCTTTATGTTAACTTGTACTTTTCTTCTCTAGGTTAGTGTTTTCTACCTTTAAAAAAATCTTTCACACTCATCAGAATTGCTTAAATGAAAAGCCAAGCAGTACTGAGTGTTGGCAAGTATATGGAGAAACTGAACATCTACTGTAAATTGGCCCGACTATGTTGGAAAAATGTCTGTATTGAACTAAAACTGAACACTTTTATTCCACATGACCCAGCAAGTCCACTCTTACAGAAGCACTGCCTATATATAAAAAATTCTATATGTATTTACCTAAAGATATGCACACAATAGTTGGTATCAACACTGAATATAAAAGCCCAAAACTATGCACATCAGCAACAGAATAAGTACATGAATTGTGCTATATTTATACAGTGGAATGATGCAATGGATTAAACTGTGTCTACATACAAAAGTTCAAAATCTGAAGATGTTTTTTCCTCCTTACCAGTAAATTAATTTATTATTATTATTATTGTCTTTATAGCTCTAAGACTCTTTCTTTATCCTACAAGCACAATAGTTTCACTTCAGGTATGTCTTTACATTGATTATTCATTAATGCATCACTGCAGATTCAGGTCTTTCTTTATTTCAATAAATAGAGTTTATACTTTTTGGAGTGTTTCTACTTGTTTTGTTATTATTCTATCTTCTTCAACAACAAACATCATGAATAAGTTCATTTTTTTGTTCCATATATATCTATTATTTCCTCCCCAAAAAAAATAAATATTTTCTCTAGTGTTATTTTCTCAAACTATTCCTCTATTTAACTACAGTTTTAGTCTTTCCTTCTTTTTTATTTTTCAGTTTGTAGCATTCAATAGATTTGCTTTTCTTCTTTTTTTTTTTTTAGAAGCAGATGCCAACAAAAGAGTAAAGCAAATTAGAAAAAAGTAAATATGTGTAATATTTAGATCAATATTCTAAAGAGGTTGAGACATGTTCAAGGTCAGTCACTCAGTAAGTTAGTAATGGAATAACATTAGTCTCTAGCCTTTGGATATTCATTCCAGTACTTTTCCCTGTAACTTCTGCAGTCTTCCAGGGGTTCAGGTGGAAGAACAGAGAATAGCTTTTTAACAAAAATGAACTGGGGAGAAGTTTTCAACACACTCTAGGCATAGTGTTAACTGAGGAAGGTCTATAATTTTTGAGCATTTTTTTACATGAGTTATTACCTTGTTATTTTTTATTTGGCTTTAAGTTCTGGTGTACATGTGCAGAATGTGTATGCTTGTTACATAGGTATACATGTGAGCACTTTTTTTTTGAAGCAAGTAAACAACTTTATTTGCAACTTCACAGCAACACAGATACCCAGAGAAAGGATGCTATTTTCTAGTTTGACATCCTTGAGAGGAGGAGTAACAAGACAAATGCTTCATTGCTCAATGGCTGTAGGCACAGCAGTTTCTGAAAGAAAAATATTGTCCTCTATAAAGACTTGAAGTTTACTGGGGAGCGGACAACAGGCTAGAAACAGTGCTGGGCACTTGGCTTCTCTAACTGCGATTCAACCTTAACACCTGTGTCCCTGGAGTTGAAACAACTGAATGCATATTACAGAGTTGAGATTTTATCTGCCTTTAATTCCTCTTTAACAGCAAGAAGATTTCACGTTATTTTCAGAAAAGAGTTCATAACTTTGTTTTTTTTTTTGAGGAAGAAAGAAAGAGAAAGAATAAAAGAAAAAGAAAAAGAAAAAAAAAAGAATGAAAGAAAGGAAGAAAGAGGAAGAGGAAGAGGGAGAGAGAACAGGGGTGTTGCTTTATTGCCTGGGCTAGAATGCAGTCTAAAACTGGGTATGCCTGTAATTGTGTTTAATAATAGAGACATAAAAAAAAATGAGGGAAGAAAATAATTAACAAGCAGCCAACCAATATTTCATTTAAACCTGTAAATACGCGTGATGTAGTACTGATAAGAGTGTATATTTTGTGTATTTAAAGTGGAGAGTTCTATAAATGTTAATTAAGTCTACTTGTTCCAGATCTGAGTTCAAGTCCTGAATATTGATGTTAACTTTCTGTCTCATCGATCTGTCTAATATTGATGTTGAAGTCTCCCACTATTATTGTGTGGGAGTCCAAGTCTCTTTATAAGTCTTATATATCTGGGTATTCCTGTATTGGGTGCGTATATATTTAGGACCTTTAGCTCTTCTTGTTACATGGATCCTTTTATCATTATATAATATCCTTCTTTGATTCTTTTGATCTTTGTTGCTTTGAAGTTTATTTTATCAGCAAAAATTGCAACTCCTGCTTTCTGTTTATTTATTTTTGCTCTCCATTTGGTTGATAAATTTTTCTCCATCCCTTTGTTTTGAGTCTTTGTGTATCCTTGCATGTGAGGTGGATCTGGATGTAGCATACCAATGGGTCTTGGTTTTTTTTGCCTGTCTGTGTCTTTGGATTGGGGGATTTAGTTGATTTAAATTTAGAATTAATAACAATATATGTGAGTTTGATACTGTCATTTAATGTTAGCTGGCGTTTTGCCCATTAGTTGATGCAATTTCTTAATTATATTGATGTTCTTTATTTTCTGGTATTTTTTAGAAAGGCTGATACTGGTTGTTCCTTTCTATTTGTAGTGGTTCTTTCAGAAGCTTTTGTAAAGCAGGCCTGGTGGTGATGAAATCTCTGAGTGCTTGCTTGTTCACAAAAGATTTTATTTTTCCTTCATTTATGAAGCTTAGTTTGGCTGGATGTAAAATTCTGGGTTGAAAGTTCTTTTCTTTAAGGATGTTGAATACTGGCCCCCACTCTCTTCTGTCTTGTAGGGTTTCTGCTGAGAGATCTGCTGTGAGTCTAATGGGCTTCCCTTTATGGGTAACCCAACCTTTCTCTCTGGCTGCCCTCAGTATTTTTTTCTCTTTCATTTCAACCCTGGTGAATCTGGCAATTATGTGCCTTGAGGTTGGTCTTCTTGAGGAATATCTTTGTGGTGTTCTCTGTATTACCTGGAGTTGAATATTATCCTGCCTTGCTAGGTTGGGAAAGTTTTCCTGAATAATATCCTGAAGAGTATTTTCCAGCTTGGATTGATTCTCTTCGTCACATTCAGGTACACCTATCAAATGTAGATTAGGTCTTTTCACATAGTCCCATATTTCTTGGAGACTTTGCTCATTCTTTTTTATCCTTTTTTCTCTAATCTTGTCTTTTTGTTTTATTTCATTAAGTTGGTTCTCGACCTCTGATATCTTTTCTTCTGCTTGATCAATTCGGCTATTAAAACTTGTGCATAGTTCGCGAAGTTCTCGTGCTGTGTTTTTCAGCTCCATTAATTCACTTATATTCCTCTCTAAATTGTGTGTTATCGTTAATATTCCATCAAACCTTTTTTCAAAGTTCTTAGTTTCTTTGCATTGGGTTAGAACAAGTTCTTTTAATTCCCAGAAGTTTCTTAGCAACCACTTTTTAAAGCCTGCTTCTGCTAATGGAACGCAGTCTTTCTCCATCAGGCCTTGTTCTGTTGCTGATGAGGAACTGTGATCCCCTGTAGAGGGAGAGGCGTTCTGATTTTGGGTATTCTCAGCCTTTTTAGGCTGGTTTCTTCCCTTCGTTATAAATTTATCCATCTGTGGTCTTTATAATTACCGTCTTTATAGTTGGGTTTCTGAATGGACGTCCAACTTGTTGATTCCCAGCGCTAAAATCTGAGCAACCCACTACGCCGGCCAAAACAGTGGCTTTAAGATTGATAGTGCTTTTCTGACTCTGCACCGAGAACCGCCGCACCAAGGCAGCAGCAAAACCACCTCACCGGCCTCAAGAGTCACGCTGGTGACACGTGGGGCTCCTCCGCTGGGAATCTCCTGGTGCGTGAGCAACAAAAATTGATCTGGAATTGTGGCGTCCTCTTGTTCTCTGAGCTGTCAGTGGGAGCTACAATCCTGAGCTACTAGTGTTTGGCCATCTTGGATCTCTCTACGAGAGTTCATCAGATTTGCTTTTCTTTTCCTTTCTTATTCCTTTCATTCCTGAGTTCTGACAGGACACTTTTTAATGGCTTTTGTTATCTCATTATTTTTTATATGAGCCCTTGTACCTCCTATTTGAGCATCTTTTTCAAAGAAAACTATTTTCTTTAACCTCTGACATAGAATGGAAAATGGATAAGTATCAGATTATTCTCCTTTCTTACTTTCTCTTTCTCTTTCTTTCTTTTCCTTCCTTTCTTCCTTCCTTCCTTCCTTCCTTCCTTCCTTCCTTCCTTCCTTCCTTCCTTCCTTCCTTCCTTCTTTCCTTCCTTCCTTCCTTCCTTTCTCTCTCTCTCTCTCTTTCTCTCTTTTTCTGGTGGAGTCTCACTTTGTCACCTTGGCTGGGGTGCAGTGGCACAATTTCAGCTCTACAACCTCTGCCTCTCGGCTCAAGTGATTCCCCTGCTTCAGCCTCCAGAGTAGCTGAGATTACAGATGTGTGTCACCACGCTTGCTAATTTTTGTGTTTTTTGGTACAGACAGGGCTGCACCATGTTGGCAGGGCTGATGTTGAACTCCTGACCTCAAGTGATCTGACAGCCTCAGCCTCCCAAAGTGCTGGGATTACACTCGTAGGCCACAGTGCCCAGTTACTCTAATTTCTTACTCAGTAATTGTGATTGCATTTTTCTATGTCTTTTTATCTATTCATTACTTTTATTTTTTAAAAATTATATTATAAAAATATCCATAAACATGTCTCAGTTATTATCAGAGTGATATTCTTTCTAAGCTAGCTATTTTTGCTGATAATTTTTATATGGAAAAGTTAAGAGAGTCAGATGGGGAAGCAGGGCTTAGGGACATTTTCACACAGTTTTTCCCTCACACCTCAGGCTTGAAGAAACACCTCTGTTCCGTATTCTTTTTCCCTTTATATTTTAGAATGCTTTATTTTCATCTGCTTGCTTTCTTGTTAGGTCATTGATACTGTTTTTTACAATTTTTCTTCAAATTTAATTGGGGGTGGGTACCAGCGATTGATGAGACTATAAAGTTAGTAGAGACAAATATTAAGAACTTATCTTCATGTTTATTTGCCGTTAGATTGCTCTGAGAATATAATGAAATAGTACAGGTAAAAGACACAATGTCTCAATAAATACTAATTATTATTTTTTTATTAGTCAGAAGATTCACAATGACAGGATAGGAGCCTGAAGAGGTTTTTAGAATAGAGAAATAGCAATGGGTTAATGTGCATTTGGCATATTTAGGTCAAAAGTTGGGGTGAAAGGACTGGAAGCTTAAGCCATTTTGGTAAAGCAAAACTGAAGATTACCATTTATTATTTAACATATGACAAAATTATGCCTGATATCAAGGTATTAAATATAATACATATTTTTCATAAAACTTAAAATTATTTTGGAGATTCTTAGCAGAGATAGAATGTTCTCACCTTCACATGTCTTATTCATTCTTCAGCTAATCTTTATCTACATTTTTCCCTCATAACCCCAATGCATTTCTTTGATATTGGCAATGTCTTGTAACACCTTCAAGTTATGAAATTCCAAAAAAGCTTTTTCTGAATTCTAATTTTATTTGACTCAGCAACAGCATTCAATACAATTGAAATTCCCCTTCCTTTTGAAAATATTCCCATCTGTTGGCTAGCTTTTGAGGTTGCTCTCTTTCCTCACAGTCTTTCCTTATTCTTGACTGCTCCATCTTTATCTTCTAAGCAGACTTGCCTCCTCTCCAGGGATCTAAATATGGAATATAGGTCTTTGGTGTATAGATGGCATTTAGGTTGTGGATGTGGGTGACTGGTTTGGAAAAAAGAGGTATAGCTGGAGAAGAGAGAAATCCCCAAATCTGTATTCTAAAAAAAATAGATATTTAGAATTCCTTAGACTTTTCTTAGAAAATTCTTTCTTTCTCAGTGGTGACACTGGCTGCCTAAACCAGTAAAAAAGGAGCTACCTGCCTCTATGGCTTCCTCTTTTCCATGGGAAATAGAACAAATATTATTTATTTCTGCAAATCTAACACTTCGGTACTCTTTCCGTAGTCTCCAATTCAGCCGTTATTAAGGAGTCTGCATAAGCCGTATTCATTTTTCATAGAACTCCCTAGCCTTGATCTTTAGATTATTTCTTTCAGGACCCTGACCTGTGGTTGAATCTTCAACCACACTGCAGAAGTTAATTGAGTATTTCCACACCTTAGGCCACCTTCCTTTCCACACGTATTGGATGGTTACGTGCATCACTTACGGCTCTGCCTGCTGGATGTGTATCCTGTTGCCAAAGCCCTTTAAGGTCAGTTTAAGAGGAGAGGGGAGTCACTGTTAAGCGATAACAGTTTATTTTCCATAGCAACAACACAGCACACCAAACTGTTAAAAAGGCCTCAGTTTTTTAACTTTTACCAACTGGTTGTAGGGAAACTTTCGTGATTTCACCAAGTGTTATAATCTGCCTGCAGTACACCCAGCACCATCAGACCTGCCAGATTATATGAGCAATTTGTAGGCTGCAATCTAATGCAGAGTACTCCCTTGCTCTCTGCTCCACTTTAAACTAGCAACCTTCTAAACCACTGTGTAAAGCATTAGAGCAGTATCCATAAACCCTCCAGAATCCAAGAGGCCCACTAAATGTTACATCTTTTTATCTTAGTGGCTAGAGGTTCAAATTACAAAAAAAAAAAAATTCATAAATTTGGAAAATTTCCTGGGGGTGATCCACTAGATCCACATAAACATCACAAGTGTGGCAGATGAACAAATAGTTGAAAGGCTTATATCTTACCCTTTGGTTTGTCTGCGTCTTTCTTAACAGGTAAGAGTAAGTCCATGGAGTACATGCAACTTTACTACTTCCCTGGTTGAATTAGCAGGATCTATTCTTAACATAGTAGGTCCACATGATGTTTGTAGAATATCAAGATAGTCAAGGTTCTTGTGAACTACATTATAACAGAGAGCAGGAAAGTTAACAGACCTGTGACAAAAACAATTAAAAGTTTAAGACTTGGATGGTGGAAGTAGGATAGTCCTTACCAACATCTCTTTCACTGACCCACAGAGAAATATGTGCTTCTGTCACCACACACTTAGGAGTCACTAGGATCCAAAACTTTTGTTCATAGAGAAAGCAAATTTCACAAGGGGCACTTACTAAAAATTTTGGTCTATCACCTTGCCAACGTAAATTCCTTCAGCTACTGGACTAGCAGGAAAAGAAAGCAGATAACCATAAATGTGGTGTGTCATCAATCAGAACCTATCAAGGGCGAGATACTTTAAGTCTAACTCACTAAGATGATGAAGTTCTCATCATTTCATCGGACAAACAAATGAGAACCAGCCGAAGTGCTGGCCAAAGGTGAGTTAAATCTAGAATGACTGATACAGGAATTCAATGATAAATATCAGTTTTGGTTCTGGGACCACCTGCAGCAATAAGGACTATATCTTGTTTGCTAACACTTTGTATGTCTTTTGAGGAGAATGAAATTGACAACCACTTTGAAGAACTGAACTTGTTCCTCCTTTTCTGAGATAGAAGTGAGGACCTCTTTTTCTAATAACAACTTTGTGTACCATATGAAGGCATAAGTGCTATTTAATTGCACTTATCTTAGAGTACATGCAACTTACTACTTCTCTGGTTGAACTAACAAAGGGTAAACTAATAAAGATTCAATGAGTGTATTACTCAAAGTAATTTGGGTCTCATTCATTTTCCTTGCCTCTCTGGAGGCAAGGAAAAAGCCTTGCCTACAGTGACTGACTTTCAACCCTGAACACGAAAAAGCTGTCTCAGAGTAGTCATAGAACCAGGGATGGGTCTTAGACAAGACCACTGTTGTGCTCTCCTAAGCATGAGCTGTGGCAATTTCAGCATCCCGTCCAACTGCGTTAAACTCAGGCCCAGCTTGGAACTTCTGTCTCCCTAGTGGCCCAGTTCAGGTGAATTATTTTTCTACAAACATTTTGTTAATAAGAGACAGGAGATAGGAAGGTACTACAGAGATATCTCTTGCTTTTCTTCCCTCAAGGAACTGATGTGCTCTCTGTGGTTCTGAGTAAACTCATGGACATATCACATGACAGCAATCATATTTGTCTTCTTGGAAACTATGCTCAATTTAATAAAACACCACCTTTTGTCTTTTGTCCTTCTTTTTCCACACTCATGCTTTTGTCTGATTTTCATGACACCAAAAAAATTTAGCATATAAGAATTACGTCATGTTTTACTTTCTAGAAAATCAAGGCTAAAATGTAGTGTTTATGGGACAAACAGATAAGATAAAATTGACAGTAGGATAAAAGACAATTCAAGCATTTTATAATCCTATTATTATATCAGGTAAAAAAATTATGCCTTTCAGTTACTAACACTTATGTTCTAACTCTCATAATATTATTGAAACTATAGGCAGTACTCCAAAAACCAGAACTATAAATCCTCATTGTAGGAAAGTCTTTCACAGCTATGCTTTCCAAAGGCAGATTTCTTTTCCAGTGTGAACAGATGCAACAAATTAATTTTTCCCCATGCAGAACTATAAAAATATTGCAAATAACCTGTCAGTTTTGACCTTTAAAATGATAATTGGCCTTTTAATCTCATAATGGTGAGATGCAATAAAGTGTGGCTGCACATAAACTGTGTTTAAAAACTCTGCCACAAAAATGAATAAAGCAATAACCAGGAACAGAAAAACTGGGTGTTTCAATGCAGTCACATATAGGGAACTCAAGAGTGTTTAGGGACAATTAATTATTCTTCACATCTATAAAGGAAAAGTGTATATGTGAAAATTTTGCTATTCTAGGATGTATAACTAGGCTTTTACACCATATTCAGCAATATCAAACTCAATTTTTACCTAGTATTAAAATCAATTTGGACAGAAAAATAGTGTGATAATGAGAAACATATGAAACAGTGAAAAGTTCGTGCCTATTTAAAGGCAGCCTTATATTACATTAAAGCTTCTATAGCAATACCAATGAAAAGGCAATACAAGAGATTCTTTTATGTTAAATTCGAGATGTATATCATAGACTCCTTTTTCATAACGCTTTATCAGAGGATCACCCACAATCATCTCTCCTTCAAGAGAAGGCTCCCATTATGCATTATCAACAATTTCTATTTGATACCTGTAGAACTCTGATGAGGTTAAAGACTTTTCCTTCCAGTCTTTGATAGAGACAGAAACTCCAAAGCCACCTGTTTGAGCTACTGAACCACCTTTATGTGGCACCAGGTACAGGACTCTCAATTCTTGATCAAGTAGCCAGTTACTTCTGGAAGGTGAGGAATTGTAGAGCAATGAGAAAGGTGCTTATAACCTCTTGCTCCCATTCCCTTAAACTTCAGGATGAAAGTCATGTTCCCACCCGACAAATGCCTGCCTCTAGCCTCTTTGACATTTTAAATAAATCTTTTTACTGAACAGTCAGGGGCTTTCTAAGAAGAGGCCTTAGAAACTTGGGATGAAAGACCTGGAGTCCATTCAGTGAGATATATGGTGATGAGCCCTGTCTAAATGAAAAGACAGGCAGGGACAACTGAGTTTTAACTTTAGGCAATTTTGGAGTCAGCCAGATAAGGAAACAGGTGAGCCAGACAACTTTCAGGGGTTATCAACTATTAAGAAGCCCCATCATATAATTAGAATAATTGAATGCGTTGCCAATTACCTTTTATTACTCTTTTGAAAGATGACAAAATGTAATATATGCCAAATCTCACCTAAACAGAACATGCCATTAAAAACAGTTAACCCCCTGTGCTAGCTCCTATCTCTTATTTTGTCATACATATTTCCTAGTTTGAAGCTGCAAAGTCAAATTGAACCTTTTTTTTTTGGAGATAGAATCTCACTCTGTCACCCAGGCTGGGGAGCAGTGGCGCAATCTCGGCTCAATGCCATGATCTGGGCTCACTGCCACCTCTGCATCCTGGGTTCAAGGGATTCTCTTGCCACAGCCTCCCAAGTAGGGAAGACTATAGGCACCTGCCACTGCACCCAGCTAATTTTTGTATTTTAGTAGAGATGAGGTTTCGCCATGTCAAGCTAGTCTCGAACTCCTGACCTCAAATTATCCTCTTGAGTCACCTCACCCGGTGGAAAACATTTTCTTAATGTGCACCTAATTAAAACAAGAACAATAGAAACAATATTTCAAACCTAGCCCAGGACAAGACTTAGAACTATATCTATGTATATTACCTTTAAACTTAATGAGTACCTTCTGACTCAGGTTTTCCATTTAGGAGTAATGGATGAATGAAAAATGACAGGCAGTGTAAAATAAACAAAAATGTAACAATATATATAAATCTTTTATAATGTTTATAAAGTGCCATAGTAATTGTATTTATTGAAAATCAATTGATTTGTCCATATTCCCACTAAATAAATGTTCAACAATATTGAAACATCATGAGTTAAGTCAGGATTTTTAGACTATTGAGCTCAGAGAAAGTTTAATGGAAAATATATGGCCCAGAAGCCCACGGCTTACATGAAATATCTTTTGCCCACCTTTCCCATGTTGTTACACTGAGGATTACAACTACAATATTCCTTTTAAGGACTGTGTTTTATCTCTAAATTCCTTTTTTTTTTTTTAAATTAAAAATATCATGACTTCTGCTGGTCTAAACTTTTGTTTAGTTTGGTATGTCTTTCCCTTTCGGTTGCTTTTAAAAAAACATTTGATGTTAACTTTTCAAAGCTGTGTGTATGTAATGTCAGTTGTCCTCATGATTTCTAAGGACAACAAACCAACCCTTGAATCATCATCTGACTGCGTTTCTAGCAATGGCACTTTGTCATTTGATAGATGATAACATTTTGATACCAATGCTTATAGGTTGCTTTATATATTAAACTGTATTATTATGTACATTGTGTGGTTTATGATGATGATTGTAAGAAATGAGAACTTTGTTACTAAATGAGCTTTTGAAAATGCCATTATTTGTGAATCAATTTACAGATTCAATTCAATTTCAATCAATGCTGTGAAAGACTACCAATTTTTCTTAGAAATTAACTAGCAATTCTAAATATTTATTGGACATGCAAAGGACCTACTAAAGTCCAGATAATTCTGAAATAGATAAACAGTGTTGGGAGACTTACACTGCCTGATTTTAAGCCTTACTATAAATATACCTTAATCAATGTGGTATAGTATTGATGCGTACATAGAAATATAGAACAGTGGAATATGAGATTGAGAAATTGCTATACATGCTTGATTCTTTAAAAATGTGTCATGGTGATACAAAAGAACAACAAAATCTTAAATGAATGGTAACCTTAACCAAACTAAAAATTAGCTCAAAATGGACCTAAATAGTAAAAATTAGATTTTTTTTAAAAACACCCCCCGAACTAGAAAAGGTACATCAAAATTTTCTTTAATGATGAAATTCTAAAACTTTTCTTCTACGATAGTGTATAACAAAGTTCTTTTTTTTTCTATTTTTGATTTATTAAATTAAAAGCTTTAGACAAATTAAAATTAACAGAGTTGAATTAAGCCAGAAGAAATATTTTGTAAATTGGGTAGCCCTCAGAATCAGAGCAGATTCAGGGAGATTCCAGGCTATTGCTGCCACATGGTTGAAGATTTATAGAAAGAAAAAAAAAGTTAGGTACAGAAATGCAGGATTGGTACAGCTGGGATTTGCCTTATGTGAACACAGTTTGAACAGTTGGCCACCTGCGAGTGGTTGAAGCATTGCTGCTGTGATTGGATAAGACTCAGCTATTGTTAGAGAAGCAAATTCCTAAGCTAGGTTTTCAGTTGGCTCACCTACTAAGTTAGGTTACAGTGCACACTAAGAACTCAAGTATGCAAGTAAGTAATATTTATCAGACCAGATTTTAGTTTGATTTCTCAAACTAAATAGATTTCTGTATCTATTCAAAAACAAACTTAATGTACTAATTGGTAGACTTAAGCAAGGGAAAGAAATAAAAGTCATGTAGATTAGATTGGAAGAAATGAATGTCTTCATTCACAGTTGATGTTTGTGCACATAGAAAATACTGAGGAATCTATTTAAAAACTTCTAGAACTACCAAGTGAGTTTAGCAAGGAGACAGGATGCAATACCAATACACAAAAGTCCATATACTAGAAATAAGAAATTGAAAATCGAATAATTGAAAATATCATTTACAGTAGCATCAACAAACAAAATATGACAAAGTTGACAAAATAAAGGTAAGTTGTGGGGGGATGAGAAATTGCACAACACTGCTGAGAGAAATTAGAGAAAACTTAAGTAAGTGGAAAAATATACCATTGTCAATCTAAAAGTAAAAGGCAGAGGCACAAAATACAGAATTTACTTGAGCCAAAGTGAGGACAACTGATGCGACTGCTCAATCCCAAATAGTCTTGGTGTGAGCTTCCTTCGGCCTTTGTTACAATCAGTTTTGTTTTGTTTTTTTGTTTGTATGTTTTGTTTTGTTTTGTTTTGTTTTAGACAGAGTCTTACTCTGTCGCCCAGGGTGGAGTGCAGTGGTGCGATCTCGGCTCACTACAACCTTTGCCTCCGGGGTTCAATTTATTCTCCTGCCTCAGCCTCCCCAGTAGCTGGGACTACGGGCCCACGCCACCATGCCCAACTAATTTTGTATTTTTAGTAGAGAAGGGATTTCACCCTGTTAGCCAGGATGGTCTCAATGTCCTGACCGCTTGATCCACTGGCATTGGCCTCCCAAGGTGTTGGGATTACAGGCGTGAGCCACGGTGCCCTGTCACAAGCAAAAAAAAAAAAAAAAAAAAAAGAATAAAAGGTTGGGGATGGAGGGGGGGGAGAGGGACATGGAATGGGCTTATACAAAGTTGTTTGTGAACAATTCTCATTGGTTTACAGAAATAACATTGATTAGTGATTTGCTATACATTGTTAAGCTATAGGGTATGGGTTATACTGTCAGGTGTACCCATTATTAGGTTAGTTTATAGCTACTTGTAGCAATACTATACAGTTTTAAGAGATGAAAACATAGCTTAAAGTGGGGAGTAGCCCGTGTTTGCTTTATCATTTTGCTTTCTCTCTGAGCCTTAAAATTTAAAATAACTTGCATTCTTCAGATAAATGTTCCTTTATTTTCTGACCATGATCATTGCTTGAAAGACTCCACACTTAGCCAAAAGGCCAAGAAGTGATAGATGGACTTCATATTATGAAATTATCCCTAAACTCTTCTATAGATTTAACAGCGTTTTTTTTTTTTTTTTTCATTGTATTTTTAAGATAAATAAGCTTATTCACCTAAAAACATTTTGGAGTAGAAAAATAAAAAGAAAGAACATACTTTACATAAAGATGTTTATACTTATGGTTAATAATTATTAAGCATAATAATAAGTAAACAGGTCAATAAAACAAAATTAGGGCCAGAATAATATTAACTCACATGTGGTCAAAGTGCCAAAATTGATCAGTATGGCAAAAAATAGTGTTTTAAAACATGATTATGGAAATATGATTTTCTTTTATTTAATAAGTTAAAATAGCAAAAATAGCTTTAACAAAAGACAGGTTATTAAAACTATTCATATGAATTGCTAATTCTCTCTGCTCTGGAAATTGGTAAATATAGTCAACTTTGTTTCTTTTTATGTTCACTTTTTTAAAAAAAGCAAAATATTTCTCTTCATTTATTCATGTAGTCAATCAAAAATTATTTAGCGCAAATTATGGCCCAATGAGATAACAAAGAGAATTAATGATTGTAAAATTTGATGAATATGAACCAAACTCTCAACCAGTATCAAACTTTATTAATGATCTTCTAGATACACAGGTAACACAAAGTGGGGTTGGGGACTGACAATGCTATTCCCAGGCTTTTTTTTTTTTTTGCCACATCAGGATGCAGACTGTTTCATGTTAAGCTATGAATTTTTTCAGTAATGTGTGTGTCCACATATCACTCACATTGAAAGGAATCCTTTAAATCAGGAAAAGCCCCCTTTGTGAGTAAAATAGAGCAATTTCCCTTATTCTATAATGCCCTGAATTGAAAGAGTAAATGTTTTGCAAGCATTAACACATTCAGTCCTATTCCTATTTCACAGATGAAGAAATCAAGGCCCAGGTTATTTCAGTAAATTACTAAAGGCCACTTAACTAGGAAGTGGCAAAGTCAGGAGTTGAGTCAGTATCTTGGCGTTTAACTGCTAAACCATGATGACACTTTCAGGCTGGTGGAGGAAAAGTATATGTCAAATGTTCAAATTGTATTGTATGTAGATTAGGTAAGGCAGACTTCTACCTTAGTTTATCCATAGTTTCTGACAGTTCATATTGTTAACTTACTCAGTTATATTAATTATAATGACTTCTCGAATGTTTGATAGAGTTTGAAAAAAGGTGTCAACTCATGAATTTATTTTAGTTTTACTATCTGTTAAATATGAAACTGTATAACATTCTGAATTTATTTTATAATTCCGAAAGTGAAATGAAATATTATGTGAAGAATTGAATCTTCTCTAGAAACACAAATGAAAACCAAAATTCTGTAAATCATGTGGATAGATTTTCAATAGGGTTCTGAGGTAAAAAAATTGATTAAGGTCTCTAGTCACCTTGGATGTGACAGGAAAATGTTAAAGATTAAGCTATAATACTTTACTTTCCAGTAAGTTCCTTGTGTTCTTGACAGATATCGCTTCTGCATTTCAGACATTGATTATATTTGAGTGTATGAAATTTCTTTGAGGGACGTAAAAGAGCATTGTGTTAAAAATTAAGTTCATATGGTTAAAAATTAACTTCAGACTATTGGTAACCTTTGCTATAAATTATGTGCTTTTATTAAAGTAGTAAAATTATATGGACCTTTTTCAAAGAGAGTTGCTTTAACTTATTAAACATTGTAATTTAGAACAACTCTTTATGTGCAACAATAATTAAGATACAATACACAGATTATAAATAATTATACATTTTGATATTATGAAACAAAATATAGCTAAAGTAAATTGGATAAAAGAAAGAAACTGAACACAAGGACGAGAAAGCTAGGAAATATTAACTTACATTTTCCAAGGGGTTAATAAAAATCAAATCATACTTTAAAAATAACTTCTCAGGCCAGGAGTGGTGACTCAGTCATGTAACCTCAGCACTTTGGGAGGTTGATACAGGAGGATTGCTTGAGCTCAGTAGTTCAAGACCAGCCTGGGCAACATAGTGAGATCTTATCTCTACTAAAAAAAAAAAAAAAAAAAAAAAAAAAAAAGAAAAAAAATTAGCTAGGTGTGGTGATGCATGCCTGTTTTCCCCAGCAACTTAGTAAGCTGAGGTGGGAGAATTGCTTGAGCCTGGAAGACGAAGGCTTCAGTGAGCTTGATCATATCACTTCACCCCAGCCTGGGCAAGAGAACAAGACTTTATAGTTTAAAAAAAGAAAAAAAAAATCACTTCCCTAAAACATAAAAAATTGGTTAATACAGTCAACAATTTTATACAGATTAAAGAAAGCACCTTTTTCACTATTATAAAACAGTAACACATACACTTTAAATATCAAATGTTGTCCTGATAATTTAATACAGTATATTTTTGAAAAAACTGACTTCAGAAAAAATGACAGTTTTAGATGTTATGCCATAAATGTATTTTAAGTCACTGCTTTGAAAATGGAAAAATAATAATGTATAGCAAAACATATTTATAGCACTAATAGTTGAAGTAACTTGAATAATTTATTTTTTTAAATACATAGTTTTAAATTTTTATCTAAATTCTTTCAGGTTTTAAAAAAATTATTGTGATAAGAATACAATATGGGATTCACACTCTTAAGAAATTTTTTAAGTGTACAATATATTATGGTTGACAATAGGTACAATGTTGTACAGCGGATCTCTAGAGTTCATTCATCTCACTTGACCAAAACATTATACCTATTGTCTAGTACCTCCTTAGCCCCTGTAGCCATCATCTCCCTCTTTGATTCTATGAATTTGACTATGTTAGATATTTCATGTAAGTGGAATCATGCAGTAAGTGTATTTCTGTGTCTGGCTTATTTCCCTTAGCATAATGTCTCCACCATACGTTCATGTTATTGCATATTGCAGAATTGCCTCATTTTTAAAGGCTGAATAGTATTCTTATATGTACATACTAAATTTCCTTTATCCATTCACCTGTCAATGAGCATTTAGGTTGATTTCATATCTTGGCTAATCTGAAAAGTGCTGCAATAAACATAGGAGTGCAAAAATCTCTTCAAGATCCTGATTTCAATTATTTTGAATAAACATACTAAAATGAGACTGTTTGATCAACAGTAGTTCTACTTTGAATTTTTTGAGGAACCTGACACTGTTTTCCAAAGAGATTTTATTTTGCATTCCCACTAACGGTGTACCAGAGTTCCAGTATTGCCACATCCTTGCCAATACTTGCTGCCTTCATCTTTTTGATGATAGCCACTCAAACAGGTATGAAGTGATATCTCATTGTAGTAGTATTTGATTTGCCTTTCCCTGATGATTAGTTATATTGAGCATTTTGTTTTTCATATGCCTGTTGGCCATTTCTATGTTTTTGCTGGAGAAATGTCTATTCACATCTTCAAATCATTTTTAATTGGGTTATTCAAAAACAGTTTGAATATTCACTTTGTCAAATGTTATAAAGCAACAACTTAAAGACTACCTATTGTTTTATATCAAAGCACTTCAACTTTTAATTTATTAATAACTATTATAACATTATTTGTAATATGAAGACTATGCTAGTATACACAGAGTATAAATTTTTCTGAAAATGAAAATCTAATCGAGGTTTTAAATTTTCTTTTCTGCTAAAATGCCAAGCATACATAAAATAAGATCTACTTAATTCGATAGCACATTAGTTCATACCTGCATGAGTTGAATTTTACAGATGTAAGCACTGATGCATGAGGAAGGAGTGATTGGAAGGAGAAAGGCACATGAAGGACACGAAGTAACCAAAGAGGCAGGACAACCTGCATCTCAAAAGCAGAATACTCAGTGTCAGGTTAATGTCACTAAAAGCAGGCTTTGATCACTTCACAACTTTACCTAGGAATGATGCTCTATAAATGTTAAAGATTTTAGGAATATGTCACATAAACAATGTTGTAAATATTACATTAATTTTATTACATTAAAACCCACATTTTACTGACCACATGCTGTGTTTGTGATAAAGAGAGGAGAGAGAAAAAGAGGTAGCAACATCTTTCTGGATATTCCTTTCTATCCTAATTAGGAGATTTCTTAGATCTTTGTGTCATCTCTTAGGAATATACATACTGCAGCATTGACAGCTAGAGACTAATGTTAAGACGAGGCAGGTCTGAAAGGTCGGGATTTCTCCTGAGGGCTAACATTTTCAGAACAAATTGGGCAGCTGACAAATATTTAGTCTCCAGACCTCAGAAGATAGTTAAAATCAGTGATCTCAGTGTGGCTAGAGAAAACAATTAGTAAAGATTGTCTCAGAACCCAAACGTTTGTTGTGAATCTTTTCAAATACCTCTTGGGTAATTTTATTTTATTTTATTTTTTTGTCAATGTTTGCAGATTTCGGCAAGTTTTCTGAATTTGGCTGCCAAATATACTCAAGCACTTTTTTATAGAATAATACGTTTTTCTAAAGAGACTTGAATATAAATGAACAAAAATATTCCAATCCAAGATGATGAAAAAAGAAGGGATAAAGCATGATTTGAATTGAATCCATGTATTACTTAGTATACGGCATACATAATATATATATGTATATATATTTCAGAATGCTTATTCTTATTGATAGATTTTGTTTTATTTTATTTCACTGAATTCTAGCAGCAACTATTCTCATTTTTACCAATGCACATTTTCCATTTTATTGGAGAAAGAATAATGAATTCTTAAAGCAAACCTTAGTTTATGTTACGTACATGTTCCCCACTCTTCAAAAATGGAGTTAGTTATTTTCAACTCATATTACATATTCAGATTTAAGAACATGCCAGCAAAAAGTATTTAGAATAAATATTTAAGAATACTTATAGTATTTCTAATAAGCTTAATATTCTTGAAAAATACGTTTTTATTTTAGATGACATAGCCTAAATTCTTACTCTTACGGAAAATTCTTACTATTATGAATTTGGAGTATCATTATATTTTTTCTAGTTGACTTCTCACGTAAAAATTGGAGAAATGAGAGATTATAATTGTTAAGAGCTCAGACTTGGGACAAGGCCATTTGAGTTAAAATAATAGATTTGTTATTTGCTCTGTTTTATTGAAGCAGTTTGTTTAATTCTCAGATCTTCATTTATCCTTAGTAAAATGGAGATCATATCTCCATATCTCCTGTGAGGGTTAAATAAATTAATGCATATGGAACACTTAGAATGTAGGATAACTTGTGTTAAATTTACTGCGTGTTTGTTATTAAGATTAATCTGTAATCCTATCCAGTGAAAAAAATATTTTATTTCACAAAACAGAACTCATTTAATTTCCCAGACACATTTATTACAACTGGAATCCATATTAAAAAGCACAAAAAGTCTTCTTAACATAATGTTCTATTTTCACTTCCCCAATATACATTTTTCCTGGATCTATTTTCCCCTTAATTCATTCTACAACTAATGCATTCTATTGCTAGTTAACCTACATTACCCCTAGATCTGCCATTTGATATTGTCCTGTCAAATTTCATTTCAGATGTTCCCTCTTTTATTCTAAAGCCTAACTAAATGCTTGGATATAAATTATTATCTCTCCATCTTTAAATCCCATAATAATTATCACTTCTTCTAATAGTAAAGATTGAATTTTGCTTGACTACTCTTATCTTCACCTAGATCTTTTTTAAATTTTATTTATAATTAACACATCATACTTGTACACATTTATGAAGAACAGTGTGATGTTTCAATGTACTTATAAAAATTGTATAGTGGTCAAATCAGGGTATTTAGTATATTCATCACTTTAAACCTTTATCATTTTCTTGTGAAGTTACTCAAAATTCTTTCTTCTGCCTATCTCTAAATATATAATACATCATTATTAGCTACAGTCACCCTACTATATAATAGAATACCAGAACTTATTTTTCCTGTCTAAATGTAATTTTGTACCTGTCGGTCAACCTCCTACCATCCCTGACAAATGCTGCTCAGCCTCTAGTAACCACTGTTCTGTTCTCTACTTCTGTAAGAAAAAAATTTTTTAGACTCTACATATGACTGATCATTCTATATTTTTCTTTCTGTGTCCAGCTTATTTTACTTAATATGATGTTCTCCAGGTCCATCCATGCTGCCACAATGACAGAATTTTATTATTTTGCTGAATAGTATTCTATTCTATAAATATGTATAACTGTATTTTCTTTATCCATTCATTCATTGTTGGACACTGGTTGATTCCATCTCTTTGGCTATTACATAATGCTGTAATAAACACAAGAGTGCAGATATCTCCTCAACACAGTGGTATTATTTTTTTGTGTATATACTCAGTAATGAGATGACTGCATCATATGGTAGTTCTATTTTTAATTTTTTGAAGAAACTTCATGTTGTCCTCCATAATGGTTTTTACGAATAAGATTCTTATTGTTTCCATATTTTTTCTAGGATTTATTATTTGCTATCTTTTTGATAATGACCATTCTAACTAAGGTAAGGTGATATAGCATTCTAATTTTAATTTGTGTTTCCCTGATGATAAGTGGTATTTAATTTTTTTAAAAATATACAGCTGTTGCCCCTTTGTATGCCTTTTTTAGAGAAATGTCTATTCAGGTCTTTTGCCAATTTAATTTTTTTCTTATTTTTTCTTTATTTTTTGGTGTTTGAGGTGTTGAGTTTCTTATATATTCTAGATATTAACCCCTTGTCAGATGCTTAGTTTGCAAATATTTAAGTATTTTCCTCTATTCTGTAGGTTGTCTGTTCACTGTATTGATTATTTCCATTGGTGTGTAGAATAATTTCAGTTTGAATTAATTCCATTTGTCTACTTTTGTTTTGTTGCCTCTGCCCTTTTGGTCTTATTTTAAAAATCCAAATCCTTGTCCACTCTAATTTCATGAAACATTTTTTCTGTACTTTATTCTAGTAGCTTTATAGTTTCAGGACTTACATTTAAGAGGCCAGCATGACTCTCATACCAAAATCAGACAAGGATACAAAAATACAGAAAACTGTAGGCCAATATCTCTGCTAAATATACATGCAGAAATCCTCAAAATAAACACTAGAAAACTGAAATCAACAACATATTACAAAGATTATTAACCATGATCAAGTGGAATTCACTTCCAAGGAACGCGAGGATGGTTCTACATACACAAATTAATATACAGAACACATCATATTAACAGAATCAAGGACAACAACCACAAAATCGTTTCAATAGATACTGAAAAAGCTTTAGATAAAATTAAGATCTCTTTAAAGGTATGGTGTTTCCAGACCCTCAACAAAATGGGTATAGAAACACCATACCTTAACACACACATAAAAAGCATCTATGACAACTCCATAGCTAACATTATACTGAACAGGAAAAAGCTGAATGCTTCTTCTATGACATCTGGAACTCAGATATTAAGTAGCTCAACCTTGTTTTCAAGATCTTTGAGTCGACTCATTCTACATCACATGTATGAAGTGAATTTTTTATACTTTGTTTCATAGATTATTTTTAAATGATAAAACTAATGATTTTAACATATTCAACATATCTTAATAATTCTTTATATGTAGATATAATTACTTGCATAATGTAAGTATTCATATTAAATAATTTGTAAAATAGTTTTATATTTGAAAATTTAAACTTTACATTTACTTGGGTGCAGATTTGCTTCTAGATTGTGAAATTTCTATAAATTTACAGAATGAATGCTAAACTCATAGAGCTCAGCATTTATAAATTACCGTCATCTCAAAAAGCTGTTTGTAAAGACCTGCTGCTCATGCTGTTTCTAAAACAGACTCAACTCTGAAAAACTAAAAATGCATTATTTACATAAAATTACAGTATAATTTAAGCAAGAAAAAAGGAAGGAAAGAAGGAAAGAAGGAAGGAAGGAAGGAGGGAGGGAACAAAAGAAAGAGAAAGAAGAAAGAGAGAAAGAAAGAAAAAAAGAAAGAGAAGAAAGAAAGAGGATAGTGTTTCTAATTATGAGAAACCAGATTATTAGTTACTTGTAAAATATTTTATTTCATTATAAAAAAAGATGCTTAGTCCATTTTTTCTCTTTTCTGTAGGAAGGAATTTTTACAGTTTTAAGTGAAGTTTCTGGCATTTTCCTTTTTACTAAAAAAAAACTATTCTTATATTTTTTACCTGGTTTTCACAGCACTGGGACCTAGTCCTAGAGTAATCAAAGTTGTTCACCAGCATGCCTGTGCACTGTAACAAGGCCATCTACAGCGGCAGCCTGTCAAAGACAGAATCAGTTTTTAATGCAGAGAAGCCAGGAAGAAATAAAATGAAATGTCTGCCCTTTAGCAGTTCAGAACAGGGAAACTGATTCACTCTGCCCCATTCCAGTTAAATGTAATAGACGTATTTTTGTACATGTTCAAGCTACAGAGTCGCTGATGGACATTCTTTTTTACAAAAACCTCTTATAAACAATATTTTCTTCATCTCAGCTTATTTTATTTGAAATGGCAGCTGCTTCAAGTTAATAAGATTGAGACTATTGCTCAGTGGATCAGGTGCTAGTTCAATAAGATGAATGAATACCATGAAAGCTTAGTTTGATATTTGAAAAAATGATAACAGCCCTTTCTTTTATTTATTTTTTATTTATCACCACTATCTATTGAATTCTCCTACATATTCTATGAACTCCAGTTCTCCATATTTGCTTCAGAGTAACTTGTAAAGTTTTATAATATGTAAGACAATATATTTTCTAGTTTTCCCAATATTTATCTGTAATAATACTTGGTTTTGCTCATATTAATAACTAATTCTGAGAAATAAAATATTATTATTCTTTGTTATTTGACAATAATTTTTCTCCTATTCTGTTGACTTCTTATGATAATTTCTTAATAACATACTTTGACATTCTAGAAGTTCTTTTAGAATTTGAATTTTAGCAATATCTATTATTTATGCCCTGATTTATAAAGAGTTCATTTATTTGCATTATCTATCTTCACAGTGCACACATGTAGAATGATGGCTGTGGTTTCTAAAAATACACTTTCTCAATTGAAGGAAACTTCTTTATAATCCTTTTCTAACTTAATTAAAAATGTTTTGCAAGTAAATATTAGATATTTACATTAAATTACTTCTCGACACCAGTTAAAATAAAATTATTATTACCGTAGGTATCTATTTATATTGTAATCTCATTGTAATAGGATAAAAATTGGCTCCCTAAAAGATATCCAGGGCCTTACATAAATCTCTGGGAGCTGTGAATGTTTACTTTATATTTCAAAAAACCACAAGGGTCTTTGTGGGTGTGATTAAATTACATATTTTCAGATGGGGGATGATACGAGATTATCCTCAAGTGCCTTAAATGCCATCATATGCATTCCTTATAAGACCGTCAGAGGGAACATTTTAAACATGTAGAGAAGGCAATGTGAAGACAGAGAAGAGAGAGATTTAAGGATGCTGGTCTTGAAGACTGGAGTGATGAAGCCACATGTGAGGGAATGCCTGCAGCCACCAGAAACTGGAAGAGTCAGGAACTGGTTCCTTAGGGATTCAGGAAGGTGTGTGGCTGGGATTTCAGTCCAGTGACAGTGACTTTGGAATTCCAGCATCCAGAACTCTGAAAAAATTAATGGGATAAATTTTGGTTGTTTTAAGCAACCAAGTTTGTGCTAATTTCCTCCAGCAGCTCCTAGAAACTAAGGACACTACCACACACATAAAATCTGAATCAAAAATTAATAAAAGGCAAATGATGCCTTAGTTTAGTTAATAGGAATGTATTAATGTTAATTTCAAATTTTCTTTGATAAATGTATCAAGATTGTGTAAGATGGAGAATTGAGCAAAAGGCATATTTGGAAATTCTGTTGACTATCTTTTAACATTTCCTTAAGTATATAGTTATTTCAAAATGAACAGTTTATTTAAGAAATGAAAAATGAAATCTATATCACTTGGGATTTCACTAAAGAAATAGTATCATATGTGTGTGTGTGAGTGTGTGCACATGCACAAGTGCATGCATAAATGTGAAGAGAGAGAAAGAGAGAGAGAGAGACTCATTGCTTGACCAAGCAAGCCCAGAATCCACAGAGCAGGCTGTCAGGCAGGAAAGTGTAGAGCTCTGGGACATGAGTTAAGTTGCAGTCTACAGGCAGAATTTCTTCTCCTACCAAGAAAGCATTAGTTTGACTCTGAAGGCCTATCTCCTTGAAAATGTCCAACCTAGATTGTCTGTGATAATGCTCACTATGTAGAGTAAACTGAACAGCACATTAATCACATTCATAAAATATCTTCACAGACTATCACCTAGCCATGTTAACACCCCAAACTAACTCTTGCAGTTGTTACAGCTTTCTAGGGCTGCCATAGCAAAACACCACATACTGTGTGGCTTCGTTTGCAGATGACATGATTTTATATTTAGAAAACCCCATCATCTCAGCACAAAAACTTCTTGAACTGTTAAGCAACTTCAGCAAAGTCTCAGGATACAAAAACAATTACAAAAATCACAAGCATTCCTTTACACCAAAAACAGGCAAGCAGAAAACCAAATCATGAATGAACTCCCATTCGCAATCACTACATAGGGAATAAAATGCCTAGGAAAACAGCTAACAAGGGTTGTAAAGGGCATCTTCATGAACGACAAACCACTCCACAAGGAAATAAGAGAGGCCACAAAGAAATGGAAAAACATTCCATCCTCGTGGGTAGGACGAATCAATATCATGAAAACGGCCATACTGTCCAAATTAATTTGTAGATTCAATAATATTCCTATCAAACTACCATTGGCATTCTTCAAAGAGTAGAAAAAAACTAATTTAAATTTCATATGAAATCAAAGAAGATCCCCTATAGCCAAGAAAATCCTAAGCAAAAGAACAAAACTAGAGGCATCACACTACATGTCTTCAAACTATACTACAAGGCTACAATAACAAAAGCAGCATGATTTAATAGAAATATTAAATAAATTTACAAGTGTTTCTGATTTATAACAGACTTAGTCTTCTTTGTTTTAATTTAAAATCTCTTTATTTTTCTACATTTTCTTGATTTCCATCTTTTAAAATAATCTAGAAATATCATATATTTTAGGTTTATGGTTACTAGTTTTTTATGATTTCTATTTTTATATATGTAATTTATGTTACCATAATCTAAAACTAAAAACAACTTTAACAACAACATATGCACGAATTTATGTATATATTCCTGGTAAAACAAAAACAGAAATATCAATATTCATAACTTCTCTTATAACATGATGAAAACATTTGGCATTTCCTTTCTTGATCTTTCTCTTCTTCATACCTAAAAACTCAATAATTGGCAATATCATCTAAAATACCATTTCTGGTTCTGGTGATCTATTGAACAGCATAGTAACTATAGTTAATAATAACATATTATTCAAAATAGCTCAAAGAGTGGATTTTAAACATTCTCACCACATAGAAGTAACAGGTTGGTATGTGAAGGATATCTTAATTAGCCTGATTTGATCATTCCACAATATGTACATATATGGAAATATTATATTTTATTCTACAAATATATAAAATTATGACTTGTCAAGTAAGAATAAGATGCAACTTAAAAAATTGAAAAGGATTTGAACACTCTTCTATGGTTAAATTGATGAATAAATAGTAATGCACATAAAAAATTACAGGGTTTAAACATTTGACTTGTATGTTCTACCTGGAATGATGCTCATGATTGTTGTTTAAGTGAAAAAAGCAAGTTTCCTAATACTTGTGTATAGCTGGATTTTTATAGAAACAAATAAGACACACGCATATATATTATTGTTTGTATATGTTTTTCTATGAGTTTATGGTATATTTTTAGATTCATGAAGATAGGTATAGTAAGTTATGAAACAGATAATTATATACATTGCCTGAAGCAGCTAGAAAATACTGTATTATTTTCATAATTAAATTGAACATGTACTATTTTGTAACAAAAATGTTGAAATGTTTAATCGCCTTACATTCCAAAGCAGTGTTGTCAACAAATATTTAGCATTAGCTATGTCTTGCCTTTTAACATGCTTAATTTCATATATTGTTTATACAAATTCATTTTCTATCTTGCTGGTTATATCCATATAACTAAATTATGTTCAGATAAAAATGAGTATGTAGCTTATGTTTGAATCATTTTATTACTTCAATATAAGTATTTGATTTTTATACTTATGGTATTATTATATATAGGATTGTTTTCAAATATCCTTCCCTTGAAAGACTTATACATGTTCCTTATATTTTTCCTTTAGGGAAGGGTAATTCATTTACATATGTTTTACCATATAAAGCAAATGTAATTTCCAAAACTAAATATTTCTTTTTTCTAGCATATATAGAATTTTATTATTATTAGGGTGTTTACTAATTTTACCTGTTTCAAATGAAGGTGCCATCACTTTTTAAAGATTTTTCATTCTGTGAAATGACCTATTAATTATTTAACTGAAATTTTGTTTCTTTTATATTCTCCCTATATTTTTCACCAGGGTCTTTGTTGTTGAGATTGAATTTGCATTTATTTTAAATTCTCAAACTGATTACTAAGTTTTATATACGAGTATTCTTACTTATAGGAATGTCATCTTCTCAGATACTAATATGTTGATTAAGCTCATTGTACTTTTTGCATTAATTCTTCTTCTATAGCAGATAATTATTTCATATGTTCCTGCTGGTATATCTATTCTATACTCCTCTCAAATGTTTGGCAATTATAAGTTTTCTGTATTTATAACAGTGGTTTACATTTACCAATGTTAATAGTTGTTTAGGTAGCTTTTTTAAATACCTCAGTCCAATATTAAATATTTTTCTTTCCCAAACAATAGACAGTTTCAGTTTACATGAGTTCTGATTTTGATTGTAACTGTGCATTGTTGTCTGGTCAATCTTTCCTGTTGAAGTGGAAGGAAGATGTTTTCCTATCGAAACAAGAAACAGTCCTAAGTAACTCCCAGCTTTTCTCTCTTGCTCCAATAGCTTCTCTGAGGATCTGAATGAATCTCTTTTATTCTGGAATACTCTAGATACAGAAGATAATAACAGGTATAACTGGAACAACATTAATAAAATTTGTACTTGAGTATAAGACATCCTCTTCCAGTTTCCAGGTCACATTTCTTGGTCTGATGAATTTGGGGAATCATGCTTTGAAATCTCACTATTTTTCAATTTTCTTAATTTTGCCTATATTGTATTGCAGACATTTTTGGTTAGATTTGTCTTCTGATTTTGTTGGCTTTACATTGTGAAGTATGTCAATAATTTATTCTTGTAAGAAATATTCTCAGTTTCTTAGATAGCTTATTTATTTTAGTTTGTGGATGTTTTATAATTTCAATGTGATTTGGAAAATAAGTTAACCCATATTCTTAGTCAGCCATCTTGAACCCCCAAATATCACATTGCTTTGTTGTAAATATTATCAGAAGGAACAGAATAAACAGTTAACAGCAGTTAGTGTTTAACTTCATATATATGATTACAGTTCTTTGAATTATATTTGAAATCATGTAAATATAATTTGAAATCAAATCCCTATTAGAAGAGATTGCACATTCTTAAATGTGATTATTTTAACTTTATTATAATTAATTTTACTGTAATTATATACCCGTTTTCTGGAATTTAGTTCTCCATTAACTAAAATTAAGGGTATGATTAATGAATTCATTTTAAAAATGCTTTTAAAAAATTAAGCAAGAAATAATACACCAATAAAATAAATCTTAATTTAATTAGTAGATAAGAAAATTGATTTGGCTTTAAATAAATTTAAATTGTTCCTGGAATTTAAATTGAGTGTAAATTAGAATTTCCATCAAGAATCTAGCTTTAATTCATAAGCTGACACTGTCATATTTACCATTTATAATGAGTGTGAATGAAAAATCACTTTTAAAAAATTGAATTTCCAGATTTCCTATCCTAAATATGACAGTGTAGTATATGCACCAGAAATGACTAAATTATATATATATATATATGTGTGTATATATATATATAGAATTGCATCTTTAGGTTCTGGGGTACATCTAAAGAACATGAAGGATTGTTGCATAGGTATATACATGACAATGTGGCTTTGCTGCTTCCATCCCTATTACCTATATCTGGCATCTCTCCCCATGTTATCCCTCCCCAACACCCTACCCCCACACTGTCCATCCCCTACACCCCCCACAGACCTCAGTGTGTGATGCTCCCCTCCCTGTGTCCATGTGTTCTCATTGCTCAAAATCCACCTATGAGTGAGAACATGTGGTGCTTGATTTTCTGTTCTTGTGTCAGTTTGCTAAGAATGATGGTTTCCAGGTTCATCCATGTCCAACAAAGGACACGAACTCATCATTTTTTATGGCTGCATAGTATTCCATGTTGTATATGTACCACATTTTCCCTGTCTAGTCTATCATCGATGGGCATTTGGGTTGGTTCCAAGTCTTTGCTATTGTAAACAGTGCTGCAATGAACACATGTGTGCATGTGTCCTTATAATAGAACGATTTATAATCCTTTGGATATATACCAAGCAATGGGATTGCTGGGTCAAATGGAATTTCTAATTCTAGGTCTTTGAAGAATCACCACACTGTCTTCCACATTGGTTAACTAATTTAAACTCCTACCAACGCTGTAAAAGCGTTCCTATTTCTCCCCGTCCTCTCCAGTGTCTGTTGTCTCTAGATTTTTTTAATGATCGCCATTCTAACTGGAGTGAGATGGTATCTCAATATAGTTTTAATTTGCGTTTCTCTAATGACCAGTGATATGAGCATTTTTTCCATATGTTTGTTGGCTTCATATATGTCTTCTTTTGAAAAGTGTCTGTTCATATCCTTTGGCCACTTTTGAATGGGTTTGTTTTTTTCTTGTCGAATTGTTTTAGTTCTTTGTAGATTTTTTATATAAGTCTTTTGTAAGATGGGTGGATTGCAAAAATTGTTTCCCATTCTGTTGGTTGCCAGTTCATTCTAATAATTGTTTCTTTTGCTGTGCAGAAGCTCTGGAGTTTAATTAGATCCCATTTGTCTATTTTGGCTTTTGTTGTCAATGCTTTTGGTGTTTTAGTCAGGAAGTCCTTGCCTATGCCTATGTCCTGAATGGTTTTGCCTAGGTTTTCTTCTAAGGTTTTTATGGTGTTAGGTCTTATGTTTAAGTCTTTAATCCATCTGTAGTTAATTTTAGTGTAAGATGTCAGGAAGGGTTCTAGTTTCTGCTTTCTGCACATGGCTAGCCAGTTTTCCCAACACCATTTATTAAACGGGTAATCCTTTCCCCATTGCTTGTTTTGACAGGTTTGTCAAAGATCAGATGGTTGTAAATGTGGGGCGTTGCCTCTGAGGCCTCTGTTCTGTTCCATTGGTCTGTATCTCTGTTTTGGTACCAGTACCATGCTGTTTTGACTACTGTAGCCTTGTAGTATAGTTTGAAGTCAGGTAACATGATGCCTCCGGCTTTGTTCTTTTTGCTTAGAATTGACTTGGCTATACGGGCTCACTTTCGGTTCCATATGAAGTTTAAGGTGGTTTTTTCTAGTTCTATGAAGAGGGTCATAGGTAGCTTGATGGGGATAGCATTGAACCTATAAAATACTTTGGGCAGTATGACCATTTTCACGATATTGATTCTTCCTAATCATGAGCATGGCATGTTTTTCTATTTGTTGGTGTCCTCTCTTATTTTGTTGAGCACTGGTTTGTAGTTATCCTTGAAAAGGTCCTTTACACCCTTTGTTAGTTGTATTCCTAGATATTTTATTCTCTTTGAAGCAATTGTGAATGGCAGTTCATTCTTGATTTGGCTCTCTTTAAGTTTGTTATTGGTGTATAGAAATCCTCGTGATTTTTGCACATTGATTTTGTATCCTGAGACTTTGCTGAAATTGATTATCAGTTTAAGGAGATTTTGAACTGAGATGATAGGGTCCTCTAAATATACAATCATGTCATCTGCAAATAGAAACAATTTGACTTGCTCAGTTCCTAATTGAATATTCTTTATTTCTTTCTCTTGCTTGATTGCTCTGGCTAGAATTTCCAATACTATATTGAATAGGAGTGGTGAGAGATGGCATCCTTATCTAGTGCCAGATTTCAAAGGGATTGCTTCCAGTTTTTGCCCATTCAGAATGATATTGGCTATGAGTTTATCATAAATAGCTTTTATTATTTTGAGATATGTTCCATCAATACCTAGTTTCCTGATAGTTTTTAGCGTAAAGTGCTATTTAATTTTGTTGAATACCTTCTCTGCATCTATTGAGATAATCATGTGGTTTTTGTTTTTGGTTCTGTTTATGTGGTGGATTACATTTATAGACTTGCATATGTTGAACCAGCCTTGCATCCCCAGGATGAAGCCTACTTGATCGTGGTAGATAAGCTTTTTTATGTGCTGTTGCAATCAGTTTGCCAGTATTTTATTGAAGATTTTTGCATCTATGTTCATAATGGATGTTGGCCTGAAGCTTTCTTTTCTTGTTGAGTCTCTTGCAGGTTTTGGCATCAAGATAATATTGGTCTCATAAAATGATTTGGGGAGGATTCCCTCATTTTGGACTGTTTGGAATAGTTTCAGAAGGAGTGGTACCAGCTCCTCTTTGTATGTCTGGTAGATACGGCTGTGAACCCATCTGACCTGGGTTTTTTTTGTTGTTGTTGGTAAGCTATTAATTGCTGCCTCAACTTCAGCCCTTGTTATTGGTCTATTCAGGGCTTTGATTTCTTCCTGGTTTAGGCTGGGGAGGGTGTAAGTGTCCAGGAATTTATCCACTTCTTCCAGGTGTACTGGTTTCAGTGCATAGAGCTGTTTGTAGTAATCTCTGATAGTGGTTTGTATTTCTGTGGAATCTGTGGTGATATCCCTTTATCGGTTTTGATTATATCAAAATCAAATAATCAAATAATCAAATAATCTATTTGATTATTCTCTCATTTTTTTTTATTAATCTGGCTATTGGTCTGTCTATTTTGTTAATCTTTTCAAAAAACCAGCTCCTGTATTTATTGATTTTTGAGGGTTTTTTTGTATCTCTATCTCCTTCAGTTCTGCTGTCATCTTAGTTATTTCTTGTCTTCTGCCAGCTTTTGAGTTCTTTCGATCTTGCTCTTCTAGCTCTTTCAATTTTGATGATAGGGTGTCGATTTTATATCTTTCCTTGCTTCTCATGTGGGCATTTATTGCTATAAAGTTTCCTCTAGACACTGCCTTATATGTGTCCCAGAGATTCAGGTACATTGTGTCTTTGTGCTTGTTGGTTTCAAAGAACATCTTTATTTCTGCCTTCATTTAGTTGTTTATCCAGTCAACATCCAAGAGCCAGTTGTTTATTTTCCATGAAGTTTTGTGGTTCTGAATTAGTTTCTGAATTCTAATTTGATTGCACTGTGGTCTGAGAGACTGTTTGTTATGATTTCTGTTCTTTTGCATTTGCTGAGGAGTGATTTACTTCCAATTATGTGGTTAATTTTAGAGTAGGTGTGATGTGGTGCTGAGAAGAATGTATATTCTGTGAATTTAGGGTGGAGATTTCTGTAAATGTCTATTAGGTTTACTTGATCCAGATCTGAGTTCAAGTCCTGGATATCCTTGTTAATTTTCTGCCTTGTTGATCTTTCTAATATTGACAGTGGAGTGTTAAGTTCTCCCACTATTATTGTGTGGGAGTCTAAGTCTCTTTGTAGGTCAATAATAACTTGCTTTAGGTATCTGGGTGCTCCTTTATTGGGCACATAAATCTTTAGGATTATTAGCTCTTCTTGCTGCATTGATCCTTTTACCATTATATAATGCTCTTTTTGGCACTTTTGATCTTGTTAGTTTAAAGTTTATTTTATCAGAGACCAGGATTGTAACTCCTGCTTTTTTTTTTTTTTTTTCTCTCCCTCCATTTGCTTGCATTTGCTTGGTAGATCTAACTCCATCCCTTCATTTTGATCCTATGTGTATCCTTACATGTGAGATGGGTTTCCTGGATACAGCGCACCAATGGGTTTTGACTTTTTATGCAATTTGCCAGTCAGTGTCTTTTGATTGGGGCATTTAGCCCATTTACATTTAAGGTTAATATTGTTATGTGTGAATTTATTACTGCCATTTTGATACTAGCTGGTTGTTTTGCCCATTCATTGATGTGGTTTCTTCATTGTGTCAATGCTCTTTACCATTTGGTACATTTTTGGAGTGGCTGGTACTGGTTGATCCTTTCTATGTTTTGTGCTTCTTTCAGGAGCTCTTGTAAAGCAGGCCTGGTGGTGATGAAATCTCTCAGTAATTGCTTCTTCATAAAGGATTTTATTTCTCCTTCACTTATCAAGCTTAATTTATCTGGATATGAAATTCTAAGTTGAAAGTTCTTTTCTTTAAGGATGTTGAATATTGGCCTTTGTGGGTAACCTGACCTTTCTCTCTGGCTGCCTTTAGCATTTTTTCCTTCATTTCAACCCTTGTGAATCTGATGATTATGTGCCTTGCGGTTGCTCTTCTTGAGGAATGGTTTTGTGGTGTTCTCTGTGTTTCCTGGACTTGAATGGTGGCCTGCCTTCCTAGATTGGGAAGTTCTCCTGGATAATATCCTGAAGAGTGTTTTCCAGCTTGAATTCATTCTCTCTGTCACATTCAGGTACACCTATCAAATGTAGATTAGGTCTTTTCACATAACCCCATATTTCTGAGAAGCTTTCTTCATTTCCTTTCACTCTTTTTTCTCTATTCCTGCCTTCTCATTTTAATTCATTGAGTTGATCTTCAATCCCTGATATCCTTTCTTCTGCTTGGTTGATTCAGCTATTGAAACTTGTGTATGCTTTGGGAAGTTCTTGGGTGGTGTGTTTCAGCTCCATCAATTCATTTATATTGCTTTTTAAGCTGTTTGTTCTCATTAGTGTTTTGTCAAACCTTTTTTCAAGGTTCTTAGTTTCTTTGCATTGGGTTAGAACATGATCTTTTAGCTCAGAGAGTTTGTTATTATCTACCTTCTGAAACCTGTTTCTGTCAATTCATCAGACTCATTCACCATCCAGCCTTGTTCCCTTGCTGGTGAGGAGTTTTGATCTCTTGGAGGAGGAGAGTCATTCTGGTTTTGGGTATTTTCATCCTTTCTGCACTGGTTTCTTTCCATCTTTCTGGATTTTTCTACCTGTGGTCTTTATGGTTGGTGACTTTCAGATGGGGTCTCTGAGTGGAAGTCCTTTTTGATACTGATGAAGTTATTTCTTTCTGTTCCTTAGTTTTCCTTCTAACAGTCAGGCTCCCCTGCTGTAGGACTGCTTGAGGTCCACTCCAGACCCTGTTTTCCTGGGGATCATCTGCAGCAGCTGCAGAACAGCAAGGGTTGCTGCCAGTTTCTTCTTCTGTTAGCTTTGTCCCAGAAGGATACCCGCCAGATGTCAGCCTGAGTTCTCCTTTGTGAAATGTCTCTTTGGTTATACAGGGGTGGGGAAGCTGCTTGAGGAGACAGTATGTCCCTTATAGGAGCTCAAGTGCTGAGCTGCGAGCTCTATTGTTTCATTCAGAGCACTGGGCAGGTACGTTTAAGCCTGCTGCAGTGGAACACATAACCACCTTTTTTTCCCAGGTGCTCAGTCCTGGGAAGGTGGGACTTCATTTGTAAGTTTCTATGATTCTGCTGCCTTTTTTCAGAGATGCTGAGCAAGGAGGAAGCCTCGTCGCAGTCTGCCAGCAGAGTCATTGCTGAGCTGCCATAGGCTCTGCCCAGCTTCTGTGTGAACTTCCTTGCAGTTTTGTTTATAGGGATATAGTTAGAACTGCATCAGTAAAGGCAGTCTGCCTCAGTAATGGTGGACTGCCTTAGTAATGGCAGACTGCCTCAGTAGTGGTGAACTGCCTCTGTAATGGTGGACACCCTTCCCTCCACAGAGCTGGCCCATCCCAGGTCCAGCTGTGCTTGCGGTGAAACTCTCAATACAGAGAGCTTCAGATTGCTGATCTTTGTAGGGGTAAGGCCAACCAAGCCAGATCACCTGGCTCCCTGTTTCAGCCCCTTTTTTTTCAATTGAATGGGAGACTCTGTCTCCCAGGCATTCCAGTCACCAGTTGAAATGGCTCCCGGATTTGTGTGAGTTTTTGTGCAGAGACCCGCTGTGCTGGCTGAAACAACCATTCTGGAGACTCATGGCGTTTTTCTGCCTGGGAATCTCCTGGTCTGTGGGCAGTAAAAATTCATTTGGAAATGCAGTGGTCACTCAGCCTCTGCATTTTCACTGGGAGCTACCATTCCAAGCTGTTCCTATTCGGCCATCTTGAATCCTCCAAGACTAAATTCTTAAAAAAAATTCCAGGTGATTTTGATGAGAGTCACTGCTCAAAAATGGTATGCCCTCACTTTGCCATGCAACTTAAAGGTGTGGCAGAAATTAGATTTCATAATGCTGTAGCAGCACTAATCATACCAATAACTATAACAATAATAACAGTAACAATAACAACATAAATTAATTGCCTTGCAATTGTCAGGTGATCTGCTATAAATTTTACATTAATGATTTTCTTAATACTTATAGCAAATCTCAAAGGAATTTCTACTAAATTAAATTCCTATCTCTGATAAAGATTTTAGTCTATGAAAAAGGAGGCGATTTGTCTGATGTTAGGCAGGGAGCAATGGAAATACCCTCTGGCTTTAGAGACGTCTCTCACAGATAATGCTTCTTGCCTAACAGTTCCATTGAAAGTCATCATTAATTTTAATAGTGAAAATTAAAAACATATACATATTTCATGTAATTTATAAGTATATTATATCAATGTATTATACTGCCAATTGGAACACATTTGTAACATACAGTCTTCCCATGCACGAAAAAGATACCTATACTTATTTCCATTTATTCAACTGTTCTTTTAAAACTTTCAATAATATTCAATAATATTGAAATTTTACAAATTTTTTAATAAGATTATAAGGGTTTTTTTGGTTGTATTTTAGAATACTATTTTCTTCTATTATATTTCTTATCTGAATATGAGTTTTTACTAGGAAAAGTACTGGTTTTGGCATGTAGTTAGATCTCCAGACAGTTTAACAAGTACCTTATTGTTAATTTTGTTGTTGTGTTACTACAATTTTCCAGGTAAAATATCTGTAAATTGTGAAAAATTTATACCGCGTATCTAATAGATACGCCTCTAATGAAATCATAAGTTTATTAAATAAATACATACCAATCAAAAACTCTGTTAAGGACTAGTCAAATGCTAGAATGAAAAAATAAATTATCTTGTCCTCATGAAGGTTACAATTTAATGGGAACTTCAGGCATTTGTCAGATAAGCATTAAAAAGTATAATTCTGAACTATGATAGTTTACAATAAAAATGCATAAAACATCATGACAACATATTGCAAAGGGCATGCATTTGCTAGTTTACATTTTAGGCAGCAGCTGCAGTTAATTAGACATATTAAGAAACAGCATTTTATCTGGGTGGCACTGCTAGGAAGCTTCAGATATCAGGGAAAACACGGCACAGTGGAGAACCTAAGGTCCCATGCTAGGGCACAGCTCACAGAGAAGGATACAAGAGGAGAGTGTATTATTTATTTCTGTGTATGAAATTACTGCAAATGTAATGGCTTAAAACAATAATTATGCATTTTCTAACAGTTTCATGGTATCAAGAATCTCACTGTCACTTAGTTGAGAGCCTCTGTCTTAAGGCCTATTCTGAGATTATATTCAAGCTATTGGCCTGCTGAGCCTATGGTCACATCTAAAAACGCATGGTTTGGGTGCAGGGCTTGTGAAGCCAATTCCAAGCTCCTTGATGAGGTTGTTGGTATGCCTCAGCTCTTTGACATGAGAATTTCTCTATACAGCTGCCCCACAGCATGGCAGCTGGTTTTCCCACGGGTAAGAAAATTCAAGCAAGAATCAGAGACATTCAGTATAGAAGCTGCAGTGTCTTTACAGTCATCTTGGGTATGAAAATGCATGCTTCCTGCTATACTCTACATGTTAGGAGGGACTGTATAAGTCCAATACCCACTCTGTTTCCATCCCTACACATGCATACTTGATAATTCAGATTTTCTCCTCCTCACTGTCTCCTGTTTCTGTTTCCTGGGTGTCCACAAATTCTATTTGAACCACAAAAACTTCCAAGTAGGCACAAACGGGGTTTTGAAAAATTCCTCCTGTGCCCTTCCTACGTTCACTGAGGACTTCTCTGTTAAGGCTGGGGCAGGGTCTTAATTGTACTTCCTCTTGCATCGTCTAAAAGTGTGTGGGAGCTAATGCCCCAGGGGTAAACCTGGAACAATAGAATTCAGAATTTCTGGACAAGTTTATTCCCATTTCTCCTTTCAAAAAGAAGGTCCCAAAATGAAGTTAATAAACAGGAAGTGTAACCGTGGTGTGCCGCAATTTTTCTCACTTAGTGGTAAGCAATTCAATATCCATTCTTGTATTGGCTCTCTTTCCTTCTCCTGCTTTTCCTAACTTTGCCTCTCACTTTGCTCCCTGAAGTTGGACATAACTCCTTTGCCTCAGCCTCAACTTTTAGAAAGATTAAGCTACTGGTTGATACTTAGAATGCTAATCTTCAAGGCGCAGTTTTGGAACTGGATTTTACCCTCAACTGAAAGCAATAAGAATGCCAAGTAGTAGTTAAATTACAAGTTTTCACCTGTAATTTGTATCAGGTACAAGTGGAAAGTGAAGAGCTGAAATATATAATGGCTTAGGCATTTGAACAGTATAGAGATAAAAGTAATTATAAAGATCAGGAGGTTGCTGTCTTTCTTAAAAACCGCTGAACATGATAATGTGCTTTATACAGTTCTTTTATTTTTTACCTCAAACTTTATTTTCAAAAAGATTAAAAATTTACTTTTACAAATTTTTGCCTGGATTCTCCAGATTTCAGTATTTGCTATATATCCTTGACCTCTCTCTCTCTCTGTGTCTACATAAACACAAATGCACACACAATATAGATTTTGATTACACATCTATTATCTGAAACTAATTTTTAGATATGTCACTCTAAATATTTAACATGTATCTCCTTTTAAAAAAATATTCTACCTAAACCCTTCTTGAGTATAATTGTTACACTCAATAATTTAACACTGATAAACCAAAAATATTTTAATGTACATGCCATCTAACCAATACATCAATCTTTCCTAAATAGCCCACTGAATATGTTTCATAACTGATTATATTTGTTTGCTTTTAATCCAAGATTTAATAAAAGGTCACATATTGGATTTATTGGCCATAACTTTTTTGTCTCCTCTTATACAGAATAGCCTTGTCCTTCCTTCCTTCATCTGCATAACAGGAAGGTTTTCGAAGGAGTGGTGGCCATGGGACCACAAAATCCAGGGAATGAACTTGCCTATGAGTTCACAAAAAAAATCACTCTTAATTTGTCACTGTGTTTACAGGGAGGTCACAAGCTGACCCTATAGCAGATTCCTGGAAGTCAGGGGACTTCTCTGAAAGCTGAGGTTGTCAATAGTGACAGCTTTCTATTTTCCATTCTTGCTGTTGGGAATTCTTTTTTTTTTTTTTTTTTTTTTTGTTTAAGTTATTTATTTAAACCATCTCCTGCCACAAGCAAAAGGATGGAAGATTGGTGTATCAGTCATCATTTGATACAGCTAAAGAAAGTTAGCTTAAGGCCCTGTATACTTTTTCTGGTCCATGTGCAGAGTAATGGTCCAAACCAGTGCTGTGGCCCTGGTGCCTGGGCAGTGGTTCAGATTCTCTTTATTCATCTTCATAGCCAGTTGGAAATGGATTCAGAAGAGGGTTATGGAATAGGGTATGGTCACTATCCCCGCAGGGAAAGGGCTTGGTCCTGATGCGGAGATAGGGATAGGCAATGAACTCGGGTCTCTCATGCTCTTTGTGGTGTGACGGCAGGAATACATTTAGCAACTATGAGGAATTCTTTTTTCTCTCGCTTTTTTGTCTTGGTCACTGTGTTAGTCCATTCTTCACTGCTATAAAGGAATACTTGAGACTGGGTAATTTACATAGAAAAGAAATTTAATTGGCTCACAGTTCTGCAGGCTGTACAGGAAGCATAGTGGCTTGTGCTTCTGGGAAGGGCTCAGGAAATTATCATGTCAGAAGGTGAAGGGGAAGCAGGCACATCTTACATGGCCTGAGCAGGAGGAAGGAGTGAGGGAAGGTGCCACACGCTTTTAAAACAACCAGATCTCATGAGAAGTCTATCACGAGAACAGCAGTAGAGGGATGGTGCTAAAACATTCATAAAGGATCTACTCCCATGATCCAATAATCTCCCACCAGGCCATTCCTCCAACATTAGGGATTAGATGAGGTTTGGGTGGGGACTCAGATCCAAACCATATTAGTCACTATAACTAGAGGTTTATCAATTTTATCGAACTTTTTAAAAAATAACCTTTCACTTACATTGATTTTGTCTATTTTTTTTCCATTTTCAATTGTATTAGTTCCTTCTCTAATGTTTATTATTTTGTTCTTTCTGCTTTCTTTGAGCTTATTTTATTTTCTTTAAATATATTAAGCTGACCGATTAGATTATTAATCTAAGACATTTCTTATATAAATATTTAATGGTACACATTACCTTGAAACCATTGCTTTAACTATAGTCACATACCTTAGTACATTGTGTTTTTATCCTTATTTAGTTTAAACTATTTTTAATGAGTTTTGAGATTTGTTCTTTAACCCTTTTATTTAGAAGAGGGTTATTTAATTTTTAAGAATTTGAGGATATTAAATATATGTGTTTGTTATTGATTTCTACTTAATTTTCATTATATTATTAGAATAGAATTGGTGTGATTTCTAGTATTTTAAGTGGGTTGGATGTTTTTGGTTGTTTTTGTTTTTGATGGGTTAGATTATGATTTATCTTGGAGAATGTTCAGTATGCCCTTGTAAAGAATATGTATTCTGCTGTTGCTGGGAAGCATGTTTTATAAATGTTAATCAGCATATTTCCTTGATAGCATGCAAGTCTTCGATACCATTACTGATTTTCTGTCAAATTGTTATATCAATTACTAAAAGAATATTATTGAAATCTGCAATTATAATTTTAGTTTGCCTACGTGTTTTCTAACATCATTTTTTGTTTTATTTATTTTGAAACTGTTATTAGAAATATATACACTTAGACCCATTATTTCCTTTTACAGAACTGACCCTTTACCATGTCTCCTTCTATTCCTGACATTATTACTTGGGCTAAAGTCTACTTTTTGATATCAATGTAACTATATTAATTTGGGGGGCATGTTTGTGTGATATGCCTTTATTCATCCATTATTTTTGAGTTATCTTTGTTTTTATATGTTAACTGCATTTTTAGAGACAATACAGAATTGGACTTTGCTGTTTGATCCAATCTGAAACTTGCTGTCTTTAGAAAGTTATATTTAGACCATTTATGTTTAATGTGATTATGGATATTGTTGGATTAAAAAGTTAGCAACTTCTAGATGTTTTCTACTCATTTCATCTTTTCTTTTTTCTATTTTTACCCTCCCTCTACATATGTTGACAGCAATGAACAATGATAAACTAAATTATAACATTTTACCTCCTCCATTGATTTATTACTGACACATATTTTATATTTTTCAGTGTTTTACCTGGAATTTTTAATATATATCTTTACATCTTTAATGACTATATCTTTAAATAAGCAGATACTACCTTAAAATTATGTGCTGCTTCACCTGTGGTATAAGAATCTTAAAATTAGCCAGCACCATAAGGCCAGTAGCATTACTTGTCTTCTTACAGATTAAGGCTTTTGTTTTGTCATGGAGATAGAGTGGGGTGATATGGGTAGTGGTGCTTGTTCCTCCTACATGGCTGTTATTTCCTCCCTCTGTTCTGCATGACACTGGGCATTTCTTAATGATTGTTTTAAGCCTTTTCTATGAGAGGCCAGAGAGGTTCATGGAGAAACAACCTGCCAGAGCATGATGACTCCCTCACATTCCGCAGTCCATAAGGGTTTCACATGGTCCTGCCAGCCTGCAATTCTCCTCCCAATTTGTCAGCTTTTTAACTAAACTGTTCTTACCAGTGTCTGACTATGTCTACCAAATTTATTTTGTTTGGAAGAGTGTCTTATCTGTTTAGAACAACACTATAGCATGTTTGGAACTTGATCTGTCTCCTAGATGTTACCATCTTAGAAACACAACTTCACACCTAATTTTAAATACTTAATGTGCATTAACTGCCAGAATGTTTACATGCTAGCAAAAGATACACTGAAAATATTTTATATGAGACGCCATTGAAATATCATGCCCTTGGAACAGCTTAAACAAAATTTTAGTGAATAAAACAGGGCAGTTTTTAAATAAAAGTACTCAGTAAATTTCTAGTAATTAGATATAGCCTTAAATACATAAATTCCTAAAAATGATTGCTTCTATCATAAAATGGTACTTTGTTGTGATCTATTCCATTACAGAAATAGCTGAAAATCAATGTGTTGTTGGAAAATATAGAGCTAATTGTATATTTATATTGTGTAGTGTACTTTAAAATAAACACTCAAGAACATTAAATTATAATAGCTAAGTAATTTACCCTTCAATTTCAGGATTACTGTTATATATTTTGGCTCTCATATTCTGCATAATAATAGATTCCTTTGGTTAAGGGTCCAAAATGTTTCCAAATTACTACAATTGTTACAATGCCAAGCTGTTTAAGAGGTAACTGTTTTGTGTCTCTTGATTTTTCCTTGTCACTTGCATCTCTTGCTTTTCCCCCATTATTTGCACTATGCCATTTGGACAAAACAGAACTGAAGTAAAAAGTTTTCTTTTTTTTTTTTTTTTTTTAATTTTCTGATCATACAAAGTCTTTCTATTAACTTTCATTGATCTGGGGTTACATATTTTTAAGTTCAAGGACTAAAATAACTGAAAGTATAAAAGAGCATGCTTTTAATCATTGTTAAACGGTCTCTGCTATAGAAAATATTAAAGAATAGTCACACATTATTACAAAAGTTAGAGGTTTTAATATAGTATGGATTAACATATGTCAACTTAAATTTAGCTTAATTTAATTATAGAAATCATATGAAACATAACAGAAACAGCAGAAAGTGAAGCGAAAACTATTTACAAGATTTAATTTGAGGTAAAACAAAAAAAATATACATTCATATCAGTCATTCTTTGGTAAGTCCTTTCTATGTTTCTTATCTGAAGCCTTTTGACTATTCAATCCTCTAGATTCCTTCAAGCCAAATGACCTAAACATTTCAGGACACCATAGAGTAGTTCACTCAAATGGGTCCAATCTCCCTTATTTTCTATGTTAAATAGAAGACAAAAAGTATTGAAATATAGACTCAACTGCCTTCATCTGTTGACCATGTGTCAAACACAATGGTGTTCACCAAGTCAACCTATTTGGTCCCACTATTTGTCTAGTCATCTTTTATCTAAGGAATACACTATACCATGGTCCCAACAAGGAGATGAAAATAAGTAACTAAGTAGGACTTTGGCGAATACCTTAAAGGATGGCCAGATTCCATGGGCATGTACTTTGTTTTTCATCCATTCCCCTTCTTTTTGCCTGGAAAATGGCAGAGTGTCAGCAGTTCAGCTGCATTATGTGACTGGAGGACTAGAAACCACATGCTAAAGAGGGCAAAGCAGGAAGACAGGCCTGCATGTACTAGCCTTGAAATGCCTCTGAAATATTTGTTAACTTACTGATTTGTCAATATGTCATTTAAATTGCTTTTGATTTTCATTTTGTTTTGAATGTGAATATGTATTCTAGGTGACATAAATAGGATCCCTCAATGTCTGAACGATGGTAGGTGAATATGGCTCTTTTTGCTGATTGGGTTTACATAATAGCCATATACCCACATACTTTATACTCAGATCTCTGCAGTTCCCAAGGACTAACACTGCATTGCAAATGGAAAAAGGATTCTACACTCCTAATACTTATTCTCAAGGATACTTTTTGGCTTCTTTTTGAGACTGACTGAACATCATTTACACCAGTTAGCAAAGAAATGGGCAAATAGGGCAAAGCAAGATTCAACCTGTATTTAATAGCATCTTAAATCAGAAAAATACCTAAGACAGAGGGGGAGGATGAGAGAGAGACTTGTAATGAGGAATGCATTGTATTTCTTGCTTTCCCAACCTTGTTTGCACTGTTTTTAAGACAGAGTATCAATGTAGAATAATGTGCTAGAAAATGCTCAATATTTGTGTTCATTTATTTAATATGCTTTCTATGAGGGGAAAAGAAGGCATTGCATTGTGTGTTCACATTCTGTGAACAGAACTGTAAAATGTCTTTCCAAGGTTCATGTTTGCTGGCTATTCAACACTAAGATAGGCTCTGCTGTGAAGGGACTTTGCTGATGGATTATGTTTGCTATCCTTCGACTTCAAATAGGAAGATTATCTTGCATTATCCAAATGGACCTAATGGAATCATAGAAGCCCTTAAATATCAAAGAGGAAAACAGAAAAGTCAGTTGGAGATGTAAGGCCAGAATGATTTAAAGCACAAAAAACAGGACCAGGAGCCAAAGAAGGATAGCAACCTCAAGAAGCTATGAAGAATTCCTGATTTCATGGAAATAGTATATAAGAAAACAGTGACATTAGCCCTACAACTTTGAGCAAGTGAATCCTACTAACATCATGCATAAGCCCAGAGTGGATTGTCTCCTAGAGAATACAACCTTGCTGACACCTTGACTTTGGCCTTGTGAGACCCAGGCAAATAGAACCACTAGGTAATGTTTCTGTTGTATTAAGCTTATAAATGTGTGGTGATTTATTATGGAACATAACATTAGGCAACTAATACGCATGGTAATATAAAAGAGCCTGATTAAGAGATTTGCAAAAATATTAGCCAGTCAGAAATTATTATTTTTTATTATACTTTAAATTATGGGACACATGTGCAGCATATGCAGGTTTGTTACATAGATACACATATGCCATAGTGGTTTGCTGCATCCATCACCCCATCATCTACATTAGGTATTTCTCCTAATGCTATCCCTCCCCTAGCCCCCAATTCCCTGACAGGTCCCAGTGTTTGGTGTTCCCCTCCCTGGTATCATTCTTTCTGAAACGATTCCAGCTATTGTTCGATTTCCACTAATGAGTGAGAAGATGCAGTGTGCGTGAGGTAAGTGATCCTCTTGCCTCAGTCTCCTTAAGTATGTAGGACAATAGTTCTGCAGCATCATGCCTGGCTAAATTTTTTATTATTTTTATTTTATTGTAGAGACAGAGTCTCACTATGTTGCCCAGGCTGGTCTCTAACCTCTGTTCTCAAGTGACCCTCCCACTTTGGCCTTCTGATGAGATTGCACACATGAGCCACATTGCCTGGCCTATTTGAGTATTTTAAAGTATGATTTATAATATTAAATCAGAAATGAAAAAGTTGTAACTAATTCTAAAAGGTATTAACTATGAAATGTTACTGTGCAATCAACACAATCTAACTAAATAAAGAGTGTATACAAATAATATAATCTTTGTCCACATATATTGCCTCCTGATTTGGAGCAGCAGCAATTTCTGGAAAAGCTACCATAAAATATGGAATACACATGAAATTGCTTTTTTAAAATTCTGCAGAAAGGATGCTAGAATTTTATGTTTTACACCAAAACTAGAATCATTTAACTGATAGTAGTGTGCAAACAAAGCCAAGAGCTTTGCATTTTATACATAATAAATGCCAGTGGGTCAATGTATTTATCTCTATTTTAAAAGTCAGAGAATATCTTCATCTTGATGATTTCCAATAATATTAGCTCTTAAGTCATTAAAATAGCACAGATATTTGCAGAAATAAATAATACATACATAAGCAAAGCAGGGTGAAAGGAAAGTTACCCATGACATCACCAGGACTTTCTGCTTACCTATAAAAAGAAAGAGTTGATAGGGAGTTCCTGAGTAGTCTATCATAGGAATGACAGAAATCTAGCAGGGGGCAGATTTTCTGATTATAGTACACCAGATTGCTTAGTCATTGGGTACACAATCTGGTGTGAACTTCTCTGAGGATCATGGAGGAACTGGAGGCTGCTAATCAGCTATTCCTTCTGTGGAAGTTTCTCTTGAATGGAGCTATTAGTAAGAAACACACATGGATCTCTTGGTCTATGTGGATCCTCTTCTCCATGCTTATTTCCAAAGCAGCTCCACTTCCATGGCTCTTGTGAGGTTGTCTTTCTGGAAGGACACTCACAAGGGAGGCTAATTACAGCCTCCATTACTGCAGCTGGTGTCAGAGTAAAATTGGTACCCATTACCTTCCCCCTCCAGAATCCATGCTGTATCGCTCCACACTCAACTATCACCATAGGACTTGGTATTTTACTAGGACTGTGACACAGAACCAGATACATAATTTGCAATTCTCAATGCAAAATGAAATGCAAAGCTCCTTGTTTAAAAATTATTAAGAATTTCAAGATGATTACAGCGCAATCGTAAACCAAGCATGAAAGTCTTCTAAGTATGAGGCCCCGTATGGTTGCCCAGGTCAAATGCCCATGAAGCTGTTGTGGCCCACATCTAAATTTCTAAAGAACCTGAGATCTCTGTAATCATCATATACTTCTCTGGCTGAGGTTGCTGCATGTGTCCATGCACAGTTACAGTTCTTCAAATACAAAATTTTATAATAAACATATATAATAAATTAATGAATGGAGCATGAATAATTGGATTAACTTCAAGGTTTTGGCTATGAATGTGGTAAATGAGGTTAGCATGCACTGTTATTTAAAATGAGAAATGCTATTGAAAAAGTTTCAATGTCTAAGCCATTAATTGTATTCTTTTAATTATAAGTTATTTTGTTTTCTTATGTGAGTAAATCTTTGTATTTCCTGACAAAGACCTGTAATTTTTGAAAAACGCAACATCCTTGAAGTTTTATGGTTACACAAATACATTATAAACTTATTGAGTAAAAGTTACTGTTTAAAGGCCTCATGTTCTCAGAAAGAGTTGACAGCTCATGAAAATAATGAGCTTAGAGAAAAAGAAAATAATGAAAAATGTGAAATTTATGTGGTAAAGTATAAAAATCTTCTGTGAAAGCACTATTTCCTGTATAGTAAATATTAATTATAGTAAATATTTATAAAGTACTTTTTAGGCACAAGTAGAAATTTTAATGGCTTTGCATATACTTTCATCATGTGATCAATGTCTTCATTACATGGATAAGGAAACAAATTGAACAAATCCTTTGAAAAATTTAGAAACTATAACCTTAATTATTTTTAAGATTAATTACAAATTTATAAAGTTTATGCATTAGTGTAAATTAAATAGTGCTTTGTTTTTATTTATTTTTTTTGTCTAATTAAGTGTATTCTAAAAGCAAGTATACCACTAAACTTGATTAGAAAGGAAAAGTAATCACATTTTAGAACTTGAAATTCAGGGCTAACTGATTGCACTTGCCAAATTCAACTTGCCTTATTTGTTTTTAGTCACTTGTAGTTGATTTTAAAACACATATAGCTAAAAATTATGTATCTGAGAAATTTATAACTAAACTTCCACTAGCTCCCTTATAGATAACATCTCTGATGTATAGGTCACCATGGTAACAGTTGCTTAAGTTGCTCTAAATGATCTTAGAGTTAGGTTTTGTCCAGTGTAAGCCTGCTGAGACCAATGACCTTTCAACTGGAATTGTGTGTGTCCAATAGGTGACCTTGTAATGTTAGAAGGCCAAAATCTCAACCCTCAGATTATGCCAGGAACGGGATTTTGTGAACATTCATTCTATGAAGAGCCATGAAGTTTGGCTACACCTGTGCAGATCACAGACTGCCTCACATTTTTTTTAACTCCAATCCTCTTTTCCCAAACCTTGGACTTCCTTACTTCTCTATCCCATAAATACCCCTAAAACATCATCTTTAGAGAGATGGATTTGAGATCTGATTTCCTGTGCCCTAGCTTGGTTGCCTTGTGAATAAACTCTTTCTCTGCTGCAAAACTCATTGTCTAAGTGATTGGCATACTATGTGATGGGCAGACAGACCTGATTTGGTATCAGAACTAGATATTATGTAAAGTTTATATGTAATGCCAGTACCGAGGATGAGGCCACTTGTCATGTATTATCAAATTGAAAAAAGTGACTTTTAAACTTAGCCTTAAGTATCTTTTTCTTTGTTTTTTTGTTTGTTTGGCTATGAAAACATCTTTGGTTTAAGACATTTATAATCATTCTTCTTTTAAGAAATGTAAAATATCAAATATTAAGAGTTTGATATTAATGCTAATTTAAATGTGGTACAGTATAATAAAATTCAGAATTTTTTTATCTAATAATATTATACATGAGTTGCTTATGAATTTTAATCTCTTAAAATGACTCTGATTTAATCTCTATAGTAGCTGTGCATTTCTCAGAAAGCATATAAATTAATAACATTTTTTATAACCAATAAAACTGTTTAGCATCTGTGCTCTCATTTCTTCTGTTGTTGCCCCTTCAGATCTCACTGGAATGCCCTATATTTATTATCACCGATATTTCAACTTCCCAAACAATACAAAAACTGCCATAACAGTGTTATAAGAAGAATTTAGGAGTACTCATTAGAAAGAAAATTGTCTTAAGTGACAGTAGGAAAGAAAAAAGATGCTACAAGATAGGAAGTCAGTTCAAAGCAATCTTATGAGATCAGCAGATGTATTACTTCAGAGCCCTTTTCTCAGTATATTTTAAGATGAATGTTGACTTAGGGTGCATCATATTTCCATGTATAATGCCATTTTTGTATATTTAGAAGATGATATATTTCATCATGTCCTCAATGACAACTGAAATTAAAGGTGAATGTAGGACCTTTCTTTCACGTTTAGAGTGAGTTCTAGTAAAATTTGAATCTTGATTCCTCACTCTATCCACAGCTTTGAACAACTAGGTGTATTTGCATTGTAAGGCTGCTTTAAACTTTGGCTGAGAAAAAGCAAATCTGTTTTGATTTTTTGAGTCATAATCAAAACCACTTGTTCAATTCAAGCCAGCTGAGACCACCAGTAAGTTGGGATAGAGTTACTTAAATTCCCTGACTCAATGGTGACTAAGAAGGGAAGCCATAAATATGTAGAGAGAATGTAAATCTTTAAATGCTGCTAAAAATGTATGTTTCTTTTCCTCTTCAACTGAAACCATTAGACTCATTTCAAGCTAGTGTCTTTTGTATTGAAGTGTTCATTTATCACATAATGCTAGTTGTTATTTAGAACCTTTCCATAGTCATTCAACTTAATCCACTGAATACTAAGTTCCTCCTAAGTGACAGGCGAAGTGCTACATCAGGAATACAACAAGAACTCTTCTATGTTTTCAAGAAAATTCAAGATAAGTGATACATATTTACATATTAAATAAATGGCTTTTGTGTAATAAAGGCAACTGCTAAGATATAAATTTGTACCAAGCTATGCTTGGAGAGTTTAAAATGAATGTATTTGTCTTTTGTCTTCCTTTTAAGTTTCAAGAAGTTCACACTTAAGTGAATGCATGTGAAAATTAGTGAGAAAATAAATATATGAGACATTAGCCCAGAGGTGTGTAAGACAAAGATACAGATGGCAATAATTCCGTATAGATATGTTAACGTGTGAGGAATATAAGGACAAGGTAAGAGCTGGAGTGGTAGGGAGGGGGATAATTCCATCTGTTCATGTGAAAGGAAGGTTCAAGGCTATGTGCAGACTCCAGAGTTGATGTGCCTCATTGAAATCTTGACTTCGCTTAATTACCTGGGTGTCCTTGGCCGAATTGCTTGCTAGTCTCTACCTATGTACTTGAGAGGTGGTACAATGTTAAATGAGATATGCTATGTACTGGTCCTCCTTAGACCCCCAAATCTATAATATACAATTATTACATCAAAATAATTATTTATAGGTATTTTTCTTACTCAATAAATGCTTAATCATATGCTTCAATTAATACTGGAAATAAGCACTCTTTCTGGCACTCAAGTGATCATTTTTGTTCCTTGTTATTATTATTTTTTCCTTGTATGATAATAAATTAGACATCCTCTCATGAATTTCCAATTTAGAATACTTGGGTCTGGTGAACTTGGATTCACCTATAAATTTGTGACATTATAATATTTCCAATTTAAAACTTGTAGCCAAAATAAAATTTTTTAAGAAGCTAGATTTAGCATTTATTATTTCAAAGGTTTAGATGATACTAATACATTTTACCCTTCAAAGTGAAAAAGTCTCTGGGGTACATCATTTTGGCTTTTCTTGCCTGGGAATAAAGGAGGGGACAGGCAGGCAGGCAATTTCTTATCTCTGGAACTCCTCTAAGATGAAAGGACATTTGGGGGACAAAGGCATGCTTTATGAGAGTAATGACGGCCCCTTCTTCTGGGGTTGATAAGGTTTACTAGAGTCTTGCTATGCTTATCATTCGGTCATGTGGGGGTGTAGGATGGGGAATGCAAATGCAATTGGCTGCTGTGGTGAGGGACAACAGGAGAGACTCACCAAACAACCAGAAAGAACTCTCACAGAGACATGAGATCTAGGCCTCCATGCATCCACCGTCCAGGAGATTTGACAAAACACAAAATAAACCTGACCACAATGCTGGGATATTATCACTGTCATAAAAGATGGACTGCCCAGCTTCTCCAAGTAAACCTGCAGAATTATAAGCATAAGCCACCACTCCCGGCCATCATGGTAAACCCCCTCTCTACCAAAAATATAAAAATTCAGCTGGGTGTGATGGGGCACACCTATAATCCCAGCTACTCAGGAGACTGAGGCAGGAGAATCTTTTGAAACCTGGAGTGAACCGAGATCTTGCCACTGCACTACAGCCTGGGCGACAGAGCCAGACTCCATAAACAAACAAACAAACAAATAGATGTCTGCAAACAGCTTTCACAAATATTAAAAACAAAGCAAAACAACAAACAAATTAAACAAAATGGACAGTTACATTTGCAGAACTAAAAGATGAATGTAAGAAAGTAACCTGTGACTGGAGAAGCTGGTGGCAGTGTGGGATTTCCAAAAAAGCTTGAATGTGCATCTCAAAGACTGAGAAATGTAAAGAGTTTGCTATTTTTTTGAATTGCTATTGATGCAGTAATGAGAAACACCAAAAGCGTTCTGGCATTTTTGTACACTCAGTATAAATACTGGGATAATTTTTTTTTAAATAATACTTTAAGTTCTGGGGTACATGTGCAGATCGTGCAGCACTGTTATCCCTCCCCAATCTCCCCACCCCGCAACAGGCCCTGGTGTGTGATGTTCCCCTCCCTGTGTCCATGTGTTCTCATTGTTCAACACCCACTTATGAGTGAGAACATGCGATGTTTGATTTTCTGTTTTTGTGTTAGTTTGCTGAGAATGATGGTTTCCAGCTACATCCATGTCCCTGAAAAGGACATGAACTCATCCTTTTTTATGGCTGCATAGTGTTCCATCGTGTATATGTGCTACATTTTCTTTATCCATTCTATCACTGAGGGCTTTTGGGTTGGTTCCAAGTCTTTGCTATTGTAAACAGCGCTGCAATGAACATAGGTGTGCATGTGTTTTTATAATAGAATGATTTATAATCTTTTGAGTATATTCCAGTAATGGAATTGCTGGGTCAAATCATATTTCTATTTCTTTTTCTTTCTTTTTCTTTTTCTTTTTAAATTATACTTTAAGTTCTGGGATACATGTGCAGATCTTGCAGGATTGTTACATATATATACACACACCATGGTGGTTTGCTGCCTCCATCTCCCCATTACCTACATTAGATATTTCTTCTAATGTTATCCCTCCCCAAACTCTCCACTCCCTGCTATCCCTCTCCTAAGACCCCAGGCCCCATTGCGTAACATTTCCCTCACTGTGTCCATGTGTTCTTATTGTTCAACACCCACTTATGAGTGAGAACATGAGGTGTTTGGTTTTCTGTTCTCGTGTGAGTTTGCTGAGGATGATGGTTTCTAGATTCATCCATAAAAGTCAAAGTGAAGTGACTTGGCTGCCCATTGTCATATAGCATAATCTCTATCGTATTATGCTATTAATACGTTTCTGAGCATTTGCAACACTGACTACAAGCTGATGAACTTTTCTACCAGGGCCCTCCCTTACCTCTCTACAGACTGAACTGGAGCTCAGGCCATCTCTGTGGAGCCATTCAAAGACAAAGGCAGTATCATTCAGGACATAGGCATAGGCAAGGACTTCATGACTAAAACACCAAAAGCATTGGCAACAAAAGCCAAAATAGACAAATGTGATCTAATTAAACTTAAGAGCTTCTGCACAGCAAAAGAAACAACCGTCAGGGTGAACCAGCAACCAATAGAATTGGAAAAATTTTTTGCAAGCTACCCATCTGATAGAAGGCTAATATCCACAATCAACAAAGAACTAAAACAAATTTACAAGAAAAAAACAAACAACCCCATCAACAAGAGGATGAAGGATATAAACAGGCACTTTTCCAAAGAAGACATTTATGCAGCCAACAAACATATGAAAAAATGCTTGTCATCACTGGTCATTAGAGAAATACAAATCAAAATCACATTGAGATACCATTGCACACCAGTTAGAATGGTGATCATTAAAAAATCTTAAGACAACAGACGCTGGAGAGAATGTGGAGAAATGGGAACACTTTTACACTTGGTGGGACTGTAAATTAGTGCAACCATGTGGAAGACAGCATGGTGATTCCTCAAGGACCTAGAATTTGACCCAGCAATCCCATTACTGGTTATATACCCAAAGGATTATAAATCTTCCTATTATAATGACACATGCACACGTATGTTCATTGTGGCACTGTTTACAACAGCAAAGAAATCGAAGCAACCCAAATGCCCATCAAGGATAGACAGAATAAAGAAAATATGGCACACATATACCATGGAATACTATGCAGCCATAAAAAATTGTATTGTTATTTCTAGATCCTTCAGGAATCACCACACTGTCTACCACAGTGGTTGAACTGTGGGAATTTACACTCCCACCAACAGTGTAAAAGCCTTTCTATTTCTCCACATCCTCTCCAGCATCTGTTGTCTCCAGATTTTTTAGTGATCACCATTCTAACTGGTGTGAGATGGGATCTCAACATGGTTTTGATTTGCGTTTCTCTAACGACCAGTGTCGATGAGCACTTTTTCATATGTTTGTTGGCTTCATAAATGTCTTCTTTTGAGAAGCATCTGTTCGTATCCCTTGCCCAATTTTTGATGGGATTGTTTGCTTTCTTCCTGTAAATTTGTTTAAGTTCTTTGCAGATTCTTAATACTCACCCTTTGTCAGGTGGGTAGATTGCAAAAATTTTTTCCCATTCTTTTGGTTGCCTGTTCACTCTAATGATTGTTTCTTTTACTGTACAGAAACTCTGGAATTTAATTAGATCACATTTGTCTATTTTGACTTTCGTTGCCATTGCTTTTGGTGTTTTAGTCACGAAGCCCTTGCCTATGCCTACGTTCTGAATGGAATCGCCTAGGTTTTTTTTTATTGTAGGGTTTTTACGGTGTTAGGTCTTATGTTTAAATATTTAATCCATCTGTAGTTAGTTTTCATATCAGGTGTAAGGAAGGGGTCCAGTTTCAGATTTCTGCACATGGCTAGCCAGTTTTCTCAACACCATTTATGAAACAGGGAATCCTTTCCCCATTGCTTATTTTTGTCAGGTTTGTCAAAGATCGCATGGTTGTAGATGTGTGGCATTAATTCCGAGGCCTCTGTTTTGTTCCATCTCTGTTTTGGTACCAGTACTATGCTGTTTTGATTACTGTAGACTTATAGTATAGTTTGAAGTCAGGTAGCGTGATGGCTCCAGCTTTGTTCTTTTTGCTTAGAATTGTCTTGGCTATGTGGGCTCTTTTTTGGTTCCATATGAAGTTAAGGTGCTTTTTCCTAATTCTGTGAAGAAGGTCAATGGTAGCTTGATGAGGGTAGCATTGAATCTATAAATTACTTTGGGCAGTATGGCCATTTTCAAGATATTGATTCTTCCTAACTATGATAATGGAATGTTTTTCCATCTGTTTGTGTCCTCTCTTATTTCCTTAGGCAGTTGTTTGTAGTTCTCTTTGAAGGGGTCCTTAATGTCCCTTGTTAGTTGTATTCCTTGGTATTTTATTCTCTTTGTAGCATTTGTGAAAGGGAGTTCTTTCATGATTTGGCTCTCTGTCTGTTGTTGGTATATAAGAATGCTTGTGATTTTGCACATTGATTTTTTATCCTGAGACTTTGCTTATCCTCTTAAGGAGACTTTGGGCTGAGACAATGTGTTCTTCTAAATATACAATATACAATCATGTTGTCTGCAAATAGAGACAACTTGCCTTCCTCTTTTCCTAATTGAATACCCTTTATTTCTTTATCTTGCCTGATTGCTCTGGCCAGAACTTCCAATATTATGTTGAATAGGAGTGGTGAGAGAGGGCACCCTTGTCTAGTGCCAGTTTCAAAGGGAATGCTTCCAATTTTAGCCCTTTCAGTATGATATTGGCTGTGATTTTGTCATAAATAGCTTTTATTATTTTCAGATATGCTCCATCGATACCTAGTTTATTGAGAGTTTTAAATCAGGTAGGGATGAAGTAATGTAGATCTTTAAGCAATCTATGTGTGACCTTTAATAAAAGACTCTATTTTAGAATATAATTTATATTAAACAACTATGGCATTTAAAGTTATAGCAGAAAAATGTAAGTAACAGAAATGATCAAAATTGGGAGATAATAGGTGGAGTTGTGGGAGGAAATTTAGGTGAGTTAATTATCTGATCTTTCCAGGAAGGATATAAATTGATTTAAAATCCAAGTTCCAATTATGTAGCTTTTCATATCAAAAAATATCATGCTCCAAACTCTTAAAGTTTTTATTCTAATTTACTCCTTTAAGAAGACACCCGCCGCAGGCAGATCACTAGGTCAAGGGATTGAGACCATCCTGGCCAACATGGTGAAACCTCGTCTCTACTAAAAAAAAAAAAATACAAAAATTAGCTGGGCATGGTGGCGCATGCCTGTAGTCCCAGCTACTCGGGATGCTGAGGCAAGAGAATTGCTTGAACCCAGGAGGCAGAGGTTGCAGTGAGACGAGAGCGCACCACTGTACTCCAGCCTGGCGACAGAGCAAGACTCTGCCTCAAAAAAAAAAAAAAAAAAAAAAAAAAAAGAAGACACCCTTGTGATTAATAAATATGTATCTGAAATTTGTCACATCTTTCAGTATTTTCAGCTTCTTTTAGTACTTTCAACTCAGGTAAGTATATTTTATTAATATAGCATACATCCTCCAACACTTCCCAAAACAGCAGACCTGACTAAAGACATATGTAAATACATTACTGGAGAGGTGATCTCAGGAAACAGTGGTGAGGAATAGTGGGAGGGAAGCCAAACAACAGGAGAAACAAAACAGAGATATTTTTTCACCCACCTCTATGAGCTGCTGATTCCTTGAGTCTAAGAGACTACCTGAGAAGTGTGAAGTGTGTCTCAAGACCAGGGGAATAAAGAAGAAAACATTGATCAGTTTCTATTTCATATTCTTCAAAGATTTACTTCTCTTTGCATTAATTCTCCCTCACTTTGGTGTTGTATATGCAAGGCAGGCAGATTGTATCTAGAGTGATAAGGTTTTCTTGTGACTGGGGTTGGGGAGTGTGCAGCGATAATGGTTCTTGGGTTCTTGATTGACATTGTTGCTAAAACAGGAAAGTCCTGGTGGAACTGGAATGAGTTCTGGCAACATTAGTTGAATCAGAGCACATGCCTTAATGTCAAGAGATGTGACATGATATAGGCAAGAGGCATAATATATTGGCTTGAGGGACATTCTTTTATGTTGCAGAATAGATCCTATGAGTGGTAGCTGGAATAAGGGATGATAAAACAGAATACCTAAAATGATAGAGGAAAAGTTTGAAACATTCCTTATTTGTGGACTAAGACCCTCTTATTTCTACAATATTTCTAGTTCTAAGGTTACAAAATGGGCCCCATTGTTGGGAGAAAAATTGCCATCATTTTTATTCTCTAAGAAAAGGGAGGTATAGATACCATTTGTCGTAGAGACCCCTGGTAGTATCCAGCTACAGTTCTTAAACGGATTCAAGCAAAAGAGTTAGTGAAAAAGCAACCATTCACGTTGTTGTAAGTGATGAGGAAACCTGAGTGACTAATACATGAATTTGCAAGTGCCCTCCTCAATTGTTCGGGGCCTATTCCTGAATGTATAATTTTCACTGCACAATTGACTTCTGCTGTGCCCACTTGACTTTCTGGCTCAATGTATCTCATAATTCACAGTTCCTGATGGGAAGCTCTGTTTAGATGATCACTTGCTGTTCCAGAGTAAGCTCAGTTAGAACCCAGTGGCATATGAAGAATTATGATAATTAAGAGTATTCTGCTACATAATCTAAGACCTTTTCTAACCACAGTATTCTTCACTGAGACTCTTTAATTGCAACTTGATAAATTTCCTCATAGTGCCCTCATTGACCCTGGATTTTCCAGCACTCTTTAAACCCTTTGGAAGTACAGTTTGCAGTGTAGTGTTGATGAAGTACACAGCCTTCTCTTGAGCTGGTCCCTTCTGAGTTACACATTAAACAGACCAGAGCAGTATCCTCAGTGTAAAAGGACACTAAGCTATGAAAATGTCTAAATCAGAACAGGCACAGCTTAAAGTGTCATTTTCCTTTTTGTACATGCCCAGAATACAATGTACTTCTAAACCACACATGCTTGACAAATAAGGTTTATCTCAGTTCTCTAGGATCCATGCGACTTCCTATGGATTTTATTGCATTTGCCAGTTTCTGCTTACCACATTCAGTGAGGTTTATGCCATCAACATAGGCACCAAAATAATGTTGCACAGAATTCTAAAATAATAAATGTGGCTGCAACAGAAGACAATGTATAATATCATCTTTCTCATGTAAATTACAAATGATTCTGCTCATGCTTATGGGTTATATGAAGAAAGCACACATCAAATTATTAGAGGCATATGTAATGTCAGTGGTTATGTTGATATGATTCCATGAAGAAACCACACCCTGCATGGCAGATAGAGATTTACATTTAAGTTTTTGGAGGTTCACTATCATCCAACATAAGTCATCAGTTTCTATTTTTGTTTTTACAACCCAATTAATTTAAGACATTGAAGCTGGCACTTATCTCTACTGTTCCTAGCAGAACAACACAGCATCACTTGTGATTTACTGTCTTTTGGAATAGGCTGAGATATCAGTGGCTTCCATCAGTCCCTTCTTAACATAATGGCAATATTTCCCAGCTCAAAGAACTTGAAAAATAGTTGAACGGTCCTGTTAGGTTAGAAGTTCACCCTTCCAAATTCTTCACTCAGGAGCTAGAGAACTAACCACAGGGTATGTCCTTAAACACATTTGATGACCTTTGTGTCAGAGCTGGGCCAAAAATGCAGTGATTATTGGATCTTCATAAGCCCTAATGTGTTCAGATGAAAATTATGCCTTTTCAGGCACTGTGATATCTGTAAAAGCATAGACCCCATATCAACTATTACAGTAGTTTTGATATACCTTTTTCATTAAAATGGAATCATACTGTCAAAATGACTCAAGTCTTTTTGAGAAAGGTTCATTAAACATTTACTAACTCTTGAGAAAAGCAAGTATCATCTTTCAAACTTCTTCTTCCAGATTAATCTGTTATGCAGTCTATGAACATGGCAGTCTATGAAAATGTATTATTTTTATGAAAATGTATTATTTTTCTATGAAAAGTATTATTTTTCCATAATGGTTATACTAATTTACATTCCCATCAACAGTTTGCAAGAGTTCCCTTTTCTCTACATTCTTGCCAACGCTTATTATCTTTCATCTTTTTGATAACAGCGATTATAACAGGTGTGACTGCTGTCTCATTGAGGTTTTAATTCCATTTTCCTGATGATTAGTGATGTTGAACATCTTTTCATATATACCTGTTGGCCATTTGTATGACTTCTCTTGGGAAATGTCAATTCACTTTATTTGCTTTTTAATCGGGTTACTTTTGCTGTTGAATTGTTTGAATTTCTTATGTATTTTGGAAATGAAGCCCTTCTCAGATACGTGGTTGGCAGATACATGGAAAAAAATCTATGGAATGGGAGGAAATATTTTCTCTTTTGAATGTTTATTTTGCTGTGCAGAAGCTTCTTAGTTTGATGTTGGTGTTTTATGATGACTTCCTTCACTTAGTGGAATGTTTTTAAGGTTCATCCATGTTGTATACATCAGTACTTCACTATTTTCATGAAAAAATAATATTGTATTGCACAGATACTCTATATTTTGTTTATCCACGATTTGATGGACATTGTATTGTTCTCATATTTTTGAGAATAATGCTGTTATAAACGTTGGCATACACTTTTGTTGTGCAGACATATGTTTTCATTTCTATTGAGTGTGTAACTTGGAGTGTTATTATTATTGGGTCATATGGTAATGGACAGAGCTAAGGGTTACTCGTTACCAGATGACCCAACAATAATAACACTCCAAATTATATACCCAATAGAAATGAAAACAGTAAATCAGAGGTAATAGCTAAAGGGTACTGTGTTTCTTTGTGAAATCATGAATGTTATAAAATCGACTGTGGTGATGGTTTCACATGTGTATGAATGCACTAAAAAGCTTATTAAATTGCACATTTTAAAGAGGTAAATTATATGATATGTAGATTACCTCTCAATAGAGCTATTTTAAAATGTAAAAATAAACAGGAAAAATATTTTAGGCCTAGATTTTGTAGAACATAGTCACTCTACTGTGATCTGCATTGAAGTATAGGCAGTACAAGGTAAGTATTAGAAAGGAAGTACTTAAAGAATGATGAGGATTTATCAAAATCACCTAGGAGCCAGCTTGACTGAGTTCCCACTGGTATGCTGGCAGAATTTGAGTACCAGAATAAATAAGGTAAGTAATGAATTATAATTCATTTAGTAAACATAAAAACATCACCTGCCTTTATATAAATAAATGTATGAATATACTGTACATTTGAAAAGGAGCAAAATTTTTGCATGATTTCAATAAATTTTTCCACAAAACTAATTAATTTTGAAGTGGTAAAGATTGCCAATGATAGAGAAGCTGGTTATATGCCATTTTGATCATATGATCAAATAATCACCACTAAATAGGGTATAATAAAGTGACTGAAGCATATTTTCTGTGGAATTCTTGCCAAAGGCACATAAACTTATTCATGAGTAAACAACAGATAAACTTAAAGCAAACAGATAAACTGAAGAATATTCTGAAACGTAACTTACCTGAAATTTTCTAGAATGTTCCCAAAATAATCATAAAAGCAGAGATAAAAAAGAAATTGTTTCACACTGAATGATACTGAAGACACATGCCACCAATGCAATATCTGCTTCAAAAGTTGATCATTTTGCAACCAAGGACAACAGAAAGACAATTGAAAAACAAAAAAAGAAAAAAAACAACTGGGGTCTGGGGATTATGTTGTTGCTATGTCTCAATGTTAAATTTCTGATTTTGATAATTTTGATGGTAGTACTGAGATTTGTTGTGTAATGTCCACGTTTGTAAGAAATGCTTCCAATGTATGCAGAGATGATAGGGCCTTAGATGATCAACTTACTCTCCAATAATTCAGGGGGAAAGTTCTTCATAGTATATGCCCAACTTTTCCACAAATTGTTTTATCGATTGTGGTTCCACCAGAGAAACAGAACCAGGAAAGATGTAGGTAGATGGAGACAGAAAGATAGACAGAGATAGAGGGATATAAATATATTTACTAGAAATTGGCTTCCTCAATAATGGGGACTGGCTTGTAAGTGTGGAACCAGGAGCCAGTAGGGCAGGTAGTCAGAAAGGACAGGTTGGAAGCTCTTAGAAAGGGGCTGAAACTGGGGTCACAAGCAGAATTTCATCTTTTTTGGGGAAATTTCAGTTTTAGTCTAAATTCCTTTAACAAGTTGAATCGGGCTCCACTCAGATTACTGGGGTTAATTTCTTTTACCTAAAGCCAAGGAATTATAGATGTTAATCACATCTATAAAATACCTGCACAGCAAAACCTGGATTAGGATTTGATAAATTACTAGTTACTGTAGCATAGTCAAGTTGACATATAAAACTGACAATCAAAATTGGTCACTATTAAACCAAAAAAGTACACTGCTAAAAAAATTAATTGCTTGAATTAAGTGATTCATTAAAATTGATGCATGTGTTAGTTTTCAAGTTCAGCATCAAGCCCTGGTTTCCCTCTAGTCTAAGCTCCAGATTCAGTTGTACAGTACTAAATTAGGAAGGAATGTTTAAAAAACCCTGCATATAACACTCATGTAAATACATGTAGTATGTACACACACAGAAATACACACACATCAATCTTTAAACATTTATTTTAAATAGAAAATAGAATAACCAGGTAAAGAGTTTCAAAATAGAGGATTTATTTGTTTTTGGAAAATTTGCTTGAAATACACACACATCAACCTTTAAATATTTATTTTAAATAGAAAATGAAATAAGCAGGTACAGAGTTTCAAAATAGAGGGTTTCTTTATTTTTGGAAAATTTACTTGAGATAATTTTAATCTATTTGATGTGAACATCTTTATACCAAAAATCAGTTGTCATTGCCCTAAAAATTCTATCACATCTGCCAGCTCCATACTACCAATAATATGAAGTACTATTGTGGGCTGGGTGTGCCCATCAATATATCAATAGATATATTGAAGTCTTAACTCCTGTTACCTCTGTGAATTTGATCTTGTATGAAAATAGAGTCTCTGCAGATTTAATCAAATTAACATGAGGTCATATAGGATTAGAGTGGGCCCAAAATTCCATGTCTGGTGTTCCTATAAGAACAAAGAAAAACACAGATAAACACAGACATACAGTGAGGAAGGCCATGTAATGATGGAAACAGATATCTTAATGATACAACTGCAAGACAAAGAGTGCCCAGGGCTGTTGGCAACTATATGATACCAGGAATAGGTAAGAGAGGATTCCTTCCTATAGTCTCTATGGGGGCGATGGCCCTGCTGACACCTCGATTTGGCCTTTAGCCACCATATCCATAAGAAAATAAGTTTCTATTGTTTGAAGCTGCCGAGTATGTGGGTACTGTCTTAATAAAACCCCTAGGAAACTAATACAAGTGCCATATGCAAGACATTTGCAAGCAATATTTTAGTAGGTCAAACATTTCTTTGGCATGTTCTCATAGGGATGGGCATTTACCATACCTGTATGGTCTGTGATTTATTGTTTTACCTCTGTGGGCAGACACACAAAATGAGCTTTATAATAACAATAAAAGTATTGAATGAATAAACAGTGTTGTTTCTCATGCAACACAATTAGGAGCTGCCTGCAGACAGGGCTAGAGTTGGAGAAAACACAATGTCTATAAAGAAAAATAATTAACTAAGAGCATTTTACTTCAACTCATTTTTCACAACCCATGGAAAAATATCCAAAAAAATACAGTAATAGTGGAAAAATTGAACTTTATTAAAATAAATAATCATAAATTTCAAGCAAAAACTGAATTATGCTAGCCAAAAGTGTGAAAAGTAAACCAAAAAAGATGAGTACAAGGTTTATTTTCACAAACTTCCTCAGTTCCCAAGCTTTATATAAATTTCCATCAAGTTAAGGATCTTATCCTGTGTACCCTCTCCAAGATGGAGTAAGAAGTCAATAATTACAGGAACATTTGGTAAAGTAAAGCACATTCTGTTGGGACCCAGATGTTTGCAACGGAGCAGGTAGCTTGAAAATGAAAACAAACTAACACCTTTTCTATCATGGCTTGGTAGTTGCTCCAATGAAAGCTGTGTTACTTAGAGAAGGATGAGTGTAGAGACAGTCAATCCATGGTTTTATGAGTTAAGGGGGGTGCTGGATATTGTCTAGAGGCTCTCAGCATTACACTTTCCTTTCTGCACTTTCTTTGTACCTCTGGGCTGAAAACTTGCAAATCACAAATGTAGGTGTTTTTGCTAGTTGAATTCCTCTTAGTTTCTGTGATTGAGAGATACAGAACAGAATTTGGAAGGAAGGAAGAATAAACAGTATTATTTTGCTGCTTTTCTCTGCACCTCCAGTTTTGACAGTAACAATACCGGATGGGCAAAATAAGGTGTCTCATTCATAGTTTTTTCAACAGGGAACCTCCATCCTAAGAAAGGATTATTCAGCGGTAAAGGAGCTAGAAATTCAAATCAATTCTGTAAATATGTTAAATAGAATATATTCCTTAAAATAGGTGAATCTTAGAGTATGTAACCTATATTTTATAAAGGTATGTTTTTTAAATGGAGAATTTGGACAGCAATGGATGCCATCAGCATTGAGTATTTAAGCAGTGGGAGAGTGGCCTTTTCCATCTTTAGCTGCAGAAGATTTTCTGTCAACCAATTTGTTGAGAAAGCGTTTGGAACAACATCATTGAATCTAAGCCCTAGGTGGCCTCAGTTATCACAATTGCCAAAATCTCTGACAAGAAACAAAATAATTCAATGATTAGTTGTGATTATAAAGAAATAATATGAGTTCCATGCACAGAACTTGTTTTCTTTATTTAATAAAAGGAAATTTTTTGTTTGTTTGTTTGTTTGTTGTGAGACAGAGTTTTGCTCCTGTTACCCAGTCTGGAGTGCAATGACACGACCTCGGCTCACCACAACCTCTGCCTTCTGGGTTCAAGCAATTCTCCTGCCTCAGCCTCCCGAGTAGCTGGGACTACAGGCATGCACCACCATGCCCGGCTAATTTTTGTATTTTAGTAGAGATGGGGTTTCACCACATGGACCAGGATGGTCTCGATCTCTTGACCTCGTGATCCACCCGCCTCGGCCTCCCAAAGTGCTGGGATTATAGGCGAGAGCCACTGCGCCTGGCCAATGAAAGGAAATTTCTAATGAAAAGATGGTCAAAGTAAAACAAAGGAAAAATGAACAAAAGGTTCCTTTTTACTTAGAATTTATAGATGATGTCATCTCTATAAATTACAAGTGAAATTTGAACATGAGAGGAAAGTGTTCAAAGAAGACTTTAAACAGTGTGCAAAATATATAGAAATGAGTGGAAATGCTAAAACATTAGAAAAAAATTAAAACCAAGTGCAGAGAATAAATGCCCATTATAGGCGAAAGAGTTAGATGTTCATAAGCAGTTATAAGGCTTATAAAGAGAAAGAGAGAAAGATCAATATTATCACAGAAGGAGTGACAGACTTAAAAGTGACGTAAAACTAACATGCATTATTGGTATTTTTGAGAATAAACAAATAAAATATTTAAAATATAGAAACAATAAAAAGTATATTTTAAAAAACTTTTCTGTAAGGAAGACAAATTGAAAGTGCAGAATCAAGATGTTCATAGAGTTCCAAGAAATAATGATATCTAACATTCAAAAGTATATTCTAAGTATCAAAGTATGTTCTAGCAAAGTTGTTAAAATTCAACTGCAAAGAGAGACTCCTAGGATCAATCAGGAGAAAAAAAAATCATGCTTCCTACTAGTGTGACAATCAAGTTAGATTTGACTTCCTATAGTAATAGTCAATACAAAAAGACTGTTTGATCAGTATCTAAAATACACTGACAGAAAGAAAATGTGATGCAAGAATTTTATAATCAGCCAAGTTATACTTTGATTATAGAGAAAACTTTTGAGTGTAAAGTATGCACAAAGTTATGCCATTTATGAATAACAAGTTTGAATCTGCTAGGGAAGAAGGGTGGATGGTGATAAAGTAAGAAAAATAATATAATGGAACTGAAAGCAACTGATCAGATTATGAGAACTAAGGAGTGTTCAAAAATAGACACCCATTCCCACAAGCCCTCACTCCTACCCAAATATAATAAACTTGCTTTTTATTTAAAGACAGCCACAGAGACAAAGGTAAGACAAAAAAAGGGGGCGGCTTCCCCCATGCTGTCCTCATCACAGTGAGTGAGTTCTCACAAGATCTCATGGTTTTATAAGAGACTCTTTCCCTTTTACTCGTCACTCTTCTCTCTCCTGCTGCCATGTGAGGAGGTCCAAGCTTGCTTCCCCTTTGCCTCCTGCCATCATTGTAAGTTTCCTGAGGCCTCCCCAGCCATTTGGAACTGTGAGACAATTAAACTTGTTTCCTTTACAAAGGTATTTCTTTATAGCAGTGTGAAAACAGACTAATGCACTCAGCCAGCTTCCTTTGTTTTTTAGAGTTGCTAACATTCACTCTGTCCCCATATATAAGGGAGTCTGGTCAAAGCTCAATTCTTCAACACCATTCAGAAAGAACTTTAAGCATCTATGTTCTTTGTAAGAAATATTTATAGACAACTTGTACTCTAGTGTTTTAGTCAAATCTAGCAAAATCCAGTCCCCATTACTTTCAAAGGATAGGATGCTGGAAATAGAAATCTTATTTTTCCACAGCCTACACCCACTCCCCTCTATGTCTGTGCTTATATCTATGTCTATGGCTATGTCTATGTCCAGGTCTATGTCTAATCAGTGTCTGCGTCTATGTCTATGTCTATGTCCAGGTCTATGTCTACATCTATATTTATCTATGTCGACGTCCATGTTGATGCCTAACTTCAGGTCAATGTCTATGTCTATGTGTATGTCTGTTTCAATGTCTATGTCTATGTCTCTTTATCTTTGTCTCTATTTCTCACCATAGAAGTAGATATAGATAGAGTTGTTTTGACATCAGCCTTGCTAACAGCTCTGGTTTCTTTCAAAGTGTGTTACTTATACTATTTGATATCCTTAAAACTATTAAGAGTTGGCATCATGATTCCTATTTTATAGATGCAGAAACTTCAACATTACATGAATAACAAAATTTCTTCTAAGTTACACAGATATTCAGTTATCTGAGTGATATTCGAATCAAGTCCCATTGCACTTTTTTGCCATCTCTTACTGTGGTTGCAAAATGTGCTTCCTGGAAATTACACATGATAACTGATCATATAATTCCAGAGAATAATCTCCAAGTGGAAAAATAAAAAATATGGCCTCTCCAGATCTTTACCCCATCATTTGTATTGACAGAAATCATGGAACTTGTTCATCAGGATCACAACTTTTGAAGTAATCTACTATGCTTTTTGAGATATTTGATTATAGTGCTCTAAATAAAATAGTCCTTAAAAATATCAATCCTTCCCACTCCAACATTATATAAAGTTTGACAACATGAAAATACTACCGTTCAAAGATTATGCCTAAATGACCAAGAGAGTGGTAAAGTACTATCTCAATAGACCCCAATAAATATCTGATTATCTTGTCTAAGGGCTCAAATATAGATGGTTGATGTTATTCACCTAAGTACATACACCGAGTCCACATGTCTCATGCATTTAAAATTGCCAGTGGAAAAATAGTAGTAGGACAATAGTAAAGTATTGAAACATAAGCAATAGTGTTTTTTGGAAGGTGTGATTTATTCTTGTTTATACTATTAAAATATTGATAATCCATATTTAATTATTTATTAAATATTTATTTGGATAACTGTTACCCTTTAAACAGTAATATATAAAAGGTATCATGTTAGCCTTTTTATGCTTCTTATAGAAAAATTATAGTTAAAATACTATATTTTATAATGACATGCTATCAGACTAATCAAATATGTATAAGAAATGAGATAAGGAAGAATAATTTTTAAACTAATAACAAATATAGCATTAAATTAATTAATATAATCTAGTTAATATATCACTATCAGTGACATGGAAATGAGAAAATTTCCTTGTGGCAGGAAATATACATAGAAGTATATGTGATATATGACCATTCATACACATGCACATATACATGGAGTGGAAGGAAATTTGTGGACAAGTCAAAAATTTATAGCAACATTTTCAAAACACCTAGAACTAAAATAAATACAATTATTAGATTCCTAGCAAGAAAATTGTGGTGTTTGTAAAAATGAGAGTTTATCTTATTGCATATAACTTCACCATAAAACTCTATGAAAGAATATTTACTTCCAGACAACTTCACAGCACAATAGACATCACTTTTCACCCTTCAACATGCCTAAGACTTAAAGATAGAAAGAATGGGGGGGACATCATGTTTTCTTTTGTTGTTTAATTATTAGGATATATTAGCTGGTCACTGAAGATATAAGTTTTTTCATAACTAATCACTTCTTAGAGAATTCCTACATGATCGACATGTACTATCCTAAAAATAAAATCCAAACAGTCAGCACTCAAAAACATTTATTAAATGAAGAAATGAATTCTTCATAACTGAAATTATCTGTGATTAGATTCTGAATGTATTAGTTAAAACATAAATGATTGTAGCAAATTAGATAACTCATAAAATTCAAAATTATTCTAAAATTTCTATAATATACACTGCTATGTTATGTAAACTCAGAGATAATTGAACTAATGTACATTAGTATCAATGCCTTTTAATTTATAATATTTTAATGCAGCAACTCAAATATTATCCCTATTTATTACTGCTTCTAACGTAGCATAATCTCATAGCTAGGAAAGGTGAAAGGTATGAAGAATATAATAATCAAGAAAAATGTGAAGGAAACTGAAAAATATATCCTTGAGTTTGTTAGAAATTATAATTTTTTTATTCATTAATCTAAATGTGGCATTTAATATATTATATCCATGGAAATTGTTGTTATAGTAAACACATATTTTCCATATTTCATCTATACTTTACATCTCTGATAATTTCATTTTGTCATAATTTAATTTTTTATCCCAATGCTAAAGAGGTTTCACTTTATTCTACTTTTGCTTTCATAAATGGAGTTCACTACTCTAAGGCACATTATTAATACAGAAACATAATATGTCAGATTATAATTATGTATTTTTCTGAGTAGATGCATTGCTGCACATCACTCAACTCGTTTTAACTCTAATAAGTGTTACATGTTACAACAAATAGAAGTAAAATTTATGGAAAATACATATCCAATGTATTTATTCAATAGTGCCTTTCTATCTTGCAGGAATTTTAAAACATTTTGTCTTTTCACTTTTTAATAGAATATAAAACATTAAGTTTTCACAAAATGACCAAAATTGTATGTGCAATGCATATGTGTATTGAGGAGCATAAAAATGTAAGAGGGTGAATTCATTGTCCTGTTTAAGAAATAGAATCCACTGCCTAACTTAACAAATAAAATGTGCAGTTAAACTTAATCCCTTATGCACACACTACTGTGGAAGCAGTAATAAAGTAGTAATGGCAATCTTCCTACCTCAGCCTCCTGAGTAGCTGGAACTACAGGCACGCACCACCATGCCACATCTATAAAAAATGTAATAATTAGTTTATTATTATATATTTTCAAATAATTATTATATTTTTGTATACATGTGGCACCTCTGGGTTCCAGACTAGTCTCAGGCTCCTGGCCTCAAGCTCTAGGACAACTTCTTTCTTGATTGAAACAAAAATAGTTTGTTTTTTGTTTTTTGTTTTTTTTTTTAACTGCATAAGCACTGTTTCAGATGGCATATTTTGGAAGTTTACGAAGTTGACATTTGAGACTTGCTTTCTTCATTCAGTATTGCATTCCTAAGATCCAAATACCATATTAACTATAGCCATTTTTATCACTCTATAGAATTTTATTTAATGAATATATTAGGAGTAGTTTACTCATATTTGTGTAGATGGATATTTAGGCTTGCTTTTATAAACTTTGTTTTTTCTTTGAGTCAGTATCTTGCTCTGCTGCTCAACCTGAAATGCAGTGGGTCAATCACCACTCACTGCAACCCCGTACTCCTGGGTGCCAGTGATCCTCTTGCCTCAGTCTCCTGAGTAGCTGGGACTACAGGCATGCACCATCATGCTCAGCTAGTTATTTTTTTAATAAAGATATGGGATCTCAGTGTGTTGCTCAGGCTAGTCTGGAATTCCTAGCCTCAAGCTATCCTCCTAACAGCCTCCAAAAGTGCTGAAATTATAGATGTGAGCCATTGTACCCAGCCTGAGCATTCCTTTATGTATCTACAAGCAAAAATATGTACGTGTTTCTTCAATACAGGTATAAAGGTATGTGTGTGCATTCAGACACATGAGTGTAATTTCAAGGTTTTCATTTGTAGTTCATGGACTGAAAACTAGATATGATTAAATTAGTACTATATATAGAACAGAAAAATGATGATATAGTGGTGGATAAATATCTATTTCATTTTTGCCCTCGGAAATTATACTTTCTTAATGTTTACAGATCTTTAAACTTTGATAATTATATTTAAGGTTTTTGAAACTTATTCATACTTATTTAATGATGGTAGGTTTTATTATTAACAAAATATTTGTGTTTTTTAATTAAACAAATCATATTAATATTAAATAGGATACCGGGCATTACATAAAGATTTCAAATTCATTAAATCACAGTAAAAAATAAAAATGAGAGTGAGCAAGAGAGATATCTGTTTTTGAGAAAAATGTTTTCATAAATAAATTATTGCAATGGTCCTATGTGAAAAAAATCAAAGGGATAAAATATGAAAAGTCATGTACTTTTATCTTGACTGTCGTAACATATTACTGGAGTAAAATTTCTTTTCTAGTTCAGGTTTGCTGGCTTACTGTGGAAGTCTCACCATAAATGAGCATGTTTTCTCCTTAAAACAAATCATTAATAGCAATAATTGAAACTACTATTTTTCAGGAAATTTCCAAGAAGTTTTCTTTAACTTACAAACATTGAGATTAATAAGGAATATTTCCCTCTTCATTTTATCTCTCATAAAAAACTTCATTGTTAAGTAAGGCACAGTAGAAACGTAACTATACAAATGTATTCAGGTGTATATTTAGCCGTACATAATATACACCAGAAACTGTTCCAAGTCTGGGAAGACAATATGCACAACAGAGAAAACTGTTCTGCTCTTGCAAGGCATGACTTCTAGGAGAGGAAGAAGGAGATTCAAATGATGTCAGATAGTGATAAGTGCCATACTTTTTTAAGGGGTTGAACTCAAGGGTAGGATGATTAATTTGGATTTGAAAGTTATGAATTTCCCTCCAGAGATGACATTGGAAGTGAGGTACGAAAGGCGTTGAATGATTAGCCATTTAAAGACTTACATGCAAAAGTAAAAGGAAATGCTATGAATGCCAGATGACTCAGGATAGACTTGGTTCCCAGAAACACTCCTGCTTCTCAGACACCTGGTGTCGGGTCATAAGTGTGCAGCAGATGAATTCCCATTGTTCTTTGAACTTGTCCTAAACACCTGGTACCAGAGACACGTGGATGATTAAGAAAAAACATTATAAATGCATGGAAACATAAGTTAGCCAGTGGAAAATTGTTTCAATCATCAGATTTAGAAATCACCAAGCAGAAGTTAGGTCCTCTTGATGTCATGTATAAAATTAAAATCCTCTCCTTAGCAGAGAGTAGACAAGGCTTGACAAAACTTCTAAAAATTTAGAAAACTTTGTGAATAATACATTGTACCGTTTTTCTGAATTATCAAGTTAAAAAAATGCACAATAATAAAAAGATTGACCTATTTTTTCTCTGTACAAAATTATGTTACAAAATTGCCGTCAAGTGAAAGCATGATCAAATAAATATTCTTTAAAAATATGAACAATAGAGATATATAAGGTATGTTGGAGTTAACCAATGAAAATGCCATACAATTTTCTGCCTTTTTTGAAGTTTATAGTATATTATGTTGTGGGTGATTTTCCACTGTAAAAGTATTTACTTCAAAGCTTACTTTCCCATCTATAATTTTCATTTATATTATTATATACTTTAAAAATAGCTTTCACACACTGTGGTCAGTATTGGGGGTCTGGGGAGGGAGAGCTGAGTGGGGAGGGTGGGGAGGGATAATGAGAGGAGAAACACCAGATATAGGTGGTAGGGAAATGAAGGCAGTAAACCACCTTGCCATGTATGTACCTATGCAACAATCCTGTATGATCTGCACATGTATCCCAGAACCTAAATTACAAAAAAAAAAAAAAAAATAGCTTTCAATTTTGTGTAAGTTTTAGGATACACACACACACACACACACACACACACACACACACACACACATACAGAGAGAGAGAGATGTATAGATATGAGATGTAGATCAATAGGGAGATAAATGTGTATATACAGATATATCACTATCATCCAAATAGATTAATTGCATACAGTATTTAGTGAAGAATCAACTGAAAAGCCAAGAACAAAACTGTGGAGATAATTTAATATTACTTTTTTTTTTTTTTTTACCAAATTCTGGTGCTTTAAACTATAGTGCTGGTAATAGGGATGCACAGATGTAAGTAAATTCAAGATACATGTTTGTGGTGGAATTAACATAAATGATGATGGAAATTATAATGGTGATTAGAAATCAAGCAAAAAGTCATTTCAGATAAGTGAGTCATTAGCTGTGCCATTTATTAAAATGGTGCAGACTGAAGAAAATTGGATTTGGGGGTAGAGATTAAATTCAATTTCAAAAATTTCATATTTGTGATCATTGTAAGTTATCTAATGGAATCAGCAAATGAAAAGTGCAATATTATCAGAAGTGAGATCTGAATGAAAAACACATATTCAGAATTTCTCATAAGAAAGGCATTCAGAACCATTTGAATGGGTTATGTATAAAGCTGCATTTTATATATCCTAAATTTACTAGTGCAAATCCTGAATGAAATAAATGTTAAATCAGGTTTTATTATTCTAATTTTAAACATTAAAATTATTTTTTGCGTATGTTTTAGCTTACAAAATAACAACTATTCAGAACATGGTAAGTATATCACTGATTTAGTAGCAATTACATATATAGTTCAATTTTCTTAAATATAAATAGTCTTGCAGAAGACATAAAATCATTCTAGATAGAAATAAAACTTTGGTGTAGCTCATTAGAAATGTCATACCAAAATGACGTTTTTCTTTACCGAGACCCAATGAAATAAAAATGCTAAACTTTTTTACCAGACGGAAATGAAATGATAAATGAAGAAAGTTTGGAACATCAGAAGAAAGACAGTACTTTGAGCAAAATATGGATATATACAAGATAATTTCTTTCTTCTCTTGAGTCTTCTAAGATGTGATTAATAATTAGAGTAATAATTTTAAAATTGTTTAGTGTGGCTCTGAGTATATATCAAGAATATATTTAAAATAATTATAAATTTGAGTAGAAAATAATAGTTGATAAAGTTCTATATCTCATCCATCTGGTAAAAGAAGGACACTACTAAACTGTGATGTTTATACATATATTTTATGTATTATATAAAATTTATATATAATGAATATATATTATATACATGCCTAGGGTATATTATATGTATTATACTAAAATGTATATATAATACATAGCATATATTATATATATTCCTAGTATACACATCTTATATAATTATATAAACTATATATAATGATATATTTTATTAATAACTAATATTAACATATAATACAATATAGGATATATAATTATATCTATAAATGCTATGTAAATATAATATACTAAAAATTATATATAATACATATTATACCTTCCTAGTATATTATACATATATAGTATATATATGTGTGTGTGTGTGTGTGTGTGTGTGTGTGTATATATATATATATATATATATATATACAAAAAAATAGGAGTGCTAAAAATATACAGTAAGGGACACACTCAAAAATACCAGCTGAAGCAAAATGGAATTCTAAAAGAAAGTGTTTAAGTAATCACAAGAAGCTAGAACAAGAAGGAAAAATTAAGACAATACAGAAAACAAGAAAAATAAAATGGCAGCTTTAAACTTAAAAACAGCAATAATTACATAAAATACAAATGGGATAGATGTGTTATTTAAAAGAAAAATTGATAGGGTGGATTAGAAACATAGGGTGGATTAAAAACATGCTCAATTACATGGTCTCTACAAGAAACTTCAAATATAATGATATAGACCTATTGAAAAGCAGGATAAAGTCATTTTATAAAGAGAAAGCAGGAGTCACTGTGTTGGTATCAGAATATTCAAGCAGACTTCAGAGCAAATAAAATTAGAGGAGCAGAGAAGAAATTTGATGATGATAAATGGACCAATCCACCCATGACATATGGCACTTCTAAATATGTGTATGTAGTAAATAGTAGAGCTGAAAAATATATAAAGCAAAAACTTTTATAACTTACAGAAGAAATAAAGAAATCCATAAATATAGTTGAGGACTTCAACACTGCTTTCTCAACAATTGATCAATAATTAGACAGAAAATCAGCAAGGACATAGAATTTGAAACTTAATGAACCAAGAGGAAAATGTTGACATTTATAGACTATTCCTCCCAGTAACAGAAGGGCACATGTTCTTTTCAAACACCGCTTGGAGTCTATGCCCAGATGGAGCATAACTGGGCCATAAAACAAATCTCAAAAAATTTGAGTTAAAATCATGCACAAGTTATCCAGCCACAATAGAATCATGTTAGAATACAATAACAGAAAAATAATAGTAAAATCTCCAAACACTTCAGGAAGAAACAGCACACTTTAAATAATCTGTGTGTTAAAAAGGAAATTTCAAGGAAAACTTAAAAATAAATTGAATTGCATAGAAATGAAAATACAAAATATCAAGGTTTTGGGGCATGGCAAATGCAATGCTGAGATGAAAGGTAGAAGCAGTAATGTTATACATTTAGAAAGAGCAAACAGAAGAACAAGATAAGCCCAAAGCCATAAAATAACAATAGTAAATAATGTTAAGTATTTATTTCATATTTTAAAATAACTAAAGAGTGAAACTGGAATGTTTTTAAGCCAAAGAAATGAAGAATGCTTGAATTAATGGATACCCCAATTACCCTGGTTTGGTCATTACACATTGAGTGCTTGTATCAACATACCATTTGCCCATAAATATGTGCAACTATTATGTATCCACATAAATTTAACATGTTTAAAAATCCCAAAGATATAACAGTAATAATAAAATTAAAAACTCAAAGAAACACAAAGCTGATTATTTGAAACAATCAAGTTGATACACCTCTAGCAAATCTGACAGAGTGGAAAGATACAAATTATGAATATCAAAACTGAAAGAGGGGATATCACTATAGACTTTGCAGACTTCGAAAGTATACTAAGAATAGTATAAACAACCCTACACACATAAAATATAATATCTTAAATAAAATGAACCAAATCCTTAAACAGCACAATTAGGCATAGCCACTATAAAATAAGTCTTTTGCATAGTATTATAACCAGTAAGAGGACTGATTTTGTAATTTAAAAGGCAAATCTCCAGTTGCATGAGGTTTCACTGGAGACTTCTATCAAATGTTTACAGAAAACATAACATAAATTCTTCAAAACATCTTTTAGATAACACAGGGAAAAAAACATTTTCTAATTCATTTTAGAAAGCTACAGTGATACCAATTTTTTTTTAATTGAGACCAATATCCTTCATGAAATAAATGCAAAAAATTTTAACAAAATGTTAATACATATAATATAGCAATACATAAAAATAATTATATTGTATGACCCATTGACATTTATTCTCAGAATGCAAGGCTGGTTCAGTGTTTGGAAAATACAAATGTAATTCACAAAAAAATCCTAAAATATTGCATGGTAAAATAATTCAATGCAGAAAAAGCATTTGACATATTTTATAGTCCATTACTGATTAAAAATAAAGCCCTGAGAAAGATAGGAATAGAGAAGAACTTCTTCAACTTGATAAAGACCATCTACCAAAAAAACGAAAACAAAAAATGAAAATTAAAACAAAAAACCTACAGCTATCATTCTACTTAATAGTGAAAGGCAGAGAATTATCTTCCTTCAACATCAGAAATAAGGGAAGGATATTCACTTTCACCACTTTCCTTTAACATAGTATGAGAAATTCTGGCAAGTCCAATATGGAAGAAAAGTAATTAAAAGATCAATGCATATAAAAAGAGGAAATAAAATTACCTTCATTTGCAGATAAAATGATAAAATGATTTTGTACATGGAAAATGTCCAGTAATACATGAACACATGCAAAATAACCCTCCTGAGATTAAAAAATTCAGTAAGGTGCAGAACACAAGATAACAAAATTATTTGTATTCCTATATACCAGAAATTAAGAAATGGACACTGAAATTAAAAGTTTAATGCCATTTGTAAGTACTTATAAATTAAATACATGTAAAATGATGAAACATGAACAAGACTCGTAGTCTGAAAACTATGGAATTGTGATGAAATTAATCAAAGAAGATGAAACAAATGGAAAGACATACAGTGTTCACAGTTTGGAAGATTCAGTGGTGTTTTAGTTTGTTACTGCTGCCATAACCAAGTACCAGAGACTAAATGGCTTAAATAACAGAAATGTATTTTCTCATAATATTGGAGACTCAAAGTCAGAGATCAAGGTGTCAGCAGGGCTGGTTTCTTCTGAAATCTCTCTCCTATTGTCTTTTAGATGGTCATTCTTTTTCTCTGTGCTTCCACATGATGTTCCTTTATGTGCGTCTCTGTCCTAATCTGTTCTTTTTAGAACGTAAGTTATATTGGACAAGGGTCCATCCTACTTGCTGCATTTTAGCTTAATTACATCTTTAAAGACCTTATCCACAAATGTAGTCACATTCTGAGCTTTGATGGTGTATTAGTCCATTTTCATGGTGCTAATGAAGATATGACTGAGATTGGGCAATTTACGAAAGAAAGAGGTTTATTGGACTTACAGTTCCACATGGCTGGGGAGGCCTCACAATCATGGCACAAGGAAAGGAGATGTAAGTTACATTTTACATGGATGGTAAAGAGAGCTTGTGTAGAGAAATTCCCATTTTTAAAACCATCAGATCTCTTGAGTCCCATTCACTATTGCAAGAGCAGCATGGGAAAGACCTGCCCCCATGATTCAATCATCTCCCACCAAGTACCTCCCACAACTCATGGGAATTAAACGAGCTACAGATGAGATTTGGGTGGAGACACAAGCCAAATCATACCAGGTAGTTAGAATTTTAACACATGAATTAGGTGAGAGGGAGGGGCACAATTTAGCCAGTAACAGCAAGAATGTCAATTCTACCAAAATTAATAAAATTTATGAATTTAAGGTGATTCCCAACAAAACACCAATAAGAGTTTTTGTAGTTATGGACAATATTATTCTAATATATATATGGAAAGCAACAAAGAAACTAAAAGAGATTAAGTCATTTTCCCAAAATTAAGAATATCCTGGGAGAAAACAGTCTACCCAATTTTAAGACTTCTTTTATTACCAATAGCAATTAAGGCTGTGTTGTATTGATGGACGAATAGACTCATAGATCAGTGACAAAGAAAAGACAATTCAGAAATAGGCCCCAAAATATACCCAAGTGATTTTTATTGTACTTTAGGTTCTGGGGTACATGTGCAGATCATGCAGGATTGTTGCATAGGTACATACATGGCAATGTGGTTTGCTGCCTCCATCCCCCCATCACTTATAGCTGCCATTTCTCCCAATGTTATCCCTGCCCAACCTCCCAACACCCTGCTGTCCCTTCCCTACCCCCCAGTGCATGATGCTCCCCTCTGGATGTGTCTTTATAATAGAACAATTTATAATCCTTTGGATATATACCCAGTAATGGGATTGCTGGGTCAAATGCAATTTCTATTTCTAGATCCTTGAGGAATCACCACACTGTCTTCCATAATGATTGAACTAATTTACACTCCCACCAACAGTGTAAAACTGTTCCTGTTCCTCCACATCCTCTCCAGCATCTGTTGTCTCCAGATTTTTTAATGATCATCATTCTAACTAGCTTGAAATGATATCTCAATGTGATTTTGATTCGCGTTTCTCTAATGACAAGGGATGATGAGCATTTTTTCATATGTTTCTTAGCCTCATATATATTTTCTTTTGAAAAGTGTTCATATCCTTCATCCACTTTTCAATGTTTTTTGTTTGTTTGTTTGTTTGTTTCTTGTAAATCTGTTTTAGTTCTTTGTAGATTCTGGATATTAGGCCTTTGTCAGATGGGTAGATTGCAAAAAATTTTTTCCCACTCTGTTGGTTGCCAGTTCACTCTAATGATTGTTTCTTTGGCAGTACAGAAGCTCTGAAGTTTAATTAGAACCCATTTATCTATTTTGGCTTTTGTTGCCAATGCTTTTGGTGTTTTAGTCCTGAAGTCCTTGCCTATGCCTATGTCCTGAATGGTTTTTCCTAGGTTTTCTTCTAGGGTTTTTATGGCGGTGTCTAATGCTTGTCTTTAATCCATTGACCAAGTGATTTTTAACAAAAAGGAGAAAGACTGCAAGAGAAAAGATAGCCTTTTTTCACCGATGGTGCTAGAGCAATTTGACAGCCCTAGGTGAAAAAACACACACCAAACAGTGAGCGTTGACTTAAGTATTATGTAGTATATGGAAATTAACTTGACATTGATTATGGAGTTAAATATAAAATGGAAAACTATAAAACATCCAGCAAAAAACTTGGGAGAAGGTTTTGGAATCTTGAGTGTTCTTTGATTTTTACACCAGAAATACAATGCATTAAAAAAAAGTTGATAAATTCACCTTCATTGAAATGAAAATCTTTTGCTCTATAAGAGCATCTATTAATGGCATAATACAAACTTCAAAATAGAAGAGATGTTTGTTAATTATGTATCTGACAAAGGGCTACTATGTACAATATGTAAAGAATTCTAAAAACTTAATATAATAATTATTAGCTATAATCAGGAATATAATTAGAAATCAGACAAAAGACATGGAGAGTTATTTTACCAACACCATTAACCATTAGGAAAATGCAAATTAAAACCACAATGAGCTTTGTTTGCACACTTATAATTGCCAAAATAATATCCCTATAATGACACCCCCTGTTGCTGGAAAGGATATAGAAACTCTGTATCCCTCATATATTGCAGATGAAAATTCAAAATAGTGCAGCCACTATAGAAATCAATTTAGCAGTTTCTTGAGGAAAAATATGTGTAATTATGTATGATCCAGCAATTGTTCTTCAGAGGATTTACCCAAGAGAAATGAAAAGTTCTGTTCAACAAAAACCCATACATGTCTGTTTAGGTTATTTGTAATACCCCCAAGCAAACGATGACTCATATGTTCTTCAGTGGGTGAATGGTTAAACAGACTATGGTACCTCAATCCACATCAGTGAATACCACACAGCAATAAGAAGATATGCACTACTGATAAACACTAAATCCTGAAAGGAATTTCAGAGAAGTATGTTGATTTTTTAAAAGTGAAAAAAACTTGGAGAAGTTTACATACTCTAGTACGTCATTCAATGAGTATTTCCTTAAATGACAAAGTTATAGAAATGAAGAACAGATTATTATTTGTCAAGGGTTATAGAGAGGAGAGTGTGGCATAATATGGCCACATTTGAGCAATCATTGTGGTGACAGAATTATTCTCCCTTTTAACAATGCCAATAACAATTCTCCCTTTTAACAATATACCAATATCTTCATTGCAATCTTGTACTATCATCTTGCAAGAGAAGACATGGCCATTAAGAGAAACTGAGTATAGGATATGTGATATCCCATTGTATTATTTTTTATGAATGCATGTGAATCTATAATTACCTCAAAATTAACATTTCTGGGGATGATCCAAGAAGGCCAAATAGGAACAGCTCCAGAGTGCAGTTCCCAGCAAGAAGAATGCAGAGGGTGAGTGCTCATCACATTTCCAAACAAGTTTTCACTGCCCAGAGACCAGGAAATTCCTGGGCAGAAAAGCACCGTGAATTTTCAGCACTGCTGGTGCCATGGGTAGACGCACAGAAACTCACACAAATCTGGGTGGCTATTTCAACTGGCACCTGGAACGCCTGGGAGACAGAACCGCCCATTCAACCAAAAGGGAGGGGGCTGAGACAGGGAGCCAGGCGATCTGGCTTGGTGGGTACCACCCCCACAAAACAAGCAATCTGAAATGCTCTGGACTGAGAGTTTTGCAGCAAGTGCAGCTGGACCCAGGATGATCCAGCTCAGTGGGGAGAAGGGCATCCGCAGCTACTGGGGCAGTCCGCCACTACTAAGGCAGTTCACACTGTAACTAGGCGGAACCTGCAGCAGCTCAGCAAGGACTCTGCTGGCAGGCTGTGACTAGACTACTCCATGAGGGGCAAGCCAACTCTGAAAAATGCAGCAGCATGCCAGGAACTTATAAATAAAGCTGATCTTCCTAGGTCAGAACCCGGGGAAAAGAGGCAGTTATGAGTTCCTCTGCAGCAGACTTAAAGGTACCTGCCCAGCAGCTCTGCACAGAACAAAGGAGCTCCCAGCACAGCACTTGAGCTCCTATAAGGGACAGCCTGTCTCCTCAAGCAGCTCCCTGACTCCTGCATACCCAAAGAGACACCTCATAAAAGAGAACTCAGGCTGACATCTGGTGGATACCCTCTGGGTTGAGGATAGCAGAGGAAGAAACAGGTGGCAACCTTTACTGTTCTGCAAGCCCCCACGGGTGATTCCCAGGCAAGCAGGGTCTGGAGTGGACCTCCAGCAGTCCTGCAGCAGAGGGGCCTGACTGTCAGAAGGAAAACTAAGAAACAGAAAGAAATAGATTCAACATCAACAAAAAGGACATTCATTCAGAGACCCCATCAGAAACTCACCAACTACAAAGACTTCAGGTAGATAAAGCCACTAAGATGGGAAGAAACCAGTGCAAAAAGGATGAAAACACCAAAAACCAGACTGCCTCTTCTCCTCCAAGGGATCGCAACTCCTCACCAGCTGGGGATCAAAGATGGATGGAAAATGAATCTGATGAATTGACAGAAACAGGCTTCAGATGGTGGGTGATAGCAAACTACTATGAGCTAAAAAAACGTGTACTAACCCAATGCAAAGAACCTTGAAAAAAGGTTAGATGAGATGCTAACTAGAATAAACAGCTTAGAGAAGAATATAAATGACTTGATGGAACTGAAAAACACAGTGAGATAACTTTGCAAAGCATACTCAAGTTTCAATAGGCAAATCGACCAAGCAGAAGAAAGGATATCAGAGATCGAAGATCAACTCAATTAAATAAACCAAGAAGACAAGAATAGAGAAAAAAGAGTGAAAAGAAATGAGCAAAGCCTCCAAGAAATATGGAATTATGTGAAAAGACCTAATCTATATTTGATAGGTGTGCCTGAATGTGACAGAGAGAATGAATCCAAGCTGGAAAACACTCTTCAAGATATTATCCAGGAGAACTTCCCCAACCTAGCAAGGCACACCACCATTCAAGTGCAAGAAATACAGAGAACACCACAAAGATATTCCTCAAGAAGAGCAACCCCAAGACACATAATTGTCAGCTTCACCAGGATTGAAATGAAGGAAAAAACACTAAGGGCAGCCAGAGAGAAAGATCGGGTTATGCACAAAGGGAAGCCCATCAGACTCACAGCAGATCTCTCCACAGAAACCCTACAAGCCAGAAAAGAGTGGGGGACAATATTCAACATCCTTAAAGAAAAGAACTTTCAGCCTAGAAATTCATATCCAACCAAACTAAGCTTCATAAGCAAAGAAGAAATAAAATCCTTTATGAACAAGCAATTGCTGAGTGATTTCCGCACCACCAGGCCTGCCTTAAAAGAGTTCCTGAAAGAAGCACTAAGCAAGTAAAGAAAAACCAGTACCACCCACTCCAAAAACATACCAAATGGTAAAGATCATTGAAACAATGAAGAAAATGCATCAACTAACGAGGAAAACAACCAGCTAGCATCAAAATAGCAGGATAAAATTTACACATAACAATATTAACCTTAAATGTAAATGGGCTAAATGCCCCAATCAAAAGAAACAGACTGGCAAATTGGATAAAAAGTCAAGACCCATTGGCATGCTGTATTCAGGAAGCCCATCTCATGTGCTAGGACACACATAGGCTAAAAATAAAGGGATGGAGGAAGATTTATCAAGCAAATGGAGAGAGAAAAAAAAGGAGAAGTTCAATCCTAGTTTCTCATAAAACGGACTTTAAACCAACAAAGATCAAAAGAGACAAAGAAAGGCATTAAATAATGGTAAAAGGATCAATGTATCAAGAAGAGCTAACCATCCTAAATATATACACACCCAATACAGGAGCACCCAGATACATAAGGCAAGTTTTTAATGACTTACAAAGAGACTTAGACTCCCACACAATAATAGTGGGAGACTTTAACACTCAATTGTCAATATTAGACAGAGCAATGAAATAGAAAATTAACAAGCATATCCAGGACCTGAACTCAGATTGGGACCAAGCAAACCTAATAGACATCTACAGAAATCTCCACCCCAAATCCACTGAATTTACATTCTTCTCAGCACCGCATTGCACCTACTCTAAAATTGACCACATAATGAGAAGTAAATCACTCCTCAGCAAATGCAAAAGAACAGAAATCATAACAAACAGTATCTCAGACCACAGTGTAATCAAATTAGAACTCAGAATTAAGAAACTAACTCAGAACTGCACAACTTCATGAAAATTGAACAACCTGCTCCTGAAGGTTGACTGGATAAATGATGAAATGAAGGCAAAAATAAAGATGTTCTTTGAAACCAATGAGAACGAAGACACAACGTACCAGAATCCCTGGGACACATTTAATGCAGTGTCTAGAAGAAAATTTATAGCAATAAATGGCCAACAGAGAAGTGAGAAAAGATCTAAAATCAACACCCTATCATGAAAATTTAAAGAGCTAGAGGAATAAGATCAAAAAAACTCAAAACCTAGCAGAAGACAAGAAATAACTAAGATCAGAGCAGAGCTGAAGGAGATAGAGAAACAAAAAACCCTTCAAAAAAATCAATAAATCCAGGAGCTGAGTTTTTTGAAAATATCAAAAAAATAGACCACTAGCCAGATTAATAAAAAAGAAAAGGGAGAATAATCAATTAGATGAAATAAAAAACTATAAAGGGCATATCACCACCAATTCCACAGAAATACAAACTACCATCAGAGATTACTACAAACAACTCTATGCACATAAAGCAGTAAACCCAGAAGATATGGATAAATTCCGGGACACTTGCAGCCTCCCAAGCCTAAACCAGGGAGAAGTTGAAACCTTGAACAGACCAATAACAAGGGCTGAAGTTGAGACAGCAATTAACAGCCTACCAACAAAAAAGGTCCAGGTCCAGACAGGGTCACAGCTGAATTCTACCAGAGGTACAAACAGGAGCTGGTACCATTCCTTCTGAAACTATTCCAAACAATCTAAAAATAGGGAATCCTTCCCAAATCGTTTTATGGGACCAACATCATGCTGATACCAAAACCTGGCAGAGACTCAACCAAAAAAGACAACTTCAGGCCAATATCCATGATGAACATTGATGCAAAAGTATTCAATAAAATACTGGCAATCTGGTAGCAACAGCACATCAAAAGCTTATCCATCATGATCAAGTAGGCTTCATCCCAGGGATGCAAGGCTGGTTCAACATATGCAAGTCTATAAACATAATCCACCACATAAACAGAACTAAAGACAAAAAATACATGATTATCTCAATAGATCCAGAGAAGGCTGTCCACAAAATTCAGCAGCTCTTTATGCTAAAAACTCTCAATAAACTAGGTATCAAAGGAACAAAACTCAAAATAACAAAAGCTATTTATGACAAACCTACATCCAATACCATACTGAATGGGAAAAACTAGAAGCATTCCCTTTGAAATCCAGCACTAGATAAGGATGCCCTCTCTCACAAGTCCTATTCATTATAGTATTGGAAGTTCTACCCAGAGCAATTAGGCAAGAAAAAATATAAAGGGTATTCGATTAGGAAATGAGGAAGTCAAATTGTATCTACTTGCAGATGACATGATTGTATATTTAGAAGGCACTATCATCTCATCCCAAAATCTTCTTTAACTGATCAGCAACTTCAGCAAAGTCTCAGGATACAAAATCAATGCGTAGAAATCACAAGCATTTCTATACACCAATAGCAGACTAACAGAGAGCCAAATCATTAGTGAACTTCCATTCACAATTCCTACAGAGAGAATAAAATATCAAGGAATACAACTAACAAAGGATGTAAAGGACCTCTTCAAGGAGAATTACAAACCACTGCTCAAGAAAATAAGAGAGGATGCAAACAGATGGAGAAACATACCATGCTCATGATTAGGAAGAATCAATATCACGAAAATGGCCATATTGCCCAAAGTAGTTTATAGATTCAATGCTATCCCCATCAAGCTACTAATGGCCTACTTCACAGAACTGGAAAAAACCACCTTAAACTTCATATGGAACCAAAAGAGAGTCCGAATAGCCAAGACAATCCTAATCAAAAAGAACAAAGCTGGAGGCATCACACTACCTGATTTCAAACTATACTACAAGGCTACAGTAATCAAAACAACATGGTACTCGTACCAAAACAGAAATATAGACCAATGGAACAGAACAGAGGCCTTGGAGGCAATGCCATACATCTACAACCATCTGATCTTTGACAAACCTGACAAAAACAAGCAATGGGGAAAGAATTCCCTGTTTAATAAATGGTGTTGGGAAAACTGGCTAGCAGTGTGCAGAAAGCAGAAAGTGGTCTCCTTCCTTATACTTTACAGTAAAATTAACCCCAGATAGATTAAAGACTTAAACATAAGACCTAACACCATAAAAACACTAGAACAAAACCTAGGCAAAACCATTTAGGACACAGGTATAGGCAAGAACTTCATGACTAAAATACCAAAAGCATTGGCAACAAAAGCCAATATAAACAAGCGGAACCTAATTAAACTCCAGAGCCTCTGTAGAGCCAAAGAAACAATCATTAGAGTGAACTGGCAATTAACAGAAAGGGAAAAAATTTTTGCAATCTACCCATCTGACAAAGGCCTGATATCCAGAATCTACAAAGATCGAAAACAGGTTACAAGAATAAAACAAACAAACCCATCCAAAAGTGGGTGAAGGATATGAACAGACGCTTTTCAAAAGAAGACATATATGATACCAACAAACATATAGACAAAATGCTCATCATCACTGATTATTAGAGAAATGCAAATCAAAACCACATTGAGATACCACCTCAGGCCAGTTAGAATGGCAATCATTAAAAAATCTGGAGACAACATATGCTGGGGAGGATGTGGCAAAAATAGGAACTGTTGGTGGGAGTGTAAATTAGTTTTACATTTTTGGTAGGAGTGTAAATTAGTTCAACCATTGTGGAAGACAGTGAGGCACTTCCTTAGGGATCTAGAAATAGAAATTGCATTTGACCCAGCAATTCCATTACTGGGTATATACCCAAAGGATTATAAATTGTTCTCCTATAAAGACACATGCACACATATGTTCACAGTGGCACTGTTTACAATAGCAAAGACCTGGAACCAACCCAAATTCCCATTGACGATAGACTGAACAAGGAAAATGTGGCTCATATATACCATGGAATACTATGCAGCCATAAGAAAGGATGAATTCATGTCCTTTTAGGGACCTGGATGAATCTGGAAACCATTATTCTCAGCAAACTGACACAAGAACAGAGAATCAAACACCGCGTGTTCTCTCTCATAGACAGGTGTTGAACAGTGAGAATACAGGGACAGAGAGAAGGGAGCATCACACACTGGGCTCTGTTGGGGGGGGTTAAGGAAGGGACATGGGGGTGTGGTGAGTCCAGAGAGGGCTAATATAGGGAGAAATGCCAGATGTAGTTGACGGGGGGATGGAGTCAGCAAACCACATTGCCATGTGTGCACCTATGCAACAATCCTGCATGATCTGCACATGTACCCCAGAACCTAAAGTACAATAAAAAAAGAAAAAAATTTAACATTTTGTTTAAAACTCAAGTAGCAACGCATAAATACTAAATAAGAATTGCAGTCTTATAGTTGACATCATAGAACAAGACTTTTGTTAGTTTGACATTAATATTGTTAAGATTTACACTGACTCCTATTACCAAGTCCAAAGAAAATATTGCTCTTTGCCTCCTCTCATTTCACTACAACTCATGTGAGTACAGACCCAACCAGAAGACAGATTTATTTAGCAATCAACTGAAGGAAGCCTATTAAGTGTGCTTTTAAACATATGTTGACTAAGGTTGCCTTAACGTGTCTCTCACCTCAACTCCACTTCAGACAAATTTCTTCCTGATTTCACACTTTCTTTTCTTAGAATCTTTATTTATGAAACCTGCAATCATAAATTCCTTCTCTGTGCCTTTAGAGATGTACATGTTTTAAAACTGCCTCTTGGCAGTTTACAACCCTGGAAAGACTTTCTCAAATACCTGGGAGCTATCCCCTTGAAATTAATCATCCAGGAAGATAGCACTCACATCTCCAGTTTTTGTTGGAGAGTAGGATACTAAACTTTGAGGCATCTTGCTTTATGTTGTTGAACTGCTTCCTGTTATTAAGATAGAAAGTTGAGCCTTACTTTGGGTATGTCAGTTATCAAACACACATAGTATATAATTCCTCCACCTCAGCTCTTAAAAGCTCCTGAGACTTTTGGTTCAGTGGAACTGAGCTCAGACTGTGTTCAGGCTTCTCTCTGCTATTGCAATAGTCATAAAACAGTTATTTTTGTCCAGTGCAATTTTTGATTGAGCAATGTATAAACATAAGTGGTCATAAAAGATCTGATGATAATCAGTAGAAGCAGAGGAAAAAAAGTAGAGATTAAAAAAAAATAATAAAGTCAATGTATTTTGGCGAAATAAAAGTTCAACAAAAGTCTGAAAATAGAGTTGTTGTTATTTTTAATGGAGAGGAAGTAAAGAGGACAAGAAAGACAAAGATGCTTAAAGTATAAAAATAAACCAAATAGGAGACTCAAATATCTTACTACATATATGGGGTTACATCATGCTATAATCTAGAACTCATGTTTTTGCATTGACAACACTTCTGTTAAAAAAAAAATTCTAAAAACTTCAAGGGAAAGGTTGACAGAAAAATAAAGCAACCTAAAAAAAAGTATAATTCATACTGTATATAATTTTTAACCACTTATAAAAAAATCAATGATATATGAAAACTAACCATAAACATCCATGACTCAGAACAGAAATGTCACATTTTAGTGTCATTGCTTAGGAAGCTTTTTGATTATGAGCTTAAGGGAATATAAAAAATATTGATACATAAATGAAAGAAAAGAAAGTTTTTCTTTCTTTCTTTCTTTTTTTTTTTTTTTTTTTTTGAGTCTCATCACACTGTAGCCCAGAATGCAGTATGATCTCGGCTCACTGCAACCTCCACCTTCCAGGTTCAAGGAATTCTCCTGCCTCAGCCTCCCTAGTAGCTGGGATTACAGGTATACACCATCAAGCCCAGCTAATATTTTTGTATTTTTAGTGGACACAGGGTTTCACTATATTGGACAGGCTGTTCTCGAACTCCTGCCCTCTCATGGTCCACCCACCTCAGCGTTCCGAAGTGCTGGCATTCCAGGTGTGAGCCACTGCACCTGGCCAAAAAGAAAGTCTTAAAATATATATATTAAAAGGTAAAAAATAAGAGAAAGTCAATACAGCAAGTAATGAAATTTCAGTGCAGACCACTAGCAGGATTTACTAAAGACAAAAAGACATTGAACTGAATGAGAAGCATTGCTTAAAGTTGACAGATGTTGAGGATGACAGCAATGCATATGATTGTTTAAGTGGTCAATTTGAGCTCTAGAAATGACAGAAACTGAAGATGAAAATTATTTTCCAAAAATGACAATTTTTTACCAATGGAGGAAATCCTTTTAATGTAACATTGTCTCAAAAGTGATAATTGGATTCAATTTGAACACATACAGATGGAAAGGTAATTGGTATTTCATTCTTGAATATGTTCACAAACATAATACTGCAAATGTTGTTAACTGGCTTTCAATTTTGAATCATTGTTTAGGTCAAGGAAAGACAATGTGCTTAAAAGATGGAATGAAAATCTAAGAAGTATGAAAACATAAAAGTATAACTGATACTAAATAAAATATGGAGAAAATTTGGTAGAGAGAGAAGAGGATTTATATTACAAAGTTTAAAATAGAATCCAAAGATGCTAAAACAATTATGATTTAATTATATTGTTTATATTACAGATAATTGATAGAAAAATTAAAACTAAAACAATTGTCAAACACAATGATGGAGGAGAGGATTTGAGTAAGGGCAAAATATATATTAATATCAAGGGGTTAATAACTGTTATCTTGGCAAGCTGAGGCCACTGGATCACTGGAGGTCAGAAGTTCAAGAGCAGGTTGGCCAACATGGTGAAACCCCTTCTCTACTAAAAATGCAAAAAGATTTAGCCAGGAGTAGTGGCACATGCTTGTAACCCCAGCTTCTTGGGAGGCTGAGGCAGGAGAATCGCTTGAACCTTGGAGGTGGAGGTTGCAGTGAGCCCAGATTGTGCCACTGTATTCCAGCCTGTGAGACAAGAGTGAAATGCCATCTCAAAAAAATAATAAATAAATAAATAAATAAATGTCATCCAATTTACTAAATTAAGAGAATAACATATAATATTATTGTTACAGAGGGTAAATAACTAAAATATAAGCAATTTCAAAATAATTCCTCTGGAGAGGCTTGGAAGTGCGAGTTGTATGAGACTGCCCATTTTCTTTATAAGATTTTGATCACCATGTGATTATTTCATGACACATGCTTATATTAATTGATAAAAGCAAATATTTGAAGAGTAAAATTCTACTTATTTATAATTGATAGTGATTTATGACATAAAGACACTGCTGAATTAATATAAAAAAATTAAAATGGAAGCAACTTACCAAACAGGAATCAGACATACAAATGTTTTTTCAAACACATTTTAACATATGAAAATGTTATTTTTTCTTGGTTTATACCACTGAGTTTGCAAATAGCACCTACCCAATTCTCTTTGTTCACTCCTAGCTACTGGGCTAGCAGCATCTATTAACATGTGAATCCACTAAAAAATGAATTATAAGTAAATAAAATAATTGGCTTTTAATTTGACTAAATTCCCACCAAGTGGATTATACCCTAATTATACCTTACTGGTTTAAATAGCCACACTCCAACACAAATGTGCTCTTACTTTAATTAATTATATTTTTTACTTAGGAAATTTTATTTTGTATAAAAATATGACTTCATTTACATAGCTACAATGAAAATAAAGATTACATTTCACTTGGAATATACAAGAAGAGTAAGACATAAACAACTTTAACATGCAAAGTATGATCAAACTCATGTACAGCATTTGAATTATGAATCTTAAATCTTGCTTCAGTTTTCAAAAAAAGTCATCATCAATGTTTATATATTTATGCTTGTGAAATGAAATTTCCACTTACTCTATTTCTTTGTTTAAACACCCCAGCTCCTCTGGTAAAAGATAAGTCACCATAACTTTGTTACAAAGATGAAGTGGCTAGATCTCTAATTCTATCTCAGAAATAATTAGTTACATCTTCTGAAGTAAACGTCCAGGTTTTTAAATAAATTTTACTCCCATAATTTTTATATATACCTATAAAATTGTTTACTTGCACATCTAGGCACCAAGCACACACCATTATGAATAAATGTATTATAACTAAAAGGGTATAATTTTTCTTCCCTAGGTTTGATTAGTTTTCCATAATTTATGTCTCCCAATAAGGAGTATCATTAAAAATAATCATCGAACATTTATTTTGATTAAGTCAATAAAAACTATTATTACCAGATAAATCATATTTGCTTATTTTAATTTTTAATTTTAAGAAATTTCAAAAAAAGATCAAGATAATAAAAGTCATAAAATATTGTTATTTCTGAATTTAGAAGTGCAAGCTATGACATCTTATAACATTATCTTTATAAAAAAGTGCATGCAAAATGTGTTGTATTTTGTTAAATAACAAACTAACTTTGGTATCCCAAAAGGGTCAAGAAAATTAAATAATTGGATGAGAAACAAGATAGTCAATTTTCCAAAATGATAATCACTCGATTCATGCACCTTAGCTATAGATATATAATGTAAATATATCTAATGAAGTTTCAAATTTATTTGTCAACTATAAACTCACTAAATACATTAAAGTCATAATTTCATTAAAGTATTTACAAATTGAAAATCTTAGTTTTGATTAAATTTCTCCATAGCAAGACAATAAAAATTGAGAGACATATTTTCATTTATTAATTTTCAATTGTTTATGGTAAATAAGCTGACCCTGTTTATTAAATGTGTATAACTATAATTATAAAAATAAGATTTCAAAAAATAAGAAAATGAGAGAGAAGACATATTTTATAAACTTTTGAAATGAAATTTTATATTTAACATTATTGTCAATTTGAACTAATGTTTCTTCTAAATTTTATTTGCTAGCTCATATCATAAAATTATTTTAGGTGTTTTACAAATGTAAAACATGTGAAGATAACATTTCATAATGTGCGTTCTAATTTTACTAATTACAATAAATATCAAAATTTCTCTAATATTCAAAAGACAACAATGATAATGATGATGTTGAACTTACTGAATACTAAACTATTCTGAGAAACAGAGCTGTCTTACACATCAGACTGGACTCCAAAAATGTTAATATTTGACCATTGCTTTTTTTTTTCTTTTTTTTTTTAATTGTACTTTAGGTTCTGGGATACATGTGCAGATCATGCAGGATTGTTGCATAGGTACACACGTGGCAATGTGGTTTGCTCCCTTCATCCCCCCGTCACTTACACCTGTCATTTATCCCCAAGTTATCCCTCCCTGACCTCTCCATGCCCCTGCTGTCCCTCCCTTGACTCCCCCAACAGACCCCAGTGTGTGATGCTCCCCTCCCTGTGTCTCTGTGTTCTCTTTTTCAACACCCGCCTATGAGTGAGAACATGCGGTTTTTTATTTTCTGTTCTTGTGTCAGTTTGCTAAGAATGATGGTCTCTAAATTCATCCATATCCCTACAAAGGACACTAACTCATCATTTTTTATGGCTGCATAGTATTCCATGGTGTATATGTGCCACATTTTCCTAGTCCAGTCTACCATCAATGGGCATTTGAGTTGGTTCCAAGTCTTAGCTGTTGTAAACACTGCCACTATAAACATACTTGTGCATGTGTCTTTGTAGTAGAATGATTTATAATCCTTTGGGTATATACCCAGTAATGGGATTGCTGGATCAAATGGAATTTCTAGTTCTAGATCCCTGAGGAAGCACTCCACTGTCTTCCACAATGGTTCAGCTAGTTTACACTCACACAAACAGTGTAAAAGTATTCCAATTTCTCCACATCCTCTCCAACATCTGTTGTCTCCAGATTTTTTAATGATCACCATTCTAACTGGCATGAGGTAGTATGTCAATGGGGTTTTGATTTGCATTTCTCTAATAATCTGTAATGATGAGCATTTTTTCATATGTTTGTTGATCTCATATATGTCTTCTTTTGAAAAGTATCTGTTCACATCCTTTGCCCATTTTGAATGGGTTTGTTTGTTTTTTTCTTGTAAACCAGTAAATCCAGGAACTGGTTTTTTAAAAAAGATCAGCAAAATAGAACAAACTGATACAAAATAAAATAAAGATTAATAAAAAAGAAAAGGGATAAGAATCAAATAGATGCAATAAAAAACAAAAAAGGGGGTATCACCACTGATTCCACAGAAATACAAACTACCATCAGAGATTGCTATAAACAACTCTATGCACATAAACCAGTAAACCCGGAAGAAATGGATAAGTTCCTGGACACTTGCACCCTCCTAAGCCTAACCAGGAAGAAGCTGAAATCTTGAACAGACAAATAACAAGGGCTGAAGTTGAGGCAGTAATTAAAAGCCCAGGTCCAGATGGGTTTACAGCTGAATTCTACCAGACATACAACGAGGAGCTGGTATCATTCCTTCTGAAACTACTCCAAATAATACAAAAAGAGGGAATCCTTCCCAAACAATTTTATGAGGCCAACATCACCCTGATAACAAAACCCGGCAGAGACTCAAGACAAAAAGAAAACTTCAGGTCAATATCCTTGATGAACATAGATGCAAAAATCTTCAATAAAATACTGGCAAACTAACTGCAACAGCACATCAAAAAGCTTATCCATCACGATCAAGTAGGCTTCATCCCAGGGATGCAAGGCTGGTTCAACATACACAAGTCCATAAACGTAGTTCACCACATAAACAGAACCAAAGACAAAAACCACATGATTATCTCAATAGACCCAGAGAAGGCCTTCCACAAAATTCAGCAGCTCTTTATGCTAAAAACTCTCAATAAACTAGGTATGAAAGGAACATAATCTCAAAATAATAAAAGCTATTTATGACAAACCCACAGCCAATATCATACTGAATGGGCAAAAACTGGAAGCATTCCCTTTGAAATCCAACACTAGACAAGGATGTCCTCTCTCATCACCGCTATACAATATAGTATTGGAAGTTCTAGCCAGAATAATTAGGCAAAAAAAAAGATAAAGGGTATTCAAATAGGAAAAGAGGAAATCAAATTGTCTCTGTTTGCAGATGACATAATAGTATATTTAGAAGACTCTGTCATTTCAGCCTAAAATCTCCTTAAACTGATAAGCAACTTCAGCAAAATCTCAGGATACAAAATCGATGTACAGAAATCACAAGCATTTCTATACACCAATAACAGGCTAACAGTGAGCCAAATCATGAGCTAACTCCCATTCACAATTCCTACAAAGAGAATAAAATACCAAGGAATACAATTAAAAAAGGATGTAAAGGACCTCTTCAAGGAGAACTAGAAACCAATGCTCAATGAAATAAGAGAGGACAAAAACAGATGGAAAAATATTCCATGCTCATGGTCAGGAAGAATTGATATTGTGAAAATGGCCATACTGCCCAAAGTAATTTATAAATTCAATGCTAACCCTATCAAGCTACCAATGACCTTCTTCACAGAACTGCAAAAAGTAAAAAAAAAACACCCGAAATGTCACACAGAAACAAAAGAGAGCCCACATAGCCAAGACGATCCTAATCAAAAAGAATAAAGCCAGAGTCATCATGCTACCTGATTTCAAATTATACTACAAGGCTACAGTAATCAAAACAGCATGGTGCTGGTACCAAAACAGAGATATAGACCAATGGATCAGAATAGAGGCCTTGGAGACAATGCCACACATCTACAACCATCTGATCTTTGACAAACCTGGCAAAAACAAGCAATGGGGAAAGGATTCCCTATTTAATAAATGGTGTTGGGAAAACTGGCTAGCAGTGTGCAGAAAGCAGAAACTGGACCCCTTCCTGACACCTTACACTAAAATTAACTCCAGATGGATTAAATTCTTAAACATAAGGCCTAACACTATAAAATCCTAGAAGAAAACCTAGGCAAAGCCATTCAGGACATAGGCATAGACAAGGACACCAAAAAGCATTGGCAACAAAAGCCAAAATCGACAAATCAGACCTAATTAAACTCCAGAACTTCTGTACAGCCAAAGAAACAATCATTAAAGTGCATCAGCAAGCAACAGAATGGGAAAAAATGTTTGCAATCTACCCATCTGACAATGGGCTAATATCCAGAATCTACATTGTTTTCATACATAAATAGCAATTCACATGGTTCAACATATTGGATAGACTTTTTCTATATTTGTGAAAAATATACTGTAACTGTTAATATCTTTAATTTAATGTAAACTGGTTATTACTTCAATAAACTTTTTCAATATCTGTTAATGTATTTCCACATTATTTTGGTATAAATTTGTAGTCAAAATACAATAATACTGAGTATCAATAAATATTTTTTTCATTGTAGCTGAATACTTGGGCAAGACAAAAACATACGTACTGAAAGTATTAATATTTTAAAAACAATTTATTGAACAAATAACCTGTTTTCATTAAATTCAAGATATTGACACTTACAGCTTCTATGTGCTGAATTGTCTTGTCCAAGTTTTCCGCTACAATGAAAAAATATTTATTGATACCCAGTATTAGTTTATTTCTACTATACCTTTCCATAAAAAAATGCAGAAATACATTAACAGATATTGAAAATAAACATAATCCAGAACAGGAGGAGGAGAATTTAAAGCAGAAGCAAGTCACATAACAGAGTAATATTTCAAACATATTAGCATTGATAACTACTCATGTACATGAACTAACATATTTTATGCTTAAGTGAAAGCTGTGTCTGAATAAATCAAATACAGTTAGTGTTTTGAAACTTTAATATTCTATTCAAATAATTCAAAATTAGGAGGCACCTATTAGTATGCAAGGCAATGTATTATGCCATGGGGATGTGAATATTAACAGTGAAGAGCATCTGTGCTTATGAGGGGATTGGTACAGCTAAACATCAAGAGGTATTTAGAGAATTACTAAAAAGAATAAAAACATGGTATCAAGAGAGGTACTCATTCTGAGAAAGGGATAAAAGCTGTCATTTTACTTAGATCTTAAGGATAATATACGGTGCTCAAACAGAATAGAGAAAGAACAGGCAGAATCCAGGCAAAGTATTAGAATATTCTGAAGTGTGGATACTTGGAAGAACTTGGTGTGTTTAGGAAACTGGAAACTGATGATAAGATGGTGCCTGATTTGACCACCAGATGAGGACGTTGTGATCTAACTAACAGCTGAGGTCTAATTAAAAGATCAAGATAAGGATATTACACTTGGTAAGATGTAGCCCTGTACAGGTTTTATAAAACTCGTGTCTGCATGCAATTTTGCAACATAGAAGCTAAGTATGTGTTTTCTGAAGTGAATTGAATGGAAGTGAATCAAATTATACAGCTAAAAATGTCTAAGCCTGGAACATACATAATCATATCTGCATTTTATAAATCTGTTAAGTCAATCTGAAGAATAAAAGTAACAAATTGAATGTAGCAAAACAAATTGAATCTACCGCATTTGTCCCAGAGAGATTAGAGAGGACAAGAAACAAACGGAGAAGGTGAGGATCAAGTGAATATATATCTGAGAAATAAATATTGAATTTTTCTGATATAAATTTTATCAAGAAAATAATTTATATTTAGTGCTGGGGATAAGCATAAAAATGTTCAGAGTGAATATAATATGTGTATAAAATGATGGAAAATTATTGTTCTTTTTAATCAAAAGTTGAAAGCATAAACACATACGTATGCAAAACTCTATTCTACACTGTGTAATATGAACCTGTGTTTCATCCAGTTTCAGCAGTAATACTTTTTAAATGTAACATTTCACTTTTTTTAAAATTTGTCCAGTAATCCAGGCATAGTGCCAAAATGCCATTTTTCCACTCACAAAAACTCAAATAATTATTTCAAACCACGTTTCTATTCAAATTTCTCCCATTATCTAAAATTATATTTTTACAATATTAAAATCTGAATCAGGATTATAAAAGTTCCATTTACTGTATTTTTTGTTGTTGCTGTTATTCTGTTAGGCCTTATTTAAGTCTCCTTTAGCATGCTTTGGACCCCATGCAATTTATTTGTTGAAGAAACTAGGTACTTTTGCCTATAGATTATTTTTTACAATATTAAAATTTGAATCAGGATTGTAAAAGGTCCACGCACCGTATTTTTGTTGTTGTTGTTATTCTGTTAGGTCTTATTTAATTCTCTTTCAACATGCTTTGGACCCCATGCAATTCATTTGTTGAAGAAACTAGATTCTTTTTTCTGTAGATTATTTATTTTGGGGGTTTTCCTGACTGCTTTTTCTTGCTGCATGTATAACTTTTCCTCTTATCTCCCCATATTTATTGTAAACTTAACATTTTAGGTAATTTCAGGTTTAATTTTATTCTGACAGCTACATGTCACTGGAATGCTAAAATATTTTGTATTGCAGCATGCTGGGAGTCACACGATATTTTTACATTAGCAATGCTAAGACTGATCAGTGATTGGTGGGTTCAGGTTGTATAAAACTGATTCTTTTTATTGTAACTTTTCTCATTGATCCTATATTTTATGTTCATTCCATCCATTGGTGACCATTTCCTAGGTTATATTTGTTTGGAAATATAAATTTATATTTTTGTTTTTCTCTGAGTTACTTAATGAATTTCTTACCTGGAATTCTTATATAAAGAACATTACCTGACCTACTATGGTTATTTGATTTCTGTAAAAAAGAATTTAAACCAGGAACATGTACTAAATGCTAAATTATTTCACTTTAATTGTCAACATCAATCTTATCAACATTTTCAATAATTTTTTTGCTTTCTCTTTTCATAATTTTTGAATATCTTATAAATGCAATCCTTCTTAGATATTCAAATATTTTGTAATAAATTTTTGTCATTCTTTTTTTTTTTTTTTTTCCAAGATGGACTCTCACTCTGTCACACAGTCTGGAGTCTGGTGGCATGATCTCAATTCACTGCAACATCTGCCTTCCAGGTTCAAGCAATTCTCCTGCCCCAAGCCACCCAAGTAGATGGGATTATAGGCTCACTTCGCCACGCTGAGCTCATTTTTGTATTTTTTTTTTAGTAGAGATTGGGTCTCACCATGTTGGCCAGGCTGGTCTCAAACTCTTGACTTCGTGATCCACCCACTTCAGCCTCCCAAAGTGCCGGGATTACAGGAGTGAGCCACGGTGCTTAGCCCTAGTCATTCTTTCTGAAGTTCAAAAAAATCTGATTTTAACCTAAAATCCTTCAGGCTGGCACCTGTATCTATCTGATCAGCCCCATCATGTTTACAGCTTTTTATCTCTGGCACTACAAAACGGCCTAGATAATTTCCTGCCTCTATATAGGATCACTTCTAGGCACCCTAGATTTCTTTTGTTTAAAATGGTACTAAGACACCAATATCTTGTTTATAAGGAGAGTTCATTGCTATTATGTTGTTACTGCTTCCAGTCTTTTTCAGTGAAGAGAACTAGAATATACATAATTTTAAAGAGGAGAACAATAAAGACACCTTAATATATCTACTTTAAATGGAAAAATACAGTTTTGCTATTTTTTAAATTTTCATAATTGTACCTTTAAAAAATATTGAAACATTTTAGATATTAAAAACAGTGATGCAATGGACTATTTCAATTACCTTGAAATATATATGTAATAATTGAAATTCATAACAACAATATTACTATCAAAGAATGACTGAATGTGGTGTAAGATTATTTGCAGTTCTGTGTTTCTTATGTTAGGTACTTAAATATACATTGGCAGCTGGGAAGAAATGAAAGAGAAGAGCAGAAAGGCTGTCACTAAGACAGCCCCAGGCCCACCAAAGTTCAGCCCCAACCTCCCTAACTTCACCCTAATGGATGGAGTTTGTGGTAAAGTCTGTGGCCAGCACATCCTATAGAAGGAGAAACTAGGGCACACGTGGAAATTCCCTAAAGTGGCACATGCCCAGTAACTAGTGTCCTCAAGTTAACCCCAAGCTCATCATACCATCCATATAATAAAATTTATATGTGATTTTACCCTTTCTCCTAGTGGGCGTTTCTGTATGAATTATGGGTAAGAACATGTGCAATTCAATTTTAGTTATATAACCATAAACTCTCAATCAAATTTCATCACCTGTCACTCAGACACAGCCCAAATCTCAACTCCTCCCCACAAATCCCATAAAAACACCTTTAAAGAGTCACAGAAGTCAGCCTTCTCTCTCTGATAGTGTATTACTGTGCTTAAATAAGCTTTAAGCTTGCATTTATTTATTTTTTTTCTTTTGATACAGAATTTTGCTCTTGTCTCACAGGTTGAAGTGCAATGGTGCAATCTTGGCTCACTACAACCTTTTCCTCCTGAGTTCAAGTGATTCTCCTGCCTCAGCCTCCTGAGTTGCTGGGAATACAGGCACCAGCCACCACACCCAGCTAATTTTAGTATTTTTAGTAGATAAGGGGTTTCATCATGCTGGCCAGGCTAGTCCCTAACTCCTTACTACAAGTGATCTGCTTGCCTCTGCTTCCCAAAGTGCTGGGATTACAGCCGTGTGCCACCACGTCTGGCCTAAACTTGCATTTCATTTTATTTTATTTATGTATCTATTTTTATTTTTATGTATTTATTTATTTATATTTTTGAGTTGAGTGTTGCTCTGTTGCCCAGGCTGGAGTACAGTGGCATGATCTCAGTTCCCCGCAACTTCCACCTCCCAGGTTCAAGCAATTCTCCTGCCTCAGCCTCCGAAGTAGCTGGGACTATAGGCACATGCCACCACATCCAGCTAATTTTTGCTATTTTTTTTAGTAGAGATGGGTTTCACCGTATTAGCCAGGATGATCTGGATATCCTGACCTCATGATCCACCCACCTCCACCTCCGAAAGTGCTATGATAACAGGAGTGAGCCACCATGCTGGGCTCAAGCTTGCATTTTGACGCTGGTTTTCAATTTTTGGTTCACTGTTGGTCCAGAGTTCCAGTTCTATTAATCTTGTTGGTTAAAGAATAAATCCCTATGCAGAATTCCTGGTAACACTAAGATTATGAACCATGGACCAAGTAATACCAAATTACTGTGTTCTACTTTAAATATTTTCTGTTTGTGGTTAAATCACTTGTGTGATAAACATATGTTTTAGTGTTCTACGATATTTAAAGTTAGTCTCTTGCTATGTCTTTTAATTATGTTAAGAATTTATAATACTCTAGAGCCAATATCACACAAGTCACGTTTTGTAAAATCTTATTTTCATCCCTGTTTCTCAACTCTAACTCTCTTCTTTCACTTTTATGACATTTTCTTCTTTCCTTTCATTATTTTCTTCAAATATAAACAAATTCATACAAACTCATGAAAGAAAGAAAGGAGATAGATGATACATAATGGACAGACAGACAGCAGATGTATATGCCCCCTTTTGTTCTTACCCAAAAGATAATACACTATACCCATTTGCTCTTTTGTTTTGTTTTGTTTTGTTTTGAGATGGAATCTTGCTCTGTTACCCAGGCTGGAGCGCTGTGGCGCCATCTTGGCTCACTGTAACCTTCTCGGGTTCAAGCGATTCTCCTGCCTAAGCCTCCTGAGTAGCTGGGATTATAGGCACCCACCACCACACCCAGCTGATTTTTGTACTTTTAGTGGAGACGGGGTTTTGTCTTGTTGGCCAGGCTGGTCATGATCCCCTGACATCAGGTGATCTGCCTGCCTCAGCCTCCCAAAGTGCAAGGATTATAGGCATGAGCCACCTTGCCCAGTCTGCAACTTACTTTTATCACTTAACAAGTTATACACCAGAATATACAATATATAATCAACTACATGAATATACTCCCAGCTGCCTTTAACAGATACATAATGCAGATACATTGTGCGGAGATTCCACAATTTACCCAACCAGAACTCTACTGTGGAATTTTTTGGTTGATTCCAATTTTATGCTATTAAATATATTACTGTTGCATTGAAAAATGTTTGCTTTGTATTATTTCAAAGTAATGTCAGTTTACCTTTGTCCCGAAAAGACTTTATTAAGTGAGATTGTTGAGTCAAAAGATAAATGCGCATGTGTTCACACCTGTAATCCCAGCACTTTAGGAGGCCGGGGTGGGCAGATCATGAGATCAGGAGACCAGCCTGACCAACATCGTGAAGCCCCGTCTCTACTGAAAATACAAAAAATTTAGCTGAGTGTGGTGGTGTGTGCCTGTAATCCCAGCTACTTGGGAGACTGAGGCAGGAGAATGTCTTGAAACCGGGAGGCAGAGTTTGTAGTAAGCCAAAATCACACCACTAAACTCCATCCTGGATGACTAAGACTCTATCTGAAAAAAAAAAAAAAAAAAAAAAAAAAAAAAAATGCACGAGATAAACTCCATAGGAATAGTACCATTCAAATGTGATAATGCTTTTTCCCTTTTAGTCTTTTTCCTCCCTTAGTCTGGGGTGTGTTATCAATTTTTTTATTTTTTTCTGATCTTATGGGGGAAAAATAACTATGGTTTTCATTTGCATATTTCTCATTATGATGCTTATAATACAATGGATATAATTTACAACAAACATTGATTCATCTAATATATGAAATCTGCACCCTTTGGCTCTGAGTGACTCAGGAAAGCATCTTGTGTTAATGGCATATGTAGCTATTTAATTATAATCAATTTAGTTATTCTTAAACAATCTGTCTATTTAACCCACTGCTGCATTTTAAAGAGATCAACTAGGAAAGAGAAAGGGGAAAAAGCAAGGTAGAGGAATAAGAAGGAGTAAGAGGAGGAGGAGGGGAGGGAAAGCAGTAGGGAGAGGAAGTAGGGAGGACAAAGGAAAGAAAAAAAGTTCAATGGCAGCGACGTGTGAGAACACATGGGAAGGAACCGCTTACATCAATGTAATTACTTCTGTTTGCTTGAAGCTTGTGCCACAGCTACTCTGTTATAAACCACTGAACTTACATGTTTTGCTCTTAATCATATTTCTCCTAGATGCTACTTGCAAATTAAACATTTAAAAGTTCTACCAGATTTCAGCAATACACCATACATTCATAGGCTCATTAGATTGGTGCTTCTTGTTAATATATATTTGTCCATCTTATGCTGGGTAGGAGCTGCAGATTAATATCTTATCTTCTAACTTTGTTATCACATTTAACAAAGCACCAGAAGGGACATTACACAACTATTTACTAAGGAGTGAAGCCTGTGTTAGCTATTTGATCAAACATGTTTCATGCAAACTGCCTAGCTACATCAAAACAATTAGCGAGACCTGAAATTCAATCTGAGCTAGCATTCATATTCAAAGATTTGAATTCAGATAAGTTTAGAGACCAAATATTATATTTTGATTTGTTTTGAAGTGGCCATCTGCCCATATCAAAAGCTACTATACCAGTTTGGCAGGCGGCTTAAAGAACTGAAATAACTACTTTGTGCAGGTCAGGTTCACAGACATACCCAGTATTGCTTGGAAAACACAAAAAGTAATGTTCACAGCATATGGTACTTCACTAAGTTGCCATCCAAAAGTGTCTATAACTTCTAAATTGTCAAAAATTGCAGCTCTCAAAGGAAACCTTTAAAGAAGCCTTCCAAATATATGTCAAACTTGAAATATCTGTGGCCAAGCCACTTAAAAACAGCATAAAAATCCAACAAAATATTATAGAAAGTTACATGTTATAATAATCCTGATTTATGTCTAATTTATGCCCTGATGCATGTGAAGTACTTCTTTTGATTAAAAAAGATATTCCAAGAAATCAATAGCTGTATTTGTAATTTTTATAAATATTTATGTGCTGGTTAATTGCCTAATTTGTAATTGTTCAAAATGAATGCAGTGCCACAAAGATGACTTCAGTGGTACCTTGCAGGCATTCAGGTAGAATAACCTTTACCTTCACTGCTCTGTCCTTACCTCGTCCCTCGTAAACCTCCATATTTATTCCCCTCCCAGATCTATGTCTGGGTCCTGTGGGCCTTTGAAAATTCCTCATCTTGGAAGAGTGGCCCTTGAAAGAAGCTGATAATGGTTCTTGGGTGGCAAATTGGAGTTAGAGGACTGTGGTGACAGGTAGGCAATAAAAGAAGCTCCCTTTGTACACGGGGCTTAGAAAGAGCCTGCAGTACCCAGCGAACAACTGCCTGAGCTCTGTGGAGAGCAAGCTGCAGGCCAAGAGCAAGGAGGATATTCCCATGTATTGGTGCAGGAGCGAAGTTTGCTTTTACTTCCAGATAATGTCACCCAAAAATGCAGAAGAGTGTTTCCAAAGCTGAAGTTGAGTATGTCTGGACTGGACCATAACACCATATATTCTTTCCTCCTGCACTTTGTGATCTAGGCTAGCCACTGCTGGAAGTGTGTGGACAGAGAATGAGTGACCTGAGGTAAGCCCGGCCCTGCTGTATCTACATCTACTCTGACTCTCCAGACATCAAAGGGCCTACTGTCCAAAAGCACTTGTTTCCTTCATCAAAGTCAAACTCACAAATTAGCTCAGCAGAGAGTGCCAGGCGATGTTGAACTCCTTACATAAATATAAACCTCAAATCCTCAAAGCGAGAACATTTCCTGAGGGGATGACCACAGCTACTGCATCCCCAAAACCCAATGCACATTTGTGATAGCTTAACATAACGAGGAGTTTCCAGCTCCTAAAGTTCGATACAATCCGTTTGCAAAGGCTTTTCTTTCTGCAGAGAAAAACAGTATTCACAAATATATGATGGAAAAACCTAGAGACAAACAGAAATCTGAGTATTCTTAATGAAAATGGCTTATTCCTAGAACCAGTACCTTCTGTCTGCCTGCCAACCTCCATCCTTGGTTTGGAAGTCCTCCTTACTTTCCTTCCCACATGGCTGTGAAAGACACTTTGTCCTGAGGAAGTTCCTCCTCCTACCTCAGACCATACATGTATCAGAACAACTCTCTAACCTGTTCTGACTAGTCATTTGCCTGTTATCCATGCTCCAATCCCATGGCAATTGGTCCAGCGTTGGGATAGCTGCACAGATTAGCATGCTACTCATGAGTGACAGCAGGAGTTCATCAGTTTTGCAACGTCTGGTCTGCAAGCAGGGTACCATCACACCAGGGTTTCAGACAGCAGGGCTGTCTAATTGGCTGAGATTTCCTTTTTTTTTATTTTTCCAAGGTCCATTGAACACTATGCCCCTTTTGTCCAGTCTCAGATCTTTCTTTCTCAGAACCTAAAGATCCTGTCATGGTCACAGATAGTCCTGACAGCCAAAATCATGCATTGGTACAAGCCTACCTTATAAACTCATGGATATCGCTGTCATCATCTTCCCTGAAAGTAAAGGCCTTTTCAGGGAAGCCTTTACTTTTTAGTCAGCCATACACTAACTAGTTTTGTGGGGGGTTATCAGTGTTGATTTGATCTACCAAGTACAAAATGAGTCTTACAGGTCAAGGGAATAAAATATTAACAACATTTTAAAATATGAAGAATACATGTTCTGCTTTTATGAAAAAGTAATAACCCATTCCTTTCCCATTATGAACAATAGTTGTGCTTATATACTACAGATGAATTTGAATTTGTAAGCAAAGTTCAGTTGGCCTAATATGTTATTATTACTTCATAAGAAAAATGTATTTGCTAGGGTCCAGAAAATTACTTTTTGTCTCTAATAGTAGTATACAGATGACTTTGACACATTAACATTTATGAACTCCACTGATCTTACTTTAGTGACATAAAAAGTACACTTTTAATTCTATTTCTTATAGCTTTAGAGTACTTTTCAGATAGTAATTGAGCTGTAAAGGATATAATCAATCCATTGTGAAGAACAACAGATTTTAGCTGAAATGGAAATTTCACCATTCTGCCCATTAGAATGAGTTTATTTTGAGTATATGTAATTGTATCTTGTATTGTAAATCTACAACAGTTATACATTTCTTCTGACAAAATAGCCAAAGACAATCAGCAAACATTTTCTGCAAAATAAAGGCAATATGCAAAATAGCGAAAGACAATCAGCAAAACATTTTCTGCAAAATAAAGGCAATATGCAAAAAAAGACAAAAAAAAAACCAGAAAACAAATACAGTGTTGAAAGGTCTAGTGAGATAATTTAGTATTAGCAATTAGTGAAAGAAATATAATCCACTCAAATTTGCCAAAGTTATGTAGTTCTGCCACCATTCTAAAACAAAAGGATATATTTTAGGATATAAATCTCTATTACATATATATTTTTTAAAAGCCAATGAATGATTAAAACATCATTTTCTTAGTATCCATTCATGTTGCTAAAGGTATCCCATTGCATATTAAAATTCAGCACATTTTAAAAATTAATAGATTGCTTGTTAGAGCAATTTAACAGAAAAATTGAGCAGAAAGTACTGAGCTCCCAATTATCTCCCTATATTAGCTACTTAGCACTTTTTGCCTGGACCACAAAAATTTCAGATTCAGTTAAGCTTTTTATTTATTTATTTTATTTTCATGAGACAGAGTCTCACTCTGTTGCCCAAGCTGGAGTGCAGTGGTGCAATCTTGGCTCATGACAACCTCCACCTTCCGGGTTCAAGCCATTCTCCTGCATCAGCCTCTCAAGTATCTGGAATTACAGGTGTGCACCACCTCACCCAGCTAATTTTTATATTTTTTTAGTAAAGACGGGGCCTCACCTTGTTGGCCAGGCTGGTCTTAAGCTCCTGACCTAAAGTGATCTGCCCACCTCGGCCTCCCAAAATACTAGGCTTACAGGCATAAGCCACCATGCCTGAGCCAGATTCAGTAAACTTTCGATTCAATCCATTCCCAATTAACACTGAGTCATCTTAAAATAAAATCCCATTTCTTCTCATATCTGTATTAAACCAGAGCTGAAATCTTAGAAAAGATATCAATCAATTAGTAAACATCCTTGGCTCTAAATCAGGTAGTAAGGACCTCATTGTCTTGGGGCAGTGGTTCTCAAACATAAACACACAGGAGAATCACTTGGAGAGTCTGTTAAAACCTGGACTGCTACTTTTGGGAGGCCAAAGTAGGAGGAACTCCAGGAGTTCAAGATCAGCCAGCCTAGACACCTTAGCAAGACCTCATCTCTACAAAAATAAAAATAAAAATTACAAATTAAAAAAATAAATTATAAAAACCAGATTATTGATAAAGTTTCTAAGTCCATGGATCTAGGGAGGTCTTAAGAGTTTGAATTTCTAATAATTTCAAAGTGTTGCCAATATTGCTGGTTCTAGAGCCATACTGTGAAAACTATTTGCCTTATAACTTTTGTATTTTTGATGAGAAATCTGCTGTTTATCTTTTTTAAGAGTTCTAGTTTTTCTATCATTGTATTCAAAATCCCAATATTTTATATACAACTTAGTATAATTTCTATATTTAGTTATCAAATATAAAGCCTTTAAGGCCTCTTCTAAGAGGAGAGTTTTCTGTCTCTTTTGCTATACTTACTCAGGCAATACATTTTTACCAGTTTTGTGCCAGTAATTTTTTTTTATTTCTTGTTCATTCTTCTTCCTCTCCTGTCCCCTTCCCTTTGTAGGTTTGTGTCATTTTATTATCAAATATTATTTTATTGGTATTTCTGGAGAAAGAGAAAATAAGCTTATTAAATTACCATTGCAAATAAACATATCTTTGTAATTTTTTAAATACCTACATTTATAAATATAATTATATCATATATAAGAGAAAATATGAGGATGGATGACTGAAAAATATTTTTTAGGGTTTTATTAGAAGGCAGAATTGACTAGCAGGAGCAATCACGAAGATGAAAGGAAATTTAAAGTCTTCATTATGATAGAAATCAAGAGAAAACAGAAACAATGGTAAAATAGGATTGAGAAAAGGACAGAGTTGATCAGTGGCTTCACGTGTTATTTAGGCAAAATGTTATACTTTTAAAACAATGTGTTGTTAACCCACGTGCCATGTTTTCCTATGGAAAAATTCCATCTTTATGAAGGACAATGGGCGGAGGTGTCATGCAGTAGCAAAGGCAGAAGAAATTCAGTAGGTCATCCCTGGAGAACCAGACAAGAAGTTCACTGAGACCAGGGGCCTCCCCTTCTTCTGTGAAGATGAACTTTCTTCACTTTTCCCATGAGAAATATGGCTTTACTTCTCGACAAAAGCAACTATAAAATCCTATGGGTCTCAAGCTGTCTTTGGATGCTGGGAATCTGGTTTGCCCACATAATTGCCTACAGGCAGGTGGCATCCCAAATTCATACTTCATGGCATCAAGCAGTCTGCATATTCCAAATTCACAAACTTTCAAGTTTGAACCTATAAAAGAAAAGAGACACTGATTTTCCTTTCCAAGGAAAATCAGACTGATCATAGGAGCCTAGCGGCACCTTCGCTTTGCCGTACATCTTTCTGTGTGGCAATGAGGGAAAGAAAACCCATGCCTTCTTTTCTTCCTTTCTTTCTTTTTTTTTAATCATGGTAAAATATACATAAAACATAACAAATCAATTTAACCATTTTAAGTGCATACAGTTCAGTGGCATTAAGTATATTCATATTGTTGTGCAATCATTACTATCATCCATCTGGAACTTTTGCACCTTCCCAAATTGCAACTCCATACTCATTAAATAATGCACCAATCCCCTTCGCCCCAGCCTCTGTCTACTTTCTGTCTCTATGAATTTGATTACTGTTGGTACCAATGCAGGAGTTTTGCTCCTTGGCTCAGCTAAACCCAGGGTCTTGCTCCATGACCAGGAAAAAGTTAGGTACGCAGACATGTTGAAAAGTGGGGAGAGTAGAATTTATTAAAATTCATTCTCTCAGTGAAAAACAAACAAAAAAAGCAGTCCTGCCAACAGATTCCCACCTCACAGATTGAATACCAGGCCACCACACAAGAGCTGAAGAGTCCAATCTTCTCACTGCACAAGGCACCGACTTCCCATGGCTCCACACTCCCAGTGTGCAAGCGGGCCCCAGTCTGTTGCTGGCATGTGCAGACAAGACTGTATGCACTTAAAATGGTTAAACTGATTTTTTATGTTTCATGTGCACAAACACTTCTGATATAAACCCTTGTGGTGTGGTCAGACATTCTCTGGGGACCCTCACTTATCTGCCTCCTGGATCTAGCAGTACTTCATGTAAGTGGAATTATACAATATGTGTCCTTTTATAACTGGCTAATTTCACAGAGCATGTCTTCAAAGTTTATCCATGTTGTGACATTTTTCAGAATAATCTCCCTTTTAAGGTTAAGTAATATATCATTGTATGTTTATGTCGCATTTTGCCTATGTATTCATTTGTCAATGGGCATTAGAGTTGCTTCCGCCTTTTGGATATTGTAAGTAATGCTTCTGTGAACATGGATGTACAGATAATGTGTTCAAATCTGTGCTTTCAATTCTAATTCTACAGGGCATATTCTCTAAAGTGGAATGGTTGGATTATATGGTAATTCTTTGTTTAATATTTTGAAGATCTGCCACACCAATTTTCTCAGCAGCTACATCATTGTACATTGCTGCTGGCCATGCACAATGATTCCAATTTCTGCACATCCTTACCAATACTTGTTGAGATTGCTGGATTGAAAGGCAGCTCTATTTTTAGTTTTCTTAGAAATTGTTTTGATTTGGTTTATAATAGCCATTCTAACTGGCATGAAATGGAGTCTCATTGTGGTTTTGATTTGGCCTCATTTACTTTTAAGCAGGCCCATTTTCTATGTAAGTTTTCATTTCCCCAGGAAAGCTTGTTTCTTAAACCAGTTATGCGATATTGAGCCATTTGTCTTAACGCTGGTGCGTAACATCTTAGCAACACAATAGGGAGCTGCTCTATATAACAGGGGGAGACCTAGCAAAGTCCACCTTCCATAGAGTGGTTGCCACAAAGGGATCTCAAATACCTTGCAGGCCACATCAGAGTTTTTCTAGCAAGAAAAATGACAGATTTTTTAAACAATTTGAAACCAATTTTTGTACAAGTAAACTGATAAATTCTTAACTGATAAACAGTATATACGTATATATATAATTTTTATGAGAGAGAGTGAAAAGACGTCTCGTATTTTATTTCTAAATAGCAGCAGAACCTTACATTTGATCTTTCTCTTAGCCAATAGAATTTCTCCTTAAATATTTAGCTTAACTAATTAATAGTCTGTGTGATGTGTTTGGTCTTAATATTACATTAATTAGCTTATAAGACCAAAGTTTTGAGTAGACATAACATTAAAAAAAAACATTGCATTTTAAAGTAGTAATCTTTTTAACAATATTAAAGATTATAAGTATAAGGGATGCCTGGTTCCATTGTTACTAAATTGCCTTTTTTTTTAACCTCTACTCTACTTTGTACAATGCTTCAGAGTGTCCCTTAAGGAGGAAGAGAAAAATACAGCAAGCATTTTGTCCTAGTAAAAATAATAAAACAGATGCAGTAAGGAAACAGCTATTGAACCACTAGAATCCAGGCTTGTCTTATACACAAGTAGCCATCAAAGCGAGTGCATAAAATCAGGCAGACACTACATGTCTTGAGTCATGCACCTTTGTTTTTGGAAACATCAAAGTGACAATTTTTTTTTAATCTTTAAAACACAGTTGTCATGACATGGATAGTTTCACACTTCTGTGGAAAGCTAAATTGTGTTTGAAAGCGCAGGTAAAGAATGTGAGCATTCTTTTGTTTGTGTGTATGGAGAGTTGGTTCTATAAACAGAAAATTACCTGCTAAAAATTGTTCCACTTTAAACAGATCTATCTCAGCTATTGGCTACTATTAAGCCAGGTTGTTTATGTTAACACTGCATGTATTTTGGCATCTTCAAGATCTTCTTTTCAATTTGAAATAGATTTGGCAATATTCAGAGTGTCATTTTTCCCATAGCATTTAAAATCAATAATCATGTACTTTTTAAATATAGATTCCATTTGAGACATTGAGTCAGTATATGAGAAAAATTAACATAATTTTTTAAATTTTTGTTTTTTCCAATTTATTCTTTTGTTCTTAAAAAGGCCTAAAAGTGTTCTAAACTGCCCAACAGCAATTTCCTTCAAAGTCACTGATTGTTGGCAAAATATGACCTTACATAAATATATAAATTGAAGGATGATAAAGATTTGTCCTGCCTTAAAAGTATATGATATTATTTTTAATGGCAGTGTTATAGAATAGCTATTAACTTGGGAAATTAGAGTAAGTAATTAAGAACCATTTTATTTTTTCAGTCAAATAGACATATTTTATGATACTGGGAAAACTTGCTTTGCCAGAAATATAATAAGCCGATATAAAACTAAATGTAGATTTTTCAGGCTTGAAATTGGATTATCAAAAGGAATAAACACTTTTTGGTTTCAAAGGAGAAATGAACTCAAATATTAGAGTAAGTCAGTCAATACTTGTAAATGTTAATAATTTTTCAATTAGATCAACTTTTTCTCTAAGTTTTTCTAACATTCTCACTGTTTCTCTAGTGGAGAAACATAAAAGTGAGAATCTTATCTATAGAACACTGTGAGAAGAGACATTACATCATAGCATTGAGGGACTCTTTAGGTGGTAACTTTAGCCCATTCCCTTTGATACCTCAGCATGAATTTGAAAAATAAATTTACAAGTTTTTTTGTGTGAGTATGTTAGAGAAAGAGCAGTATATTCAGAAATGGCATAATTAAAATACAGAAGAAAATAGTAGATAGCATATTGGGGCTGGAAAAAAATAATAAGATGTTGAATAAAAAATGTGTTGGATTCTAAAATGAAATGAGAACTTTCGATGGGAAACCCTATTTATTTACTTGTTAATACAATGAATTGAGGGATCTTCCATTGCTAGAAAGGTGGTAAAGTCAGATTAAAGTATATGAAAGACAAACAAAGGTACTGTTTGCAAAGCATTAAAGTTATAATTGATTTTCACCCACTAAAGACTCAAGTGTACAATAAACAAAGTTTCCTAGTTAGGGTAGCTTAGTAAAAATGCTTTTCTCACACAGAATTTAAGGTGTTTACAATCATTTTTTCTTCCTTCCCTTTTGTAAGTCACACATGTGAGCATTTTTATTAAATGTTCTAAGGGTAATATTTCCATAGAAATTCAGCATTGAAGGTTCAAATCAGACTATTTTAAACCAATTAATTATGTCATATATATATATATATATATATACTCATAGAATTTTAAGTTGTGAACATTTACTTAAAGTTGCTAATAAAATATTTATTTATTTAACTTAACTTTATATTCATTTTGAGACTGCTTTAATATTGTTAGACCTGTCCTTTGAACATCAAAGCTCTAATCATTCTTACAGCAAAATAAATGGTATAGCAAATTTTTAATTTTCTGTGAAATATGGTAAAACTCTAGTCTATTGTCAAATTACTGTGCATCTAGAGATATTTATTTTGCAAAGAAAATTGAACAAACTTCCTTTGAACAAAATGCAAAACTTTAGGGTTTAAGTTGGATTACACAAAGGAACACATTCTTCTCTTTTCAAAGGAGAGTGATTTAAAAAGCTTATGATGACTTAGCAAAGCATTCCTTATTTCTGAAGATCAAATGCTGCTTAAATGCTCCTTCCTTTGAGTGGCAACTTCTAAATTAATTGGAAGCATACAAAGTGGTTCTAAGTTAATAATTAAAAAATCAACTTCAAATTATTTTAACCAGCTCTTTATGTTTTATTTTAATAAATAGCAGGTCAGCATATACCTTAAATATCTCTGATTAATTACTCAGATTAAGTTCATGCAAAGGAGGGAAAATGTATTTCTACCCTCATTTGCGGTAATTGGAGCAATGACTGTATTAGCCTTAAAATGATGATTTGATGTATTAAGATGCAAACGTATGTAGAAATAACATTTTGTCACAGACAAGGATATGTGTTTTTGTACAAGCTCTGATTCAGAGCTTTTGAACAAGATAATTTTTTGTCTGGATATGATTTCCCCCACATAATTAGATAACTCCTTCAATTTTCCTTTCTAAGAGTCCTTCCCTGACTACTGTGGGAAATCGGCTGTCCCAAAGCACTCTGAAAATTTCTTGATCTGTTCAATTTTGTTCAAATATCAATCTTAATCTACTATGTTACTTCTTTTTTATTTTCTGTATTGTTTATTGATTGACCCTCCCCCTCACTACAGCTATCTCTGCAAGGATTTATACTTCTCAAGTGCTGTGATTTTTGTTAGCCTCAATCGTTGGTCTATTCCCAAGAACGAGAACAGCTTTTAGAACATAGTAAGAGCTTACTGCATATATGTTAGATAAAGAATAAAAAAAAATAGAAAAAATTTTAAGAAATCTTTTGCTGTTCATAATCTTATAAAAATCGGTAATATCTATGAAACAGGAAAACAATGTTCACATGGAAAAAACAAGCTAAAATGAACATATAAAAGTTGAAAAGTAGCTTTGAGTGAGATTTAAAAACACTGTTAATAAAATAAAATAAAATATAAAAATACAGTCACTATAGAGGCCATAAGACAAAAAGGAACATTAACATAGTTATAAATGTTACCGCAATAAATATTTTTCATTAAATTCCTGAACCAAAACAAAGCCTAATATTTTAAATTAAAAGCCAAAAGATCTTCCAATATAGAGACAATTAAAACCATATTACTCAAGTTTTTGACAAAGAAATAGGGTTATATACAAGGTAGAATATTTTTTAAAAGTGACAAAGAATAGAAGAAACGTCAATTGATATTGACAAATATTCCAGTCTACAATAGAGATAAGATTAACCTGAAACCATTGAATGTTATATGACATGAATTAAGATTATGAAAAAAATATTAAAAATACAAAGAGAAGTTAACAGGGAACATTATAAAGGTGAGGAGAAAACAAACAAAAAATAAAAACTGGAAAACAATGAAAACATAATAGATAAAAATTATGTAAGGGATTTATTAAACCATAGACCCATTTTTCTCTGTACTTGTCACTTTTTATCTAACAACTGTTTCCTATGTTTCTAAGATATCTTGGACATTTAAAAATAAGTTATAACCAATTTTGAAAATATAAAAATAAAGTTTTAAGTCACATTTTCTTAATACAACATTATTAAGTGGTAATCAATAATGAAATTTGAATAATATAAATAAAAATATTATAAAAGTAAAATGCATATCTCTGAACATTTAAGAAAATAGAAGCTGAGTTTTTTGGTTTCTTATAAATATCAAATGAAATTTTATACCTCAAAACTTAAGCAGAAGGCCCATTCAGGAAACTATTGGCAGTATCTGCAAAAAGTGAACATACTCATTTTCAAAAACAATTCCATGCCTATGTACATACCTAAACCCAACAACAGTGCATCAGTATTTTCAAAAGACATGCAGGAGAATAGTCACAGCAGGATTATTTGGGAGCTAAAACTAAAAACTACCCAAATGCTCAGCTACAGGAGAAGGCCTGTGTCAATTGAGGAATAGTCACACAATGAGAATAAAACAAGTGTAACACTAACCTTTGGTTTTAGACATCAAGTGAGTAGTTAACTAGAGTAGTGACTGAAATGAGAATGTTCTGGGATGTTGGTATTATACTGTTTTTGATCTAACTCTGATTAAACAAGCATCTTCTGGTTATAGAATCCACTGAGGTTTATGATACAGGCACAATTTTCTACAGATGTTATATTTCATTAAAAACTTAAAAAGACATAGAAAATGAAAAAAAACATGACTACTAAGTGTTGACTTTTATAAATAAAAGAAGTAAAAAGCCTTTAATTATTACATGCTTTATAAAACAAAAGAAAACAAAACAAAAAACAAAATTTCTTTTTGTATCACTCAAGAAAAAAACTGTATAAACTATTGTAATTTTAAACCTCTATATTTTCCTGTTGTCTCAACATTCACACAAATAGGCTGTGAACACCCCACCAAGGGTGGCCTATGCCACAAACCCCTCATCTTGCTCTCTCATGGCTGTGGCCTAGTGATATTCAAATCTTTCAATAAAATTGTCTTGCCTCTTTTGCTTGTGTTTACCATGCCGACCTCAATAAAGCCACTTGCCCCTGGGTCCTCACGCTCTTTCAACTCCATACCTGAGACACTAGACCAATTGTCCCATAGAACTGATGTTTATGGTTTCTTTTGAATGAACATAGAAATCTATTCTACCAGTCTTAAAACTTGAGAATGTTATATTTGTCTTAGACCTGAGTCCCTTTCTCAGAATGCCAACCAAGAGGGGCTCCCAGATAGTATCAAGGAACTGAAACTCATCAGATGACAGCATCTGGACATTGAAAAGCCAGACCCTCTCATCCATTATGATTCCCCAATTGTCCACCTACTTCCTGTTGAATAACTCCTCTTCTTTACCCCTCTTCAATTCCCATTTTACCTCACATGGTTACACTTCTTCCCTTCTATATAAACCCCTAATTTTAGTCAGTTGAGCAGATGGATTTGAAACCAATCTCCCATCTCCTTAGCTGCAGCTGAACATAGCCTTCTTCCTGGCAATATTTGCTGACTCAGTGGTTGGCTTTCTGTGTGGTGAGCAACCGAACCTAGACCAAACCTCTGGTGTTTTGGTAACACTGCTTAGTAGAGCCTGTGCCATTGATATTCCTCTCACATGGTCCCCTGCATTGCATGCTGTCACTCCATCTATCCTGATCGTGCTACTATAATACGTTTTGTTTTCCAGTGACTATTCTGTGTCCCCTCTTGTGATTGCACGTGACTGAAAACTTCATAAAAAAACAAAAACAAGGAAGCATCAGGAAAATCAGTATAGAAAAATATATAAGTAAAAAAACAAAAGTAATTTAAACAACAGAAAAGTAGTGTTATTCGATATGTATTAAAATATTTGTTTAAAAATTGTATAAAGTCTTGCCACATCTCTTCAGGAAAAATCTTTGATGGGAAGAGCTTCATGTCTACTGACATGGAAATTGCAAAATGATAAGGAATTGCTGTTAATGATTACATGTGAATATATTTAATTATATGCAATCAGTTATTTTTATTAGAATACATTAGTAAATCTATTGAGTAATATATTAGCAAATGTTTGATTAATAGATGAGAAGAAATACTGACCAGTAAAATAATAATGAATACTTTTTTAAAAGCTACCATGTTAAAAAGACATAGAATGGCTTGTACAGAGTGGCTTAGTGAGGAATTAGGTATATATCTAAAATCAACTATCTGATAGCATTTAACTTGTTCTCAGATATAGGTTGAAATGCACGTTGCATTTTTTGAAGCATAGATTGAATAGCAATAGTTTGTTTACTAAATAGCAATTAAGCTTACAGGAAAATATTTTTATATTTGATGAAGTTTAAATCAATGTTTAATACTATTCAAAGGAAAGTATAATTGGTAGTACACATACCTATACATGGTTAAGAATGTATATCTCAATCCGTCTATACTCCTAAATAACCTGGAAAATAAAAGGATTAAAATAATACTGTAAATGTGAAAAGAAGCTTAAATTAGTGTATTTGACCTAGCAGCTACCATAATGTACTATAAAACCATATCTTTTTGGTTTACAATAAACAGTCACGTTTAAAGATAATGAGGAAAGATAAACCAATTAAAAATCCCAGTATATTGAAAACAGGACTATCAGTGGAGAGAGACTGATGCATCAAATTGAATATTGGATAATTATGTCAAATTAAGTAGATAAGACAGCCTATCTCTTAGTTATGCCCAATTGGAGATTATACTTAGCCATCAAAATCTGGCTAGGCAAGTTTAATGACCATTGAATTTACCATACTCCCACATGTTGAGATTAACTTGGGGTGGCTTGGAAGATATTAGGGAAATATTAGGGAAGTTATAGATTATAGTCTCAAACCTTTTGGAAGGCCAAAAGGTTTTATTGGAATGGGCTGAAGACAACCAGTTCATTACATTAGCATAGGGTAAAAGATAAGGACAATAAAAGCTTCCCCAGTTAAGTCTGTTTACCCCACATTCCTTTGTCTTCACTCCAATTTGTTTGCTCACGTTAACTTTGTGCTGCTTGGTCCTCTCACGGGGAGGTCAAAGGGGAATTGCCCAATAATGGTGTTTACTCTGGGCCCTGGAGACCAAAGCGTTTAACATTAGTAAAACGACTCTTTTAGCCATGTTAATTATCCACAAGCATGTTGACTTAAAATCTCTGATATTAAATCTATCTGGAATCAGGCCGGGCGCGGTAGCTCACGCCTATAATCCCAGCACTTTGGGAGGCCGAGGAGGGTGGATCACGAGGTCAAGAGATCGAGACCATCCTGGTCAACATGGTGAAAACCCGTCTCTACTAAAACTACAAAAAATTAGCTGGGCATGGTGGCGCGTGCCTGTAGTCCCAGCTACTCAGGAGGCTGAGGCAGGAGAATTGCCTGAACCCAGGAGGCGGAGGTTGCGGTGAGCCGAGATCGCGCCATTGCACTCCAGCCTGGGTAACAAGAGCGAAACTCTGTCTCAAAACAAACAAACAAACAAACAAACAAACAAAAATCTATCTGGAATCAATGTGAGAAGTTACAAGGAGTTGTGGTCAATTAGCCGCAATCTGAAAGCAGCTGAAGATCATTTCTAGCGCGCTCAGGTTAGTGGCATGTGAGTGTATTCATTCATTCATCAATGAGTTAGGATCTGCAGGACAGACCTCTGCAGGTGGTGATCAGTGTCTCAGGTGGTGAGCCCAACGTGACCGAGGTTTCACCCACAGGAGTGACAAGTATAGACACTGAAATATAGGTATTCTAGAGTATTATAAGAGATATTGTTTCATAAGCATAGCATGTTGTTCCAGTTTTTTTCTCTAAGTGTAAATTTTGGTTCACTAAATTTTTCTGTACCGTCTATGCTTGAGATGCTTGGAGATACTGTGTAGATGCTATATTAGGAATCACTATTAGCCATATCAGGGTTAGATTTCATAAAACATCTATGTCATCTACAATGAGACCTTAGAAACAAGATACATGTGTGGGGACTCACAGTTTATTAAGTAATTTTAAGGAGTACATGAGATGGCAAAATAATGACACTAAAATCCAAACGAGGTCTTTTTAAACAAGCGTGATACTTACTGAAAACATTTGCACCTAAGGGCAAGGAGAGAGATAAGTAAAAGCCAGGAGAAGAAAGCCATGGTATTTTGGAAAGTCACATGTAGGTGAAAATTAAATGCTTTCAGGATCAAGTACTTTGATCCAGTCTGGATTTAACTGTAATTAAAGCACAGGTCATAAGTCATAAAGATGTTATAGTAAAACGCCATTTGAAGGAAAAAATGACAAATGTGATTTAGAGTATGCATTGGTTTGTGAAAGCATTAGTTTAATCATTACATTTTGTTATAAAGATATAGGACAAAGTTGAAGATTATGGATATATCACTTAGCCTGATGACACACAGAATAAAGAGCTTTAGCTATAGCTCATTATTCTAAAATTTAATATCTCTTCCATTTGTTTCCTGGAGAAAGGAAGAAAGTGAACCTGTGATGATGAAATGCCATACAGTTATATCTATGGGTGGTTACACCTAGCATGGTCTTTGTAAAAGGAAATTACTGTTGATCAAATGGGTGTTACAACCTATTCTTTTTTGTTGTTCTAAAATTTATAATCTAGGTTAAACGCAGGAAATGTAACTTACCAACTTTCTATTAGTATCCATAGACATAGCTTGGTGATCACATTTTAACTAACCTAAACATTATATAAATATATGTAAATCATCTTGAATTATGAATAGCATTATAACCATCTTTGTGGTAGACTGTAAAGATAAAGTTAAAATTGTATGTAGAGTAGGTTTACCTAAAAAGCAAAATAGGCCAGGTGTGATGGCTCATGCCTGTAATTCTAACACTTTAGGAGGCTGAGGCAGGTGGATTACCTGAGATCAGGAGTTCAAGACCAGCTTGGGCAATATGACGAAACCCTGTCTCTACTAAAAATACATAAATCAGCCAGGTGTGGCACCACATGCCTGTAATCTCAGCTACCTTTGAGACTGAGGTGGGAGAATCACTTGAACCTGGGAGGTAGTGGTTGTATCGAGCAGAGATTGTGCCACTGCACCACAGCCTGGGCAACAGAGTGAGACACCATCTCAGAAAATAAATTAAATAACTGAATATAAAAATAAAAAGCAAAACAAATGGTTTTTTTTCACATAAGATTTTATGTGAAAAAAAAATTGCTTTACCTCCATGCCTAGACGGATTGGTTGAGTCTCTTAGTATCAAATAACAAATCTCCCAAATCAGTAATAATTATTTCTTAGTAACATGGGTTATAAATCATATTGCCTTGCTCCAAACCCTCATTCTAATACTTTCTAGTTCATAATCCTTGGAAAGATACCTAATCTGTCTAATATATTTGGCTTAATTTATTCATACACTTAGTCTAATACATTAGGAGAACATATAGCTTCTTCTCATACTTTAAAAAAATTAAATAAAACAAGCCACATAATGTAGACCACATAGAGAATAAATCATCAATGTGCTTACCATCAATAATATTCTAATGTGAGTAAATTTACTTGATAATTCTACCCTGCCAATCTGTCTTCAGTGCTCCTAGCCCCTGAGGCATTGGGACAGCCATTTCTACTAAAGGTAGAAAATAATTCCACTTCAATACAGCACAACTCTTTCAAATATGTCTTCAATAGTGTTTCTATTTAGTGTCCTGTAATGTAGCTGGAATTCTCCAAAGGGAGTGAACCCTTTTTGGCTATATTTTGTAAATGGATTTTAATCTTAATCCCTGACAATACAGCAGAGCTTATCTCTTCAGCACTCCATGTGTTTGTCTTTATTCACAACATTGCTCAGTGTGTCCAATTTTCTGTGTACTGTAAATCAATTCCTGTATCGCAATATCTAGGGATATTTATTTCTCTACCTTGTATCATCAAATCATCATAAGTATAAATTGATTAGGACCTTGGTTATTTTATATCTCAAAGACACGCCTTACTGACTGCAGCTCCAGAAGTCTAGATTTTTGCCCTCATTTCCCATACTTACTAAGGACTAGCTAGATCAGTGGCCTATATGGCATTTCTCTCAAAAATGAAACTGTTTCAGATGATTTTTTTCTACTATTTTCTGAAGCCTTCTGTTAAGGATGCATGTTGGATTTGAATTCAGTTCTTCTTTTGACTTGTTCTCACTCCATCTGTCTGAGGCCTGTAAACCAGAGTAACTCCGTCTGTCTGAGGCCTGTGAGCCAGGGCAACTCCATCTCAAAAAGGAGCCAGGTAAAATGAGGCTGAAACCTACTGGGCTGTATTTTCAGATGGTTAAGGCATTCTAAGTAACAGGGTCAAAATAGGAGGTCAGCACAAGATACAGGTCATAAAGAACTTGCTGACAAAACACATTGCAATGAAGGAACCAGTCAAAGCCCAGCAAAACCAAAAGAGTCATGGGAGGGACCTCTGGTGGTCCTCACTGCTACACTCCCTCCAGTGTCATGACAGTTGTTTATATGCCACGACAACGTCAGAAAGTTAGCCTAGATGGTTTAAAAAGGGGAGGCATGAATAATCTACCCCTTGTTCAGCACATAATCAATAAATAACCATATAAATGGCCAACCAGCAGCCCTCAGGGCTGTTCAGTCTATAGAGTAGCCATTCTTTTATTTCTTTATGTTGTTTTTTTTTTTTTTTTTTTTTTTTTTTTGAGACGCAGTTTCACTCATGTTACCCAGGCTGGAGTGCAATGGCATGATCTCGGCTCACCGCAACCTCCGCCTCCTGGGTTCAGGCAATTCTCCTGCCTCAGCCTCCTGAGTAGCTGGGATTACAGGCACGCACCACCATGCCCAGCTAATTTTTTGTATTTTTAGTAGAGACGGGGTTTCACCATGTTGACCAGGATGGTCTCGATCTCTTGACCTCGTGATCTACCCTCCTCGGCCTCCCAAAGTGCTGGGATTACAGGCTTGAGCCACCGCGCCCGGCCTCTTTATGTTGTTAATAAACTTGCTTTCATTTTGCACTGTAGAATCTCCCTGAATTCTTGCATAGATCCAAGAATGCTCTCTTGGTGCAACCAGGTGAGCGTACTCAGCTCCCAGTTCTGAACGGGTTCTTGACCTTGCTAACCCAGAAGAATGGGGAAAGGGGCCCCAGAGGCACAGTGAGTTTGTCATTGGAATAAATATCATGGACCCAGACAGTGTTGTGGAAAAGCAATTTCTTAGACAGAAAGAGAAAGAAAAAGAAAGACAGCTCCCACACTGCCGTGGGAGGGGACCCAGAGAAGGAATCCATGTAGGCAAGGAGCAGCTAGAGTTTTAACCCTTGAGTTATTTCCTCCCCATTCATGTTGTCGTCCAATGAGTGGGGTTCTTTCAAACTTCCTCTGGAGTGATTGATCTTTGACTCTGATACCGGATTGGCTGCTTGGTCCACAACTCTGAGTTACAGAGCCCCCTCCTCTGAAACCCTTCAGCGGGTTTTTTGGGACAAAGGAGCTTCACCTGGCTTTCCCTACCTAGCCAGTGCAGGGGAAACCCAGACAAAGAAGTTACATTTGAAACCCCTCCGGCTCCCAGATGGACTCTGGAGCTGGGAAAATCCTGCCTTTGGAACCACGCCCCTTGTGGGTCCAGGAAGAGAAGACTCTCATTGGGGTCTGGATGGGGACCCCTTTCCTGTAGCACATCCATAGAAGGGCACACGTAGACCTTCATATTTATAAAACTAGCTCATTATTAAGACTAACTTTCCCTATATGCCTTGGCCTACAATTATGTTTGTTCCCATGGGATCTCAAGCTGATAGTAAGAAGTGAAGTCACATCTTTGGCTGTAGTTTGTTAAATTTCTCTTCTTAAATTGGCTCACAGTAATTGTAGAAAAGGAATTTTGATTATCCTACAATTCCACCTTTCAATTGTATGTCTACCTTATCCTGAGTAAAACGTTAAGCATCCGAAGATGAATCATCACCCTTCTGTCCTTAAAAGGACAAAATATGCCACAATCCAAAGGAAGTTTGCTTTTAGTAAATCTATTCAAGCTTCTGAAAAGATACAATTAAAATGTACAACACAAACAAACATTATGCAGATTATAATACATTGTGTAAAGAAACAAAAACAGGTAAATAAAAGTAGAACTTCTTTCAGAATTTCACACTTCACTAAATAGCTCTATAAAACACCTTTGTTAAAGAAGATAATAGGTCTGTTGTTGGTTTCAAAATAGTTCGCAGAGGGTAAGTGTTGTGAACTGTCACCAAATGTGACATCCATCTTATCTATTAACAGTCTAGGGAAGACCGTTTTCAGAATGCAAAGTTTAAAAATGAAATTCACTTCTTGGGGTTAGAACTTTTAATGGACTGACTGTCGCTGATAAGGAAATGATGAAGAGCACAATGTTTCTGCAATCTCATTAGCTAGATGTATTGTGTGAAGTTGAAGTTTCCACTCTTCAGAATACTAAGATACACTAGAAGCTGAGGAGAGAGAAAAGCAATTCAAGGTTCTATATATAACTTTTATTCTTTTGAGTACAGTGTAAAATGACAATTTCTATAACGTTTTCTTTTTCTCATTTTTTTAAGAAATAAAGAAAAATCTCATATTATTTTAGCATTATATCATCCTTCAAAATGAAATCTATCTCAAGTGGTAAGAGACCTTCCCTTAATTCAAATAAAGTTGGCCACTGCACTGCTTTCTTCATTAGAAAGAAACAAGGTAATATATTCAAATATCAATGTCACAAGGACACTCTTTACAAGTGTTTGTTTAAAACTTCTGATACTATGAAAATGTGGCATCTATAAGATATTTATTTAGAGGGAGTCGAAATAAATTTGTTTACCTGTATTCACAGCTTTCATTTTCTTAATCTTTTTTTGTGTGCTGATATAATACCTGAGATTGAGTAAGTTAGAATAAATACAAATTGATTGGCACACAGTTCTGGAGGTTGGGAAGTCCAAGACCAAGTCACTGGCACCTGGCATGGGCCTTCTAATTGCATCATTACACAACAGAATTAAAAGAAATAGGACGAGCACACTTCCAAAAGGCCTTTTTACGGCAGCATTAATCCAGTCACAAGGGTTCTTCCCTTCCATTGGGCCTTGCCTTCCAACACTGTTACATGGAAGATTAAATTCCGATATGAGTTTTGGAGAGGACAAATTTTCGAACTATAATACCCATGAAATATGATATTTTATTTATCATTTATGTTAACTGAATGTGTGAAACTAGATTTTGAAATGCTAAAAAATCTGGATGTGAATGCAAACTATGCCAGTCATGTAGAACTGGTTAACAAGTAGACAGCCGTTTGTCATATTATAGGTTAACTGACAAAATTTGTTTCTCTATAAAAATAGTAGCTTTCTCTTGCTAACTTGTCCCTTTCTTTTCAGTTTAAAATTCAGAAATTTTTAATTCACAAAATTCAAAATTTTACACATTAAGGCATTAAGCTTTTTACTTATCTATATTTTCAATGGAAATGACTGAACTACAGTCAGATAGAGATATATAATAAAAACAAAACAAAACCCTACATTTTTGTTCTAGTAATTTTTGCCATATTAAAAAAAAAAATGGTTCTAGATAGGTCACGCAATTTCTCTGAGTTCCAGTATATCCAATGTTGTCTATTAACCAGATAGTTATCAATACCACATATAATATAATCTTAGAATGATTTTAAAAGTATTGGAGATAGAGTAGGGTAATCTTATAGAATACATTATATATGTGTAGCAGTGACTAAAAATACTATTTTTTCCACAGAAAGCTAATTGTTATAGATGTGTAAAGTTACAGTTAAGAGAAAGATGTGGCTTTTGACACTGACAATGGTATTTCTACATTAACCAGAAGAATAAAGTGACTTCAAACAACATAATGAACACTAAAATGCAGAGAACACTGTTTATTTCCCAATTGTTATGCTGATGGCTTTAAAGATTTCATTTTAAAATTCTCATAACAAGTCTAGGAGGTAAGCAGCATAATGACCATTACTTTAAAAAATGAGGAACCTGAGACTCCAAGGGAGTTTGGTAATATACACAAGGTGAAATACTTAGTAAACATCAGAATGTGGATTCAGGATCTGAGAGCCTGGCTATAACGCTGATATGATTTACCTATGCCTACAGCAATGATTTTGCAAACACTGGTAATTCCTTTAGAGAGATTAGAAAAGATACAGAAAGAGATCATGTTTTAGGCAAATAACATTTTGAAAGGCAATCTCTCTGTGTTTCAGATAGTACCTAAATTGCAGTGTCTTCTTAATCTCTCAAGTATCCTTCCTCCACTTCAAATGAGAAACAATTATTTAATTATTCAGAAATAGATAAGGAAGCTTGCCTTCACGATATGCTTTAAGTTCCTTGGTCCTTCAACAATGGTTTTGGTAGATGATATAATTTTCTTTTGATGTTACCTTCCCAAAAAACGGGCATAAAAATTATCCCTTAAATATTTTTAAAATGCTTTTAAAGACTTTGATTAAAATAGTTGGGGTCAAGTAGTGCTTTTTTTCAATGTCATATTCTGTTCACTTAACAAGGAGGAGCTTTCCAACTTATTTTGCTGGGCTCACAAGTGATTCTTTTGTTAACACCAGCATTCAAAAAGTGAGAGAGTTCATATTAAAATACATGTTTCTGTCATTTCTAGAAACATTGGAATATCTGCCAAACCTGGTTCTGAATTCCAATGTGGCAAAGATCCACAGTTGCTGAGTAGCAGCTGCCACCTTTCGGGAGGCAGTGCACTTTGCAGTGTTTCCAAGACACCTGGGGCCCACTTCACTCATTTGCATTCCCAATCATCTGGTCTGAAAAAGGCATTTGACTAGATTTGCAATCTCCTAATACCACCATTTAATACTTTTTTTCTTTTCTCGGGACTCATTAAGGTCTTGTGAAATGCCCTGAATCCAAAGCAGAAAAAAAAAATTTGTTGCCAATAGAAAAGAGGATGCTAATTTGATTAATTTCCTTTGGATGCTTTGAAGTAAAGCATCAAAGACTCACTGTTTACCTCTTGAAATGTTCAGATTTGATGCTGGAATAAAGAAAATCTGATTCAAGTTTTATTCAAAGGACAATTGCAAAGCATTGGAACTTTGCACTTAAACAAAGAAATGTCACAGTTCATTTGAATCTTTTCCAGAAAAATACATATTTAGCATTAACATTATTTACCCTCTGGCTGAAGTCAGTAAAAATAGCTTATTTTAATGTGATTTTTTTAAATGTAAATTTCTAATTAAACATATATTTGCACTATAAAAGAAGCTTTCATCCAAGGAAAAGAACATTTGAAATTATTGTTAATCTACTCAAATTTGTACTTCTAGAAAAACTTCCTAAATTATTGCATTATGGTAGTTGCTGTAAAAGAACCTAGTCCATGCAGTTCTAAAAATCATCTTGTATGTTAGCCCTAAAATTATATGTGCATTACCTGAGTCAACTGAAAACAACAAAAAGAATAAATTTATGAAATGATAACATGCATTATTTAAAATACCATTTAGACTTTTGAGAACATTTTTAGTATTTTGATTCTTTACAAAGCTAAAAATAAAAAAGGAGAGGTACTGTCTTTTCAATCCTCAGAAAACCAGTTACCACTAACGTTAAAAATACACGTACTCTGCTGTGGTTTGAATGTGTCACGTCTAATACCGGGTGTTTCCTATGTGATGGTATCAGGAGGTGAGGCCTTTAAGAGGTGTTCCTCTCTTAGTGGGATTAAGGCCCTTTATCAGGGCTTTTATAAAGGGGGCTCAGGATGGGTACGATAGGTCACATCCATAATCTCAGCATTTTGGGAGGCTGAGGTGGCCGGATCATGAGGTCAGGAGTTTCAGATCCGCCTGGCCAACATGGTGAAACTCCATCTCTACTAAAATACAAAAATTAGCCTGGCGTGGTGGTGGGTGCATTGTAATCCCAGTTACTCAAGAGGCTGAGGCAGGAGAATCAATTGAACCTGGGAGGTGGAGGTTGCACTGAGCCAAGATAGTGCCATTGCACTCCAGCCTGGATAACAGAGTGAGATTCTGTCTGGGGCCAGGGGGAAGAGGGCTCAGGCAGCATTTGGCTAGTTTGCTCCTCTGCCTTCTACTGGGAGGCCCTGTGAGGACGGGAACATTCCTCCCCTCAGAAGATGCAGCAATAAGGTGCCGTTTGAAAGCAGAGCAGCCTTCACCTGACAATCAAACCAGCTGGAGCCTTGATCTTCCCAGTCTCCAGAACTGTGAGAAAATAAATACCTGTTTTATATAAATTATCCTGTCTCAGTTTTTTTCTTTTTTTCTTAAAAGCACAAATGAAGTAAGACATGCTGTAACGGTTCAGTTTATAGACACTGTACTAAAAAATTGTAAATATAAGTTAGATCAACTTTATACATATAATTGTTCATCACAGTTTTTAATATTGAAAGCCTGGAGGGGGAAACAGAACTTTGAAATTACTGGATAATACTTTTTCTTATACTACAATGTATATTACTCTGATGCATTTAAAATAATTATACACATAGCATATATATGTATATGATTTTATATATATCATAATATTATATATGTAACATAGATTAGCCTATATGTTGCATTGATATATATATGATATATATGTAATATATGAAATATTGTGTATAGCATAATATATATTACATATATCTCTGCTACTCATTACATATGTATCAATGCATCATATATATTACATATATATAGACAGAGAAAATTTGCAAAAACAAAGGGCATTTAATGTATCTGATGTTAAAAGAACAAAAACTGCCAGAAGTTTCAAAACACAGTTTATGTGTATGTGTGTATGTTTGTGTGTATATTTGTGTGAAGATTAAAAAGTTGAATTGAAAATGTATATGAAAACTCAAAGAGCAAAACATGGCCAAGACAATCTTATTTAAAAGAAAAATGCAGTCTTATATGTGTTTTCAGTAATGTTAAATCTACATATACTATATTATCATATTTTAAATTACAATGTTTGTTATAATCTATAGAATCTAGACTACGGTATTCTGCATATGCACTTTAAAAGTTAGTTTTTTAATGTTTTTGAAAGCTTTGGTTTTTCTGATTTTATCCTATTTCCTTTCCATTTTCTTTTTCAGTAATGACCTCATATGACATTTGTGATCAAAAATAAAATTTTTAGAAATAATTAAGTAGTCCATACCAACAAATCCACTGCTCAACTTGGAACCAAGGTGGCGTTCATACTGACTCTACAGTCCCTGCCAGCATGACAGTCGGTAATTTTAGAACTAACTTTTTTTGCAATTGCTGCATTCTGTGTTTGTCCTTCCCCTACATTATTTCAGCATTCACCTTCCCCCTGCAACTTGTTACAATTGCTCTTCCCATGGACAGATATCTTAGTTTTGGCTGCTGTAACAGAATGCCACAGAATGAGTAGTTTAAACAACAAACATTTATCCAAGATCAATGTGCTAATGGTGGATCTGGTATCTGGTGAGGGCACCCTTCATGACTTGCCAATGGCTCTCAGAAGACAGTTATGTCTTCACATGGCAGAGACAGAGAAACAGAGAGAAAACAGTAAACTCTCCTCAGTCTCTTATTTTAAAAGCACTAACCCCATCATGAGAGTTACACTGCTGTGACCTGAATACTTCCCAGAGGCCTCAGCTCTTAACACCAAATCCACTGGGAATCAAGATTTCAACACTCAAATGTTGAAATGTTTCATCACCTCCATTTTGGGAGGATGAAAATGTACAGTTCATAATATCAGATATATTGGTTATCTTGACATCTAAAGAAATGGTTCTGGATGTAGCAGTGCTTCAAGAATTACAGACAAAAAGATGAAACATTTTTCATATGTGGTCCAAGAAATTCAAGTATAGGTGTCACTCAGTGTACTTTTATTTTCTTACTGATCTCTGAAAATTAAAAAAAAAAAATCATTTTAGTTGGAGTATCATTGCGATGGTTAATTTTAAGTATCAGCTTGATTGGATTGAAGGACGCCTAGATAGCTGGTAAAATAGTGTTTCTGGGTGTGTCTGTGAGTGTGTTGCCAGAGGAGATTCACATTTGATTCAGTGGACTGGGAGAAGAAGACCCACTCTCAGTGTGGTGGAAGCGGGAGGCGGCACCAACCAGTCTGCTGCCAGCATGTCTAGAAGAAAGCAGGCAGAAGGTGGGACAAGCTGGCTTCCTGAGTCTTCTGGCTTTCATCTTTCTCCCATTCTGAATGCTTCCTTTGGTCCCTCCTGCCTTTGGACAAGAGACTTCACGTTCTTCTACCTTTCAACTCTTGGACTTGCAACAGTGGCTTGAAGGCTTCACTGTCAGCTTCCCTGCTTTTGAGGCCTTGGACTTGGATTGAGCCACTACTGGCTTCTTTCTTCCCTAGTTTACAGATAGCTAAGTGGGACTTTGCCTTGTGATCCTATGAGTCAATTCTTCCCAATAAACTCCCTTTCATATATGCATTTAACCTATTACTTCTGTCCCTCCAGAGAACCCTAATACAATTAAATATGTGCAAAAACATACAAAAAAATGAAGACAAAATGTATTCCATATACAAAATAGACTATTATTAGCACCCTACAATCATACTCCTTCTCTTCATCCAGGCATACGAACTCTTGATTCTAAAATTAACCACTATCTTGCCTTCTAGCACCCTAGACTATTTTACCCTGGTTATTATCTTATATAAATTAAATTGTACAGTATGAGTTAAATTCCCTTTATTTTGTTCAATATTGTCTCTTCAATGTTGACTTTGTAACTCTATAGATATTTGTTCATGTTTATTACTATGAATTATTTTACTGTGCAAATATACCGTAATATTTATCAATTCTAATTTAGGTGAGGATTTGGGATAATTCCATATTTTGTCAGCCAAGAACACTCCTAACCTTGTGTCTTAAGGCATATATGTACATATATCTGATGGATATAAACTTAGTAATGAAATGGCTGCATCATAGGAAATACATACGCTCAGCAGTGAAATAATTTTTCAACATGTTGTCTAAGAGATTCTGTTACTCCGCATTCTATCCAATATTTAATATAAACAATCAGGTGTGTTTTTAACATTATCTCATTATGGTTTTATTTTGCATTTCTTGAAGACAGATGATCTTTAAACTATATGCATATTTTTATTGTCATTTTGAATACTCTTTTTGTGAAATCTCTAAGCAAGTATTCTTTTTATCTTATATATACATACACTTGTGTATTCATGCATACAAGGATGTGTGCATGCAAATATATAAATGCTCTGTATTTAAGAACATTATAAGTTATATGTACTGCAAATATCTAAAGATCTATTTCCATGCTGCAATTTGCTTCTTAGCTTCTTTAGTGATATATTTTAATAATAATGACCTTAATTTTAATCTATTGTAATTTATCAATATTTAATTTTCCATCTATGCTTTAAATATCTTCTTCAATAAAGCATTGCCTTATCTTGTGTCAGGAAGGTATTCAACAATATTATCTTCTGGAATCTCTACATTTCCATATCCTGTTTCCTCTGGAATAGAGCTGCGTGTATAATGTGAGATTGGGGAAAAGTTTTACATTTTATATAAACATATAATTTGAAGTTATATTTATTTTAAATATATTTCCTCTTTCTCTGCAGTGTTATATTAAGAATTGGAAAGATCGTATATGAGAAACTCATAGCAAACACCATATTTAACAAGAGAAAGCTGAAGCCTTTTCTCTAAGAAATTGAACAACACAATGATGCCCACTTTCACTATGCCTATTCAACATAGTACTGAAAATTCAGTCCAAAGAAATTAAACAACTGAAAGAAATAAAGGGCATCCAAATGGGAAAAGAGGAAGGCAAATTATCCCTCGTTGAAAATGATCTGATTTTATATACAGAAAAAACTAAAGGCTCCCAAAAAATGCAAATAAATGAAAACTGAACTGATAAATGACTTCAGTAAAATGCAGGGTATATAATCAATATATAAAAATCAGTAGTGTTTTTATACACCCATAATGAAGTTTCTGAAAGGAAATTAAGAAATCATGGCCATTTAGAGTAGCTACAAAAATAGTTAAATACCTAGACATAAATTTAAGAATGTGAAACATCTCTACAATAAAAACAACATAGTGTTCAAAGAAACACTGATGAAAAAAAATTGAGTGAGATACAAACAAATGGGAAGACATCCCATATTCAGGAGTTGGAAGAATTAATATTGCTAAAATGACCATACTACCAAAAGCAATCTACAGAGGCAATCAATCACTAACAAAATGCCAATGTCATTCTTCAAAGAAATAAAAAAAAATACTCAAATTCATATGAAACCACAAACAACCCTGAATAGTCAAAACAGTACTGAACACAAGTCACACTACCTGACTTCAAAATATACCACAAAGCAAGAACAACCAAAAAGCATAGTAATGATATTAAAACAGACAGACCAGTGGAACAAAATAGAGAATCAAGAAATAAATATGCATATTTAGAGCCAACTGATGTGCAAATGACATGCCAAGAACATCAGATAAGGAAAGGACACACACTCCAATAAATAATATTGGTAAAATAGAAGACCTATATCCAGAAGAATAAAGACAGACCCCTGTCTCTCACAATACACAAAAATCAACCAGAAGAGGCTAAAAACTTAAATGTAAGACCCAAAGCTGTTAAATTACTAGAAAAACAGATAAATTATATGTTTCAGGACATTCACCCAGGCAAAGATTTTACGGGTAAGATAAAAAGGCAAAAAGGCAAACAGATACCACTGAAACTGTGTCTGACTAAAAAGCTTCTGCACATCAAAGGAAAGAATCAGCAGACTGAAGAAATAACCCGCAGGATGGGAGGAAATATTTGAAAATCATTTATCTGGTAAGGACTAATATCCAGAATATATAACAAACTCAAACAATTCAACAATAAAACCCCAAATAATCCAAATTTTAAAATGGGCAAAGAATCTAAATACGCAATTATCAAAAGAAGGCATACAAAAGGCAAGTATATATTTAAAAAGCTCAATATCACTAATTATCAGGGAAATGTAAATTAAAATTACAATAAGATATCACCCCAGTTAGAATAAATACTATCAAAAAAGTAACAAATGTTGTCAAGAATTCAGAGAAAAGGGAACTCCTATATACTGCTGGTGGGAATGCAAATTAGGACAGATATTATGAAAAACAATAAGGAAGTTTCTCATAAAACTAAAAATAGAACTATCATATGATCCAGCAATCCCACTACTGGGTATTTATCCAAAATAAAGGGAATCAGTATATTGAAGAGATAGCTGCCCCCTCTCATTTATTGAAGCACTACTCACAATAGCAAAGATATGTAATAAATGTAAATATCTATTAGCAAATGAATAGATAATGAAAGTGTGATATAGATGGATAAAGATATAGGTATACATACATGTATCCATATATACATACATGTATATATCTATAGATATCTATATAGATAGATTTATTTATATCTATGTATATATTTATAGATATATCTATAGATATATTTATATCTATATATGTCTATAGATACATATAGCTATCTCTCTCTCTCTCTATATATATATATATACACACACACACACACATAAATGAAATTTTGTCTTTTGTAACAATATATATAAACTGGGAGGATATTATCTTAAGTAAAATAAGTCAGGGACATAAAGATAAATACTGCATGTTCTCACTCCTATGTGGGAGCTAAAAAAACAGAGCTCAGAGCTTGTAGAAGTAGAGAGTAGAATTTTGATTATTAGAGGCTGTGAAGGGAAGTGGGAAGGAAAGACAGGAAGAGGTTTTGTAATGGATACAAAATAATAGCTATTTGGAGGAATATGTTCTACTGTTCTAGAGCACTGTAGTGTGAATATGGTTAATAAGAGCCAATTATATATGTTAAAATGTTAGAAAAGAGTATTTTGAATGTTCCCAATGCAAAGGAATTGTAAATATTTGAGGTGATGGATGTCTTAATTACACTGATTTGATCATTACACATTGCATACAGGAAATCATCACTCTGTCCCCCCTAAATATGTGCAATTATTGCATCAACTCAAAATGAAATAAAACATATAGATACATAATGCAATGCTTTGTAATCTTATGTGAGATGCTGACTTCTTTGACAATTGAGTAGAAGCTATAGATATAAACTGCATCAATATAAAGATGTAGCAGACCAAATAAAAATGAGTTTATTGATTTTTCTCAACAGTATATTTGGATTTCACTCTATTAATTTTGGTTTCTATCTTCACTGATGTTTTTCTTTTACTTTCTTTGGCATTGATCTATGGATATTTTCATAACTTTCTGAAACCAACACCTTGATCATATATTTTTTCAGCTTCTCTGTTTGCTTAAGGTAGAGTTTCTCTATGTTGTCTTTGTGATAATATACAATTTTCAGCCTGCTTAGGATAAGATACTAAGCCTTTAAAAAAACTTTTATTTTAAGTTCAGGGGTACATGTGCAGGATTGTTATATAGGTAAACTTGTATCATGGGGGTTTGTTGTATATTTACTCACCCAAGTATTAAGCCTAGTACCCATTAGTTACTTTTGCTGATCCTCTTCCTCCTCCCACCATCCACACTTTGATAGGCCCCAGTGTGTATTATTCCCCTCTATGTGTCCACACATTCTCATTATTTAGCTCCCACTTAAAAGTGAGAACATGTAGTATTTAGTTTTCTATTCCTGCGTTAGTTTGAGAAGGATAATGGTCTCCAGCTCGATCCATATTCCTGCCAAAAGACATATCTCATTTTTACGGCTGCATAGTATTCCATGGTATACATGTACCATATTTTCTTTGTCAGTCTATCATTGATGGGTATTTAGGTTTATTCCATGTCCTTGCTATTATGACTGTGAGTGCTGCAATGAATATATGCATGGATATGTCTTTATAATAGAAAAGTTTTTATTCCTTTTGATGTTATACCCAATAATGAGTTTACTAGATCGAATGGTATTTCTGTTCTTAGGGCTTTGAGGAATCGCCACACTGTCTTCCACAAAGTTTGAACCACTTTACATTACACACAACAATGTATAAGCATTCTTTTTTTTTTTTTCTTCACCTCACCAGCATCTGTTGTTTTTGACTTTTTAATAATAGCCATTCTGACTGGTGTGAGATATCACCTTGTGGTATTGACTTGTGTTCCTCTAATGATCAGTGATGTTGAGCTTTCTTTCGCATGAGTGTTGGTTGAATTCATATCTTCTTTTGAAAAATGTCTGTTCCTGTCCTTTGCCTACTTTTTTATGTGCTTTTATCTGATAAATTTAAGTTCCTTACAGATGGTAGATATTAGACCTTTGCCAGATGCATAGTTTGTAAACATTTTCTTCCATTCTGTAAGCTGTCTGTTTCCTCTGTTGATAATTTTCTTTGCATGCAGAAGTTCTTTAGTTTAATTATATCCCATTTGTCAATTTTGGCTTTTGTTGGAATTGCTTTGGCACCTTTCTCGTGAAATCTTTGTCCATTCCTATGTCCTTAATGATATTGCCTAGGTGGAAGATAAATATTGTCTTGAATGATTTTTCAGTACTAAATTATTAATAATTATTTTTTATAAGTATTCCTTCTTTACCAGCTGGAAAGATGTTAAGTTTTGACAGTAAAGGAAACTAGAGGGGAATTGCAGGGGGAAGGGACTTCTTGTCCCCCAGTATCATTTTTTTTTTTTGTCACAGAGGTGCTTACCTGATTTTCAGAACACTGAAGCTAGGGTAAGCCTCAGCAAATCGCTGAAGTCAACTTGACAGCAAGTTCAATAGCATGCTTAAGTATATGCTAGCCACCTTTCCTGCAAGTTCAACTGCACACCTCATCCAAATGTAGCTTTTCTTGTTTCCTTTACACTTGAGGAGGCAGTTTTCTGCTTGCCAGCCTCACCCTGCGGAATGTTAGTGATATCCTCCACTATCGGCTGGGCTAAAGCCACACCTGCTCCAGGAAGCCTGAGCTAGTGGGATGGGTATGAGGAGGAAGGTAGAGTATGAGTGAAAAGGGACTCAGGGAAAATGTGGCACATATACACCAAGGAATATAATGCAGCCATCAAAAATGATGAGTTTGGGTCCTTTGTAGGGACATGGATGAACCTGGAAACAATCATTCTCAGCAAACTGACAGAAGAGCAGAAGACCAAACACTGCATGTTCTCACTCATAGGCGGGTGTTGAACAATGAGAACACATGGACACAGGGAGGGGAGCACTACACACTGGGGTCTGTTGGGGGTAAATAGGGGAGGGATGGTAGGGGGTGGGGAGTTGGGGAGAGGTAGCAAGGGGAGAGATGCCAGTTGTAGGTGATGGGGAGGAAGGCAGCAAATCACACTGCCACGTGTGTACCTATGCAACAATCTTGCATGTTCTTCACATGTACCCCAAAACCTAAAATGCAATAAAACAAATTAAAAAAATTTAAAAGAAGATTAGAAAAGGGACTCTACTAAATGTATTTCTTCCCTTCGTACTATACGTTAGCCCTAAGAGCATCGCTTGCTTTCTACATTGGTACTCCTGCATTCTTTATAGCTCTATTTCTCTTACTTATTCCCATTTGCTCCTTTCACCTGTTACTAAGCAATTTTTTGATAAGCTGCCCCCATTTCAGTTACTATATAGATTATCTTATAATTAAAGCAGCATGATTAAGAGAAAGAGACAGATTCATTAAATCCAGCTGACAAAATATAATAGTTAAATATTTGGGTCAAATATAAGGCACATGGAAACATGAAAATACTGTCTGTAAATAAAAACTATCTTATTGGAGAGAAACAAAAGAAGGGGGAAAAAAACTATGGACCTAATGACTAATCTCCAGAAATTTTAAAAAAAACCACTTAATGAATACACAAATTATTCCAACAGTAAACATAAAGGCAGTTTTGAAAATTGTATGGCATATTTGATAGCTTCGTCCTACATAATAAAAGAAATCAGAAATCCATAATAATAGAACTAACAGAAGTAAAAAAAATGAATCGAAATGTGATTGAAATAAAATGATGGAGGTGTTACTCGAGTTGCAGGTGTCGTGGACCACCATGTGCCTGATGCTTTGGTGACACAGCCACGTGTGTGGTTTTACAGCAACTGACAGTTTTCTAAGTTTTCCCAAACCTAACATTTCATCCCATTGGTTCTGGTCTGGCAGTGCCCTTAACTTCAACACAACCAATCTCTAATCTAACAGATCAACCAATCTCAGTGCCCTGGATGGGAATGAAACCTGCCTCTCCATGTGGGATATTTGTAATATCCAAATTAATGATTAGAATATGAACACCACCTTAAGAAATCTAAGAAAAAGTGGAATTTATGGTTGAAAATGTGTCTCTAAGTTTATCACATCTCTAAAGAAATCAAAATAAAGAGGATGGGGAGCTACTTCTGAAACAATTTTACTTGTACAGTTGACCCTTGAACAATACAAATTTAAACTCCACAGGCACACTTACATGAATTTTTTCAGTAAAGGTTCAATGAGTATGCCTGCCTCTCCTGTCTCCCCTTCTACCTTCTCCACCTGCTCCACTTCTGCCACTTATAGAGAGCAAGACCGTTGCTTGCTCTCCTCTTCAGGCTACTCGATGTGAAGATGATAAAGATGATCATACTGATCCATTTTCACTCAATGAATAGTAAATATGTTTTTTGTTCCTTAAGATTATTTTCTCCAACTTCATTGTAAAAATATAGTATATAACACATATAACATACAAAATATATGTTAATCAACTGTTTATGGTATGGGTAAGGGTTCCAGTCAACAGTAGGTTAATAGTGATTAAGATTTTAGAGAGTCAAAAGTTAGGTGTGGATTGTCTATTACATAAGATCAGTGCCTCTGCCCACAGCATTGGACACGGGTCAAGTGTGTTTTAAATTTTCAAAATTCATGTGTGTTCTTCTAAGTCAGTAAAATAAACTGAATTCTGGTTCTGTTTGTCTTGTTAAATCTCTTCTTCAGAATGTTGAAATAATCAATGAATTGATTAAATTTATTCCTGACAGTTTTAGAGTTTTCTTTGTAAATTGATTAAAGCAGAACTTACATATAAAATTTCATGGCTCTCTATTATAGGAAGAATTTTTCTGACTCAAACATTTTTAACACTATATACTAGTATATTGAAAGACACATTATTTATTTGTTTACACTTGTCTATATAGCATCATAAAATGAGTTCAAAATTGATTGTGACTTTCATATTTCCCTTGTGCTATTTTAACTTACCAGTTCCATTTTTTTTTAATTTACTGTGGAATTCTGAATATTATGTAAATTTTATTGAAAGATCACTTAAAAGTAATTCAGAAAGAATGTATTAATGCATCTCTCACTCCAAATTGTTCAAAGGCCATTTTTCTCTCTTCATTTGGTTCCAAGTAAAAGAAGAAGCATGTTTAAACTTTTCATTTCAAATCCATTTCTTTGCAAACTCAAGCCCAAATCCAAAATGAACCAAAATATGAGCTCACTTCACATTTTCAGAATAGATATTCTTTACTGCATGACTTTTTCTCTCCATTGATTTAGAGTTAGTACCCATGAACATGAAAAAAAAATATGTATAAAATTCAACTTTCTTATTTTTTTTCTCAAATGTTCATACAAGAACCTGCCTCTCAACTAGATGGCAGTTTTATAAGTCACGTCTTTCTTCTTTTGACAGCCTATTTGTCCTACTTTATAAAACTCATGAAGGAAGGCTTGTGGTAAATGACAGTGTATTTCACAGGTCATGTAATTTGCAATTTGTCATTCTTCATGTTGAAGGAAATAGTACATGGTGTCAAAACACATAAACAATATATTAACATTTTTGCTGCCTTTCAGTATAAATACAGTTTTCTCTTGAATTTTGATGATAGTCAAGGCAAACCGTAAAATGCTTTTTTAACTACAAATTGTATAAGATATGAATTATGCTGTATCTGATTCTATTACCCTTATGTATCTAGTAGATGTGTCTTGTTCATTTGGTAGGGTTATTCTATAAATTTCTAGAATGAAAGGTACTTTTTATCATTTGTCCACTCTCTAAGAAATTAAAAACCATTTAGGTAACAAAGATAAAATATTTTTTATCTGTAAAATATTTTCTGACCTTGCAAATCTCATGGAAATGCAAGAGAATTTAACAACCACATATTATTAAATGTGAACTTTTGTTATTGGGCACATGCGTGTTGTCCGGCAAGGCTGCTTGCCAAACATCCCTCTATTAACCTGTATGTACTAACAGAGGAGGATTTTCATGCCAATTATTTATTTCTCATGTAATACCTCTTGCAGAAGTAGAGGTAGCAGCTACTTCATTAGGTGCTATGGCCAGACATGTACCCAATCTTAACCAATAGGACATTCACACTTTCGTGTGGCCTCTCATTGTACACTGAAGAGTGTGGGAGAGGCCTGTCTATTGGGCCATCACAGTGAATGTGGCAGGAACAGCTGTGGTAGCTTTAGCTGAGGCAGCTTTGGCAGTTGTCTTCGCAAAGGTACTGCTGGTGATATCTTGAATAGATTAAATCTGTTGTATTTCCTTAGACTTGATTTTTTGCTTTCCAACATCTGCTGATATGGCCTTTCTTTTAATTCCAAGATTTCTGTTTCCTGTTATTTCCATGATGGTTTCATTTACATTTAAATCCAATGAACACTTCCGCCTACAATAGAAAATAAAGAGGGTGAGAAAGATTACCTAAAATGTGTAAAATAAAATTACACATCAATAAAATAAATAAAAATAAATAAAATAAAATAAAAATTACTGGGGAATAATTTATGTCTCAAAAGAGTAAAATTGTGATGAAGGCAATAGAAATCCCATCCACGTGGAGTGTAACAGTCTTAACATGCCTTAGTTTTATGTTTTCACTTGCTATCTTTTTTTTTTTTCGTGTAGACCACTTAGAATAAGGTTGTTGAATGGTAAACATGTAGTCAGTGTGGGATATTTTATTATTTATTGAGGGGTGGAGCCTACAGGGTAACAGCCCAGGTTGCAGACCTACCCTGACTACATTCATAAACCAGCTCTTTCATTGACACAGCTATGTGACTTTGGTCAAGGCACTTAACCACTCTGTGCCTGAGTTTGCTCAAAGTTGAATAAACAATAGTATCATTCAGCACTGAAATAGATAATTCATGTAATATTTTTAGAAGAGCTGTGATGGTTAATTTTATTTTATTTTATTTATTTATTTTTTTCCCATTTATTTATTTTATTGCATTTTAGGTTCTGGGGTACATGTGAAGAACATGCAAAATTGTTGCATAGGAACACACGTGGCAGTGTGATTTGCTGCCTTCCTCCCCATCACCTACATCTGGCATCTCTCCCCTTGCTATCTCTCCCCAGCTTCCCACCCCCCACCGTCCCTCCCCTATTTCCCCCCAACTGACCCCAGTGTGTAGTGCTCCCCTCCCTGTGTCCATGTGTTCTCATTGTTCAACACCCACCTATGAGTGAGAACATGCGGTGTTTGATCTTCTGCTCTTCTGTCAGTTTGCTGAGAATGATGGTTTCCAGGTTCATCCATGTCCCCACAAAGGACCCAAACTCATCATTTTTGATGGCTGCATAATATTCCATGGTGTATATGTGCCACATTTTCCCTATCCAGTCTATCGTCGATGGGCATTTGGGTTGGTTCCAGGTCTTTGCTATTGTAAACAGTGCTGCAATGAACATTCGTGTGCACGTGTCCTTATAGTAGAACGATTTGTAATCCTTTGGATATATACCCAGTAATGGGATTGCTGGGTCAAATGGAATTTCTATTTCTAGGTCCTTGAGGAATCGCCACATTGTCTTCCACAATGGTTGAACTAATTTACACTCCCATCAACAGTGTAAAAGTGTTCCTATTTCTCCACATCCTCTCCAGCATCTGTTGTCTCCAGATTTTTTAATGATCACCATTCTAACTGGCATGAGATGGTATGTCAATGTAGTTTTGATTTGCATTTCTTTGATGACCAGTGATGATGAGCATGTTTTCATATGTTTGTTGGCATCACGTATGTCTTCTTTTGTAAAGTGTCTGTTCATATCCTTTGCCCACTTTTGAATGGGCTTGTTAGTTTTTTTCTTGTAAATCTGCTTTAGTTCTTTGTAAATTCGGGATATCAGCCCTTTGTCAGATGGGTAAACTGCAAAAATTTTTTCCCAATCTGTAGGTTGCCGATTCACTCTAATGATTGTTTCTTTTGCTGTGCAGAAGCTGTGAAGTTTGATTAGGTCCCATTTGTCTATTTTGGCTTTTGTTGTCAATGCTTTTGGTGTTTTGGTCATGAAGTCCTTGCCTACACCTATGTCCTGAATGGTTTTGCCTAGATTTTCTTCTAGGGTTTTTATGGTGTTAGGTCTTATGTTTAAGTCTTTAATCCATCTGGAGTTAATTTTAATGTAAGGTGTCAGGAAGGGGTCCAGTTTCTGCTTTCTGCACATGGCTAGCCAGCTTTCCCAACACCATTTATTGAACAGGGAATCCTTTCCCCATTGCTTGTTTTTGTCTGATTTGTCAAAGATCAGATGGTTGTAGAAAGGTTGTGTTGCCTCCGAGACCTCTGTTCTGTTGCATTGGTCTATATCTCTGTTTTGGTACCAGTACCATGCTGTTTTGATTACTGTAGCCTTGTAGTATAGTTTGAAGTCTGGTAGTGTGATGCCCCCTGCTTTGTTCTTTTTGCTTAGAATTGACTTGGCTATGCGGGCTCTCTTTTGGTTCCATATGAAGTTTAAGGTGGTTTTTTCCAGTTCTGCAAAGAAGGTCATTGGTAGCTTGATGGGGATAGCATTGAATCTGTAAATTACTTTGGGCAGTATGGCCATTTTCACGATATTGATTCTTCCTAACCATTAACATGGAATGTTTCTCCATCTGTTTGTGTCCTCTCTTATTTCGTTGAGCAGTGACTTGTAGTTCTCCTTGAAGAGGTCCTTTACATTCCTTGTTAGTTGTATTCCTAGATATTTTATTCCCTTTGTGGCAATTGTGAATGGAAGTTTGTTCTTGATTTGGCTCTCTTTAAGTCTGTTATTGGTGTATAGGAATGCATGTGATTTTTGCACATTGATTTTGTATCCTGAGACTTTGCTGAACTTGCTTATCAGTTTCAGGAGGTTTGGGGCTGAGACGATGGGGTCTTCTAGATATACAATCATGTCATCTGCAAATAGAGACAATTTGGCTTCCTCCTTTCCTATTTGAATGCCCTTTATTTCTTTTTCTTGCCTGATTGCTCTGGCTAGAACTTCTAATACTATATTGAATAGCAGTGGTGACAGCGGGCATCCTTGTCTGGTGCCACATTTCAAGGGGAATGCTTCCAGTTTTTGCCCATTCAGTATGATATTGGCTGTTGGTTTGTCATAAATAGCTTTTATTATTTTGAGATACGTTCCATCGATACCTAGCTTATTGAGGGTTTTTAGCATAAAGGGCTGTTGAATTTTGTCAAAGGCCTTCTCTGCATCAGTTGAGATAATCATGTGGTTTTTGTCTTTGGTTCTGTTTATGTGGTGAATTACGTTTATAGACTTGCGTGTGTTGAACCAGCCTTGCATCCCCGGGATGAAGCCTACTTGATCATGGTGGATAAGCTTTTTGATGTTCTGTTGCAAACGGCTTGTCAGTATTTTATTGAAGATTTTTGCATCTATGTTCATCATGGATATGGACCTGAAGTTTTCTTTTCTTGTTGAGTCTCTGCCGAGTTTTGGAATCAGGATGATGTTGGGCTCATAAAATGATTTGGGAAGAATTCCCTCTTTTTGTATTGTTTGGAATAGTTTCAGAAGAAATAGTACCAGCTCCTCTTTGTATGCCTGGTAGAATTCAGCTGTGAACCCATCTGGACCTGGGCTTTTTTTGGGTGGTAAGCTCTTAATTGCTGCCTCAACTGCAGACCTTGTTATGGGTCTGTTCAGGGTTTCGGCTTCTTCCTGGTTTAGGCTTGGCAGGAGGCAAGTTTCCAGGAATTTATCCATTTCTTCCAGGTTTATTAGTTTGTGTGCATAGAGTTGTTTGTAATAATCTCTGATGATGGTTTGAATTTCTGTGGAATCTGTGGTGATATCCCCTTGATCGTTTTTTATTGCATCAATTTGGTTATTCTCTCTTTTCTTTTTTATTAATCTGGCTAATGGTCTGTCTATTTTGTTGATCTTTTCAAAAAACCAGCTCCTGGATTTATTGATTTTTTGAAGGGTTTTTTGTGTCTCTATCTCCTTCAGTTCTGCTCTGATCTTAGCTATTTCTTGTCTTCTGCTAGACTTTGAGTTTTTTTGATCTTGCTCCTCTAGCTCTTTCAGCTTTGATGATAGGGTGTCAATTTTTGATCTCTCCTTACTTCTCATGTGGGCACTTATTGCTATATATTTTCCTCTAGAGACTGCTTTAAATGTGTCCCAGAGATTCTGGTATGTTGTGTCTTCATTCTCGTTGGTTTCGAAGAAGATCTTTATTTCTGTCTTCATTTCATTGTTTATCCAGTCAACATTCAACAGCAAGTTGTTCAGTTTCCATGAAGCTGTGCGGTTCTGGGTTAGTTTTTGAATTCTGAGTTCTAACTTGATTGCACTGTGGTCTGAGAGACTGTTTGTTACGATTTCCGTTCTTTTGCATTTGCTGAGGAGTGATTTACTCCCAATTATATGGTCAGTTTTAGAGTAGGTGTGATGTGGTGCTGAGAAGAATGTATATTCTGTGGATTTAGGGTGGAGAGTTCTGTAAATGTCTATTAGGTTTGCTTGGTCCAGGTCTGAGTTCAAGTCCTGGATATCCTTGTCAATTTTCTGTCTGGTTGATCTGTCTAATGTTGACAATGGGGTGTCAAAGTCTCCCACTATTATTGTGTGGGAGTCTACATCTCTTTGTAAGTCATTAAGAACTTGCCTTATGTATCTGGGTGCTCCTGTATTGGGTGCATATATATTTAGGATCGTTAGCTGTTCTTGTTGCATTGATCCTTTTACCATTATGTAATGTCCCTCTTTGTCTCTTATGATCTTTGTTGCTTTAAAGTCTAATTTATCAGAGATGAGAATTGCAACTCCTGCTTTTTTTTGCTCTCCATTTGCTTGGTAAATCTTCCTCCATCCCTTTATTTTGAGCCTTTGTGTATCCTTGCATGTGAGATGGGTTTCCTGGATACAGCACACCAATGGGTTTTGTCTTTTTATCCAATTTGCCAGTCTGTGTCTTTTGATTGGGGCATTTAGTCCATTTACATTTAGGGTTAATATTGTTATGTGTGAATTTGATACTGCCATTTTGGTGCTAGCTGGCTGTTTTGCCCTTTAGTTGAGCTGGTACTTGTTGTTCCTTTATATGTGTAGAGCCTCTTTCAGGAGCTCTTGTAGAGCTGGCCTGGTGGTGACGAAATCTCTGAGTACTTGCATGTTCCCAAAGGATTTTATTTTTCCTTCACTTATGAAGCTTAGTTTGGCTGGATAGGAGATTCTGGGTTGAAAATTCTTTTCTTTAAGGATGTTGAATATTGGCCCCATTCTCTTCTGGCTTGTAGGGTTTCTGCTGAGAGATCTGCTGTGAGTCTGATGGGCTTCCCTTTATGGGTAACCCGACCTTTCTCTCTGGCTGCCCTTAGTATTTTCTCCTTCATTTCGACCCTGGTGAATCTGACGATTATGTGCCTTGGGGTTGCTGTTCTTGACGAATATCTTTGTGGTGTTCTCTGCATTTCCTGGACTTGAATGTTTGCCTGCCTTGCTAGGTTGGGGAAGTTTTCCTGGATAATATCCTGAAGAGTATTTTCCAGCTTGGATTCATTCTCTTCGTTGCATTCGGGTATGCCTATCAAACGTAGATTAGGTCTTTTCACATAGTCCCACATTTCTTGGAGACTTTTTTCATTCCTTTTTACCCTTTTTTCTCCAGTCTTGCCTTCTCATTTTATTTCATTGAGTTGATCTTCGACCTCTGATATCCTTTCTTCTGCTTGGTCCATTCGGCTGTTGATACTTGTGCATGCTTCACGAAGTTCTCGTGTTGCGTTTTTCAGCTCCATCAATTCACTTGTATTCCTTTCTATTTTGTCCATTCTCCTTAGTATTTCATCAAATCTTTTTTCAACGTTCTTAGTTTCTTTGCATTTGGTTAGAACATGTTCTTTAAGTTCACAAAAGTTTCTTACTACCCACCTTCTGAAGTCTGATTCTGTCATTTCATCACACTCGTTCTCCCTCCAACCTTGTTCCCTTGCTGGTGAGGAGTTGTGATCCCTTGTAGGAGGAGAGGTGTTCTGGTTTCGGGTGTTTTCATCCTTTTTGCGCTGGTTTCTTCCCATCTTTAAGGATTTATCCACCTGTCGACTTTGTAGTTGCTGGCTTTCAGATTGGGTCTCAAATCTTTCAGATTGACGTTCTGTTTGTTGATGATGAGGTTATTTCTGTTTCTTGGTTTTCCTTCTGACAGTCTGGCCCCTCTGCTGTAGGTCTGCTGAGGTTCACTCCAGGCCCTGCTTGCCTGGGGTTCACCTGCAGCAGCTGCTGAACAGCAAGTGTTGTTACCAGTTTTCTTCTTCTGCTATCTTTGTCCCAGACGGATACCCACCTAGTGTCAATCTGATCTCTCTTTTATGAGGTGTCTTTTTGGATATATAGGGGTCTGGAAGCTGCTTGAGGAGACGGTCTCTTCTTTATAGGAGCTCAAAGGTGAGCTGTGAGCTCTGTTGTTGTTCATTCAGAGCTGCTGGGCAGGTACTTTTAGGTCTGCTGCAGCAGAACTCATAAACTGCTTTTTGCTCCCAGGTGCTCTGTCCCAGGGATTTAGGGCTTTATTTATGAGTTTCCGTTATGCTGCCGCCTTCTTTTTTTTTCTTTTTTTTCCCTTCAGACCTGCCTAGCCCAGCAAGGAGGCAGCCTAGTCACTGCCGGCCTATAGCAGCTTTGCTGAGCTGCTGTGGGCTCCGCCCCGCTGCTGAGTGAACTTCCCTGCAGTCCTGTTTATATGGGTGTAGTCAGAACTGCTTTGGCGATGGTGGCCTGCCTCAGTTGAGGCGGAGTCTCTTTGCTGTGGCGGGTTGCCTTGGCAATGGCGGGCTGCCTCAGCAATGATGTGTCTCAGCAATGATGTGTTGCCTTGGCAACGGCGGGCTGCCTCAGCAATGGCGGGTTGCCTTGGCAACGGCGGGCTGCCTCGGTAATGGCGGACGCCCCTCCCCCTCAGAGCTGGACCGTCCTGGGTTCAGCTGCGCTTGCTGTGAAACTCTCAATCCAGAGTTTCTGGTTGCTGTTTTTTTTGTGGGGGTGGGATCAGCCGAGCCTGATCGCCTGGCTCTCTGCCTCAGAGCCTTTTTTAAGTTTGTGTTCCAGTCGCCTGTTGAAGAGGTCCCGGGGTCTGTTTGTTTTCCCCTGCGGCCACTCACTGCGCTGGCTTAAACAGCAGCACTGAGATTTGTGGCGCTTTTTCTTTTTTTTTGCCCTGGAATCTACTGTCCTGGTTCTCTGCTCAGTCCCCTTTTTGAACCGGTGAATGGGCGACTTCCCGTGGCTCCAATCACCAGCCAAAAGGGCCCCTGGACCGGTGTACGGAGAACCGCGGCTCCGTGGCGCCGACAAAGCAGCCGCGCGGGGCAGAGCAGCGGCGCTGGCCGGCACAGCAGCGCTGGCCGAAACAGCAGCGCTGGCGACTGTGGAGCTCCTCCGCCCGGGAATTTCCTAGTCTGTGGGCAATAAAAACACGGCGTCCACTCACCCTCTGTGCTTTCACTGGCAGCTGCAATCCTGAGCTGTTCCTAAACGGCCATCTTGGATCGTCCCTTCGGTTAATTTTATATGTTTGCCTGTCTGGGCCATGAATATCCAGATACTGCTAAATATTATTTCTGGATGTGTCTATAAGACTGTTTTCAAGAGAGATTAACTTTTGAATCACTAGACCAAGTAAAGCAAATTGTTTGCCCTCCCCAATATGAGTAGGCATTATCTAATTTATTGAGGGTTTAAACAGAACAAAAGACAGAAGCAATGAGAATCCAGGCTCGCTGCCTGACTGTGTGAGCTAGGGCATTGGTCTTTTGCCCTAAGACTGGGACTCACACCATTAGTGTTCCGCCTGCTTTTCAGATCTTCAAACTGAGCCTACTCAGGCTTTCAGAATTGGACTAGAAATTACAATATTGGCCACCCTGGTTCTTTGGCCTTTGGACTCAGACTGGAAACAAGTCACCCATTTTCCTGGGTTTCCAGCTTACAGATGGCAGGATGTGAGACTTCTCAGTCTCCACATTCATAGGAGCTAATGTCTCATTAAAAATTTATCTCACTGCTACGTACGTAGCGTTGTCCCTCAGTATCTGTGGTGATTGGTTTCAGGACCTTCCATGGATATTAAAATTCTCAAATACTTAAGATCCTGTTATAAAATGTGGTAGTATTTGTATACAATTATGTACATCCTTCTGTATACTTTGAATCATCTCTAAATTTCTTATAATGCCTAGTACCATGTAAATGTCCTGCAAGAGTTGTTACATTGTATTATTAAGTGATAATGACAAGAAAAAGATGTCTGTACATGTTCAATACTAATGCATTTTTCTTAGTATGTTTTATCCACAGTTGGTTAAACTTATGGATAAGCAGGAACGTGTGTGTGTGTGTGTGTGTGTGTGTGTGTGTGTGTATTTATATGTGTATATCTTATTGGTCCTGTTTCTTGGGACAGAAACCTATATCTGTATATCTTATTGGTCCTGTTTCTTTTCCCCTCTAGGGCAAGAGTGGTTCTAGAGAAACCCAATTTAGCACTAAATATGGAAAGGATAAACCGGTACCAGCCACTGCAAAAATATACCAAATTATAAAGGCCATTGACACTATAAAGAAACTGCATCAATTAATGGGCAAAATAGCCAACTAGAATCATAATGACAGGATCCAATTCACACACAAAAACATTAACCTTAAATTTAAAGAGGCTAAATGCCCCAATTAAAAGATACCAACTGGTAAATTGGATAAAGAGTCAAGACCCATCAGTGTGCTATATTCAGGAGACCCATTTCATGTGCAAAGACACACAAAGGCTTAAAATAAAGAGATGGAGGAATATTTACCAAGCAAATGGAAAGAAAAAAAAAAAGCAGCGATTATAATCCTAGTCTCTGATAAAACAAACTTTAAGCCAACAAACATCAAAAAAGACAAAGAAGGGCATTACATAATGGTAAAGGGATCAATGCAACAAGAAAAGCTAATTATCCTAAACATATATGCACCCAATACAGGAGCACCCAGATTCATAAAGCAAGTTCTTAGAGGCATACACAGAGACTTAGATTCCCACACAATAATAGTGAGATACTTCTACACTCTACTGTCAATATTAGACAGATCATTGAGACAGAAAATTAACAGGAAAATTCAGGATTTGAACTCAGCTCTGGAGCAAGTGAAACTAATAGACAACTACAGAACTCTCCACCCCAAATCAATAGAATATAGATTCTTCTCAGCACCACATAGCACTTATTCTAAAATTGACCACATAATTGGATGTAAAACACTCCTCAGCAAATGCAAAATAACAGAAATCATAACAGTCTCTCAGACCACAGTGCAATCAAATTAGAACTCAGGGTTAAGAAACTCACTCAAAACTATACAACTACATGGAAACTGAACAACTTGCTCCTGAATGACTATTAGGTAAATAACGGAATTATGGCAGAAAGAAATAAGTTCTTTGAAACCAATCAAAACAAAGACACAACTGACCAGAATCTCTCCAACACAGCTAGAGCAGTGTTTCGAAGAATGAGTTTTCTAATTTTATCCTGGATTTCCTGGATTTGGCACTCTAATATGATTAGATATAAAAATGCTAATGACTTCTATTAGTTAGGGTTCTCTAGAGAGACAGAGGCAATAAAACACACACACACGTATATATACATGCAAACATAAATATGTACAGATAGATACACACACGTAACTTATATATAAGGGGGAATTGGATCACATGATTCTGGAGGCTGAGAAGTCCCACAGTAGGTCATCTGGAAGCTCAGTTTTAAGTAAAAAGCCCTGAAAACCAGGGCAACCAGTAGAGTAAATCTTAGTCTGGACCAAAGCTTAACTACCTGGAGAACTGCTGATGCAAATTCTGAAACCCAAACGCCAAATAACTTGGATGCTCAAGGTCAGGAGAAGATCGTCCCTGCTTCAGAGGAGGAAACATATTCACTTTTCCTCTTCCATTTTGTTCTATTCATGTCCTCTGGCCCCTGAATGTTACCCACTCACATTGAATGAGGGTGAATCTTCCTTACTCAATCCACTAATTCAAATGCCAATCTCCTCCAGAAACACCCTAACAGACTGATATGGTTGGACTCTGTGTCCCCACCCAAATCTCATCTTGAATTGTCATCCAAACAAGTGGAGAGAGAGACCTGAAGGGAGGTGATCACATCATTTAGGTGGTTTTCTCCATGATGTTCTCATAATAGTGAATGAGTTCTTCAAGATCTGATGCTTTAAAAGTGTGGTTCTATTGAGGGGAAATGGGGGACGGACAACAGGGGGTGGGGAGTTGGGGAGAAATGCCACACATAGGTGATGGGCAGGAAGGCAGCAAATCACAGTGCCATGTGTGTACTTATGCAACAATCTTGCATGTTTCTCACATGTACCCCCAAACCTAAAATGCAATAAAAAAAAAAAGCGTGGCATATCTTCCCATGCTCTTTGTCTCACCATGTAAGACATGTCTTGCTTCCCCTTCACCTTCTACCATGATTGTAAGTTTCCTGATAGTCAATTAAACCTCTTTTCTTTATAAATTATGCAGTCTCAGGTATTCTTTATAGCAGTGTAAAAAAGAATTAATACAGACATATCCAGATATAATGCTTTACCATATGTCTGGGTATCTCTTAATTCAGTCAAGTTGATACGTAAAAGTAACTATCACACAATTCTATTTCTTGTAGCAAAGATAGCACCAAGGATCTATGACATGATTTGGCAACAGAGATATCCAAAATATCTCCTTTGAGTACTCCTAATCAACCACTTACAAGAAACAAGGAGCTTGGAAAACGTGTATATAAACAGCTGAGAAAATATATATATAAACAGTTAAAAAATCTATTTATAAACATGTTTGGAAAACTAATGAATATTATGAGGCTGACTGGTTGCTCCTAACATCACTGGACACATTGGTGAAAGAAAAGAATCAACTCAGTAGTTTGAATTCCTAGCTCCAGTGGCACATAAATAAACTAAAATCTTCTATGTGTGCTTGGAAAGAGACATCTATAGCCACAGGACTGGGATTGTTGAAAATTAAATGTGGAATCTCATTATGTTACTGGCTGAATAACAATGCAAGTAGAACTCCAAGCCTCATGGGATTTATGAGGGCATTAACTGGAAAATAATAGGATCCTGTCAGTTGGGATGGAGATATGTGGGAAGACCCTGACAAAGCAGAAGAAATTGAGCTCATGAATTCTAACAAGACTTTTCGGCCAGTGGAACAGGCTTCCGCATTCTCAGTATTATCAACCTCTGCACCCCATCTAAGGGGATTAATCCTTCCTTGCCTGAGAAACCTGGAGTGGCTTTTCCTGGGAAAACTGTCAGGAAAGACAATGCTTATCCACCTCAGAACCCTCACCCCTCTTTGCGTCTACACATATAACTAGATTTAACTCCCATCAGATGACTAAAGGTAAGATACAAAGTGTAACCCATGAGGAAGTATGCTGTACTTCAAAATAATTACCGTTCTGGACTTAACAGAATGCCTTCTTCACCATTATCCTAATTTTACACATAATTGATTCTGATTGTTTAATGCTTCATTTCACAGCTTAAAAAAAAAGAAGTATGGCAATTGGCCCATGCGAATGGAACTGCTCTTATTATGTCTCACAACATCCTGTAGCTGGCCTGAGACAGAATGGTGTAATGGCCTTTTGAAGAATCAGTCACAGTGCCTTCTACCTGGCAGTACCACTGCATGAGTTTGAGAAATAGGTCTACTTCCCTTGGAGTGAAACTTACACCATCAGCACCTCTTGTTCTCAGGTCTTGGGCCTGCAACTAGAAATTTTATTGCTGGCCTTCCTGTGTCTCCAGCAGATTGTATATGGCATATTACGGAACTTCTCAATCTCCATAATCATGTGAGTCAATTCCTCATAATAAATCTCCTCATATATAAATATAAATATACACATTTCCTGTTGGCTGGTTGGGCCTCTTTTTCTGGAAAACCCTGATTAGTGCAACAATGTTGAGATACATTAATAACATGCAAACATTGGATGTTATCTATTTCTTGTTTAAATTTTTGTTCAGTATTTTCCAATAAATAAATTTAATAATGATATGATATATATTTAGTCTCTCTTGTTAATAATAAAAGCATTTATAATTTTGCATTTTTTCTTTGAATGGGGCTTTACATATATTTTACATATTTTGTTATGTTTTGTTCCATAGTCCTTAATTTATAAATAGTTATTATGATTTTGATTTTCCCTCAAAGCAAATGGATTATATAGATGAGATTTATATTATAATTTTCTAGAGGTTATTGTGGTATTGTTTATTAATTTCTCAAGTTGCTGCACTGCAGCCAGACACGATATCTTTCTAATTTTAATAATTGATTATAGTTTATTTATAGCCTTGAGAACAACAACTTTGAATGCTTTCTGGACATGTGAGAAATCTTTAAGTGTCTATTTGTTCTAATTTATAAATTTCCACATAAAGTTATTAACTCAGGCTTATTAATCATGTTCTTCAAAATCTGTATCATTTCTGATATTATATTACTTTGAGATATGAATTAAATATTTACAATTATAAGACTCTGTATTAATCATGTTCCCATGATACTAAAATGGTTTGCTGTTCATATTATTTTATATTCTTTGTAGGTTGTGCATTTACCATTATAGAACAATCCTTTATTGTACTGAATTTAATTTTTCCTTGAATTTTTCTGAAATACTGATATTAATACACCTCCTGTATTTTGTTTGTCATGAATGGTCTCTTTACTAGTGTGCCAGTACAAATATTCTCAGCAGAGCCAGCTTCTTTAGAAAGGAGTTTATGGACTTTTAGAGAACAATTATGTCCTCACCAAGTATCTCAAAAAAGAACAGTTAATTTATTCTACATGGCCAGCAGTGATGCCCAGTCACTGTTTTCCTTATGTAGGAAATGACAATTTTCCACATTAATGTCACCTACACAGTTTAACATTATCTACAGGTATCTATGTACACAAGACTGCCTATTGAATTTGCTGGACATAGTGCAAAATGAAAATGCAGGGTCCCTTGTGCAAAGATTCATAAAAATTTCAAGATGGCAACAGTGGAACAATGAACCAAGCATGGAGTCCCCTTAAGTGTGTGGCCCTGTGTGGCTACAATGAATGCATGCCTATTGAAGCTACCTCTGATTGTACCTTTTGATTTTCAGTAGTAATATTGCCATCTTCTCCCTGAGTCACTTCAGAAGAAACAATGGGGGCCAGAAGGAAGCCCAGTAATTTGTTTTCTTCCCAGCCATTGATTTTCTGTTTTAGCAATTGGTAGATTAAATTCATTGGGGCCAAAGACACAGTGAAGTACTATAGTCACAATAACCCATGAGAGTGCTACACTTTTTATTTATCTTATAGCATACAGAGGATTACTTTCTGTATCATACCTTTAGGTTACAAATTGAAGGCAGTTAATAATTTTAAAAGTATGTGGAATTTAGATGAGATACAACTTATGAGTGCATAAAATATCTTTTATTATCTGTAATGTTACTTTGCTTTTACTCTCAATATTGCCATGCAAGGCATTTTCTTAGTTGTATAAGTATATTCTTGTTTATAATGTAGTAATACTTAGCAATGTTACTTATCTGATGATGATAATGATTATATGAGAACTAAACGTATATTATCCATGAATTAGCTGTATTAAGACTATATATGTGCAAGAATCAATGGACTCTAAGTCTCAGTTATAAAGTTCATAAATTGTGTTTTCATTTGCTCATTCTGTAATATTTGTTGATATTTTATTTTAAATAACTGGTTGATAAACGAATCTTTTGCAAATTCAAGGCCAGAAAAAATTTATTTCTACTTCTTGATTTTAATTATATTACTTAGTTTTAAAGTCTAACTGCATCATAATTCAAAGTTAATTGCAGAGGCTTTTTGTTAAATTATTTCAACATATTCTGCTCTTTGTATTTATAAGCTCTTTACCTTGCATGTATTTAAGACATCAAAATAGCCTTAAAAGCTTATTACAAATGATAGCTTTTTCACTTAATCTGTTACTATGATACAAAGGGTGTTTTATTAAAATTTCATTTTCTTCTATCAGCACTTATATTAGTAATTTAAATTTGGTCATAGAGTAATCAATTAAAGTAAAGCATGCTGTGTGAACACTAAACCTAACACATTAATTTAATCTATTTTGGCCACTCCTGCTGCCTCACAAATCATTTCTATGGTTACAAGGCATTTGTCAAAGTTTCTAATGGAAAAACATCCCATGATGGCAAGGCCTTTACTAAATAAAGCTAAGATTTATGGATGATAACTATATTTGAATTAAATTTGTAGAAATTAAGTGTCATTTTTCTAATACCACAGAACACATACAATAAAAATAAACTACATTAAAATCTTATTTTAAATTATTACAAAAAATGGCTGTAGAAGACTAATCATAGGAGGTGTACAAATGATTCTATAAGAAAAGCATGTAGTTTAATTAACTCTCTGATATGCCAAAGATAGTGAAGTGGAAAAGCAAATCTTAGAGCTGGCCTATAAGTGGATTGTGTCCAAACATCACCTTCTTCTTTGGGACTGGATCTTTTTCCACGTTCCTAGTGAGGATTTGTTAATATTTCAGCAGAAAAATAGAAAAAATGACTTTACAAACAATTCTATCTACAATCATAGAAATCCGATGCAAATTATTAAAATTATAAACTAAACATAAACTTTGGTAAATCTACTCAGGTTATAAGGAACTTACCTTCACACAAAAAATAAGATTTAGTCTTTTCCCTTGCCTTTTGCAACAGAATACCCCTGGAATGTAATGTCAGACAGGTGTGTCTTTGTGTGAGATAGTTGATAGCCACACTGGATTAGGCTGATATGTGATCAGGATGGAAATGACCAACAGAATGATAAAGGTCAGGGCTTTGGTTCACACAACATCATTTGAATTAGGTCAACCATGTGAACATGAGAGACTTGGGAACAACTAATTACTGGAGTTGAGGTGAGTTTCTCTGTTAGCAGCACTCTGTGGGTATTATGACACGTTAATACAATAACACCTTCTGACTCCACGGGGAGAAGACAATGAAAGCTCTGCCTTTGGCTCTTCCCAGGCTCTGCCCTGGATTTTAACAGATACAGATTAAAATCCATCGAAGGATTAAGTGCTATTTGCTATTAGCTTCATCCTTTGATGGATTTTAATCTGTATCTGTTTCCTATAATAAATTGTAACCGTGAATATGATAAGCTATAGTGGGTTCTTGTAGTCCTTGTAGCAAATCTCTTGGATTTGCAATTGATGGAAGAAGGGAAGGTGGTCAGGTGTTACTGAAGACTGTGTTTCTTCTAACAGTTGGCCTAATTTCTCGCAATACTACAATTGCACTGGAGAAAAAAATGTATAAATGTTCTTTTATCTGGCTCTTGACAAAAAAAGAAGCTGAAATACATTGAAAGAAAAAAAAATCCATGAAAAAAATGGACAGATAATTACATGCATAAAATTAGTGTATGTTAAAGAAAATGAAGCAAGTATTTCCAGTGACTTTAATCTTGTCACCCAAACAATTTAAACCTGCATATTTACCTCTAGAAATCTACAAGATTGGAATTTTAGAACTCTTGTTGTCTTATTGGAAATTTTAATGTGATAAATATACTGCTCCTGAAACATAGTTTTTTTATTTCCTTTACTACTGTTTTGTTAAACTTCTGTGAACTTCAGCTGAACTCTCCATGGCCAACTCATGAACTTACTTCAGAATTTCCATTAATATCTCACTTTTGACTGCAGTCAGAAGTCTTTCAATTGCACTGTATTCTCGCTTGTTTTCGAGCTGGTTGAAATTTACAGTCATTGAGCAGCTCAAAGCAAATTCTGCTTTTTTCCATAATTACTCTAGGTATATCATGAATAATTTAATTGGCTTTTTTGTTAGCATTCTTCCTTCTCTCCTTCATCCTTTGCCTCAGAGTAAAACTCCCTAAAAATTGGATCTATATTCCCAGCAACCTCCTGGTTTCTTAATTCAAGCCTATTATTGCTCTCCAGTCTGAAAGGCATAATTGTTCAAATGCTTTGTTTGTGTGCTGTGCTAGGCACTAAGGATACAGCGCTAATGATGGACACCATCTCTGCCCTTAGCCTAAGTCATTTTCTAAGAAAGAAAAGGAAGAAAAAATCCAAAGCCTCTTAGCAAACTCTGAAATGGGTTAAGTAGAGAAACTATATCAGGGTGATCTAGCCAAGTCAAGGACAGCAGAAATGTCAATGACTACTTCCCAAAGAAAGTGCTGTCTAAGCAAGATTCCTTGGCAACTTTAATATCAAGTTTTAAGACACAGTTCTAGTTGATTAGCTAAGCTCTGAGGAACATTTGCCTTTACTCTTATTCCCATGTTTTCTTTGCTATTTCTATTCTGAGAATATCGATAATAATTATCTACTTTTTTCTTCAGCTTTATTGATGTATAATTGACATATAAAATTATATATATTTAAGATGTAGAATTTGATGTTTTGATAAACATAATATTGTGAAATAATCATCACAATTAAGCTAACATATCTATCACCTCACATAGTGACTTCATGTGTGTATGTGATGGGAGGTCTACTCTTATCAAATTTTAAGTAAACAATTTAAATAAAATTTTTATTAGCCACTGTTCTGTACAGCAGATCTCCAAAATACATTCATCTAGCACAACTGAGACTCTTTAGCCCTTGGCCAACACCTCCCCGCTTTCCCTGTTCTCTAAGTCTGCGTTCACTCTCCAAATAATTGCAGTCTTACTTCTCCTTTTCAGTGTTCCATTGAAACTATTTTGACAAAGATAATGGTATATCTTCAAGCCTCTGAATATAGAAGTTCTTGGAAGTATTTTAGGTATGCATTTATTCATTCACAGATTTTATATCCAGAGACAAATAAGTAATCTTTCAACAATAAAAAAATTGAAGTTGACTCCTTGGTCTTCTTATTCCTGAAAAAAATATTTCATTAATATTGATTTCTTAAAATATAGTTAATGTTAATTTCCACAATATTACTTTCTTAATTCTTCTTTTAATTCACTTACTATATCTATTTTATTTCCTTAACTTTCTTGTGTTATCCTTGTCCCAGTACCTCTTACCTTAGTCTTCCTCTAAACAACCGGTGCTTTTAACTACCTATTTTAAAACATTGACTCATTAATCAATATACTGCTAATGTTATTTTATCCAGCCCTTTACTTCAAACTGCTTACTAGATCTCTCCGCCTTGATGTCTACTAGAAATCACATATTTAGCATGACAAAAACAAAATATATGTGTGTTCATTATACAACAGATAGTTTTGTTTATGTGTGTGTTTATTTATCTGTAGCACATTTGTTTATTATCTGTGTTCCCTATAGCTGCAATAAAGAAGTTTTACACTTCTACTGATATATTCCTGGGGCCCGTAGTGAACACTTAGTAAATTACAATTATGAGTAATAATCAAGGTTTCTGTTTCTAAAGATATAAAAGTTGTTGAGAATAAAGTAAGAAATGACTAGGGTTAATTCTTTAAATGTACAATGCCTTAGATGTAGAAGTATCACAAAGGGAACTAAGAAAACAATAAGAAAATACTATTATTGTTTTAATTTTATTATTTTTACTTTATATTTGGGAGATACATTGGCAGTTTTGTTAAATGGCTATATTGTGTAATGCTGAGGTTTGGGGTACAATTGATCCTATCACCCAGGTACAAAGCATAGTACCCAAAAGTTAGTTTTTCAACTCTTAACCCTCTTTCTCACTCCCCTATCATAGTCCCCAGTGTCTACTGTTTCTATCTTTATGTCAGTGGGTACCCAATATTTAGGATCCACTTATAAGTGAGAACATGCAGTATTTATTTGGCTTTCCATTCTCCATCAATTTTCATAGCATAATGGCCTCCAACTGAATCCATATTGCTACAAAGGATATGATTTTATTCTTTTTTGTGGCTGGATAGTATTCCATGGTATGTATGCACCATGTTTTCTTTGTCTAAACTACCATTGTGGGCACCTAGGTTGATTCCATGTCATTGCTATTGTGAATAGTGCTACCATGAACATGAAAGTGCATGTGTCTTTTTGGTAGAATAGTTTAATTTCTTTTGGCTGCATACCCAATAATAGGATTGCTGGGTTAAATGGTAGTTCTGTTTTTAGTTCTTTGAGAAATCTTCAAACTGATTTCCATAGTAGCTGAACTAATTTTCGTTCCCACCTAAAGTGAACAAATGTTTCCTTTTCGCCATAGCCTCAGCAACATCTGTTGTTTTTTAAATTTTTACTAATTGTAAAAATCATTCTGATTGGTGTGAAATGGTATCTCATCATGGTTTTGATTTGCATTTTTCTGATGATTACCAATACTGAGCAATTCTTCATGTATTTGTAGTCTGCTTACATGACCTCTTTGAGAAGTATCTGCTCATATTTTTTGTTCACTTTATATAGAAGATTGGTCAGGGTGGTGGGCAAAATTACAAGAAAGATGCAAACCTTCTTGAAAGGCTGAGAGGTTTTGCAAAGCTTCAGGAAGAAATAAGCCAAAGGCAGCTGTCCTTACCCAGAAGCACTTAGGCAAGGAGTAGGTACAAAGAAATGTAATGATGTTTATCTAAATAGCTTGTTTACTCATGTTGCCTAAGACCCACCTTTGATCATCTGTGTGTAGAACTGCTCTCTACTTGGGGGGTCGGCAATGTTAATTACCTACTAATGGTGTTTGCTTGAGACCTTTTTCATTTAATCTGTATTAAATAAGTGTATAGCATCTCTAGTATATTGGGGCTTCATGGCTGGACTCCCTCTTTGGGATCTGTGAGCCATCGTCCCCTGGCTGTGCAGGCAGAACATCGGGTTTCTGCATAGTTCTCTCATCAGTCCCTCAGACAGAGTCTGCTGGTCAGACTCAGCAACTTTATAATGGAGTTATTTGTTTTTTGCTCACTGAATTAAGTTTCTTATAGATCCTGCATATTAGACCTTTGTTGGGTATATAGTTTGTAAATAAAAAAAATATTAATTTAAAAAATTCTAACAAGGAATTTTTCTGAGTTGCAAGATATTCACCTCCACGATGAAAAACTAACTCTTCCTAGGTCCAGGAATTATGTGTTCTTTCCTAAATGCAGCATCATGAATTATCATAGCACTGTGGGCAATTTGAAACATGTTGAGGACATCAGGGGGTGGGAGTAAGACAGAGAGAGGAGGTTGTCTAGATGTTGTCCAATGTCTCTGGTGGAGAGATCGGCTGAGTGTCATTCTCAGTGGAGACCAATAATGTAAAAAATAAATATGTGAAATAGAGAGTATGAAAGTGTATGAAACTATGGCAACATCAATATATGGAACACTTAATATTCTAATTAATCTTAATGGCATATTAAAAACAATTCTTAACAATAGTTTCCCTTTTGACATTGTTTTATTTTTCAATACATAACTAATTTTAATCTTCTGCATCTCTTCTGTGTCTTACTCCTACTCCCACCCACCCTTCAGTAGCTGTGTTTGGTGAATTTCTGATATTAGGCTTTTATAACTATTGGAGAAAGCAACATCTTGATGCAATGGCTTATATTCAAGTTCTTATCCCAGGATACGTAAGTAAATTTGTTTTCTAAAAAATCTATTTCTCATCAATTTTAACTTAGCAGTGAGAAAACAAGGGGTAAGTATATACTCTAAATTTGTATTACAGTTTATTTAATGTTTATGCAGTCTGTACTAAGATACAACTGCACAATTTTGATTACACATGTTCTTTTGATAGCTCAAATTTCAATACAAATATTGAAAAAAAAACAATTGTAGAGATTCTTTTAAATTCACATTCATATCACTTTTCAAGCAGCTATTGAATGGAATTGTTTGATGATTGAATTATTTCTCACTCATGTAAAATGGAAATATAAGACTATAGTGAAATCACACATTTTCATAGTAAAAGATGTATTTTTTGACATCTGAATATTTAAGCAAATATACATGCATATAGTCACTTTAATTCAGTGACATAGGGGTAAGCATTTTAGTTTGTTTGTTTGTTTTTAGTGGAGTCTCACTGTGTCACCCAGGCTAAAGTGTGTAATGGCATGATTTCAGCTTACTGCAAACTCTGCCTTCCAAATTCAAGCAATTCTCCAACCTCAGCCTCCTGAGTAGCTGAGTAGCAGGCTAATTTTTGTATTTTTAGTAGAAACAGGGCATAACCATGTTGGTCAGGCTAGTCTTGGACTCTGAACTCCCGACCTTATGTGATCCACCCTTCTGAGCCTCCCAAAGTGCTGTGATTATAGGTGTGAGCCACTACTCCCAGCCCACATTAAGAGTTTTAAGTACTCAGAATAGAATTCAATATGCTTAATTTGTATTTAGCATATTACAAAGTTTACCTGTCTCTAATAATTTAAAGAAAGACATTTTCTTTAGTTTTCTATTCCTCTGCATTCTTATAGTCATAGATGTTTCAGAATAATTTGGAAAACTACAAAAACAAATCATTACTGAATTTTTTACTCAGAATAAGGCTAATCCATAGATCAAATTGGAAAGGACTGATGTCTTAAAAAATTGAGTCTTTAACTGCATGAACATGGCACATCCTACCATTGTTAGTTTGTCTTAAATTCACACAATAACATTTTCTTGTTTTCTCTTAAAGATTTAAATATATATTTTATTCTAGATATTCTCCAAGATATCTGATATGCTTGGATGCTATTTTAAATATTATAAATTCCTAAAGTTTAACTTTCCAACCTGATTGGCCTATAGACATATAATTGATTTCTCTATATGCAATGACCTTCCTAAATTGACAGCACCAGTTTGTACTGGACCAACAGTGTTTAAGAACACAACTCTGTCCAAATCCTTGCACCAAGAGACTTGATCAAACCCTAGCACTGCTTCTAGCAGCATAAGGCCATGTTCCTTAGATGGCCCTGGCATTCCATTAAAATGTCCACCTAAGAAAGATCTACACTGTCAGGGATCTTACTATTTATTTGTTGTAGATGATACCTGACAAATGGCTTCCCTTTCTTGGAACATTTACTTAAAACGTCTTGCAATTGTGAATATGTATTTTTTATAACTCAGAAGTATGTCTCTCAGTGGTCCAAGAGCCATTTTTTTTAAATAAAATCATCAGTAAGACAGGGCCCTTATCATCCAGTCTCTGTGGGAAGCTAGAATTCTCACTTGGATAACTGCCAGCTAGCAGACACAGCTGGCCTCATCACATTCACATTGACCGATCCTTTATAATTTTTCACTCCTCTGAATCTACTGAACCTCTGCTATCTACCATTCATCAGTTTTCTTTTAAAATGTCCAGTCCCCTCTGCAAAATTTGGGATGCGGCTCAGCTCTTTCCTTATTGTCAGTTGTGATACATAGAAGGTAGAGTTAAAGCAGCAGCCATTATTTCCTGAAGGTCATTACCATTTAATGTAGTAACATGCAGGAAAGTTTCAGGTTGCCTTGCTGTACCCTGACAGCCAGATGTTCCTCTTAACTGCCAGCCCTGCTGACCAAAGAAGCCCCAGGCTCACCACTGAACACTTGACTGTGGCCATGGAAACGTACGAGGCAACATATTTCCATAGGCTATTCCACAACTTTTTCTTCATATCCCCATTTGAGTGGCAGTATATGCCTGGTATCCTAGATTCCCCATCACTTACTGAGTAACCTACCTATGTTTCTCAAGTTTTGTTACTAAAATTGTGTCTAATTCTTCAACTGCTGATTCTTCCATTTTCCTAGCTTCTGATGCAGTTGTGTGAGATTTTATATAATAATTAATTCCTAATTTCATAATATTCATTCTGGCTCTGCTTCCTTGGATGAATCCTATTGAATACAGTTAATAATCCTAGAGTTATGGTGCTACTTTACAAAAACCTAAGATATTTTACCTTGGATTGACTGTAAAAGAAACTGTCAATGAATGTTGGAAAGACAATAAGAATATCATTGTTAGGGGCTGAAAATAAGGTGGGCCATATTATGTATCGAAGAATATTTTGCAACACTGCCTATTTAATATGGAAAGTGGATAATATATCTAAATCAGTACTTTTGTGGGATTGGAAAACAAAACTATTTCTCATTCTCAGCTTCTTTAGCAGAGGAAGGAAAAGAATTATCAGTATAAGAGAAGGCCTAGGGGTCAGAAGATGTCAAATCAAAGGCACGGACAATAAAACATCAAGGTAAACTCAACAGTATAGACTGAGGACCCTTTAATACGTATTGTATTGACTGGATGTGGTGGCTCACACCTGTAATCCCAGCAATTTTGGAGGCCGAGGCAGGTGGATCACTAGGTCAGGAGTTCGAGACCAGCCTTGCCAACATAGTGCAATCCTGTCTCTACCAAAAATACCAAAGTTAGCCAGTCATGGTGGTGGGTGACTATAGTCCCAGTTAATCAGGAGGCTGAGGCAGGTGAATTGCTTGAACCCAGAGGGCGGAAGTTGTGGTGAACCAATATTATGCCACTGCACTTCAGCCTAGGTGATGGAGCAAAACTCTGTCTCAGAAAATAATAACAATAATAAATAGAAAGTAAGCATTTTATTTAAAAAAAATCAACAACGAAGGAATTGCATCATCATTTCACTTACCTATTCAAACGGACTCCAAGTATCTAAATGGCATGTAATTCTGTACCCTGACACACAGCCCAAAGTAGACAGTGGCCTATCTTGAAAAGATTTATTTTTATGGCTTTGGAAAATGAACAGAATGCCAATAAGATTCATATATCAAAAAATTTATAGCATTTTTCAGGAGAATTACATAAACAAAAGAACTATTAGTTTGGATTCAAAGGGACAGTGACACCTTAAGATACAAAGATGTCATTGGGCCAGCCAGACATAGGAAATAAGCTGAGAAAACTGCTCAGTGGAAGTGTAAGCCTTTTCTTTGTTGAAAAAAAAAATAGACAATAACACATAACCAAGTGCCCAGTCATTGGAGCAAAATACCTAAAAGAAGAATTTCCAAGGATCAGAACTTGGCCCTAATAACATTACCTTCCCTCGGAAAAAGGAGAATTGACAACATGCACCTGACTCAATTTCAAAATTGCTAAGAAATAATGCCTGCTATGTGCTTTCTGATTCACTGTCTTAAAAAAGAATGTCTACTACACATATTGTTTTCCATCTCTACTGCACTTAATGGTGGCTCCCAAAAAGATATGACCACATCTTAATTCCCAAATCCTGTGAATATTATTTCTTATGAGACAAAGGTAGTATTTGTTATTTACAGTAAATTAGCAAATGACATGATGAAATTAAGACTCTCAAAACGAGGAACTTATGCCTTATTGTCCGGGTGTGTTGTAAATACCATCACGTATATTCTATAAACAAAAGGCAGATTAAGATGAGAGACACAGACACTTACAGGGAAAGGAAATGCAAAGTAAGACAGAAGAGAGGCAAGCCGAGCCAGGGAATGTGGAAAGCCACCAAAAGCCTGAAGATACAAGAAACAAATTCTCCCCTGGAACCTTCAGAGAGAGAATAACCTTGCCTTAACTCAGGCTTCAACTTTTTATTTATGTTGTTTTAAGCCACCAAGATTGTGGAATTTGTAACAGCAGCTGCAGGAAACTCAGACTATCTCACATTGTATATTGGGTCTGGGATTATTTCACATGACTTCTTTTTAATCACAGATTTCTACCCCTGAGGTTCTGTATCCAAAGTTTCACACACAAAGGCTGGGTTTAGATAATTAGATTTTACACTGAGATCCTGAGCTTGTGCCGTGGTTGGATAAAAGTTTGAAGATCCAGGGCATATCTGGCATATGGAAATTACCTAGTTAATTTTTAACTACAGAGCATTCTGTAGAAAAATAAAGAATTAAAGATGGCTCCCAATTTTTTGCCACTCCCCCAATCCAGAGTGGGAGTCTATTTCTTTTTCTCTTGAACTATGACATTGTCATTAGAATTGTTGGTTTCCTGTGAAATCTTTTCTATTCTGCATTGTCCGATTTTATGATGTTTAAGATTGTTTTCTTTGTGACTGTCCTTCTTTTTCAACTTTTCTATTGGATAATCGAAGTTAATGAAAATCAGATTAGGATGATTTTCTTAGGAATTTGCCATTGAGTCATGGAGAAATTAGCTATGTAATCTCACACTGACATGCATGTGTGCTATAGAATGACAGATGGAATAAAAGAAAGGAAGTGCTTGATGTTTTAAAAGCATGCAGTATGGAGATTGAACCTGGTTATGGTGATCAGGATATTTTTTACTGAGAATGTGACTCTGACATTTAATGATTCAAATTTATCTTGGTAGAGATAAGAGAAAAGAACTATCTAAGTAGGGAGCAATATACGGTTAGGTCAATGGATCCACAAACCTGAAATAGGACCTCTACAGCTAGAACTAAAAAAGCAAGGGTAACAGTATATAGAATGAGGCTGGAGAAATATGTTGGGCCCAGATCTTAAGGCCTCAGAAAGACATGTTAAGAAACTGTTTTAGTAAATCTAAAAGCAAGGAGAAAATACAAAATGATTTTAAACAAAAAGGGAAGAATGAGGTTTGTTTTAAGAATAGTGTTTTTCTTTCAGTGAATGTCGTGTTAAAGTTTTGTCAGTTTAATCAGGTGAAAGCTGGTGGCAGTTTAGACAAATGTGTTGAATACAAACTGGAGTTCAGATGCTGGAAATTCAACGTTAAAAGAGAACACTCTTGATCAGATAATTTCAATAAAATTTGAAGAAGTTTAAGCTCATAAGAATATTCCCTACAGTTAGTATCCTGATACAAACAATTCTCTTTCATTGATAAAGCCAAAATATATTTCTACAGCTTATGATTTACATTTGTCTTTCAACATATGTAACTCCTAAATATATATTTCCTATATATATAAAACACCAAATAAAGTATATTATAAAAAAAGAAATTATTTATTGATTAGAACTATACTTTAGAAAGTAAACATTTATTTTGGGAGTAAATAAAAAATGTAAATTATTAAACTAAAAATATTATTGAAATTGACTGATATAATTCATTTCACCAGCTATCAGAATAAATTTTAAAAAACTAAAATTTTGGAAAATTTTACTGCCTATCTAACATAAGTGTTGAAAAACATGAATACATTCATGATTACACTATAAATTCTAGCGATATTTTAAGCATATTTATGATAATAAGTGATTCAGTCTCAATTTTCTCTTACTTTAGAGAGGATATAAATTTAGTTTTTGAGGTCTTCTAAGGACAAAATTATTAGAAACAAAGACACTGACTATATGCTAGTGTTCACAAATTTTAACCTTTGCAAATTTTGTGTACAAATGGCCTTTTTCCCTAGTGGGTGAAACATTGAGCTTAAATGCCATATATTCTAAAAAATTTGGAATCTATCAAGACTACTAAATAAAGTGCTATCTATACGGAATTGTCATGTAAAATATATGTTTCTACAAGTTAAGTTCTGCCACCAAATTCTTGTTTTACACCATCTTCCTAGAAAAGATCAGAATATGAAAAAATTGTTGTGAGAGTAAACTTTTTTAATTATTAAAATTGGACAGATTTACAAAAACTAATAGTTTCCAATCTTTTTTAAAATTTCTTTTTTTTAATTTTTTTTATTGCATTTTAGGTTTGGGGGTACATGTAAAGAACATGCAAGATTGTTGCATAGGTATACATGTGGCAGTGTGATTTGCTGCCTTCCTCCCCTCACCTATAGCTGGCATTTCTCCCCATGCCATCCCCCCAACTCCCCACCGCCTGCTGTCCCTCACCTATGTCCCTCCAACAGACCCCAGTGTGTAGTGCTCCCCTTCCTGTGTCCATGTGTTCTCATTGTTCAACACCCACCTGTGAGTGAGAACATGCAGTGTTTGATTTTCTGCTTCTGTGTCAGTTTGCTGAGAATGATGGCTTCCAGGTTCATCCATGTCCCCACAAAGGACACGAACTCATCGTTTTTGATGGCTGCATAATATTCCATGGTGTCTATGTACCACATTTTCCCTGTCTAGTCTATCATCAGTGGGCATTGAGGTTGGTTCTTTACTTTTGTAAACTGTGCTGCAATGAACATTCGTGTCCATGTGTCCTTACAGTAGAACGATTTATAACCCTTTGGATATATACCCAGTAATGGGATTGCTGGGTCAAATGGAATTTCTATTTCTAGGACCTTGATGAATCACTGCACTGTCTTCCACAATGGTTGAACTAATTTACACTCCCACCAACAGTGTAAAAGCATTCCTGTTTCTCCACATCCTCTCCAGCATCTGTTGTCTCCAGATTTTTTAATGATCGCCATTCTAACTGGCATGAGATGGTATCTCAATGTAGTTTCGATTTGCATTTCTCTAATGACCAGTGATGATGAGCATTTTTTCATATGTCTGTTGGCCTCATGTATGTCTTCTTTTGTAAAGTATCTGTTCATATCCTTTGCCCACTTTTGAAATTTCAATCTCTGAGCCACATAACTGTTAAATTTTAAACAGGACTTTCCCTCAACTTATTTCTCAGGCACACTGTGTGTAAATATCAAAAAGGATGAACGAATAATGCAGGTTTTTAATCACATGTAGAGTGAGGCAAAGGTTTAGTCAATTTTTATTGACTGCATTATTCATATTAAACAATCAACATATGTTTGTATTTAAAACTCATTATTTTACTTTTTTCCATAGGCAAAGTCACCACAACACATATACATAAATGTATACATCAGGCCTACACCTAGGTAAAAAAATTGTTTTTTACGTTAAAAAAATTATAATTTGTTAAACTTCTCATCTATAAGAAAACAGAGGATGTTGAATTAATTCACAGAAGTCATTAAATGTATTATGTCTTAAAGAATTCTCTGTGTGTGTGCGTGCAGGGTGTGTGTGCATAACTTCATTCGATTGAACAAAATTGTTTTAATTTAAAAATTTTGGGATAAAATTGTGGGATTGATTTGACAGTAAAAGTAAATCAAATATTTTCTCTACAATTATTTGGTATAATAAAGATGAGATATATTTTGGTTGCTAGATTATGTTAATCCATTACAAAAAGTTTGAGAAGTTCTCATGTCCTTTTAGGTTGGCAATGTTAAAAATTGGAATTAACGATCTGATATCATTTTTTAAATGTGAGACTTCTCTAAAATAGCATTTACTATCATTATGTTAGAATTGTATCTAATCTAGCAATAGTTAATCAAGATGAGAAGGTAGAGAAAAATCTATTGTTCCATTTAACCATTGTCATAGTAACAAACTCAAATACACTGCCATGCTGTGCCTAAGAAAATTAGAAATTTAAATCCAATGTTAGATAAATGCAAAATGTATCTAATGGCCATGTGGCTATAGCATATTTACGGTAAAATAAACAATTATTAAAATATTTGTATATAAATATGTGTATTAGCTTATAATAATAGAACATTTAATTTTTTTTTAATAAGATACTGGACTATTTTTTTAAATAAGGAAAATGCAACTCCTTGGCTCTCTCTTATTTGTATGTATTAGTTTGAACATAAGTCAGAATTATTGCAATCAACCCAATTTACTCACAGGAACAGGTTTCCCAGTGGTAATTGTGTAACCACTGGAAATGCAGTGAGGCATATAGTTAGAGTGACCCATGCTTGCTTCCGATATGTCTTCCCATTTTTTTATTATTAGACTATTAGAAATTTGGGAGACAAGAAATTCTGTATATTTTCTTCACTTTCCTAGGAAAAAAATATTTTATTTATTCGTATTTAATGTGCTTTCCCTCTGTTCTTGAAATTATAAGTTAATTCCAATTCAGAACAAAAAGAAAGTGGTCTCTGAAAGGATTTTAATTATTTCCAAATGCCTCTCTAGCATATAAATGCTAAACTATGTGACTTTTCCATTTATGGGCTGTGAGAAATAAACAGCTGGGATAAACAGCAGGCATTTCAAGATATTTTATTTATTTCTCAGCAGAAGTTTAAGCATATGTCATAATGATGGCATTTACATCATAATATATGTTGCTTCTTACAGCTCTGCAAACCCATCAGAATCTGCACAAATGACTGTGGAATGGTAGAATAAGAAGAGTCTATCAAACAGGCTTCAATCTGCTTCGATTCCAAAAGTTCAACGTTTATTATAAACTAAGCAACTAAAAATCAAAGTTCTGAAAACTTAATTGCTTTCCTTAAATCTTGGTTTCAGTTTAACTTTTAGAATGAGCCAATATGCCATGATGTAGGAATTTATATTTTGTGTTACAATTTTCCTTTCCTCAATATCCTGTTGCATGTTGTCTTCTTAATATTTAGTCAATGACATTTATTACAATGGAAAGAATATATGCTGGTGTCGATAAAATGATCAATATCATGTTAACTCCATAATAAAACCATTATTTTGATAATTTGATTTGGTATAAAAAGACAAAGGAGAGAGTTTTTGATAATTGTAGGTTGTGTTAGCATATTCAGGGCAGTTCTTGAAGAGTTGACTATATAACAATACTTTATTAGACCATAGACTAGAAAGAACTTAGTGTAAAATGTAACTGTCATCATATTATGTCAAAAAAGAAGGAAAAGGGTAAAATTATTTTTTCCAGTTGAGAGGATTATAGGAAGGGAGATACTGATTTTTTTTAGATATTTTCATTTGCCATGTTCCATTTAGACTCCTAGAAGACTGCTTCACAGATTGGTCCTGAGGCTTCATGCAATAAAAAAGATGTAACAAAATGAGACAGTAATTCTGAGCAGCCCCTCTCCTCACTCTCCATGAACTGCTCACAGTGTGAAAGAAACCTAGCCTCTGAGGCTGAGAAACAAAATCAAGCCAAATGGTTGGGAGTTTTCTAGATGTATTTATTGTAGTGACTAACTTGCTCTGTTGTTAGATAAAAAATTCTGGGCAGTTTGCCTGGATGGGAACTAAAGGAGAGTTGCAGCAAGAAATACGGTTTAGATGCTTAAATCTAGAGAAAGCTAAAGTGGGGTCAAGTCACTAAGGGCAATATAAAGAGTCTGAAATTGTCAAAAGTGTAGATCATGATTTCCCTTGTCAGTGCATTCATCAGTAGATGACAAGAGAGGGCCAAACTCACATGGCGATAACTAACACCAGTTTCCAACCAGCCCCAGACCTGTTGCTCTCCATCAAAGATGGCCAGTGAAACTAGCCTAACATCTTCACTTGCCATGTTCTTAAGATAGTAAGTATTAAATGTTGACTACTAAAGAACGATTGTTGAAATGAGAACTAAAACATGGCAAACAAGGTCCCCTTACGTAGGAGGCCTTCATCTGAAGATGTTAGGAGATTTCTAAATTTGAAGGTGAAAAAACAAGTGTTTTCAATAATCTCTAAGTGAAATTTAACATTTCTATTAATTTGTACTGTAAGCAATAAAACACAGTAGTGTAGTTATATTTGTAATTTTTCCACCAATGGAAATCATGGAAATTTTTATATTGTATTACATTGTTGCAGATATAAATTATTTTTTACAATCATCACTACTTCAAAGTTAGAGTAATTATTACAGTTCTGCTAGCTTCTGCTCTTTACTTCATTGATGAAGAATCACACGTATTACTATATCACTTTTTAAGGTTTTGAGAACTATATTTCAGAATGATAATTTTACTTTGCAATACTTTCTATTGGTGTTGTATTTATACAAAAAGCACCATTCTGAGAATGTATCAACTGGAATCACTGTTCTGCCAAAGTGACCTGTGGCATGAAAGAACAAAATGAAACCAGACAAAAACAGATAACATGTACTTTTCAGTGACTTTGCATTGATGACTTATTATATCATGGATGCTTACAACTTAAAGGAGTTTAAACCTGAGATGTCTGAGATATTATTGAAAGTTGTTTAAAAAGGTGAATTCATAGAAATGGAGGGTAGAGGGTGGTTACTAGGGATTGGGATGTGGGGGAGATGGGGAGATACTGGGCAAAGTCTTCAAATTTTCAGTTATAAGATGAATAAATTCTGGAGACATAACATACAGCATGATGACTACAGTGAATAATAAAGTACTGCATCTTTGAAAATTGCTAAAAGATTAGATTTCAAGTATTCTCATGTACCCAAGAAAAAGTAGCTATTAATACATGGGCATGATGGGCATGAACATTAGCTTAATTGTGAAAATCTTCACATTGTATAGGTGTATATAAACATCACTTTGTATAACTTGAGCACATGTAATTTTCACTTGTTAATTATACCCCAATAAAACTGAAAATTGTTTTAGCTCTCCATATGAGTGTTTCCTTACTTTCTCTGCTGTCAGCAGAGTTGGGGCCTTGAATGAAATGAGATTAAGTCAGCTATAAAGAAATAAATTACCTATACTTTCCTTATAAATCTAAGTTGTGATGTGAACAAACTCACTACTATACAGCATAAATATGATTTTCCTCATGTGAAAATATAAATCTTCGCTAATCTGAAAAACACATATTTATTGAAAGGATGGAACATATTTCCTTTTGTTAATGAGTGCAGCAATCCTTTGTACCTGTGCTGAATTCCTAGTATCATTCTAAATAGATAGAACTAAATATAATAAGATTATACAAAATATCCAAAAAATCTAATAGGTAAAGCAAGAATTTTAGACCTTTAAATAATGTTTGGTAAATAAACATAGTAATAGCTGAGTTCATATTCATAAATCTAAAATCTATAATAAGTGGAAAATAAACCATTAAAGTGTCATTTAGTAGACTGATGTTCAAATTACATTTGTAATATTCTGAATAGAGAATTCTCTGATGTACTGAATAGAGAATAATTTTATTAAGCATTGTAAACTTTTTTCTAAGATAATTTTTGTCTAAAATTGGCAAATGCATGAAATTTGTAAGCTAATTTTACTGATTAATAATGTGCATTATGAGAAATTTGCCTTCTGTAAGCAACATCTGAGTATATTTAGATAGGATAATTATATTTTTAAAAATCTGCTTATTGCTCTTAGGTGTTAACGATCATGTGATATGTAACTAATATGAAGTATAATCATATATGTGCATTAGACAAGTCTCAAACATTTGAACTCTTGCCATTGCTGAGGATTCTTTATTAATTTTTTGTCATTGAATATTAACTGAGTAATATTTACCTTGAGAACATAATTCATAAATACAAAGATATTAAAATTTGTTATTTTCTTAAATGCTAGCATTTTTAGAAAATAATACATCAATTCTATCATGTGTTGTTTATGGATATTCAGTCTGTCTGTTCATCTATCTCTTCTAGGTTGTGTCTTCTAAAGATAATATTCAATAGCACTCTCTCTTTTCTCTTGCTACATTCAGAATCATAATTACTAAAAATAGTGTTATATATATATATATTGTTTATCTTTACTGAAAACTGTCATCATCAATCAGAGTCAATTGAGAGAGTACTCTTTAGATTTTTTTTGAAATAACAAATCTGTGACATACATATCTGGAAATACCAGTAAAATTTGAAGTTTGAGGAAGAAGGAATTAATTAAGCCATGCATAGGTCATGTATTTGGTAATAAAATCATAGTTGTCAAAAATTGTATAACCTTGACTGGTTGAGTTGAGAACCTGAATTTTCCCATACCTAACTGTTCCATCTTTAATTACTAAAGCCATCTGTCTTGTTTATCTTCTCTGTAATCTGGAGGTTATATGTGTATCTTATAAGAAAGTGAGGTTGTAAGAAACACAGCCTGGCATATTGTAGGGATGAGCTAAGTTTAGACATGAAAATACGAGCTCAACGATAGCTGGAATTTTGTCTTTTTCCTTCACTATGTCTCCAAAGCCTAGAATATGATTAGCATATACAGTAGTCTCCACTTACTTGCAGTTTTGCTTTCCACAGTTTCAGTTACCTATGGTCAACTGTGGTCCAAAAATATTTAAATGAAAATTTCAGGAAATAATTTATTAGTTTAAATTGCACACCATTCTGAGTAGTGTGATGAAATCTCCAGACAAGCCCTCCTGCTCTGTCACAGGGGGATGCAAATCACCCCTTTGTCTCAGGTATGCACTCTGTACACACGATTCACCTATTAGTGACTTAGTAGCATCTAGCTTATCTGGTCAAAACACATAGGACAGTACTGTACCATAGAGTTCAATACCATCTGAAGTTTCGGACATCCACTTGAGGTCTTGGAACATATCCTTCATGAATAACAGGGTGCTACTGTAATAGATACTAAATATATACTCAATAATTATATGTTTACATAAATAAAATATAGAAAAAGTAAAATTTCATTTAAGCTAAATAATATATTTTTCTGAAATGTTTATTTTATACATTTGTTTCTAAGACCTAAAAATATTAATGGACATGCGATTTCACAAGCAGGCACTCTTGGAAAATGAAAAAAAAAAAAAAAAACTACAACAAGTGGATATAAGAAAAATATATCTGAACGTATTTGTCTCTACCAGTTAGCACCGTTTATTTTAGTCCATGAGCTCAATACCCACATGAGGTCTATGGGCAGCATCTTATATTTGGATGGAAACATTGAATTGAATGGAAACACTCAATTGCATAATGCAAACCAAATTCTTTAATCATCTACCTAATATCCTCATTAGATTAATACACTGCATCATATCCATTATGTAATATCATCATTTTATAATACCTATGAATAACTGGAGAATATTTATAGCTGTGGAAACTTCTTCAGAGGTACCGGGTAGAGAGTGCCTAGGAAGGATAAATAATTTAATTGAAGCGGTGCAGAGGGGACTACAGGATCCCATCAAAAGGCCATTATTCCCTCTATGTCTCACTAAACATGTGCTATTGAGTAGTAAAACGTTCAATTTTGGTTGAGAACTTAATGAATATAGAAGTAAAATATATCTTATATTTATTCAAAGATAGCCTAAGTACAGACATTAAAATCCTTATGATTTGTATGAAAATTTGCTAATTTTTATTATTAGAAAGATATTTCCTAAAAAAAAATATTTAACTTTCAAGGTCTAGAGAACTGAAGCTCTCATGATTCTTAATATTACTTTTTGCAAAATGTATCCGGATGTCATTACAAGAAATCAGCTACATAGGAATGCAGAAAAGTTAGTCTAAAATGTTTTAATGATCTAAACTATTTAAAATCCATGGTAATATTATTTCCATGAATTCCCATTTAAGGAAAATGTTTAGTCAATATAAATATAGACTATATAAATATAGACTAAACATTTTCCTTCATTCACAAAATGGTTTCAAGGAATGAACATCAGCTCCAGGTATGTGTGATTGCCTGGTATATGTGATACTTGAGTGTCTTTATAATGTTGATCAAGCTACCATATTTTTTAAGTAAAAATATATGCTCAGAACTTAAGGACATTACTATAGTAGGACATATTTTTAATGATTTATTATTAACATTAAAGTGCTCATTCTATGTTAAAACAGACCTTCTCAATCTATACTGTGTATAAGAATCCCTCATTAAAGTGCAGATTCTAATTAAGCTTGTCTGCATTTCTAATAAGATACCAGGTGATACTGTGGCTACCCTGAAGACCACGCTTTAAGTGGCAAGATGTAGAACATCATATTAAATACTGTAATGCCACTGGATTTGATAAAACCTGTTTTCTAATTTCAGAAAGTTCACAAGCTAGAAGGAAATGGGAAATATTAGTCATACTAATTCCTCTACAATGAAATGGTTACCAACATATTAAATACAAAACAATCTCGATGAAGAATATAATACAAAGTCTCCTGACATTAATAAGTATTTTTTTTACAGCTCAAGAACATGCTATGCTTTTTGAAAATTTTAAATTATCTGCATAAGTAATTTTTCTGTGTCTGTTTAAATAAAATGCAGTGTATGACCTGTGGGTCAGGGCCATACTACTACCTGCTTTTGCCTAGATCACAAGCTAGGAATTTTTTTTTTACATTTTCTAGCAGTCGAAAAATAATTTACAAAATAATATTTCTTAAAAATTTTAAATTATATAAAATTTAAAATTCAGTGTTTATAAAGCTGTTGTCACATAACAATGCCCATTCATTTATTTACAGTATATGGAGTTTGCTACGATCTGAATGTTTGTTTTCTCCAAAAACTAATATATTAAAACCGAATCCACAATGTGATGGTTTTAAGAGGTAGGACACTTGGTGGGTGATTAGGTGATGAGGGTAGAATCTTTATGAATGGCATTAGTGCCCTTATAGAAGAGGCCCAGGGAAGTTTGTTTTCTCCTTCCAATATGTAAAGAAACTGCCAGAAGGTGCTATCTATGAACCTGCAAATGGACCCTCATGAGATACCAAATCTGCCAGCACCTTGAATTTGGACTTCTTGGCCTCGAAAACTATGAGAAATAAATCTTTGTTTATGAGCCACCAGTTTAGGGTACTTTGTTATTGCATCTTGCATCTTGCAAAACTGAGACATTTTACCAATTAAGCAACAATTCTGATCTATACTAAATCTTTACTTTAGGGTATTTTGTTATTGCAGCCCAAACTGATTAAGACAACTGCTACTCTCATGTTACAGCTGGCAGAGCTGAATGGTGGCCACAGGACCACATGGTCCATAAGCATGTAATTTGTATTTTTTGTTAATTTTGCAAAAGTATGAAAACTAACTAGGAAAGCGAACTGTGTATGCATTAGATTTTTTTCTAGTGTAGTAGTCGTTGTATATATACATTTTCTATTCCTTAGAAGAAGATATTGAATCTGAAGCAGAAGCTCCAATGCTGTAAAATGAGAAGGTCATATCACAAGGCTTCCAGGGTCCTTTTCTGACCCAGCCTTTACTTACATATTAATATTATATTTATTTCTTTTCTTTAAATTTGTCAACTCTGTGATTGTGTACTAAAAAAAACCCTGATATTATCTAAACTGTTTTACACATGACCTTCCTCTCTATGAACCTTGAACTTGTGTTTAAAGTGTTTTGTTGTCTTGGCTTTACAAGCCTGTTTCTATTGCATACTACAGGAGTTTAAAACAGGTTATTTGTGTAGTCATCTGATCAAAGTTAGTGAAGTTTTATTGCTACAACAAAATAATGTTTAGCACAAACTCCAAATTTTAATAAAAATGCCGTCTATATCTAAACCTAAAATGCACTGTGTAGCTGAGTTGTATTTTTGCCTAAAATATATGCCAAAATTCATGAAGGAAACCTAAATATATGAAGTATTTAAATAGCCAGCTTAGAAACAGAATTACTTATGCTAAAGGACACTAACCTTCTACAGGAAAAGTAAAATAAATGGAAATATTAAGCAGTTATGCAAGCTGCATTTGGCATTTGATATAAAGAAAGAAAAACAATATAAATTTAATGAACAGTAAGAAGAATTCATGGGCTTTTGGAAAATTTCTTATATAGGAGCGATTCCATAGCAGATTAAATAAATAATTCAATGTAACAAAGGAATTCTTCAACAATTACTAACCTTATGAAGTTTCTGTATATATTTTTTCCTAGGCTGCAATTCCTTTTGCTTACTAGCTGGATGATGTAGCTCAAGGAGTTTTTCTTTTTAAGCCTCTGTGTGTGTGTGAGTGTGTGTGTGTGTGTGTGTAAAACTCACAATTAACTATTAAATATATATTTTATATATTATATGCTACTCCCAAAATGCTTTTCTTTGTATTCAGTGAAATAATTTATTAAATTCAGATAGTATTATTTTATCAACAATAAATCCTTGATAAACATTTGCTATTATTATCAATTTTATGGGCACACTCTTTTAGGTAAGAAAGGACAAGACTAAGTGACAATATTTTCAAATGTACATTTTTAATATAATTTGTGATAATTTAGCAATTGTAATGACTGATATTCTTTGATATTATCCAAGCATACAGAAATAAGACACTCTAAAAAGAGGAAAACATGGCAAATGATATTTCCCACCTATATTTTTAAAAATAGCTTTATTGAGGTACAGTTGTACGCACACAAAAACTGAACATTCAGGTGTACTATTTGATGAGTTTTGATATATGCATACATGTATAACATCAATATCACAATCAAGGTAAAAATTATATCTATCACCTCTCAGAATTTCTTTGTATCCCTCTGTGTTTTTGTCTTGTTTTATTTTGCTTTGTTTATGTGATGAGGACATTTAACAAGAGATCTATCCTCAGCACACTCGTAAGTGCACAATACAATGCTATTGCCTATAGACACTGTATGGTACAGTACATCTCTAGAACTTTTGCATCTTGCCTAACTGAGACATTATACCAATTAAGCAACAATTCTGATCTATATTAAATCTTCACTTAAATAGTTATGTAAATATTCTAAAGTGCACACTTTCTACAAGTAGATACTTTTCCAGGCAACAAAAGATTTGTCAGAGGTTATTCATGCCTTTAATGTTTCAACACAAATTTATAGAGTTACTGATATGAGACAGTCATTCTTTCTGAAACTATAACGCAGCAGCAAACAAAGCAGAAATGCCCTTGCTTTTATGGAACTTATGTTCTAGTGACGAAAATTAAGTAAATAAGAGAGAAATGGATAAATGAAACATTTTCACAGTTATATATACCATAAAATATGGAAAGAAGGTAACAACTAGAGAAGAAGAAGTGATTTATGAGTTGTCTCTGAAAAATTTCTCCAGATGGTGGAAAAGCAGCATGTAGGAGTTTGGAGGACAGGAGAAGTATGTGTTCACCGGATACTAACAAGAGTATCACCAACGCATAAATGATAGATAAAGCCACTGGACTAGATAAGATCGTGGAAAGAGAATACGCAGAGTAAAGAAGTCATCATATCAACTTTTTGAATGTAGAAGAGCAAGAACCAGAAAAGGAGGCCTGAGAAGGCATGGTCTGTGAGGTAGAGAAAACTATCTGTGAGCGTTCTCAAAGGAGTGGTCACTGAGTTCCTGCTTCTGAAAAGTGGAGAAAGACCAAGACAGGTCATTTGCTTTTGAAATTGACATTGCAAATGTTTGGGGGATTTTGCTAGTGTCCGTTTGAATAAAGAGGTGGCGTCAGTCAGACTGTAAGTGTTTTGAAAAAAGAAATGAGGACACAAGAGCAAATCTAAACAACCATTAGGGAGTTTTACTGTGGAAAGGACAAAGAAAAAGGCATTGGCTGTGAAGAACTGTAGTTTCAAGGAGTGTATTTTATAAGAAGAAAACACCACATAACTATGCTAATGATTATTGATTAGACACACAGAAGTTGATGATCGAGGAAAAAGAGGTGCTTTCAGCAGAGCCTTTGAGTAACACTGAAATATGAGATTCTTACTACGAGTAGAAAAACTGGCCTTAGTTACAACAAAACACAACAGAAAGATGAAGACGGATTGATATACAGGTAAATAGACATATTTGTTCATGGAAACAATCCCTGTCTGAATGCTCGTATTTATACTTACTTATTTATTCATTCATTTAAAAATTTTTAAAATAATTTAAGACCTATGTAACAAGAATAAGGGGAGAGCAAATGCTGTGACAAATTGAAGTGTATGAAAAGTATCATATTATATGCTAGATATCAGGAAAATGAGAAAGCATTTTGAGGATAGCTGTCAATATCCCATTTGAGATTTTTGATTATAAATTTAAAGTTAACCAAGACTGCACAGCTACATGCTTCTTCAGTAAGATTTAGCTACTTGAAATAGATGGCTATGTATTCTAAATAAGGCTCTCAAGTTTTCCCAAGGAAGAAGAGAAACGGAAGAGAGATGCAAAGGAGTCGAGTATTTTATCAGAAAGAGAGCCTTTAAGAAATAAACTGTGAGAGGTATTTCAAACAAAGATGACCCTGACGCTAAATGGCTAAATGGCAAAAAAGGAAACTTGAATGTAATCCAGAGTGTAATAAGTCCATAAACCAGTTTCCCTAAGGCTGGTATGAGAAAAGAGAAAAATGATGTTTTAAAAATTGACTGCAATGGAGTTCTCTAAAGCTTGCTGCTTGGAGCAATGGGGAGTGCTCATTGTGTGAGTGGAGGCTGCCTGGGGCTCAGTCTCAGTGTGAGGAACTGGCAAGGACTTGGCCCCTTGCCTAGCCCCACCTTCTCCTACTTTCCCATTTCCATCAGAGATACTAATTGGTAGAATCTAACTGACAGGAAGTTAGCAAAGGCGTTTTGGAAATGAAGTTAGCAAACTCCCAGTCCCAGTATCACAGAGAAAAAAAAAAAAAATATATATATATATATATATATATATATATATATATATATAAAGGTTTTAATTGATACTTGATATTTTCTGGTTTTTCTCTTGTGTTTAAATAGGAGTTAACTCCTGAGTATAACTATGTCATTATGTCAAAGGTTTTCATAATTTGTACTTAATTGCTTCATTTAAGACAGTGGAAGGAGTGAAATACCACAATATCAGATATAATTCCTGACCTCCCAGAAGGAAGCTGAACTGTCATTCTAGAACCTTTTTCACCTTCAAATCAATCTTTCAAGGATGCTTATAGCAGAGGCTCCAACATTAAAATTGTGTTGGTTCAGTAGAAACTTAAGTCAATGCAAGAAGTTTTATTGCCATGACAAAGGAGGATATTTATCCTGGTAGCAATTTTCACTCTTTCTCCTTCATTGTCATATTACCTGTCCTTGAAAAGTCTTCATGTTGATTCAGTGGTGATTATAATTTTATGACAAATGCAGAGTTGTAGAAAAATTCCAATAAAACAAGCATACTTTCAAAAATAGATAATTCCATACCTATGCTTTAAAGAAATTAGGTAAAGTTTAGCTAATCTACATTATATTCTCTATTGGAAGTTAAAATGATTTATTTTTTATGTAAACATGTAGTCATATATTTGGTTTAAGGAAAGGATATTGCAGGAGCTTATGATAGACAAATTATATATATAAAAATTATATTTTCCCAATAAGAAAGAAAAATAAGCAATTGCCAGAGAACAAATAAGCATTAACAAAAATTATAAAACAATTGGACATGGATTCAAAATATCTAAGCAGAAGAGTTTTAAAGTATTTAATTTTCTGTTATTTTCTCTAACCATATAATAATGTTAGAATGATAAACCCATTTGTTTCCTCAGATGACTAGATACTAAACTAGAATATGCCCTTCTGAAAGAGCTGAAAATTATGGTAGCATTATTTTCAATATTGTAACAAGCTGACTTCATTCTGTTGCCTTCTCACTTTTCAGCATCATTTACTTGGGCCCCCTGAAACTTTATTAACTAATCCAAACCCAAGTTAAGGAGTATTTTTTAAAGTTCTGAGTAGTACTCTGTCAGGGCTGCCTCAACCTATTTTTCAAACCAAATACTTGTGGAATACATAGTCCTAATAATTAAACCTTGACTTGTAGTGCTTCTTAATGTAAGAATGGAGTTCCATCATTACTTTTTGTATATTGTACTTGATACTCCATTCCAAAGAATGAGATGATTCCTTTTAGTCTCCATTTGGAGGCAAGAGGCCAACAAAACTTTGGGCATTTCTAAAATTTGCCTTCCCACTTACTGGACCCTCAAACTAGACAATCTTTCACAACCTGCTTTCCTATTCTACAAATCTGCTAAGATTATCCTCTACTGTTTTGGGGCCTAGCATGCATTACATATCATGGCAAATAAGTGGTAATAGCTCACTTGCCAGGTTAAAGAAACTGTCTTCCCCTCCCTGATCAGTAGCAGATGTCAGGTTCTAGCCCATTTTCCCTACTCTCAATCTCAATTTTACCTCTTACATCTTAAAAATGTTAAATAAATAAATAAATAAATAAATAAAAATAAATATAAGCACTCATTGCTTGAGATATATTATGACGAGAACTATATGCATCTTGGAAATAAATTAATGGTTTTCTAGACTGAAAACAATGATTAACTCATTTTAATATTACTCTAGAATTCAGAGAAGATTGTTAAAGAATGATAGATTTCTCCTGAGCAATAATTGGGGGTCTATATTACATGTTGCAGTTATTGGATGCTGTATTATACCTCTAAGGTTTGTCATCTTCTCATAGTGGCAGCATTGGTGAATGTGAAATCAGAATATTGAAAGTTCCTTCAATCACATGTGTAGTGGCATCAACTGGTTATGGCATATGTTATTAGCACAAGATAAAGAACACACCTTCCAGGTGAAACAGCACTGTGCTGTCTACTGTGGGTGGTTCTGGAGTAGGACTTGCCCGCACCCCATGACTTTTCTTCATATGCATAGTCTGGTGTCAACCCTCTCTTCTGGCTACTCACCACCATCCATATCTTTTTAGTTATTATAGTTGATTTTTCCTGTGACAAAAGCCTTTTTCTGTCCTGCTTCACCTTCTTTTTCAGTATTTTTCATACTCACACTTCTGGTTGGTTACTCACAGGGAATTAGATCCATTGGTTTTATTAAAGCAATGTTTGAAATAACCACTGATCTGCTCCTGTGACAACTTGTGCGTAAACCCATCACTGAATCAATCACGTGACTTGAAGCTAACTTTTAATATTTCCCATGTTCTAAAATATGACAACTTTCAGAAGCAATGGCTAGTATTTATTATATTTTAAGTGCATTTACATTGATCTTGCCCTCTCAATTTCAACACATTGTTTTAATTTTTAAATGGCCCTTTATTTTTCTTCTTTTAAAGTTGTTATGATTTGTATGTGGGCAACTTACAAAGCAAAACTTCAATTATTCTAAATTCTGCATCCAATAATTTTCTACCTCTAAACAATAATGATTATTAATGTTCTATTGACAGGTCAGTTTTTAAATTCATCTAATAATCTGCTTTCAATTTGGAGATCTAATACTTTATTCGCATATATTATTAACATTTTGTTTGAATTTTGCTTTATTGTTAACTATAAGAAAATAACACATATACATTGGTAAACATCTGTATCATAGATATTTTACATATTCAACCCAATCATTTAGCATATGAAACCTCCAGTAGTTTTCAATTCAAAAGGCAGAGTTTTAGTAAAGTTTATTTTGGGTTTTTAAAATTCTTTTCAATCCTTCTCTTTTTTAATGTCTAAATTCTCAGGGGATTAAATTCGTTAAAATGAAGCTCATTTTCAATTAGCAAGAAGAACATATGTATACTCTTCATTAAAATCCCCAGGTATCATGAGTAGCAGTTCATTTTGGGTTTTCAGATAATTAAAGCCTCATACACATTTTCTGATACTCCATCTGGCATTAGAGTGTATTCAACTATAGACCACTTGAGTTAGTAGAGTTCTGAAAAGCTTAATATCAGACATTAATATTGGGAAAAACTCTACTTTGCTGTTGTTCAGATAACCGCATTCTTTAACCTTAAATACCTTACCAACAAGAAAAATATAAAAGATGATGAATATTAACCTAGTCTGTTAAACTTGCTAAACAAAAAATTAGAAGTGTCTTGAAAATTTCAGTTTAAACACAGTTTAAATACCTGCTGAAGTGAAAACAAAGGTGCAAAATAATGTTTTCATATTTATCTCAAGAAATAATATTTCTATTTCACTCTCCAGCTACAATGCTCTCCTCATATGCACAGCCAGTGAAATATATTTGTTATAAAAACAGTGATCATGTGATACTAGATGGCTGAGAAAAGTTTAGTACATCATTAGTGCCCTATAAATATTTATTGAAATATTTTATATCCTTAAAAATTTTAAAGATTAAGGTAATATGATTTGCTATTTTTAATCCATTTATTTATAATTGCAAACTATTCCCCAAAATTGGATTTTTTGATTCATAAGCTGAGTCAGAATTTTTCTGATAAACAGATTTGTTTCCTATACTACGTATTTTTAGTCTAATCATGTTTATCTTATCATGAAAATCTCTGAAATAATGGAATAATCTTACATACAATGTTAAGTACCAATATCTGATGAATCATTACAAATTTATGGCTAAAGTCTCCTTCTCTTTATGTAGAAGATGGAGGACTCGATAGCAATAGATATCTAGATATAGCTTCAAGGAAAAAATAGCAAATTTTATTATAATACGTGCTGGTCTTAATATGCAGTCATTATGCTGGATGTTACCATGAGAGCCTTAATTACCTAAATGATTCAGAGTTTCATTCTAGCAAATGCTTATGCACTGTGGCTGCAGATGTGTCTAGCACAGGTCCTATTATCTAGCATAGATATGGGTGCTAGAGCCAGCCTACTGATACTCTTCCTCCACCATTACTCTAGCTGGTAAACAGGAGAAGAAATTCAGTTGATTCAATAGTGTCTTCGTTCATTTCGTGCTGCTGTTACAGAATACCACAGACTGGATAATTTACAGTGAACAGAAATTTATTGACTCATTATTCTAGAGGCTGGAAAATCCAAGGTAAATGTGCCGGCCTTAGTAAAGGCCTCCTTGTTGTATTATCTCATGATAGAAGATGGAAAGGCAAGAAAGGGTGAGAGAGAGAAAAAGGACTGAACTTAGACTTTCATAACAAAACCACTCCTGAAATGACTGTATTAATTCATTCACTCTGTGCTCAAGGCCTAATCACCTTTCATTAAGCAACTTCCCTACCTTGTTGTATTGGCAGTTAAGTTTCCAACACATGCTTTTTAGGGGACACATTGGAACCATAGCATATAGTGAAAAGGGATCTACTCTATCAAAATAATTGCATAAACTGAGGCTTTTGCTTGGATTAAAGTCAATATAATTATTGTAGTTACTAAAAAGGTCTACTGTATTAACTGTTTGAAAGTTAATGTTTTGAAATAAGGAGAAAAAAGGTATAGATGTTACTTCCAAGTAAAGCTAGGGTTGGCATTGATTGCTGTAATAAAAAGACAATTTGTACTATTTGATCCATAATAATTCCCACAAATTTCATGAGTGTCTTTCTGAATGCAATTGATTATATTAAATTGTTACTTAAAAGTGACTAGATGCTATGTAAATTCAGGGACATATAAGGAAGTAAGGTAGAATGCAAATAATACAAAAATGCCATAATGAAATAGATAAATAGCAGGCCTTTTCATCAGAATGAACAGGTTAATTGGGAAGATAGTAAAATACTAGACAATACAGATGGAGTTAATACACAAATGTTTCATGAAATTGTCAGGTAAATAAAGGCAATCTAGTCAATGATCTTACTGAGAAAAAATAGAACCTAGCATGAAGACTGGAAAGGTAAAATTATCTTGAGGTCCTGTTGCAGATTATAAGAAATTTTACAAAAGGAGGTCAGCTTTTGTTCTTAAGAATGTATGTCAGAGACTAACAGTGTTATATATACATATATATAAACATATATATGTATATATACACACATGAATACATTTTATATAAGAAATATATATATACATATATACACATATACATGTATATATGTACACATATATATATGTGTATATATATATATATATATATATAATTTTACTTAAAGTAAAAAGTGAAATACTAACTCTGTCAGAGGGGTTTGAAACAGAGGGACTCCGTCTTGAATGAGGGCTGGGAAATGAGGCTGGGACTTACTGGGATCCATTCCCAGAAAGTTAGGCAACCTAGCCTCTAGATGTTTATTGTAAAGGGAACAAATTAATAAGGTTTACTAAACAGACCCAGACTTGAGAGCGTCCAGATATCCCAATATCTGGAGAATAAAAGGCATTTCTTTTCTTTTCTTCTTTCTTTCTTTTTTCTTTTTTTTTTTTTTTACTATATCCACCATTTTTATTGTAAAAATTCAGAGTTAAAGATAAGATTCTCTTTGACTACCACCCAAATCAACCTCCATCGCCATCCCAATTATCAGTTCAATTTCCATCTTGCTCTCGCTTTCATTCTTGTTCTTTCGCTCTGGTTTTGAAACATAAACAGTTTCATTCTATGTATATATTATTCTGCAAGTTTCTTTTTTCATGAAACAATACATCTAGAAGATCTTGCTTATGATGCAAATAGAATGCCCTCATTCTTAACTTCATGCTATACAGCCCTATACTGTGCATCCTCCACAGTTTAATCATTCCCTTATTGATAAATATTAATGGTTTTTTAATTTTTCACTATTGCAAGGTTGTAATGGAAATTCTTGCAATAAAAATGATAAAAACTAACATTAAGTGATGAACAGTTACATGGCAGGCCCTGTCCTAAGTGTTCTATTCATATGCCTCAGTTGAATGCCAGAAGGTTCCATTATTCTCATTATATGGGAGAGAAGACAGACACAGAAACCAAATCGCTGTCCCAAAGTTATAAGCCTAAGAAGTTTATCTGTGATGATTTGTAGTCTATGCAGTCTTTTTCATCTTACTAAGTTTTAGTATTATGTAAGTCCCTAGAACATAATTTTGTCCACATCTTCTTTCAATTTTTAAATTGCCTCTCAGCTGTCCATCTTTGTTCCTTTTTCATTGCTAGAGTTCTGTTTGTGCCTTTGTTCTTTTATTTGTTGTTTGTTTTTGTTTTTGTTTTTTTTATTGCATTTTAGGCTTTAGGGTACATGTGAAGAACATGCAAGATAGTTGCATAGCTACACACATGGTAGTGTGATTTGCTGCCTTTCTCCCCATCACCTATATTGGGCATTTCTCCCAATGCTATCTCTCCCCAACTCCCCGCCCCCCACTGTCCCTTCCCTATTTCCCCCAGCAGACCCCAGTGTGTGATGCTCCCTTCCCTGTGTCCATGTGTTCTCATTGTTCAACTCATAGTTTCTCACCTATGAGTGAGAACATGCGATGTTTGATTTTCTGTTCTTATGTCAGTTTGCTGGGAATGATGGTTTCCAGGCTCATCTATGTCCCTACAAAGGACTCGAGCTCATCGTTTCTGATGGCTGCATAATATTCCATGGTGTATATGTGCCACATTTTCCCTGTCCAGTCTATCATCAATGGGCATTTGGGTTGGCTCCAGGTCCTTGCTATTGTGAACAGTGGTGCGATGAACATTTTTGTTCATGTGTCCTTATAGTAGAACGATTTCTAGTCGTTTGGATATATACCAGTAATGGGATTGCTGGGTCAAATGGAATCTCTATTTCTAGGTCCCTGAGGAATGGCCACACCATCTTCCACAGTGGTTGAACTAATTTACACTCCCACCAGTGTAAAAGTGTTCCTATTTCTCCACATCCTCTCCAGCATCTGTTGTAGCCAGATTTTTAATGATCATCATTCTGACTGACATGAGATGGTATCTCAATGTAGTTTTGATTTCCATTTCTCTAATGACCAGTGATGGTGAGCATTTTTTCATATGTTTGTTGGCCTCATGTATGTCTTCTTTTGTAAAGTGTCTGTTCACATCCTTCGTCCACTTTTGAATGGGCTTGTTTGTTTTTTTCTTGTAAATCTGTTTTAGTTCTTTTTAGATTCTGGATATCAGCTAATTTTACTTTAAAGATAATAATATTGATTCTTACAAAATATAGTAATTAAGAAAATTAATCCTTTATCACAAACCCTCTTAGCAGAGCATATCTAGGGTGAACACATTCCTCCTTTTACTCTCAGGAACGTCCTACTCGGCCTATGGAGTACCTGTCCTTTTCACCGTTTTATTTTCCTAATAAGCTTGCTTTTACTTTGCACCGCAGACTCACCCTGAATTATTTCTTGCATGAGATCCAAGAACCCCCTTTTGGGGTCTGGATCGGGGACCCTTTTCTGTGTCATCTCTGTTGGCATTAAGACATTCTTAGCTCATAGAGATAATTGTAAGTAAATATTTTTCCTATTGATAATGTATTTTTGAAAGTAAAATTACTTTGGAAAAATTGAGAGAACTTATTTTATTGTGGATATTACCGATAAATGTTGAATTTAAACTATAATCAAATATAAGTGCCAGCATACAGGCTTTTATTTTAATATAAAATAAAATTCATGTTTATAATTTTATCAGCAAAAGATAACTTTATAGAGAAAGAAGAATTCTGTATTTTGAGTTTTAGAAAGGATACTTTAAATTCCAAGTAAAGACTTACAAAAACAAATTGATAACAAGAGGGAAATCATAAAACTATTTAAAATAATTTTATTTTATAATAAAAAATAGATACATAATTATTTAAAATATCTACAAAATATGTCTTGACCAAGAATATTAAATTGAGGTAAACATGAAATATATACATTTTTATAAATTTACATCTGTGTAACTATACTAATAATACTTATCGTTTATTGAACTTTCAATGAACAAAGCTCTAACTTTAAAAAACCATATATATTCCTCATTTGAATTACAACTTTACAAGTCTGGCAAGAAATCTATCATTGTCCTCAATTTTCAGATGAAGGCATAAAAGCTGAGAGCCTTTAAGCTAGCAGTGTACTGAATAAGAATTTAAACAAAGTTCTTTCTGGCATTAAGGACTGCACATTTAACCACTGCTTATACAAAAAAGTGTAGAATGAATTTAGTGTGTGTGTGTTTGTGTGTGTATGTGTGCATGTGTGTGTGTGTGTCTGTGTGTGTGTGTCTGTGTCTGTGTGTGTATTTTTTTTTTCCTCAGTGCTCCTGGGTATTCTGATTAGTATGCATATTACTTAAGCAGTTTTGCTGCCTGGAATGAATCTGGCCATGCCTGGCACGCTATAATCCATTTTATCAGCTTCATGTCTATAGGTTTAGTGTGTAATTCTTGTTCTTCTTTCTTTCTCATATGTCTTTTGAACAACAAGGACCCAAGTAGTGGAATTTACCTTTATCTTCTGCAGCAAATCTTTAGAGTTGGTGAAAAACTGATTGTTTTCCTGCTGCCCGATTGAAAGGTGTATGAATTCAAATCACTTCCTAGTTTAAATTGCCTTTTCATTTATGGAGCCTTTCCTCCCATATTTGTCCTGGTTGATGGCTGATATTTTTCATTGTTAACTACTTTGGCTTTCTTCAGAGGAAAAGAGCTATCTAGGTGCCAAGTGTTACAATTAATTTTAAAATGAGATTCAGTGAGTTTGAAAAGACTATTTAAAAGATGCACAAGGAATTGCATAAGAAAAGCAGCATGTGGTTCTTTGTATTTTATAGATATGCTTTTTCATAAGGTGGGCATTTTTAAATATATGTAGTTTTTATAAGAGAAACATAAAACAAATCTACATATAAAAACATGTAACAAATTATGAAATATTAGAAAAGAACACTGAAGTTAAGATAATTTTCATATTGCACACATTTTAATGTTAATCAAATGGAAATTTCACTTTGCTTTATTTTGTAGCTTTCATAACTGATCAAACATATAATTGACTATAACTATTGCATTAATAGTTTTGGACAGTAAGAAGTGTCTCATTGTTCTTTAAATGCAGCAATGATGCAGAATGAGGCAGTGAGAAAAACACCAGCATAACAGCAATGGTTTCATACTGCTCTGAAAGTAGGAAAAATAGTGCTTATTGAATTCTGAGTTGCCTTTGTTCAAGATGAAAATAACTTCCTACTACACAAATACAAAAGAAATGCATGTTGTTTTGAATTATTCACATTTTATATAATGAAATATTTTATCCAATCTTACATTTGAAATTTTCGAATTTGGTCAACTTGTCCAATAATATTATGGTTCTTTAGAAGAAAACATGAGTAAATCATGGTCACTCCACGTTTTTCTAAAGAAATTATAGTTCATTATCTTTTGATAAAAATATTAATAAAATGTAATTTACTTTTAAGTGTAAGATAAATACAGTTTCAGTAGGTATCTCTTTTTCCTTTTCTGCTTATGTATCCCTCAACCTGCAAGTACATAATTATTGCTATTATTTCTAGCTGTTTCCTTAAACAAAATAGATCTCTATCCACTGAATCACATGATTCATGACATCTGACAAGCGATTATAACTTTTCACAGAGAAAATGTCAAATAAAATTGCAGGTACTATAACAAATATTTCAATATGAGATTTTAAATTTTTAATCTAATCAAGTCATTGTAGGGCCCTGAAGAAAACGTCCTCATCCTCTGAAATGTTGTTGAAAGATCAACTCACAAAGCCAGATTAATAGGAGAAATGGATACAAATTTATTAGCATGCATAGAGGAGAATCACGGAGTGATTGCCGAATATCCCAATGGGGACATATACCTATATATCCTACTTCTAAGCAGGTAACGGACTCAGGAAGTGTGGATAATTTTAGAGGGGTAATGAATGATTTTTAGGGGAATTCAATAGGCTTGAAGAGCTTATGATGGCATGGGACAAAGTCTGTTTGGCACATGGAGCAGACAATGACAAAAGTCTGCCCAAGTTTGCTGACAGATTTCAATCTTTCTTTTTGTGATCTCAGTCAATTAATGCAAATTCAGGAAAGGGGCCAGAAGTAATTGTTTACTTCTTTGGCAGAGCTTAGCTTTAGACAGATAAGGAAACTTTAGAGAACAATTTTATCCTGTGCTTTAGGAGAGACAGCATTGAGAGACTAGAGGAGGGGGTGAAGGTAAGAGTGACCTTGAGAAGGCTGAGAAGGCTCTTCTTCAGTTCAGCATGTCAAAGTGCCATGGTTTGGGATACGTATTTCTGAGCTCCAATACCATATTCATGGTACTGTCTTAAAAGTGTTTAAATAAGATAGTTTTCATAAAATTCCATCTGTTGGACAGATATATACTTCAATAATAAATTTTATTTATTCGAAGATATTTTATAATTTTGATGTAGAGTGAATCTCATTTTTTTGAAAAAAAAATCTGAAAACACAATAGATTCGAGTGTTTTTCATAAGCAAAAAAGCAATCACATGAATTTGTGTAGAAAGTGAATGCAAGATAATGATTTGGTAATGGATCTTTTTCCTTTTCCTAGATTGAATATTTATGAGGCTTATTGAAACAGATCTCCATAAGGCTCTTAAGGGGAAAAGTCAACATAAAATACTTTTAAAACATTTGACAGATCATGAAATCAATTAGCAGGTAACATACCTACACAGGCGATGATACTTCCATCAAATGTTGCTAAGAGAAATTAATACTGCTAATGGAGGTAAGAAAAGGTTTTGACAATTGTAAGTGGTAAGCATCATTATAAAGTAAAATCTTCAATATTTTGTTTTAGCTTATTTTTAGTAAGCAAACGTAATTGTTTTACTTAATTGATCTCTTCAGTTTTCAGTGTTGCATGCCTAGCTGTTCATCTGAGTATTTCTGTTTTTCATTCCTGAATATTTCAGAGTGTGTGTATGTCACTTTACAATACGATGCTCTGGTTATTCACTACTGTGGGAGACTAGAATGTACCACCTCTAAATGTGAGGGATTATAGAGGTGAAGGGAATTACAAAGAAGCCGATACAGAAAAACTCTGTCCTCCTTCTGTATGCCTAAAAGCAATACATGGATTTACAAAGACAGAAGGTATTCTTCCCCGTGACCAAATGCTTCTACTAGGCAGAACAAAGGTTAGCCACTGAAGAAAACATTAGACTCTTATAGGTCTATAGATTATTCCAGAGGATTCTACGTTAACAAGCTTTACTCATTAGCCATTATGTGCCATTTATTTGCCTTCCTTTGATTTGCCACCCCTAAAGACTCCTTTTCCTTTGTCTTGTTATTTCCTTACAAATTTACTGTTGTTGAAGATGACATATAACCAGGATTGCAAACCCACTTCTTTGAGAAATATTCATTCTCTGGGTGTATCCCATATCCAGAACATCCTTGATGTATGATAGTTCAATTTATATATATATATATATTTTTTTTTACTTTATGATAATGTGAAAGCAATAGGTATTCAGTGGGCTTCTTGATGAAACAAATATGTCTGGATAAACTCATCATAAGTTGAAAACTTTTGCTTTACTTACAATATTGAAAACTTATAATAGGTCTACTGGGACATAAGACCATTGTAAATTGAGGAGCATCTGTACATATGAAATATACATGTTAATAAATTTAGGCTTTTTTTTTCTTGTTAAGCTGTCATTTGTTACTAGAGTCCAGTCCAACAAAGAATTTATGAGAGTAAAAGAAAAAAATATTTTCCTCCTCTGCACTATTTAACCTGTTTAATGTTCAGTTGCAGAAACATATTTCTAAAAGTACATATTTCCAATAGTAGTATGTCATTTACAATTATTAATGAAGTCATCTATCAGTTTGAAAAGTGAAGATTCAGATATATATGTTATATTAAGTCAAAGTAAAATTATTTTCTAGATTCTTCTTTCTGGCATTATTTCCAGAAGTAAATTATATCACTTTAAAGACAAATGACTATTTAGTAAATCAGGTTGTTTTAAAAATATTCTTATTTTGAGAATGCTTCGTATGTATCCACATGCAAATTCATTCAAGAAAATTTACCAGAAATTAGCTTTTATGGTGCTATGTTGCTCTTTCTGCTTTATATCATATATATGCATATGTATACACATACACACATATGTATCTTTCAAATATGTAATGAGTATTTAAAATTTACTTATGAAAAATTGAAAAACCATCTCTCCTTTATAGCACTATATATTTACTGTTTTTAATTCATGTTTAATCCCCCAAATTTATCTTGTTTATTCTTTATTATTCAAATCAACACATTGGTTGCTTAAACATGTACAAAAAACTTATTTGACAGCTGCATAAACTGTAAAACATGTTGTTATTTCATTTATGTATGTATTTTTCTACATGCATTTACTTCCTAATTGAGCCACAAAACTTTTGTTCTAGCAGCAATATTATCCATAGGGAAGGCAGGGGCATAGAGAACCAGAACAGGTTTCCATATTGCAGCTCATAAACATTAGTTACAGTGAATGAATAAAGACTACTTGGCATAAAAACTCTAATGTTTTTCTCTTGTAAATTTGCCAGATGTTGAGTCACATAATGTGGAAGGTTTAAAATTAATTATTCAAATCATTTCTCTATCATTACATTCTCTGCTGTCATACAAAGTTGTGGTTGATAAATACAAATGTTAAATGTCTCTTTATGAATGTAAACTTAAGACCCTTTTTTAAACATGTGTAAGGAAAATGAAAAAAAAAAAAAAAAACAGTATGTACTCTTGAGAGGTCTTTTGGACAGTAATATTGAGGCATGTATAGTATTTTTCAACTTAGTAAATAATAACATTTATAATGACAACATAATCTCTTAAACTCACCTTTATGTGTTACTATGCAATTAATCATGTGACTGAAGCCAGGAAAATAACAGAACCATTTGTGTCACATTTAAATATGTTTCCTAATTTAAATGAGAAATCACTATAAATGTTATAGCCTAATCAGTTACTGACATTAATTTCAGATTACTTTTCATATTAATTATAGAAAAATTAAAATTACAAAATAATAATTGGAAAATAGCCAAAAACATCCTTTAAATTTTTTTCCTTCATTTGTGTAAATGCATATAGAGGTGCTCAGGTGAGGATCTTTAAATACCTCTTATACGTATTTTTTCCTTTACTTTCAATTTTCATCACTTTTTTTGTGAAATGTGATTCAGATAAGAACATGAGAAAGTACCTTTTCCTTTCTCTTAGACAAGATGCTATGGATGCTTCAAGGGGGACTTGACCGTTTCTTTTAACTATAACTTTAGGTGAAATGGAAATTATTAACTATGAAGCTCTAGAGCTTTCATAGATACAGGGGCCATATTATCAATAATGAACTCAACTATATTTTCTGTTCTTCCTTGGAAAACAAAATGCAAATGGTTGGGGTTTCAAATTAACTGATGACAATTTACTAATCTCTTTCCATAGACTTTCAAGTCACAGAACTATAGGTTTCTCACCAGTTGCTCTTAGTCCCTTAGCTTCCATTAAATTAATTGCCTGAGATTTTCTGAAAACTCATAGAGCTCACGTTCTTTTTATCTCAAAAAGGGAAACATAACATTGACATTGAAAAGAAAAAAAAAACTACCTAAGAGGCTATCCTCTACGAACCCCCTGAACACTCTATCTCTATTTTTCTATTTTTTGTACACAAAGAGGAACTATCTCCTAATAAAACATTTTAGGACTTACTCAGCTCTAGCCCTGAAAACGTATGGTCCCAGTGCACCACTGCCATTGATCACATTCATTCAGCATCAACAATTAAAATACAGATAGATGAAAGAAAAAGATTTCCAAATATTAAACAATACCTTTATGCCAGAAAGCCATTCAGGGAATCAAGTCAGTTATTGAGGATTACCCCAAGCAAGGGTCATTATTTTATATACTAGGCAATGTAATACACCAACCCTACCAGTACAAAATCCAAACTAATATGAAAATTGGTCCAAGACTTTGCGGCCATCAATGAAATTATAATAGCCACCATCCTGTTGTGAGTAACCCAAACACATTTCTATCAACCATACCACCAGATAGTCAGTTTTTCATTAGGACTGACCTCTGCAGTGCTTTTTCTAGAATCCCAGTTAATCCAGATAGCCAACTTTTTTTCCCTTCACCTCGGACAAAAAGCAATATATCTGAACTGCAATGTCTCAGGGGTATATTGAAATTCCCATGTACTTTTCCCAAGTCTTAAAAGCAGGCATAGCAGATTTGGAATTTCCTTCGCATTCTGTTCTTAACCAAGATGTGAAGGACATTACTCTGTTCTCCACCCTAGAGGCCTCCATAGAGAAGCGCCTCTATTAAAGCGCCTCTATTAGCCACCAAAGGCCATAAAGTCTTTAAAAAAAGAAGCTACAACTCTCTCTGTCTTTCATAAGTAAAATATTGTAGCATTCAATTTCAGGACAGAGTCCTTTGACTGATGCTCAAAGATTAAAAGAAATTTTGGCTATTCCTACCTGAGTTACCAAAAGACAACTCCAAAGGTTCTTGGGATTAGCAAGATAGTACTGGGGGTCAATGACCAACACTCCAAAATGTGACCCATTGACATGCTTAACTATAAAGAAGAAAACTTCCAAGCTCTCTCTGACCTTCCCATCCCACTTCTCTCAATTCTCTGTGTCTCCCAAAGCACAAGATGAAGTTGTTCTGTGAAGTTTTACTCATCAGCCTAAAGCTTGTACATGCCAAAGAAGAAAACAATTGCCTCTGTCCCTTCCCTGAGGTTTAGGAACAAAGATTGAAGTTCTTCTGTGCACCTACAAACCATCGTGGGCTCTGTGGGCCCAATAAACTTTGTCCTAAGCCATTGCCTGTTCTTCAGGCCCACTGAATTCTCCTAAAGATGATTTGCTACCACACTAGAATCACTAACACTTCTCCATCTCCCTTTCTCCTAATAAGAAGGCTGTATAACCATCTGTATTCATTGTATGGTGAAGTGATCACTGTGACTTTTCCTCTGTGCACATTAATAAACTTGTGTGCCTTTTTTCCATTATTAATCTGCCTTTTGTCAGTCTGTTTGCAGCAACTTCAGAGGTTAAAGGGGAAGTTTTCCTTCAATCCCTGCAATAGTGTAAACAATGGACTCCCAAATGTATCTGTCGTGGCTCAGCCTCTGTATTCCCTCTAAAAGCTAGCCATCACATACTTCTATAATGTTGCAAAGAAGTGTTCTCCTCTTTGAGTATTCTAAGGAGAGTTTTATTGAGAACCCTGCAGTAGAACATTCCACTTTTAATCTTTTCTGTTCCCTTTTTGTTCACAAACCAACTGGAAACACCTTAGTGATTCTTACCCAAAAGCATGGACACCAAAAGTGACCCTTCAAATATTACAACTGACAGTTGGAATCTGTGGACAAAATACTCCGATGCTGTATGCAAGTCATTGGAGTTACTGCATATTTTTTAAAGTCAATTGGTCAATTAAGGATAGAATCCGTTAATTATTTATGTCTCACTCTACTGAGGCCCTCCTCACCTCTCATTATATCCAAATTGTCTCTTGCTAGGAAACTCATTTCTTGTGAAATCCTATTATTATCACCCTGTACTGTAAATGTTACTCAGTACAACTCTTTGAATCTTGCCATTTTCATTTCTTCCTTCTGAAAATATGCCACATAAGTGTGTATCCCTAACTGATACCTGGCAAGCCCCCAAACAGGATCCACAGGAAATCCCTGTTTTCAATGCTGAAATTACTTGGTTTACTGATGGATCCTTCAAAATAACTCAGGGAAACGTCTAGCTGTATATGTTGTAGACTCACTGTTTGAAAACATTGAAAATGATACCCTACCCACCCAACGCCTGTTGTACTACTTAACAGTCTGGTCTTTTCCCTCTTCTTCCTACTTGACAGTTTTAACATACAAAATAAATTGTCAAGCAATTTGAGTCTATAGTTATCCCTCTTCACATATAAATTCAATTAAAATACATATATCTCACTGCTTCTCTTCTCTTACGTATAAGTTAAAGAGAGAGAAAACTAATCTGACTGTATCTAATTCATTTATAAGACAATAAAGTATTGAACAATTGTACAATGAATGAGAAATGAAGCAGATGTGAAACTTAGCATATTGAAGATACAATATTATTTCAAAATATGGGTGATGGAAAATAAATGTAAAAGTTATTTTTGCTTGACAAGATGTTAGCAGAGTAATCACTGCCTTGGTCCACATGAGCATAGCCACAGATTTGCCCTACAAAACACATTTAAAATTCACTCCAAGGTAGAATGATAAGTTTAATGAACATTCAAAAAATTAAGTTTCTGTTGAAAACAATATTTTCACCTTGTCTTCAGGCAATTGTTTGTAAGTACAAAAAGGTGCTGGCAAATATTAAAAATTTCAGTGCATTTTGAGGCTACATTTTGTGAATAAGGAAGACAGGAATATTATATTTTAATACTCAATAGATTAACACCACTTCCTTTAAAGATTTTAATTGTTCATCTGCAGACAAAATGTTACTAATATAACTGTTACTATAAATATATTAAACAGTATGTCTCCACTTTCCTAAAGTGAAAAGTTTACTTTAATTAATATCTGAGTCTTATAATTAAAACATCAAACACTACATATGCTAAGTTATCACACCCTGTAACAGTACTAACACATGGACTGTTTGAAATTTTTAACCAGAGATGCTGCTCTGGTCTTTAGGGTTTATTGGAAATGCCTTGAAAAGGAACTGTTTCATCTCTTTTGTGCAAATGTACAGCTGGCATTTATATTTGATAGTATTAAATAAAACATAAGAAAATATATTAAATTATAGATTTAACCTTAACATAATTTGAAATTTCACAATGACAAATGATTATTTTTATAGAGTGATTTCTGCATAAGATACAGTCAGTTTTGAAATTATTTAAAATATTTCATTTGCTACTGTTTGAAGTCTGGATCACTTGGCTTTTCCAAAGCTCTACAATTTGGGTTCTCTTGACTCCCTTTTCTTATTGCCTGCAATCCCCCTAACTTATGCCTTGTTAAGCTTGGCCCAGAACAACTAACACCTACTTTAGCATTACCTCCCCTTAGAATGGCAGACTTAATAAACAGTCCAACTTGGTCGGACATTCATGTAATTATAAGTGACCAAATTATGAAGTATTAATTTCCCCTTTAATAGCATAAGTCACCATTTCCCAGACTCAGATAGGTTTCTGCATTCCTGCTACCTAAGAACAATGAAAATGCTGCAAATTTTAGGTTATTTTAATAGCAGCACACCCATTTAAGTAACTGTTCTTGTATTAATTACAGTAGCTGCAAGCAAATCAATTTTTTTAAAACAAATGAACAAATATGTGAATTTCACTCAACTAGTGCATCTTTCCTTTTGCTTCCTGAAAACCTCTATTACTTGTGTTTTGATTCTGCAATGAATTATTACATTTTCTCATAATTAAATAACAATGTAGAAAATGTACAACATAATGAACAATATATATAAAACATACATACATAGTTAATAACATTACATTTTATAATATCTAACTAATAAATAAAATTTATTAGAAAGACACTTGATTTTCTTATGGTGATGGTGACCTTCCTTCCTTCCTTCTTTCTCTCCTCTTTCTTCTTCCCCTCCTTTTCTCTTTCTTTCCTTTCTTTCCTTCCTTTCCTTCCTTTCTTTCTTCCTTTTGCTTGTTTTTTTGAGACAGAATCTCACTCTGTTACCCCGGCTGGACTGCAGTGGCATGATCTTGGCTCACTGCAATCTCTGCCTCCCAAGTTCAAGTGATTCTTGTGCCTCAGCCTCCCAAGTAGCTGGGATTACAAGCGTGTGCCACCACGCCTGGCTTATTTTTGTATTTTTATGAGAGATGGGGTTTTGCTGTGTTTCCCAGGCTGGACTTGAACTCCTGACCTTAAGTGATCCTCCCACTTTGGCCTCCCACAGTGCTGGGATTACAGGCACTAGCCACCGTGCCTGATCTGTACTTCCCTTTTCATAAATTAGCGTGAAGCAGAAAAATTTCCCTAATCTCTTCTTCAGTGCCTCCCTGCTCAAACCTCTAGGAGGAGCACAAAGATGGACAGGTTGTGGGGTTCCGACACCATGGCAGCATCTGGGGGTGAAAGCTTACGGCTCCTGAAACCCCAGTGGGCATATGTTAAAGTACACTCTTTCAGTTTTGATGTCTGCAGGCCTCTTGTGTTAATCAGTTCAGTTAGACCCTCTGCCTTATTGCAGTGACAGAAGGCTTTCTGCAACTCTTTTTTTTTTTTTTTTTTTTTGAGACGGAGTTTCGCTCTTGTTACCCAGGCTGGAGTGCAATGGCGTGATTTCGGCTCACCGCAACCTCCGTCTCCTGGGTTCAAACCATTCTCCTGCCTCAGCCTCCCGAGTAGCTGGGACTACAGGCGTGCGCCACCATGCCTAGCTAATTTTTTTTGTATTTTTAGTAGAGACGGGGTTTCACCATGTTGACCAGGATGGTCTCTACCTCTTGACCTCATGATCCATCCGCCTCGGCCTCCCAAACTGCTGGGATTACAGGCGTGAGCCACTGCGCAAGGCCCTGTAATTCTTTCATACATTTTAAATCCATACCATCTCAAGAATTACCTTTTCTCTAACTCTTTAACAAACAGCCAAAACCTGAAATAATATTTCATTGTTATTTTAATTTGTGATTTCTTTATAAGAAAAGGAACATCGTTTATGATATGTGTAAGCCAACTGTAATTCCTTCTCTACAGACTGCTAGTTCACATTTATTGCTCATTGGAGTACCAATAGTATTTTAATTTATTTACAGCAACTTTTTTTTTTTTTTTTTTTTTTGAGACAGAGTCTCTGTTACCAGGCTGGAGTGCCGTGTCACTATCTTGGCTCACTGCAACCTCTGCCTCCTAGGTTCAAGTGATTCTCCTACTTCAGCCTCCTGAGTAGCTGGGATTGCAGGCTCAAGCCACCATGACCAGCTAATTCTTTTGTATATTTAGTAAAGACGGGGTTTCACCATTTTGGTCAGGTTATGTCAATGTCTGACTTCGTAATCTGCCCACCTTGGCCTCCCAAAGTGCTGGGATTACAGGTGTGAGCCAACACACCAGGCCTACAGCAACTTTTATTTAGAAGAATCAGCCATTTCCTAATTACATCTACTGCAAACATTTCTATCAATTTTGCCACATAATATTAAAGGATTTTATTCTTCTGCAGACATTTTTGATATTTATATGTAGTCAAAATTATTTGTCTCAAATTTTATAACTATTTGGTTTTCTGTCATACTAAAGTTAAATTTATAAATCTGTTGTTCTAATGTTTTAATTGCTTAACTTTTGTGTTTAATCTTTAACATAGTAGCATTACCGTAAGGGTAAAGAGTGGGTGAATAGGAGTGGAGAGAGTGGGTCTCCTAGTCTTGTGCTAGTTCTCAAGGGGAATGCTTCCAGCTTTTGACCATTCAGTATGATATGGCTGTGGGTTGTCATGGATGACTTCCATTATTTTGAGGTATGTTTCTTCAATGCCTATTCTTCTGTAGGTTTTTATGATGAAGCATTGTTGGGTTCTATTGAAAGCTTTCTCTGCATCTATTGAGATGATCATGCAGTTTTTGTTTTTAATTATATTTATGTTGTAAATCACATTATTGATTTATGTATGTTGATCCAGCCTTGCATCCCAGGAATAAAGCCCTCTTGACTGTGTTGTATTAACTTTTTGATGTGCTGCTGGATTTGTATTGCTAATATTTTGCTGACGATTTATCCATGTTCATCTGGGGCTTTGGCCTGAGGTTTTCTTTTTTTGTTGTGCCTCTCCCAGATTTTTGCATCAGGCTGATGCCAGATTCATTGAATGAATTAGCAAGGAGCCCCTCTTCCTCAATTTTTTAGAATAGATTCGGTAGCACTGGTATAGGTTCTTCTTTGCATGTCAGTTAGAAGCTTTAAGTTCATTATGTATTGACTTATTTTAGCAAAATGATTCCTGAAGATTACTACTATTTGTAACTGTGGTTGTAAATATTCTTGATAACTATTTTTTACCTTTACACATTTTAATGTGTCTCTCCTGAGAAGTCTTGCTTTTTCCTTTCTAAATTTCAAGCTTCAAATTCAGAATATAGAAATTTTAAGATGTGTTTTATGCTTAAAAAATATATTTGGCTTTCCTGTATCGCCAACAGGTAATAAAGATTTGCTCCTTTATTTTTATAAAAGTAAAAATATGGAAATCATTTAAGTGTGTCTTGACATTCTCCAAAGAGTATTTAACATAAAACTATTTTGATAGCTCTATTGTTTAACAAATTTACCACAAAAAGATAAAGACATTCTTCCAGTGTTTGTTCTGTGAAATTAAATTAAAACATATGTTTCAATAATTTTCAGTATTCAATATAAACCTACTCAAGATCAATCACAAATATTGATACAATAATTTGTCTATGTGTCACTCTCTCCTGTCCCCTTTCTATCTTAGTTAAATGCCCTCCTAAATCAGAGAAAATATGGTGATGTTTCTTGACAAATTCATGAAGATATGTATTACGTTATAAACCAATGCCATCACTGCTTATAATACATCATTAATCCAAGAAAGATACTTAAGTACCCACTTACATATTGTATGTTAAACCTCAGGAGAGAATACAATAAATGCAAATTATCCACTGTTCCCAAGCAATAATTTTTTTTGAAACTTGATTAAATTTTTGACAGTGTCTCTGGTGCATGTTTATCTGTTGCAATCAGAGTTCCAGTTAAATTGCAAAAGTGAGACATTGACAAGTTTCCATACATTGCATTGAGTTTCTTTTTTAACATCTCCTAATAGAATTTATACAACTTACCCGCAATATATATTGAATATGTTTTATGATTTTGTGTTTATTCTTGAAATTAATTGAAGCTTTTCTTTGCCAGAGATATATTGTCCTAATAGTAACAAATAATTACTTGATTCTGTAATTAAACCTAGGCGATTCCAAAATAACTAATGACTAAAGCACCCATTTTACTGGAACTGTTAGTAAGTATCTTTGTAAAACCTGGACAATTAATAAGAAATTTAACTGTCTCAATTCCTTTTGATCTTTGGAAAAGGCAAGGAGTAAGTACAAATGAAATTAAGAAAATAAACTTGCCAGCGATAAATTTCCATTGCCCACAGTATTGCTATTTCTTTTAATCCAAGGGGATCAGCAACTTTGGTGTTTATTACTATCTTTAAAAATTACATAAAGTCTTTAGAGGCCACCCGATGTTCCTGAGACTATCATTGCCAATTCAAATTTTCACTCTCTGGCAATACACCTAGTATTATCACTGAATCTAGGCATCCATTTCTCAACATCATTCTAAACTACCTCTGCATAAACGAATTCTAGACAATTAGTTCCTTAGCAATGTATCCGAGAATGACATAATTTGAACCCAACTACAGAGGACCTTATCAAATACGGTTTACAATGATCTCATCGGTGAAAATGCCAAGGGCTTTGCCCTTGTGTCATTTTTTGTCACGTAGAGACCTAAGCAATTTCTCAAATCACCTGAAGACTATCAAGATAAAACCCTTCAGACTGAAGATCCGTAGAAATCTTCAAGAAGCAAATAGTCTTCGGGAGGTAAATAGTTTCCATTCAAAATCCGGAAAACAAGACCCAGATAGCTAGGGGGGCATGTTGGCACATTCTAACATGTATGCATATTTTTTCCCAGCTACTTTGTTTCCTTTTGGCTGGTTTAAAGTTTTGAAGTATTAATACACATCTGTTACCTGTAAGTCCCACATTCTTAAAATTTCTTTTTGCCTCTTTATTCACTAACTGGCATGAAACAATAACAAGTTGCAGTTCACTCATGGTTTAGCTAGTGAAATGATCCAGCTCATTTGATGAATCTGAGCACATTTTCTTGTGGGAGCCACTGAGCTTCCCTTGATAACAGTTTCTATTAACAATCAGTTGATATCCTGTATAATGTGGCTCAACCTCTGAGTGCCTTTTTTCCATGGCAAACATTATAATAATATAGACATCCAGGAATCTAAAACCCTATTCAAGAGAAATTCTAGTTGCTTTATTTGTCCTTAAGGCTCTTCAATTCACTCTTTAAAACAGGCCTTCAAAGTCGGGAGGATACTGCATGTCATAGTCTGAGACTGGCAAGAGAACTAGGTGAAGCTGCCGTGGTTACAGAACCCTCAAAGGATTCATTAAATTGGACATGAGTTTACTTGGAATAGATCTCCAAAACATATTATCTCCTGAAGAAGAAGCATGGGTTGTTTAAAGAGAATAATATTATACTTAATTCCTACAAATCTTTTGGATTTTAATCTTCTAAAAGGATCTAAAAAGAACAAAAAGCCATAAATGTAGATACTTTGGTTAATAGTGCCACATGCTTCTATGGGCTCTTTAGAGTGGAATTAATATCTGTTGTCAGAGCACTTTAGGACTTGGCCTCAGCTTACTTTAGGAATCAAGTTTTGGCTTAAAAACAGAATCACAGAATCTGTTCATATAACTTTTTTAAAAAATTATTTTCTGTTTTGCTGTGTTTAAATGTGTAATCTCCAAAATTTTAAATTCTCCTGTGTTGCTGCTATTCTATCAAATGATCAGAAAGTGACCCTTCAATTAAAAGAACTGGAAAATCTGACACTCATGGAGTTGAAACAAATACACTCCAATACTTAGCATGTGTGATATGATTTGGCTATTTCCGCATCCAAATCTCAACTTGAACTTTATCTCCCAGAATTCCCACATGTTGTAAGAGGAACACAGGGAGTGATAATTGAATCATGGGGGCCGGCCTTTTCAGTGCTGTTCTCATGATAGTGAATAAGTTTCATGAGATCTGTTATGTTTATCAGGGGTTTCCACTGTTGCTTCTTTCTCATTTTTTCTTGCTCCCACCATGTAAGAAATGCCTTTCACTGTCTGCTGAGATTCTGAGGCCTCCACAGCCATGTGGAACTATAAGTCCAATTAAACCTCTTTTTCTTCCCGGTTTTGGGTATGCCTTTTTCAGCAGTGAAAAAAAAAAAAAGACTAAACAGTAAATGAGCACCAACAGACTGGGGCATTGCTATAGATACATGAAAATTTGGAAGAGACTTTGGAACTGCATAACAGGCAGAGGTTGGAATGGTTTGGAGCATTCGGGGGACGACAGGAAAGTGTGGGAAAGTTGGAAGCTCCTGGAGACTTGTTGAATGGCTTTGACAAAAATGGTGATAGTGATATGAACAATAAGGTCCAGGTGCAGGTGGTCTCAGATAGAGATGAGGAACTTGCTGAGAACAGGAGCAAAGGTGACTCTTCTTATTTTTTGGCAAAGAGACTGGCAGCATTTCACTTCTGCCCTAGAGATTTGTGGAATTTTGAACTTGAGAGAGATGATTTAGGGAACCTGGCAGGGGAAATTTCTAAGCAGCAAAGCATTCCAAAGGTGATTTGGATGCTGTTAAAGCCATCCCATTTTAAAAGAGAATCAGACCATAACAGTTCAGAAAAATCTGTAACCCAATGATGCTATAGAAAAGGAAAACTCATTTTTTGAGGAGAAATTTAAGATGGCTGCAGAAATTTACCTAAGTAGCAAGAACCCTAATGTTAATCCCTAAGACCACGGTGGGCTGGTGGGGAGGGGCAGAATGTCTCCAGGTCATGTCAGAGACCTTCGTGGGAGGCCCTCCCATCGCAGGCTCAGAGGCGCAGAAGAAAAAAGTGGTTTTGTGGCCCAATGTCCCCATGCTATTTGCAGCCTAGAGATTTGGTCCCCTGAGTCCCAGTTGCTCCAGCCATGGCTGAAAGTGGCCAATGAAGAGCTCAGGTTGTGGCTTCAGAGGTGGAAGCCCCGCTGGTGCATAGAAGTCAAGAACTGAGATTTGAGAACCTCTGCCTAGCTTTCAGAAGATGTATGGAAACATCTGGATGCCCAGGAGAAAGTTTGCTGCAGTGGTGGGGCGCTCATGGAGAACCTCTGCTAGGTCAGTGTGGAAGGGAAATGTGGAGTCGGAGCACCCACACAGAGTGCCTGCTGGGTCACTGCCTAGTGGAGCTGTGAGAAGAGGGCCATTGTCCTCCAGACCTCAAAATGATAGATCCACGACAGCTTGTACACTGCACCTGGTAAAGCCACACTAAACGCCAGCCCTTGAGAGTGGTAGGAGGGAGGCTGTACCCTGCAAAGCCGCAGGGACGGAGCTGTCCAAGGCCAAGGGAATCCACCTTTTGCATCAGCATGACTTGGATGTGAGATCTGTAGTCAAAGGAGATCATTTTGGAGCTTTAAAATTTGACTGTCCAGCTGGATTTCAGACTTGCATGGGCCCTGTAACCTTAGCCAATTTTTTCCCATTTGGAATGGTTGTATTTATCCAATACCTGCACCCCCATTGTATCTAGGAAGTAACTAGCTTACTTTTGATTTATAGGTTTATAGGTAGATGAGACATTCCTTGTCTCAAATGAGCCTTTGGACTGTGGACTTTCAAGTTAATGCTGAAATGAGTTAAGACTTTGAGAGATTGGGAGAAGGCATAATTGGTTTTGAAATATGAGGACACAAGATTTGAGGGGGCACAGGTGGAATAATATGGTTTGGCTGTGTCTCCACCAAAATCTTAACTTGAATTGTTCAGTTCCTACCTGTTGTGGGAGAGATCCAGGGAAAATTAATTGAATCATGCGTGAAAGGGGGTGGTATTTCTGGTGCTATTCTTGTGGTAGTGAATAAGGCTCATGAGATCTGAAGAGTTTATCAGGGGTTTCTGTTTTTGCTGCTTCCTCATTTTCTCTTGCCACCACCATATAAGAAGTGCCTTTCACCTCCCACCATGGTTCTGAGGTATCCCCATTCATGTGGAACTGTTAAGTCCAATTAAACCTGTTTTTCTTCCCAGTCTCTGGTGCGTCTTTATCAGTAGCATGAAAATGCATTAATACAGTGTGATTATAATACCTCATAAGAAATGAAAAAAGGGACTGACTACTCCTCCAGATATTGATGTTGGATCCTTCAGCTTAAACTGAAGAGTGACAACAAAGGGTGATTGATGCTAAGTAAGATTGATACTAAGAACGAAATCATCTACACTTTCATAGCCTAATGACTTCATTAACACAATCTTACTCTTCTATTTCTCACATTCATATGACCATGTGATTCTGGAAAATGTCTGTTCAGGAACACAGATTTCTACCTAACTTTTACTACTTCTTTCAGAAACTTCCTGAAAGTAGTCAACTACTAACAATAGTTCAGCTAGGCTCGGTGACTCCACAAGACTTTTCTCTAAACCCTGGCCTTGTGATACGGTTTGTCTGTGTCTCCACCCAAAATCTCATCTTGAATTGTAATCCCCATAACTCGTATAAACCCCACATGTCAAGGGATAGACCAGGTGCAGGTGGTTGGATCATGGAGGCGGTTTCCTCCATGCTGTTATGAGAGGTTCTCCCCATTTGCTTATTCACATGCGTCATTCCTGCCACCTTGTGAAGAAGGTACTTGGCTTCCCATTTGCCTTCTGCCATGATTTTAAGTTTCTTGACGCCTCCCCAGTCATGAAGAACTGTGAGTCAAGTAAGCCTCTTTTTAAAAAAATAAATTACACATTCTTGGGCAGTTTTTTTGTAGCAGTATGAAAAATGAATTAACACACCTTGAAACTCCTGACTCTTTCAAGATTTATACTCAAAAGCAAATAAGACTCCCTACCCAACTTAAAAAATATTCCACTTATACCCTTCTGAGATGCTACAAGAGTCTGTCAATATTTTATCTTAATTATTGTGGTAAGCAATAAATTCCAATTTGCTTTAATTAACAGATTGTTCTGGTGGTATTGTCAAAGAGCCAAGATTTGGCATTTTGAGTGTTTTGATGGGAAAAAGAAATAAAAGCTAGAAGTCCAATTAGGACTTTGATAGCACAAATTTACTAGAACAAATGTGGGCAAGGGTGAGTAAATTGAGAAAACAAACATTTCTTTCATGGGTTAAACTTCTACCTGCCCCAAATTACATATGTATTAGAAGAGAAATGCTTTTTCAAATACAGTAATATAGAAAATATTGTGTGTACATACAAATCATATGCATGCACATATATACATGCATTTATTTTTATATCCACCATATATTTTCATAAGATTTAGAGTGCTCAACTGAATCAGCTGTGGGCGGGAGGAATGACTTGATTGAACTGCCTATGCAAATTGTTACATTATCACTACTCACTTCCATCTGTCTTTAAAAGCAAAAAAATGATCGAGTACTCCCTGGATGCATTAATAAAAGTTTAAAAGTATGCATATATTCTTTATAGTTCTTCACTTTCATTCCCAGAGCAATAAAATCTACAAGGATAAATGGTCCATTCAAATCAAATGACGTATCATTTACAAAGTTTTTTTTTTTTTTTTTTTGCATTATATCTTTAAAAATAGAACACTTGTGAAGACAGGCATACCTTTGATTAAACTTTAAGGAAGTTTGAAATGAAGTATAATATATCTCATGGAATTTTCAGTGGAAAAGTATCAGTAAATTCAGTGTCTGAAATTTTAGAAGACAAATATTTTTACTGTGCCTTATGGGCTTGCAATCGTGACATGTGATGAATATACAATATTTTGTTTTACTAGTTTTTTTAACAGATTATTAAATTTGTAACATTAGTAAAAGTTCATCATGATGTGTACTTATGATTTTCGGATTTCTTTGGGTATTATACTGCAATGTGAATAATACAAGGAAAAAATAAGAGGCAGATTCTCCAGGAATATAAAAAAAAATAAGTTTATTTATTATTTGTAAATTAACTAGAGTTTTTGAGTCCTGCATGTAACAATGAAAGATACTTTATAGTAGGAACTTTTACCTGATTTATTATGTATCTCTTTAGATGTTCCAGCAAGGTTAAAGCGGAAGAAAAGCAGATGGAAAGCAGCAGGTATACACTTTTTGATGTGAGAAATTCATTCATGATGATGACACTATTACTGTTCAAGATGGAAACAGTAAAATGTAATTTAAGGTGAATAAGCAATAGAAATGCAATAAATCAACGTAAGTGAATAGTAGCTGTGTCTGAAGAATAAAAATAGTGGCAGTGTATTTTATTCAGCTATAACTGCTCTCTTAAAAGCAAAATGGAACCTAATTTCTTCCTAGTAATAATTACTTATGTTTCCTTATTAACAAACACTTCTCTGTTACAATCTTAAAGACGCAAGCTGGTATAAAAATAATTCCACTTGAAAACCAACATCATGCCTCAAAAGTTTTAGTTATCATTACTCTGAAAGAGCTATTGAACTCTATAACTCTTAACCTAAAAGCAGTACCACAACTGAGGTATCAGAAATAAAAAAAAAAAAAAAAAAAAAAAAAAAATGCCCTGTTCTTACTGTCCTCCTAATCAATATATTTATCATATTTTCACTATATTCAATTTGGGTATGTAAATGCTATTTATATATTCCTAACCTCAGTTTTTATGACCACAGATCACTATTATTTATTTTATGCATTTTTTTCAGAAGAAATGAAGAGCATATGTTTAGTATCTTTATATCATGTTTCTTAATTCATTTTATGACTTCAAAGCATGTTACTTTATTTCATTTCATCTTGCTTATTCCACTTGGATTTTCTGTCTTTTAATTGTACTTGTTTCTGTCGTAAGTCCAAATTTCTCCAATTGCAGAGCATGGGATTACATATAGTACTGTACTCAGGGTTTACACTTTTTTGAGTATAAGCTAAGGATAGTTTTAGTGATTCTTCTGAATGGCCCTTTGCATTTTATATTTATTTTTGACAAAATACTACATGTTCAGCTCATTATATATTTTGACACTTAGATCATTAATTCTTAACCAGATGTGACAAATTCTATCCAATATATTGAGATTTTACATGAAGGTAATATGGCAGTGACAAATTAAAACAAATCTGAATTTAGGTAAAGACACATATTGTTAGAAAAAATGACTAAAATTGGGAAAAATCTTTAAAAATAGGAAGAGGCAAGCATGGCTGGCAGGATGACTTCGGGATTTCTTTCTTTTTGAGGATTCCACTGTCAGTATTAGACATATAGGATAGGAGATGGAAGGTGAGCAGTGGAGTTGAGCAGATATGAGCAAGCTTGGCTTAACAGAAAAGTATTTATTTCTTCAGCCAGAATGACCATTAAGGGAAATGTTTTTCTGATTAAGCTTATCTATGAGCCAAAGTTCAGGGGCCCTTGTAAAAAAGAGAAGTTTGACTAAAGCTTGATCAAGTCAAGCAATAAATAATTGCGAGTACTTGGTTAGCATAAACACAGTGCTTAAATTTAAGTGGAGTAGGGGGTGAGGCCAGGATGGCTGAATAGAAACAGCTCCAGTCTCCAGCTCCTGGTGAGACCAATGCAGAAGGTGGTGATTTCTGCATTTCCAACTGAGGTACCCAGTTCATCTCATTGGTTCTGGTTACGCAGTGGGTGCAACCCATGGAGAGTGAGAAGAAGCTGCGTGGGACATCACTACACAGGGAAAGTGAAACAAGTGGGGGATTTGGAAGCTTAGAAGCCAAGGGACTTGCACTTGAGAGCACTAAATATGAAAAGGAAAAACTTGTACCAGCCACTGCAAAAACACACCAAAACACAAAGACCAATGACATTATGAAAAAACTGCATTAACTAATGTGCAAAATGAGTTAAAAACAGCTAGCATTATAATGTTAGGATCAAATTCACATAACAATATTAACCTTAAATGTAAATGGGATAAATGCCCCAATTAAAAAACACAGACTGGTAAATTGGATAAAGAGTCAAGACACATTGGTGTCCTGTATTCAGGAGACCCATTTCACCTGCAAAGACACACATAGGCTCAAAATAAAGGGATGGAGGAATATTTACCAAGCAAATGGAAAGGCAAACAAACAAACAAACAAACAAAAAACAGGCATTGTAATCCTAGTCTTGGATAAAACAGACTTTAAATCAACAAAGATCAAAAAAGACAAATAAAAGCATTACATAATGGTAAAGGGATCAATGTAACAAAGAAAACTAACCCAAAACAGGAGAAACCAGATTCATAAAACAAGTCCTTAGAGACCTACAAAGAGACTTAGACTCCCACACAATAATAGTGGAAGATTTTAACACCCCACTGTTGATATTAGACAGATCAGTAAGACAAAAGATTAACAAAGATACTCAGTTCTGGATCAAGTGGACCTAATGGATAACTATAGGACTCTCCACACCAAATCAACAGAACGTACACTCTTCTCAGTGCCACATGGCACTTACTCTAAAATCAACCACAAAAATCACTCCTCAGCAAATGCAAAAGAAAGGAAATCATTACAAACAGTTTCTCAGACCACAGGACAGTAAAATTAGAACTCAGGATTAAGAAACTCACTCAAAAACATACAACTAGTTGGAAATTGAAAAAGCTCCTGAATGACTACTGAGTAAGTAATAAAAATAAGGCAGAAATAAAGAAGTCTTTGAAACCTATTACAACAACGAGACAATGTTCCAGGATCTCTAGGACACAGTTAAAGCAGTGTTTAGCGGGAAATTTACAGAACTAAATGCCCACATCAGAAAGCTAGAAAGATCACAAATTGACACCCTAACATCACAATTAAAAGAGCTAGAGAAGCAAGAGCAAACAAATCAAAAGCTAGCGGAAGAGGAGAAATAACTAAGATGAGAGCAGAACTGAAGGAAATAGAGACACAAAAAGCCCTTCAAAAAATCGGTGAATCCTGGAGGTGGTTTTTTGAAAAAATTAACAAAATAGAAAAGACTGCTAGCTAGACTAATAAAGAAGAAAAGAGAGAAGAATCAAATAGGCACAATAAAAAATGATAAATGGTATATCACCACGGATCCCACAGAAATACAAATTATCATCAGAGAATACTATAAACACCTCTATGCAAATAAACTAGAAAAGCTAGAAGAAATGGACAAATTCCTGGACACATACACCCTCCCGAGACTAAACCAGGAGGAAGTCAAGTCCCTGAATTGACCAATAGGAAGTTCTGAAATTGAGTCAGTAATTGATACCCTACCAACCAAAAAATGCACTGGACCAGATGGATTCACAGAAGAATTCCACCAGAGGTACAAAGAGGAGCTGGTTCCATGCCTTCTGAAACTATTCCAAACAATAGGAAAAGAGGGAATGCTCCCCAACTCATTTTATGAGGTCAGAATCATCCTGATACCTGACGCTCTCTCTCAAAACAAACAAACAAACAAACAAAAAACAAAAAGGTGGGAAAAGGATATAAACAGACACTTAGCAAAAGAAGACTTTATGCATCCAACAGACAGATGAAAAAAGCCCTTCATCACTGGTCATCAGAGAAATGCAAATCAAAACCACAATGAGATGCTATCTCATGCCAGTCAGAATAGTGATTATTAAAAATTCAGGAAACAATAGATACTGGCAAAGCTGTGGAGAAATAGGAATGCTTTCACACTGTTGCTGGGAGTCTAAATTTGTTCAACCACTGTGGAAGACAATTGAGTCATTATTCAAGGATGTAGAACCAGAAAGACCATTTGACCCAGCAATCCCATTGCTGAGTGTATACTCACAGGATTATAGATCATTCTACTATGGAGACACACTCACACTTATGTTTATAAGTGTGCAGCACTACTTATAACAGCAAAGATTTGGAACCAACCCAATGTCCATCAGTGATAGGCTGGATAAAGAAAATGTGGCACATATGCACCATGGAACACTATGCAGCCATAAAAAACAATGAAATCATGTCCTTTCCAGGGACATGGATGAAGCTGGAAACCATCAACCTCAGCAAACTAACACAGGAACAGGAAACCAAACACCATATGTTCTCACTCATAAGGAAGAGTTGAACAATGAGAACACATGGACACAGGGAAGGGAGCATTACACACTGGGGCCAGTCAGGGAGTATGGGGAAAGGGAAGGGAGAACATTAGGACAAGTACCTAACGTATGTGTGGCTTTAAGCCTAGATGATGGGTTGACAGGTGCAGCAAACCACCATGCAATGTATACCTATGTAACAAACCTGCATATTCTGCACAGGTATACCAGAACTTAAAGCAGAATAAAAAAATAATTTAAATTTAAAAAACAGGAAAAGCTTTAAGCCCAGTAAATTACAGAGCCTGGATAGGCAATAAAGGCATAAGAACTTTTGAGATACTTAACTTAGACTTTACTGAATTAAATCATAGTTTCAAGTATGGAAGGCATGAATTTTTATTTCTTATTTAATTTATGATGAATAGCAGCTAGTATTTGGTCATCTCTTTGTTTTGCTACCATATAGTTTGACCTACATGTTATACCATCTATTTTAGCAATATTCTGTTATAATATATAAAAGATGAAGCATAAACACAGAAATCAAAAAAGGCAAACATATAAATGCTTACTGAGATCTTTTCATAAGTTAACTGCATATACAAAAAAATGTACACTTTGAAAGGATAGCTGCATTTTAACTTAAAATATTGGAGATGGTTATATAAAAATACATCTTATTGGAAAAAAATGATGATCTTTACCTTAATGATTTCATAGGCATGCATTTTGAATAATAGACATGTTTCACTTTTGTATAGAATAATTTATGAAAACCTAAAGATAATATGATAGATTAGAGACATTATCAGTTTATTTTTTCTAAAATAACTGACATCCCTATTGATTTTAGACTGGAAATATATAATCTAAAACTGTTAGGTGTTAAATTATTTTGAGTCCATTTGAGTAGCTATCATATAAGTACTTACGGGAAATTTTTAAAAATCTAAAGGCTTAAGGAGATTCTTACTAGAATATATCCTTGAAAGTAAGATAAAAATCTCTTTTTGTGAAATATAGCTTATTTCAGTTCATCATGAAAATTTAAGTGATATTACTAAAGGTCGCACACATTTAAAGGAGCATGTGCTTGCTCAGTTAATTTGAGCTTGAAAGTTAATTGATAATCATGTCTCTTGGACTTAGGTAATAAAGTAAAGCAAGAATTGCATTTTCTTAACATTCAACATTTTTTCATTCAATGGCATTAGAAATATTTAAATATTTCTTACAGAAAAAAGGAATGGAGAGTTGTTGAAACATTTTGATTCAAAACCCAGACATTTCAGACATTTTTCTATTTTCCCTATTGCAGTCACATCTTGCTGGAAAGAAAAAATAAAAAGGCAACAAAATACATCTCAAAATTATTCTGTGCTTGATTAATTCATTCATTGTTAAAATGCTTTTTTTGGAATATGTTTTGATCATACGCCATATTAAGTTACTTTCTATTTCTCAAAAATAGAAGAATTAACTGAACACCAATGAGCTGCCTTTTACTTACATTTGAATAACTTTTTGTCTTCTTAAAAATTTATCCAACATAGGCTCAGTGGGAGTACTAAGGCATCAAGTCTAGCCTACCAGGCACAGCAAGACTATAGACCTCTTAAATCTCAAAAGACTCACTGTAGGAAAACACAAGTATAATAGGCTCCAGCAGAGTCCAACAATCTAATTAGAAGGGCATTTTATACTTAATACCATAGATCACAAGACATTAGCAGATATAAATTAGCCTACTTGTACATGATTTGACTGTTAGGGAAATGGGTGATGAGGGAGAATGTGCAATGTTTATGTTTTACCTTGTTGCAAATCATTTAACTGGTTTCAAAAGGCAGAGTGAATCAAAGAACAATCAGCTGTTTTATTTTATCGGCTTGAGGTCAATATTAAAAAAAATTAATATCAAATAAGTAGAAAATGTCAAATAAGTCAAATAAGTATAAAGGTGTCAAATAAGTAGAAAGTATGGTTCAAATATAAATAACTGTATACAATATAAGCCTAAATTCAAAGTGTCAGGTTTTTCCTGATATTGTCAATTTAAGTGAATAATTTTGGTATTTACCCCTCTGATGGAAAGCTCTGTCAGAAATCATCTTATTTTGTCTATGCTTGAATAGTATTATATGACATACATGTTTAAATTGTCATATTTATTATGATTTAAATAATGGTTATTGTATATCAAATCAAAAGAGTTCATCTACATTAGCTAGGTTGGCAATAGTCAAACAATGTAATGTTTGAAATATTATATATCCTATAAATCAGATTAATTCCAATTCACTAGAAAATGTAATGTTAATAATTAAAAGTTTATATAATAATATACATTTTTCTTAATTTTTAACGAACTACTTCTCATGAGAGTGATATATCATCATGCTATTTTTTATATACATATATAACATAGGTGTATTGTTTAAAAAGCTGGGAAACAGAAATGTATGCATAGGTAATAACTGCCTCAAATATATCAACATGAAAATCACTACTTCTAAAGACTAATTTAACTTATTTTTATTTATTTATTTTTTTGAGACAGAGACTCACTCTGTCGCCAGGTGCGCGGCTGGAGTGCAGTGGCACTATCTCGGCTCACTGCAACCTCCGCCTCCTGAATAGCTGGGAGTACAGGCACACGCCACCATGCCCAGCTAATTTTTGTATTTTTAGTAGAATACGGGGTTTCACCATGTTGGCCAGGATAGTCTCGAGCTCTTGACCTTGTGAGCCGCCAGCCTCGGCCTCCCTAAATGCTGGGATTACAGGCATGAGCCTCCGTGTCCGGCCTAATTTTACTTATATTTAAATGTTGTTATTATTTCTATTTCACTTTCTAATTATATATACAAATATGCACAATTCACAATATAATTATCATACCAATTAGGTTAGTATGTGTTTGTTACGTATTAATATTTTATATTTTTATTATATTCTCTCAGCTTGGTGGCAATGTTAAGATGGTAATATATTTTTAATTTTTACTGACTTCGTTAATCACTCTGGCTCCTTTTGATTTATTTTATTGCAGCTTCTCACCACTTGCATATTTCAGGAATCCTTTCTGTTTATTCAATCCTAAGTTGTTCTGTTTTCAAGAATGAGAAAGAGAATTTTCATGTTTGTTTATCCTTTTAAAAGCATTTTTCTAATGCCTCCTCGTGATTCTGCATTGCAGAATGAAGATTTACAAATAGGCTTCAAATTCTTGCTAACAATGCAATGCCATACCATTCTTTACTTACATGTTAAAATTTTTTTCAATCATACTTCAATGCATAGATATTATCTCTCCAAGTCTGCAGAGACCATGGCAGAGTAATTAAGCTAAATATTAATGCCTTTTCATGAATCAGGTTTTGTTTTTAAGCCTACGTAGTCAGTGTGGGGCTTCTGAACCTGTCAGGGACCTGATGTAACTTTTAAGAGTTGTTGGAATTCACTCAGGGTGGAGTATTTAGGATCTTCTTTTATCATCATAGGTTTTCTTTTGAAGTCTTAATTTTGTCTCATTTGGGGCTATAAAGATATTCTATATTGTAGAAGATTGATATTATATATAAATACTCTCTTTCAATATGACAAATAACCAAAGAATTCACCATAACAAGAGTTCTTGAGAGAGATATTTGTGTCAATCTGAAAAATATTTTTATATATCTTTATTCTGTTAACAGGCATTGAATAGCAATGTGTTTATAGCATTTTAGATACCCAAGAGATTCTATAGAAGCAATTATAATTAATTAATAAAATTATATGCAATAGTAATAATAAAATGTTACTTCCAAAGTCGTTTTTTTCACAGAAGTTAAGAAACCAATTTCTCTTTTAAAGTATATTTGTCTTTCAAATATATAAAATGGCATTTTCAAAATTTGTATTATAGTTACAATTATATTCTGATAGCAACTTTAAAGTAATTGTTTTATCTTGGAGTTTCATTTACCTTTACATATACTTTAATAATTGAAAAATTCTGTACCATCAAAGAATACTGACTTAGAGAAAAATGAAACAGGCCAGAAGATACACTGTGATAATCATAAAATGATTCATTGTTGAGCAATAATTAAGGCTTAAATTCACTGTTTAAAAATGCATACATAGTATCACATTCCAAAATGATATCAATTCTATTTCTTATTTAATATAAAAATTTCTGGAGGAAATATTTATTAATTCCATGTTGATATACAATAATTTGGCACAAATTTTTAACATATGAGTCATGTGAGTATCAGTATCATTTGATGGTCTATATAATCCCATTTGTTTAGACAAACATCACGTTAAATACCTATAAAGATTACAATTATAAATGTGCTGCTTCTTACAAATGTAAAATCTTAAGAAATCTACTCTTTCAATTATGTTATTTTAGATTCTTTATTTTGAATATGTTCTGGAAGATCTTAAATTATCCAATTAACTGGAAAATTCATTGAAGTTCATTATATGAAATTCATTATATCCTAAAAATGTTCTGAATTTCTCTAGTTGTCTAATTTATAATTCTTGATCACTTAAAAAATCATTTACTTGATATTTGTACTGACTTTTATTTTTGTGAATTAAATGGGGTGTTAGCATCTTTATTTAATTGAATATTTTGCTGTAATTTTTATTTAGAAATTTTCTTTATAGATTCCTATTCTGTATTTTTCCTCTTGAAAGATTTCTTTTCTACTCTCATCAGTTTATTTTCCAAGATAACTTGTATTTTTTGGATTGCATTTAATAATCCTCTTGCCTACCTCCCTGCTTTCATGTTTTTGGCATAACATTTAATATTCAATAAATAATTAAGAAGTATGTAAACTGTGTTGCTTTGTAGGAAATGTCACATCTATGCTTCTGGTTGTTTTATATCTTTAGGTAAGAAGTTGGGTTTTATCCATTAAGATAATTATTTTACATATTTTATAACTATCACATATCTTCAATTTAATGTCTGGTATATTCAAAAGTTGATTTTGAAAAGTATGTTGGCGCCTAACCCTTGCTATGTTGTTATTAGCTACTTGAGTCTCAATGTGTTTTCTTAATTACTTAATTTTATGTAAATTTTGTAATATTTGATCTTCAAAAATAGTTTTGATGCAAAAATAAGTGCTTTTTTTATATTAGTTTAGTAGATACATTGTATAATCTAGAATACAGCTAGTGCTCAACTTACAACCACGATTGGTTCCGACAGACCGGTCGTAACACGATTTGGTCGTAAGTTGAGTAGGCTATATGTACAGTACTGTGAAATGATGTTATAAAAATCTTTAAGTCACATTGTATCATAATTTTCTTTCATTATTGTTATATATCATAATTTTCTTTGTTCATTTTATGCCATTTGTATCATCTCTACACCATTTTGTTTCTTATTTTTACATTCTTCAGGTTTAAGTAAAACACTGCATTACCAGTACAACTGGTTTAATATTTGCAAAACATACAAAATTACAAAATACAGGTGTATACATAAATACAAAATACAGGTGTAAGAAATACCATAGGAAACATTTTCCCAATTGCCAAACATATCAAAATATATAAACATGTACGAAACATTTTATTGGCCACTGGTGCTTGGCTGCGGATCGTTGATGTCGTCATCTGAGGCAGCAGTTGGGGTTACCGGAGTTGGTTTTTTTCATAAACATGGTGAGCTTTGTCTGAATTGTATGTTTCTTTTTTTCTTCATAAATTTTATGATACGGATGAAACACACCGTGTGCCATCCGTTCAATCCTTGCAAATCATTGGATGTTTGGGTCCATTGCTTCGAAATGTATAAGAAGTTTATTGGGAGGGGTTTGATGAAAAATACAGTATCCCAGACACAAAACACAAATTGCTTTACCGAGTCTGGGATAACAGTTGAAATGGTGCACGCGGAGATGGTAGTGCTGCCAGAAACTGGTCCGCACTGTTGCACGCCCAGCTGGGCAACATTTGCGCTGCCAGACGCGGAGCAGTGGTGGCTAGCAATTGTGGTCATAAAGTCGAATGGTCGTAAGTTGCATAGGTCATAAGTCGATCAATACCTGTAATATTAAATGATTAATAACTGGCAACCATGACTATTTGTAATTTTAAAAGAATTGTCTCTGGTGAGCTTTTATGTTATACATTTTTAAGATATTAACTATCCATACATTCATATTTCTTGAATATTCTTTTGAAGAAAGAATATAAAATTGCATGAACTGTCTTAACATTATTCATTGGTAAATATTATGCATTTATATATTACATTATATTATAATTTCAATATTTACATTATGCATAATTGTGTGATAATTGTTCTCCTAGAAGTAAATTATGCCAGAATTGCTCTGACCAATTTTAGAACAAGGAGTTCGGAAGTTATTTCGTATCTCTGGTGGTTCTTACCCCAAATGGTCCCTTATAGATGCTAGTCTGTTTGAGCTATTAGTGTTAGCATTCGTATTATTTAACAGCTACTTTCTTTGCACTGCACATATTATCACTTATTTGGTTTAACTATTGAATCTTTCCTATGACAATGTTTGGTGAGTTAACAGATGTAATACTTCCTCCCTCTATTCTTTCTTCCATCTGATTTTAAAGGATGGATCACACCACAGTTTCGTGGTGTAAAGGATTACATCATAGTTTTATGGTAGTCCCGCATGGGGTCCACTCTTTAAAATACTCTGAGTTACACATACTCACATTCTCCCAAAATGTGGTTAATGATTTATTCATGTAAGAGTATTATTATGACTACCTTATATTAGAAAAACCTATATTTAGAAAGGCAATGGTTTACACTCACCACTGCCTTTTACAAATATAGGTTTTTCTAATATTTCATAAAATGCTATTTTTGGGCTCTTTGACTCGTCCCTTTATCATATTTCAGATGTAAAATATTTATACACATATAAATATGTGTATAATTTAAATCACAATGACACAAGCTTCACCTTAATATTTTTTTTTAATAGGCAAACTAGGAATTGTGAAAATGGATACATGGAGAACTTTAGTCATTTTAATCTATCTTTTAAAAACATATGCAGTGAAAGAAAGAGAAAAATTAAAGAAACATGAGAAGCATTTAACGTATTAATTTTTTTTTGGCTAGATCAAGATCCCCAACATGTTCAGTTACAAATAAAATTTATATTTTTATAACACATAGCTGAAACTTATTTAAGAATTTTGTTAAATGAACATATTATAGAAATGTTATTACACCTAAAATTACTTCAGCTGGAACCCTCTGAACCAGAACAAGCTAAATAGAAGGTTCAATAAATTATTTAAAAAATTGCATTTATCTAAATAGAGGAAATGTTTGTCTATATATTGATGCAAAAATATAAAACAGAATTATGCAAATTAGTCAACCATGATAACTAAAACCCAATAAAAGTCTTCCAATTAAAAAATTCTTAGAAAGTAACATTTAAAACTACTAAACAAAATAGAATTTTATTTATTTAGACAGAAAAAAGTAGTACTATAATAAATATATGTCAAACACTGATAAAAATCTCTTCCATATTTTAACAAGAGTTTTATATTTAAACTACCATTTCAATATATTTCCTTTCTCTATGACAAAGATCAAATACTATGTGCCTTCAGCAGCAGCTTTCCCATCCCTTTGTTCTTAGGTCAAGCTGTTACTTAGTGTATTATGTAGAGACTAAAAAGAGAGGCATGAGTTACCTCTATCTAAAAAATTTTGTCATAGATTCCCTCTATTAGTTAATTTATAGTAGCTTGGCATGGTTCGTTACTGGTCAGGAAGGAGAAAAATAAAACAGGTAGGAGATGAGTGTGTTTTTTTACATGTTCATGAATATACTTCTGTCAGTCAGACACATAGACGTAGAAAATAATGTCTAACCTTCAGAAACAAATGATAGTTTTAGGTGAATAACAATATAATTCATCACCTAAAGTAAGTCACTGTCACTCTTCCTATTATTCCTTTTCATAACATCTATAGCAGTATAAGAGGCAAGGAAGGAGATATTGTACCAACTGATATCCTAGTAAAATCTCAATTATGTCAAAGCAAAAACTTTTTTAAAAGTCTGACTAAGGGAATAAAATAAATGTGATTTTTGCCTAGCATAATTATACTGGCCTAAGAGCATTTTCATTGAAGATAATGTAAAATCTTTTCAGATGATCATGAAATCTTACAGTTTAATAATTAGGAAGATAAGAAATAGATTATGACAATCCTGAGATTTTAATCACATGCAGTTTTATAAAAGCAAACTTTTTAGTAATGTATTTTTGTTAAATAGAGGATTCACTGATTTTTCTAATATTTTTAAGAGGATATTTATTAACTGATTTATGCCTTAAATGTAAGATCTAATAAACTGATATAAAGGAGTTATTCATTGACTGGAATTTAGCAATAATGAATGATAAAATGGTACTTATCACTAGCAAATTGAGAATACTAAATAAATAGATGTTTGTATGTCAAACATTCTTGATATTTGGCAAAATGAAGCCCAGACAAATTAATCAAGAAAAATAACATCTCCCATGCAGTGCTATATGTGGTTTCTCTGCATTACAGTGTTCAGAGAATAAGGTAACCTTGAACTTTTACATCTGAAATATGATTCCTGAAAATTGAGTCTGGACACAGAGCTCTCTCCTGGCAGGTTCATACAAAAAAGAATTGGACCAATGTTTGAAATGTGACTTTATTTTCTCATCATTCAATAAGATGTGGTCTCAAGGTTACATTCGTCACCTTATTATTGTTTCAGAACCAAACAACTTTGAAATGAGTCAAACATTGTATGAGACAGTACAATAAGTAAAATTACAAAGTAAAAATTTGAAAAAAATTTAGTCATTGAGCTTAACCTCAAAAACTATTTGATATTAACATTCTGATTATGCTATTTCATTCATTCTATGATCTCATTCTAAATTACTGTCTTTCAAAAATGAATATTGTGTACTTCTATAAAAGTAAAATGATGATATCAGTAATTTAAATGATGTAATGAGTAAATGAGTCATGACTTTTTTTAGCCAACACAATCTGAAATCTTTTCTAAATAAAATGGTTTTATTTATAATGCCAAAAATGTTGACTCAATATATAAATACAACAATTCATAAATGTTAGTAGTAATAATTTACATTAATTCTAAATTTAGATAATCATAAGATGTTTAGAGTAGACTTTAAGACCTAGTAAAAATAGCATCTAGATATGTTTTGGTCTTTTACTTATTTGCTAAATTTCTTTGTAGTAATATATTTATCTTAATATTTATATTTTATTTGCATTGTAATGGATTTCAGTATTATTACTAGATCTCCTAGAATTTTATTGACTAAGAGTAGATTTTCTTTCCGAAAATGCCTATATATTTGAAAAAGTGCTAATGTATTTGAAGAATATAATTTCAGAGAAAAATTGACATTGTTTATATCACATTTGTTATCACCTCTAGATAAATGTGAAAACAAATAAAAAAATTGTGAGGTGATATTTTAACAGATAGATAAGTTTTAAAAAATGATTTAAACCAGGCAAACCTCTGGTGATTGACACACAGAAGACTGTGATAATCCCCAGTAATTGATGAAAATATCCATGAGGGCAGGATCTGTGTTTGAATTATTAATAGTCGCAGCACCTGACACAAATACCTGCTCATATATTTGAAATAATTAGTTAAATTGAATGAAACTTTTGCTTTCATTTGTTTATTTTTAAAATGTCTGTTAAATAAAAGTTGCCTAAGATATTAAATAGTAAATTTTGTAGATGACCATTTTCTGTATACAGCCTACTTCTCACTGGGGGCAAAGTCAAGAAGTGAAGCAATGAATACCCAGGAATTGTCACATTTTCATATTAACAATTTGCCAAATAATCAAGAAAAGTCAAAGTTAATGTCATGGTAAGGGTTATGGAGTGATGTAGACGAATATAATACTTGAAACATCAAACTTCTTTTCAAATAAAGTACAATGGTGTTGAATATCATCTCTAACCAGAATGTCAGCATACCTTTCCAATTTTATTGCATCTTTTGGCTCAGATAAACAGTTTAGAACTATATTCTATACTATGGCTTAAATAGAGTTAAATCATATTTGGTAATTTTAATTCAGGGTATTATGATGTATTTTCTATTTCAGCAAAAAAAAATTGTTTAATTTTTTATATGTGCCCTAGAAAGAAAAAATAACATGTAAAAGGTACCATAGAAGGAAAAAATATTGTCCAAGAATAACTACTATATCTGTGTGAGAGGTACGCAAAGCAACTAAATATAACAACATAAACCAAAATGGATTATTTCACTATAAATAAATCCTATTTTTTTATTATAATGTCAGTATCATTCATATTCTGACTAGAAGAACATAAGTGTTACATAAATGGTTTAGTCTACCAAATGACAGGAAGGCAATAATGAAAATTTATATGCTTGTATTTTTAAGTTTTTAAATTTTTATTTTAACGCTTAGGATAACACTGTCTCTATTCAGTAAATCTTTACACCTATTTTTTTCACTATTATGTAAGAAGGGTAGGAAACCTTTGACTCTAATGAGCACTTTAAGTAAGCTTGTTATGGCACTGACAATATTTTAATAGATCAATAAAATGAAGAAATAGGCTGAAAGTAAGTCAATAAGTTTTACAATACCAATTCGTTTGCAAACAAAACTCCAAATCAGTGAAAAGGGCATGCAAATGACTCTATTAAGCTTAATCTAGATTGAAAAGAGAGCACTCTTAAGGATGTAATGAAAATTGAAGCACTTCTTTAATTATCTGCATAAATTACTTAGCCATCAGTATAAAAAAGCATGCAGTAATGCTTTTTGGTTAACAATTAAGTATATAAGCAAGACAATATGACTAGATTTCTACTAAAATTCTAAACCCAAAAATCACTATATATTAATTTGATCAGGAAATTATATGGATCAATTGCAAAGGTGTTCATTCTTGGTAACTAGTAGAAGATGATCAAATGTTGAATAACATTCGAAGTTTAATGTTACAATTATGTATTTTATTATAAATACTTGGAACATTATTTAAATATTAATGTGAATACAGTTTTTAATGTTCTGAAAATTTACTCGTAATTGAGTAATTTACAATATTATACATCTCTCACGTCAAAGTTAATACAAGTCTATTCTTGTGCTAGGCCTTCCAAGATTGCAGAAGCTCAAGAGCTACTAGACTAATTTCATTATAGAAAGAAAGAAAAACCAATAATATCAGTGCAAACACTTTGTTCTCTCAAATTTAAATTAATAAAAATTATTGTAACTTATACTTTCACAAATATGATGTTAGTGGGCTGATACAACATTAAATAATTCTACAACATTTTAAATTGGTGTTCTTTAGGCAGTTGAATTGAGGGGGAAGAAAGGTAAGTAACCACAAAGGAGGTTTGGAATGTTTGAAATAACTATTTTTTAAAAGGTAAACTATAGTTTGAATATTATTTGCAGATGAAATAGAAAGAGTTTGTATCAAGGGAAATAATTTTATTTGGTTTTACCAGCTTATATGTCACTTTAATTCAATTAATTTATCTACTTAAAACATTATATAATTAAAGTATTTATAATAAGGTGAAACTGTTGAAAGAAAGAATGCTAACTTTCAAGAACATTCAAATAATTTCTCTTTGAGGGGCTAGGCACCTGTTATCCCTAAGTTAATTCAAATCCAAAATCTTTTCCATATTACATTCCAAAGAGCCTGGTGACCAAATTTGCCTCTAAGGGATATGACTCCCGTCCCTTGATAATGTTCATTTACACATGTATGTAAACATAAATTTTAAAAACATGGAACTCTCTGCTTCAAGGAAAACATGCTTTCTTTCAAAATTATCTGTAAAATTTATGTGTCATACAATAACAAATACTTCTTAATAACCAACAAGTGTCAGATAATTTGTAATCTAATCTGCTTTTTGATATTACATGTGGTGAAACCAATTCCCCAAGTGGGCAACTAGGGTGCTCCAGAAAATAAGCACAACCTTCTCACAACAGCTTGTCTATGCTTTAAATAAAGCTCTCCTAAAGTCATGTCTGCAATTATTGCATGCTTCCTTTTTGTCACTTAATCTCATAATCTGTATAATTATAAAAGAAGCTTAAATCACCTGTCATGCTCTCTTTAGGCTGCCACATCAAAATACCTAGGGCTGAACAATTTAAAAATAACAGAAATTTATTTCTCAAAGTTCTCAAGTTGGGTAGATCAAGGCACCAGCACATTGTATGTCTAGTGAGGGTTGCTGTCTCCTCCCAAGATGGAGCCTTGTTGCTGCTTCCTTACAAGGGAAAGATCACTGTGTCCTCACATAATAGAAAGGACAGAAGAGGCAAAAAAAAAAAAAAAAAGGAGCACACTCCCTCTGTCAAGCCATTTTATAAGGGCATCTACTGCCATTCATGAAGGCAAGTCCTTATGACTCAATTACCTTCTAGAGGACATACCTCTTAATACTGTTGCATTGGGAATCAAGGTTCAACAGGAATTATGGAGGGACCATCATCATTCAAACCACACCAACACATAAACTGTAGCACATTTTAATTAATTAATACTGAAGATTAATAGATGGCAGTATTAATTTTATTTGGAAATCCCTCCCATGTGTAGCCAGAATTGTTTCCCCCGAAATATGACAGGCTAGAGTCTCTGAACTTCCTCTGTTTGCCTCCTGTGGTAATGATACAAGAGGCCCAGAGATATGAAAAATGATAAGGTAATAGGTTCAGGAATGAATGGAATACTCAAGGATGGCCAGGAGTTGAGTGGAGTGGAGGGAAGATGAGCAGAATATGCCCCAGGTTGCAGGAAGAAATTCTTCTGAAGTCTGCTGTATTTAGCATCTTATAGCTTACCTGAGAATACACAAAGTAGGCATATTGGTCTGTTTTCTGTTGCTATAAAATTATGCCACAGACAGGATAATGGACAAAGAATGAAAGTTGTTTAGCCTCATGGTTAAGGAGTCTAGAAAGCCTAAGAGCAAGATGGTGACATCTGGGCAGGGTCTTCTTGCTGTGCCACAGCTTGGTGGAGGGCATGCATGGTGAGAGGGGAAGGGCATGCCAAGGGCAAGGTTTCATCATGTGAATCTACCCTGGTGACCTTATCTTATCCTAATTACCTCCCAAAGGCCCTACCTCCAATCAAAATAGGAGCTTGAGGCTTAAGTTTGCAACACATAAAACTGGGGAGACACATTCAAACTATAGCAGTATGGCAAGGCTAATTTACCTAGCCACAGCAGTAGAGATGCACAAAGAGAAAGAAGAAAGAGAAAAATCACAAGCAAATACAGTGAGACAGCTGGAAGGGAAAATCTCTATGGGGGAGAATCAACACATAGAAAAATCCAGCATAGACAAAAAGAATTATTGGAGAAAAGTAAACTTTTAAAGAACATAATATATTCTGACTGACAAGAAGACTTTAGAAATATGAAAACAGGGGTGTTAAATTAAGAACCCAGTGTTAAAAGTGAATGGCAGAATAATACAGTAGCAAACGTGGTGCACTGAAAATTAGTGAAAAATTCATCCAACAGATATGTATAAAAATGGATAGGATGATAGAAAAATGAGAAACCCAGATTAGAAGTATCATCAACTATAAAGAGGCATAGAAGGTAAGAAGAGTATAAATAGAAAAGAAGCAGTATTTGTAAAAATAACAAACTAAAAACAGATTGAAAATACTAATAAAGGTTTGAACAGAATGGACAAGAAAAAGACAGTAACAACAAATAAAAAATAGAAAAGCCATATCAAGACTGCTGAACACACATTGTGAAGTTCAGAGGATTTAAAAAAAGAGAAAATTCTAAAATTACTTGGAGAAAAGTAAGTAATTTTATTTACTGCAGAGCAAATCCATCCTGTTTCCTATTTTGTATACAAAATTTTATTGGAGCATACTCATTCATGCTAAGATATTGATATTCTGTCTGTGGATGCTTTTCTGTTATAACAGCAGTGTTAAGTAATTGAGAGAGAAACAAAATGGCCTGAAAGGCCTAAAATATTTACTCTCTTACCCTTTATGGAAAATTAAAAAAAGAATTTCACCTCTCATGTAAGCTCTCAGTTAAATGAGATAATGAATTACAGATGTCTTCAGGCATAAAGAAACTCAGAAAAATTGCTAGCAAAAGATCAGCCTTGAAATTACTTTGGGGATTTCCCAGCAAGAAGATTAATTAATCCCAGTTAGAAGCAACAAGACATGGAAAAAAAACCCACCAGACCCACCACAGAAGTGCAATTCTAAGAAAAATATAATTGTAATAAAATATCTACTGATGGGTGGATTTTTTAAATGACCAAACAATAAAAGTACAAACATAGAAATTAACATATAATATTTCAGGTGAAACCAATATTGGACCAATGGTAGGAGGACAGAAAGAATAATAGATTAGAATTAGAAAACATTCTTATTCTACAGAAAATACAGACATTGGTAAACATTTGACATTGATAATAAAATTGAGTTATCAGCTAATTTTTTTCTTCAGAAAAATAAAAATAAAATGGTGGCCAGGGATGGTGGATCATGCCTGTAATCCCATTTTGGGAGACTGGGGCAAGATGATTACTTGATGCTGGGAGTTCAAGACTGGCCTGCACAACACAGTGAGACCCTGTCTCTGTAAAATATTTTTAAAATTAGCTGGGTGTTGTGATGCACAATTGTAGTTCCAGATACTTGAGAGTATGAGATGGGAGGATCCTTGGAGACCAAGAGTTCAAGGCTGTAGTCAGCTGTGATTACACAACTGCACTCTAGCCTGTATCAAGCTCCTTTCTCTGAAAAACAAACAAGCAAACAAAATATGAACACATTTCAAAGAAGCAAAATAAAATGACATACATATAAGTTAACGAAGGTGAAAAAAAAGGAAAACATTTATTTTAGATACAAAGATAAAAGTATTTTAGAAAAAAGTGTAATGGTTATACTTAATAACTGGAAGATAAATTATTTCAGATAATATATTGTCTGTAAAAGGCATATTGCAAACAACAGAAGAAAGTATTATTAGAAACAAATGGGCAATAAATATAAGATGGAAATCAAGAGAATGTTTACACATGTAAATGAATTAACATTTCAATAAAACATAATAGATATATGCTATTGATATAGAATTACAGGGAGCTATAGATATGCCAATAATTATAATGTAGTATCTTATAATAACCTCATGGTATATTAATGTATAAAAAGATAAGAAAACTATAAAAGATTAGAATAACATGACATAAAAACTGTTAATTTACAGAGAATAAATTTATTTTAAGCAGATGTGGACCTTTGATGAAATTAACACCTAGCGGCTGATGAAACTTCATTACATTAAGACAAATGAATATTATTAAAAATGTTTAACTAATTAAGGAAACTATGCTAGAAATGTCATTAAACAACACCCAAAAAAGTAAAAAGGGATTTTTTTTTTTGCAAAATATAAAATGTTATATAATTTAAAAGACATTAAATTTTTTTCACATATGATAAAATTAGTAAGATGCAGGTGAAACACTATTTGGAGGGAAAAGTGTAGCTTTAAATCTATCAAAGAAGAAGAAATAAACTGTTCAACTAAAGAAAATATTTAAACATTACAGATAAATATGAAATATCATTTTACAATGCTATAAGGTCATTTTTTTCACCAGAAATAGCCACTGACTTTTAAGTATGTTTGATAATTTCCAATGGGGAAAATGCATTTTCACTAGATTTTTTTTTATAAGGCATATATTATCAAACAAAAATGAATCCATAAAAATATGACATTTGAAAGCAAATGAAAATATCTTTCATGCTGCTGATAAAGACATAACAAAGACTGGGTAATTTATAAAGAAAAAGAGGTTTAATGGACTCACAGTTCCACATGGCTGTGAGTTCCATGATTCCACATTCACAATCATAGTGGAAGAAAACAAAGTCATATCTTACATTGTGGCAGGCAAGAGAGAATGAGAGCCAAGTGAAAAGAGAAACCTCTTATAAAACCATTAGATCTCATGAGACTTATTCACTACCAAGAGAACAGTATGAGGGAAATTACCCAAATGATTTAATTATTTCCCACCAGTTCCCTCTGACACCATGGAGGAATTATGGGAGCTACAATTCAAGATGAATTTTGGGTGAAGACACAGCCAAATCATATCATGGTTTGAATTTTTTGGGAGGTAAGTTTCATCAATCATTCAATAAATATATCTTAAACTGGTTAATAAGATTCAAAACATAGAAAAATCTAAAATTTCAAACTTGTAAATATATCTAAAATACCTCTGATACTGAAACTTCATTGCAAAAATTAAAGAAAAAGAGAAAAACAAACTCAATTGTAATTACTATGATTCCAAATTATAAATAGTGACAATCATCATTATTACATGTTTAAAGTTAGTGGTTCATGAACAATAGCCATTACCTAAGGAGTAAAAACACAAATGAATATTCAAAATATAATACCAAAATATCAAACACATAAGTTAAAATATAAATTCAACAAACATCGCAAACACATTCACCTCCATGTTTTCCAAACATTATTTCATAAATTCAGTATGCATTCTTAAGTAATAACATAATTTTAAATGTGTATTTCTCTCCTCATTTATATCTAGTGGGAGCTAACAAAGAACCAAAAACCTTTAAATGGAGTCAGAAAATACACTTTTCTCTCAACAACTTAATGCAGTGTGAATAAATTTTTGTGGCTTTGCCAGAAAAGTTAATTTCCAATGTAATCAGTTTCCATTAATGTGTTTGTTTTAATATACATAAAATAAAAATGACTTTTATTCAGAATTACTTATTTCTATAATAATATCTACTTGAGCAACTGAGAGTACTCAAGAAATTGTGTATTGTCCTATAGAAATGTTTAATTAGACGTGTAAAAATGTTAATGCAGATTAAAAAGAAATGATATATATTAAATATTTGAATATATATTTTGTCAAAATTTAATAGCTGTATCCTCAAACTATGTCAGCTTTCTTAAGATTCTATTAGCATGACACATATTTAGACAGTATCCTGAAGACCAGGGAACAGAGCATCCTTTTGCTTGCGGAAATAATTTGTGTTTTTTTAAATTTAATTTCTCCTTTAAAGCAATTAGTAAATAATAGGTGAATTTCTATTTGTTCTTACTCCTTTAGGAATATTTTAGAGTGTGTAAATCAAGATATCAAATCTAAATTAACAACTGATTTTGCATAAATAGTAATTTGCGTAACTTTATAAACTAAAAAGTTTTTATATAATATCTTAACTGTTTATCATCATAATCCTGGAAAGGTACTTTGTAATGTTTCTTCATTTAAAATTAGGAAGTTCATGTTCAGAGATAAAGTCATACAATTAAATTGAGTAGCAAGAAATCTGTTTAAGTGTACAGATACAAATCTCTTTAACACTCATTTAACAAATCATTTAATGAAACAAACTTACTTTCTTTCATCTATGCTGTAATACTGGTATGCATGTGTTACCATGGAGTCCAACTGATTTGCTCTGATGTTTCAAATAGTAATCTAAGGACACAACAGTCATAAATTAATGACTCTCTGACTGTAACAGATATTGCTTAAACCTCATGTGATCTGAATTTTGGCTGTGAACAAAGGACATTTGAGACACTAGTGAAAACAATACATAGGATAAAATAGTCAAACACTTGACAAATATGGAGTTTAGTAGGATGATTATCTGATTGTCACTTAAATAACTAAACCATGACTGATGACAGTCATGTACCAATGACATTTTCTTCTTTTTAGTCCTGGGTCTAGTAAAGTGCTCTGACCTATAACAGCTTCTTATATTGTGTTAGATAAATTAATGAATAACATTAAAATTTCATTAATTCATCTAACAAAATTAAGATTTTTAAGTGTTTTAATGTTACTCATTAATTCATCTAACAAAATCTTAATTTGGAAAAATTTTTAAGTGTTTTAATGTTATTCATTAATTCATCTAACAAAATCTTAATTTTTCCAAATTAAGATTTTGTTAGATGAATTAATGAATAACATTAAAACACTGTAAAGGATTGATATATTAGGAATTGCTCTATGGAATATATTGACATGTCAGTAATAGATTAGTAATTGCAAACATTACTAAATTTATTGGTACTACCTAGTAACTAAGGGTTGGATGGGAAAGTACTAAATAGAGATATGGATAATATTTATATTTGATTTTAAGTTTCTTAAACTCAGGACTTCTAGAGGAGAACAACGGCACACTATCATAGAGCGAGTTTAACTTCTGAAATTAAAAGACTGAAATTCCAACTCTGGTGATGTTATCTATTGCCAGCCTAGTAAAGAACTTAGTTACTTTGCTCTTAGTTAATATATACAGGATAAATTGACGTCTGAAAATCATTTTGTCCCGAGGATTTGCTACTATCATTTCCTAAAATATCTGGCTGTTGACTCAACATTCTGATGCTGAGCTTTACTTTTCATATCATTGGAGTTTTTAACCTGGAATTCTCCTGCTTCTGTGAGCCCTACACCAGCCTGACATCACATGTGGGGACACACACAGGTTTACATATACACACAAATGCACATACACATATAAACATGGATAGACAGTAGAGCTAGAAAGACACATATAATAATTACATATTTTATATATAATATTTCTAGAAATAAAATATATCTTCTCAGCTATTTGTTTAAATATCTGTGGTAGTTAAAATTAGATCCCTGATATTCAAACATTAGTAAACATATAAGACAATTCCATGTTCAAAGATAGCTTTATGCTGAGTGATCAATTGTATATTACTGCATGATTCATGACTGCCTTTTCTTTCACATTTATTTTATTGCTTTTTTGCAAAGGACAATGGTATTAAGCATGTTATTGCATTATGAGTATTCACTGATTCTTCTTCTAGTTAGAGTCATCTCTTACACCACATCATTCTTTAAAAGGCAAATCAGAGCTTTTAACACCATTAAATATCTCTATAGGAAAATAAATTTTGGACGATACTTAGACATACTATATGTATAAAAATACACGAGTGCTTATTGAGGTTGTAAAAATATTCATCATTTATTTTAACATTTACAAATGACAGTAGTTTCATGATGGCACAATTTATAATCATTTTCCCATTTAATAGCTTTTACTGTTATGGCATTCCAAATAATGCATTTGCTATTCTAATGAATTTTCCAGAAATATCAGAAAATGTATTATCTGTAGAGTTTCCTCTTTATTCAAGAAAATGCATACATATCCTTTAGTTTTATAAATTTATTTTACTTTTTAAGAATGATAAAGATTACAGTTAAAGTACATTGTCATTTATTTTCCTTAGTTTATGTAAGTTATAAATATTTTTATGTTTTTTCATTAGCCTTGTTAGTATGCCCAAAGTAGTTATAATATTATATAATTATGATAATACAATTCAGGCAGAATCATTTTTGAGATGTAAAAGTTAAAACTATGTGATACAGATTACCTTACAAGCATTGCAACTATTTAATAGACTGAATGTCTATTGTGACATTGTTTAAAACCGTAAAATGTGTGTGGAGTAGAATGACAAGCACATCTTAAAGAGAATTATGTTATGAATGTAAATAAATGTTAAAGTTCAAGAGATCAAAAAGCATTCAGTTGCAACTCACCTTTAAAACAATGTTCATGTTTTATATTCCTCATCTAGAAGAAAAATATAGAAGATAGTGCATTTTACTTGCATGTAGAAGATTTAGTTTAACTACAATTTTGGGTTTTAGACCAGAATTGGCCATGGTAGTTATTAATAGATTTTCTCATCTCTTGAAATGTAAAATTTATTCTGAAATGAAGTTATATAAGAAATGATCTTTGAGTAAATAAGTTTTGGCTTCTAGTATTTTCTAAAAACCTGTGAACCTCTTTGCCCAAGCACTTCAGGGACAGATTTTATATAGAATGATATTTGAACATTACCACTGAAAGACACATTATGACAAAAGGAAAAATGAGGTTTTACATGGAAAATTGATGTGATCAATATATTGAACTTTTTATTTATTTATTTATTTTTTCACATTTATTTATTTTATTGCATTTTAGGTTTTGGGGTACATGTGAAGAACATGCAAGATTGTTGCATAGGTACACACGCAGCAGTGTGATTTACTGCCTTCCTCCCCATCACCTACATCTGGCATCTCAGCCCTTGCTATCTCTCCCCAGCTCCCCACCCCCTACCGTCCTTCCCCTATTTCCCCCCAACTGACCCCAGTGTGTAGTGGTCCCCTCCCTGTGTCCATGCATTCTCATTGTTCAACACCCGCCTGTGAGTGAGAACATGCGGTGTTTGATCTTCTGCTCTTCTGTCAGTTTGCTGAGAATGATGGTTTCCAGGTTCATCCATGTCCCTACAAAGGACCCAAACTCATCGTTTTTGATGGCTGCATAATATTCCATGGTGTATATGTGCCACACTTTCCCTGTCCAGTCTATCATCGATGGGCATTTGGGTTGGTTCCAGGTGTTTGCTATTGTAAACAGTGCTGCAATGAACATTCGTGTGCACGTGTCCTTATAGTAGAACGATTTATAATCCTTTGGATATATATCCAGTAATGGGATTGCTGGGTCAAATAGAATTTCTTTTTCTAGGTCCTTGAGGAATTGCCACACTGTTTTCCACAATGGTTTAAAAATAAATGTTCTTGAGGTACTAATTTTAATCATTGTAAGATAGTCACTGATAACCTGATCTGAGACTTTATTTTACCTTGCTTTTCTCTAGTATGCCCAATTTACATAATGTATTATGTTATATTGATTTTTCTTGATTGTACATTATCGAATATGTTAACTTCCTCCTTCTTAATGTAATACTAATCACCTCACCATTGGGCTACTTGAATAGGAAACCTCTTCCCTTCAATAAAATTAGAGAACAGAGCTTTTCTATTCTTTATTTCTACTTTAACTCTAACATTTTATTTAAACATCTGTTTACAGATCCATCTGGCTTACCACAAAATACATTTCTAAGTATAAAATATTGGGTTATATTTGGAAAAGAGCACATGGAATAAACCCATTTATAATCAGCATTATCTTGGAAAATCCCTTAAAACACTCAAAGAACAAAATGAAATATAGTTACTAAATTTGACACCATGAGTTTTTACTCATATCTGATGAAATATAGCTTTTTACTAGGATGGGAATCAGATCCTACATTTAGGATCAATGATATATAAATATACATCTATCTTAATAACTGCTTGGTTAATGTTGGGTCGGTATAGTTGATTTTGCTTAAGGTAAACGTATATCTGATTTGATTTGACCACACTGTACTTCACTTAACTTTTCTATTCATTAAAATATTTTTGATGGAATGCCAACTCTTGCAGGGTAATAAATCTTGATGCCTTGTACACTCTGTAAAAATTCTCACATGTGGAACTTCAACATACTGGGTGTAATCTCTTCTAAAATTTCTCTGTATGCCTATGATGGTTAATTTTATGTTTCAACCTGACTGGCTAAGGAAGGCCCAGTTAGCTGGTAAACTATTTCTGAGTGTACTTGAGATTAATAGACTGAGTAAGAAATTTTCCTAATCAATGTGGGTGGACATCACTCAATCCATTGAGGGCCACAATAGGACAGGAACGTAAGGAAGGTTAAATTCTCTCTCTCTCTCTCTCTCTCTGTTTCTATTTGACCTGAGTTACCCATCTTCTCTTACCCTCAGACATTGGCACTCTTGATTTTAAAGCCTTTGGAGTTTAAAAATTCCAAAAATTCCCTCACATTCAATTATTCCACCAGATTTCTTAGTTCCTTATCTTGCATATGGCACACTGTGGAATACCCTGTGCCTGTAATATCATGAGCCAATTCCTATAAGATATCTGCTTCTCTCTCATTCTCATATATGTATACACACACACATACAAACATACACATACAACAAAACCTAATATATAAACTTCTATATATACATATGTACACACAGATATAGATATCTATATATCAGGTTTTGTTGCTTCTGTTGCTCCTATTTTTTCTATTTCTCTGGATAACACTGAATAACACAATGTTTTATAATGTAAAACATTTATTGAATGCTTATCATGTGTGGAACAGGTTTCTAGTTGCTTTGTTTATATTATTTAATCCTCACTGTAAATCCATAGATGAGCACCACAAGGATCTCATTCTACAGATAAAAAATTGAGAATTTCAAAGTTTATGTAACTAGCCATGGACCACTTCATTTCTGGTGGAGAAATTTAAAACTCATGTATTCTGATTCCAGAACCATCACTGAATCACTGTGCTGTAATCATTTATGTATCCCCAAACAAACTCACAATCAATGCACAAACATACACTTTTCACTTGTGCATAGAATTTATTTTTTTCTACAGCTGTGTCTTTTGAAGTCTTATCAACAATCTTGAATGCAATCTTTAGAAACTTGAAATGTTAAAACTCATACATTTCAGTAAATACACTTATATGACAACTGTGACTTTAATGTACCTGTTCAAATTTCACATATATTGGTTGAACAGAAATGGAAATCCAAATCCTCTGATGCAAAAATTACTGTTTAATTTGCCATATGCATTATTTTGTATTGTATTATTGAATATTGCATAGTACACATTAAATTTATTTTTATTTTTGTTTGACCATATCTATCATAAACAAAAGGATAGCAAAATCAGTGATCATTCAATCGTGTGTTCTTTCATAACATTTGGAGAAGAGTGTATATTGAACACATACAATGTATTAGGAAAAGCAAAAACAGGAATAAGATCTGTTTATATTGAATTTAATTTAAGGGCATAAAAAAATAAGGAAGACCATTTTAAAAATGAAATAATAAAAGAGTGATAACATTTTATGTTAGAGTAAGTGATATGGGGGGAAAAAGCAGTGCAGAAGAATAAGGGAAGTTGAGGGCTCTGGTGACCAAATAAAAAGGTAATGTTTAAATAAATATTTGTAGAAAGTAACTCTATTAACTACAGAGATATCAGAGAGAAGACTATTTTAGTCATCAGTAGAACTGAGCCAAAGAAGTAAGAAGTTAGTATAACCAGCATCCTCAAGGAACAAGAAGAACGCCAACATCACTAGAGCAGAGAAAATGAAAGGTGAAACAATAAGAAATACATTCAGAAAGGCAATGGAGTGACACAATTATTGACCAATTTTATGTATTTAGCTTTTATGTTGAATGAAATTCTCGAAATACATTTCGAATGAAATTTTATGCTGAAAGAAAATCTCAAAGGAATAACTCTGGTATTTGACATAACTTCTAATAATAGATCTCACAGTCTAAAACACTGGGCACATATTCATTATGCTGAATGAAATTGAAGCCACTGATAAATTTGAGTGATAAAATGATGTCTTTTTTTATAGTAACATTATTCTTAATTGTCAAAACTTGGAAGCAACTGAAATATCCTTCCATAGGTGAATGGATAAACAAATTGCGGTACATCCAGACAATAAAATATTATTCAGTGATAAAAAGAAGTGAGCTAACAAGCTATGCAAAGACATGAAAGAATCTTCAATGTACGTTGCTAAGTGAAAGAAACCAATCTAAAAGATATGGTTCCAATTATAGCAGGTCCTCTAATAACATTATTTCATTCAGTGACATTTGGTTACAATGTTGATGAGAAAAAAGTAATTGATTCCTGGCCTAGGCCACTGTCTATGTGGAGTTTGCGAGGCTTCTCCATGTCTGAGTGGCTTTTCTCCAGGTATTCTGGTTTCTTCTCACTTTCCAAAGATGTGCACATTAGGTGAATTGGTGTGGCTAAATGGTCCCAATCTGAGTGCTTGTGGGTGTGAATGTGAGTGTGCCCGGTGATGGGATAGAGTCCTGTCTAGCATGGGTTTCTGCCTTGTGCCCTGAGCTTCTGGGATACCTGCAATCTGTCTACCTGCAATCCTGAACTGGAAGGACGGTGGGAATGTGTCCTCTTTCTGGGACCACAGGGGGGCGTAGTTTTAAGGGCAAGAACTTCCCAGTGCCATGCCCCTCTCCCATCTCTCTCCATCTGGGAGATTTAATGGTTTATATTTGAATTTCGCAGGCACGGGAAGAAACTAAGAGTCAATCACTCCAGTGGAAGTTCTAAGGAATTCCTTTCATTGGCCTGGGGTCTTAGAGAAGGTGGGGGTTCCTCCCAGGTTAAAAGTCCCCTTCTTCCACACCCCTTCAGACTCCGTGTTTGGATCCTCTTCCAGGAACACTCCCTTCAAGGAAGCTGATTTTCTTTAACCTGGATTTCCCCTCTGGAGTCCCCTTCCACACTCTCTCGTGGAAGCCTGTCTTCCCCTCCTAAACTCCATCTCTCTCTATTCCCTTCCACTCAGTGTGGAAGCTGCTTTCCTCTCCTGGATTCCATCTTTCTGGATTCTCTCACTCAGTGTGAGAGTTAGCTGTTTCTTTCTCTCTCTTTTTCCTGTTTCTCCCTCTCTTTAAATAAATCACTTTCTACAAACATTTTTGAGTCCCACATTTACTGCACACTGTGCTGTGGTCCCCTCTCTCATTCTTGAGAGGGCAGGAGACCGAGAACCTGGAGAAACATCCTCTCAGAGGAGCTGAGGGTACCCTGAACCCCTGAACCCCAATATTACAGGATCACTGTAATTTTATTTGGTTGAGAATATCTATATGGGATAAGGACAGAAGTAAAGAATATATTAGGAAGCTACTGCAGTAATCCAGAAGAGAAATTGTTGTGACTTGAAGAAAGATGGAAACTATTAATGTGAAAGCATGGGAAGTGGTCCATATATATCTCTGAATATATTTTGAAGCCGCCTGTATTTCCTGGTGGTTGAATGTAACATATGAGGGAAAAAGAGGAGTCAATATGAATAAAAGCTCTTAGACCAGAGCACCGAAAGGATCATGTTTTCACGAATAGATATAAGGAAAAATGTGGGTAAAACAAGTTTTGGGGAGAGAATCAGTAGTCTAGTTTTGTTCATGTTTAATTTGAGGTGTCTACTAGACATCCAAGTGGCGGTAATGAGTATGCAGTTGAAATCATGTGTGGAATTTGTGAGAGAGTTTTCAGCTAGAGATGTGAATTTCAAAGTCCTTGGCATAAAGATAGTATTTAAAGTCATTACATCGGATGAGATCATTAAAGGAGACAGAAAAGATAGAACAAAGAAGATCAAAGTTTGATCCTGAGGCATTTTAAATTACAAAGTCAGGGAAAGAAGTAAAAATCCAGCAAAGAAGTCAGGAATAGTACAAAGTAGGGTAAAAATAAAGGAAGGTGTGATCACATAGAAGCCAAAGAAAAGTGCTTCCATGAAGGAATAATGAATGGTGGTAAATGCTACCAAGAAATGTGTTAAGAATATTAGGACTAGCTAGTAAAGGTAATAATACAGAGGCGTTAGAGACATTTGTGGAGATCAGGTGATAGAGTAAAAGGCTTTGGAAATAGTTTATGTGGACTAATGCTTGTAGCAGAATTGCCGAAAATGTTAGAAAAATAGAGTCACAACTGGAAGTTTAAATAGAGTTAGGAATGTAACTTTAAATACCAGAGATTTGTCAGAAAATGGGATGTTTACACATAGAGAAAATGTGAGAATGTACACTTGTAAATCTCAAAGTTTGCTCTGTAAATAAATGTGATTAACTTAGTAGTGTTTAATATTACTTTTTAGTAAAAAAAATCTATTTGAAATACTTTCATATTAATAGGCCATGCAATAAGGCTTTATCTCTCCTTACATTTTCACATGCAGTTTCAATATACTTAATAAAGAACTCCTGAAAAGTTTTAAAATGGGCAAAAGCAGTAATGTTGAAATGAAAACACAAAAATGCCATTATAACAAAGACGGATATGAATCATGAAAGAAAAGATTGAAATGTTTTGATCAGGGTTCTGAGGGTGCACAAATGAAAGATATCAATGATGTTATAAAATAAAAGTTTATGAACAAATTGGAAATAAAGAAAAGCCATATTGACAGTACTTTTTCTTTTAATCAGATTGAAACAAAAAACATATTTTCCTGTTCCTGCTAATCTGCACAGTTAACAAGAAGAAACAACTCTTTACACTTAAGAATTGAATAAAAACAACTGTCTCATGAAGAAACAATGTGGCAGGAACAGTTTTCATGGCACCATTTTAATTGGAAGAGTAAAGAAATTTCACATTTGAGGTAGTTTGTTTTTTATTTTTTTGTTGTTCTGAGTTTATTCTCATTTAAACATACGTGTTAAAGAAACTAACTTATTCACACATTATTTGGGTTTTTTTCCCAAAGAGGAAATGTTTAAACATACAGTGTCTAACATATCTACAAAAAACACCCCACCAGTCACGACCCTGTTGTAGCTCATTCTCAACCCTATTCCCTCCTCAGTTCTTCTCTTGCAAGGTAAAACAAACCTAGGCCATTAGATTATCCAACTTCCCATCACACAGAGATAGCATTAAAAATATTGCATTGGAATAAAAAAGGTAGAACATAGTGATCTCCAGAAATACTGGGGAGCTATTACCAAAGATCGATCCTCTCTCTCCTTTCTCTCTCTTCTTCTGAATTAGTTCATCACCTCTGCTGGCAATCTGTGTTGTTATAAAAGAAAAAAAAGACTATACAGAGCTCACATAAAAATAAAGTAGAATCAATAATAAAACAGAACCACAAAGTAGACAACAGAAACCCATTCCTAGTAAAATAATTTGACATCCCCACCAAAAAGGACAAGCTAGAGAATACCCATTTATTAACTAATAAATGGTTAAGAAGCTTCACCTAATATACATAATTCTTCTAGAAGCACATATAAAGTAAATTCAGAAAAGAAAAAAAGTGCTATGCAAATCTCAAAAATTAATTTATTATAATTTTCTATCATAATTAAAATAAGGTAGAAATTAATAACAGACAAAATATGGATTAAATGCTTTCATATGTGAAAATACACACATGTAAACACTTATCAGATATTCTACCTTCATCAATGTCAAATTAACTTGATTTAGATGAACCCTCCTGCCAATAATAAAAAGAAAATTTGAAAAATATATTGTAAAATATCCCTGTGAAGGCATTGGAAAGTTACGTGGAAAGGGAGAACTTGAAAGGTAAAATAGTGGCGAGAAGAAAATCTCAAAGGAGTAACTCTGATATTTGACATAACTTCTAAAAATATATCTCACAGACTAAAACACTGGGCATATATTAAGCAGTTTTGTGAAAATTGCATTTTAAGACTAATCAAAGGAGAAGGAACTTTATTGGGATTACGAGTCACAGTTTTATCACAAATTAAGGCACTGGCACAGAAACGTTTACAGTGCTTCTACAACCTGTCAAGACCTTATGATCTCGTTTAGATACAAATTCTTCCAGAATAGAAAAAGCGGCAATTCTCTACAATTAATTCTGGGACATGTATAACATTGAAGCTAAAACTAGACAAAGATATTAGAGGAAAGAAAAATTACAGGACTATTTAATCCACAAATATATTAAAAAATTCAAAAATTAAAAAAAAATCATCACCATAAAAAACCCCTAAAATATGTAAGTATAAAACACCATACATTTTTGTTTATTCCCAAATTAAAAGGATGGTTTATTATTATTGAAACTACAAATGTATTATACGTCATTACCTGATCAAAGGAAAAAAATGCATGTTTTTATGTTTTCTATCTGATTAAAAAATGCTTATTTATATATTTTTATATGTAATGTAATCAGTATATATTCATGATTTTAAAATAATTAAGAATTTAAAATATCTATAAGAATTATAAATGATTATAAAAGAATATTAGGCATAATTGCATACAATTAAATTAGACAATTTAGATGAAATTGGCAAAGTCCGAGAAAAACACAAACTACAATAACTTGCTCAAGAAAAAAGATCTAAATATAGTTATAGGTAATTAAGAAACTGAATTAGTAATAATAAATAAATACCCAAAAAGAAAACCTACGCCTAGATCACTTCACAGATAAATTTTATCAGACAATTGAAGAAAAATTAATACTAATTCTTTACAAAATCTTAAGAAAATTATGAGTAGGGAACACTGTCCTATTCATTCTATGAGGCTAATATAACTTACACAAAAAACAAATATGCCAAAAAAAAAAAAAACTTCAGACCAGTATCTCTCATGAATATCAATCTAAAATCTTCAGCAGAATAATAACAAACTAAATTTATCCACATATGAAAATAACTATACTCTATGATCAAGCGAGACATTTCGCGGTAATGTAAGTTGGTGTAACATGGAAAACAAAATGTCACAGGATCCTTAGGATGTCTCTTCACCAGGTGGAAACCTGTATTGCCAGTGGTAACACTGCTTGAGTTTTGCTCTTGTCCACTGGGCTCGTTCCACCCTCTCTGGAGGGCAGGGTGTGCTCAGCTCAACTACCGGCCTGGATCCCTGCCAAGGATGAGCCAGGCGCAGAGCAGTGAGAGGTGTGTGAGTGAGCAAGCATGGAGTTCGTCCGCTGTACACAACCAGGCGTGCTAGCTGCAGCAGGGTGGGAAGCTCCAGGCATCGGCACAGGAGCCAGCTCCATGTCATGCTGCAGCTAGACTAGGCATATTGTAAATGGATTCTGCTGTGGGCACTGGAGAACACGGTGGCTCCCAAAAGCTTGGAGATGATAGAAACCACAGAGCTCTCAAAAGGATATTACAGTATGTCACAGCCCTGGCTCATGGAGCCCCATGGTCTGGGCCCCCAGAAAGGCTGCAGCTCTTCTCTTTTTTGCCACCTGCAGTATGGTGGATAGAGGAAAGGGCTGTGTTTCAGCCCATTTGTGTTATACTTCTTTCAGTGCTGCTGCCCCGCTCCACTCTGGCTTGTGACTCCTGGGCTGTCCCAGCCCTGCCGCTGTTATGTAGGGTGGCCACCTGGTGCCAGTAGAAGGCAGGGAGGCTATAATGTTATAGCAGCTCTGGCTCAGAGAATCCCAAGGTCTGAGCCATTCGAAGAGTTACCACTCTTGACTCCCACAATCCAGGAACGTGTCACCATCCACGGCTTGGTTAGCTGGCCAGGAAAGTGTTACTGCTTCTTTCACTCTGGCTGTTTGGTGGCTCTCAAGTTATTGTCCTGCATCTAGAAAGAATGAGGTTAGGTGGACAACTGGTGGATGAGCAAGGTGGACAGGAGCTTTATTGAGCAAACAAATAGCACTCAGCAGAGAAGAGACCCAAAGTTGGTAGCTCCTACCCACAGGCAGGGAGTCTTCAAGAATCTCTGAGTCTGGTTGAGTCCAGGGGGTTTTATGGGCTCAGAAGGGAGGAAGTGCCTGACATTTGTCCATGGGTGGCCAAGGGTGGGTCAGAAAAAGCACCATCAGATTGGCCCAAAGGCATCAATGAAGTTCTCGCTTCAGGTCCCGGTCTCCACCTGGAATTGGCAGCCCAGCCTCCAGGCTTCAGACCATTCCTAGCTTGAAGGTGAGGTTTCACCACGGACTACTCATTCCTACCTGGGAACCTGTCTGCTTTTCACTGCCATCAACATCCCACCTGCGGTGACCAGGCTGTCTGTGCTAAGGGAAACCCACAGGCCTGAACCCAGCCGCCCTCAGCTCCATGACCTCCCTTCCATGCTGATTAGACCCCAAAGTTTTAGCCTCAGAGGCAGTTTCTGGAGGGCACTGAGGTGGCAGGGGGCCGGTGTGTCATTGTTGTCCCAAGCATGCACACATGAGGGGTGTGGCAACAGGGCCTGGGCTCAGCTATTGGAACACATCCACAACATTGCTCCATCACAGAGCAGGCGCTGGGAGTGGGGAGAGGACAGGGAAGGGGAGCAGGCACTTGAAAGCCTGCAGTGGCATGTGGCTTCCTGGGCCTCGAGAGTGCAGGGATGCCGAGGTCCAGAGTCACAGATGGTCAGCTGCAGCTGCACCTGGGAGTGTGGGCTCCTGCCCCGCCAACTCGGTACTGTGTGGGGCTCCTGCTGGGATCACCTGTTCCTGGCCCCTGTCAGTCTCTGCTAGCTCTGTGGAGGATATAGCCCCAGCCATGCCTTCCCTGCTGTAGTGGCCGCTCCAGATGGGCCACCATTACCATCAATACTACGTTAATAAAACACACACACACTCACACGCACGCACACACACACACACACACACACACACGGCACATACTATTTCAGTAGACTCAGAAAATTTATTTCAGAAAATCCAAATTTCTTTCATGACAAAAATATTCAATAACAAAGAGTAGAAGAGAACTTCCTCAAGCTGATAAATGCCATCTATAAAAAATTCACAGCTAACATCACACTCATGGTCACAGATGCGATATACTCTCTCTAAGATGACAAGAAAAACAAGGATGTTCACTCCTGCCACTTCTACTCAATATTGTACAATGGTTTTAGCCATAGGAATTAGGCAGGAAAAAGAAACACAAGACTTCTGTTTTGTAAAAGTAGTAAAACTATTCCTATTTGAAGATGACATTATCTTGTACAAAGGAAATTCTAAGGAATCTGTAAAAAGTAACTAGAACTAATAAATATCTGTAACAACCTTGCATAATATAACGTCACTATACAATACACAATACAAAAGTCAATTGTATTTCTACAAACTTGGACAATTCAAATGAAACCAGGAAAGTTATTTCATTTAAAATAGCATCAACGAGCAAAATAATTAGAAATAAATTTTATAAAAAGTGAAAAACTTATATTTCAAATATGACAAAACATTGTTGAAATAAATGAAAGAAGCTCTAAATAGGTTTAAAAAAACATCCTGAGTTTATGAATCAAGACTTAGTATTCCTAAAATAGCAATAATCTAAAAATTGGTCTATAGATTCAATAAAATCCTGATCAGAATCACAGCTGGCTATAGAAATTGACAACTAATTTAAAAAGTCATATGAAATAGCAAGGGACCCTAAATAGCCAACACAATTTTGAAAGAGAAACAAATGTGAAGAGCCCTCTTTCTGATTTCCAAACTTACTATAAGGTAACAGTATTCAAGATGTACTCATGTAAAGGTAGACATAAAGATCCAAGAAATGGAATTGAGAGTCCACGAAATAAACCAGCATGTCTATAGTTGGCTTACACAGGGGTGCTATTCTGTGCAGGAATAATCTTTTTAACAAATTTTAGCAAATGGTTTTGGGATGATTGGATATTCAGATGCTAAAGTGTGAAGTTTCACTCTCAACTCACTATGGATAATAGTGAGTTAATAACTCAAAATGGATCAAAGACCAAAATATAATAAAAGCTATAAAATGTTTAAAAGAAAACTTATGCTTTCATTTTTCTGACCTCAGATTTGCGAAAACAATTATTAGATGTGACTCCAAAAGCGTGAGCATAGAAAGAAAAAATAGATAAATTTGACTTGATCAAAATTTAAAACTTTTGTTTCAAAAGACACTGTCACATAAGTAAAAAGTCCATCTATGGAATGGGAAAAATTTGCAAAACATATTTCTCATACAAGACTTATATTTAAAACATAAAAATAACTCTTAGAACTCAATAATAAAAAGGTAACTGATTTTAAAAAGTGAGATCAAGATATGAACAGAAATTTCTTCACAAAAGTTATATAAATGGTCAACAATCACATGAAAAGGTGTCCCATAGTATAGTCAGTCGCCAGGGGAATGGAAATTAAAACTGAAATGTAGTACCAACTTTACAACCACTATAAAGAAAAAAAAATGATGATAAAAAATATTGGGGAGGCTATGGCAAAATCAGAACCTTCAAACATGCTGGTGGAAATATAAAATGGTATATCTCCCTTGTAAAGCAGTCTGCAATTCCTCAAATGGATGAAATATATTAATAGCATGATCCAACAATACACACATATTCATAGTAGCATTACTTCAACTAAAAGAAAAAACTCAAATGTCTGTTAATGATGAATGGATAAATGCGATATATTAGTTTAATAGAATACTATTTATTCATAGAAAGGAATAAAGTACTGCTATATGGTAGAATACAGAACCACCTTTGAAACATTATGCTAAGTAAAACACAGTCATGAGACCACATAAGATTCGTTTAGTTTGAAATGTGCAGAAGAGGCAAATCTATTGAAACTTATACTAGATTAGGGGTTACTTCAGTCTGCAGGACTGGAAGCAAAAGGAAGGGATAGCTAAATGATGTGATTCTTTTCAGGATGATGAATTTTGTTTTATTATACTTTAAGTTGTGGGGTACATGTGCAGATCTTGCAGGATTGTTACATAGGTATATACATGCCATGGTGGTTTGCTGCCTCCATCCCACCTTCACCTACATTAGGTATTTCTCCTAATGTTATCCCTCCCAACCTCCCCACTCCCTTCTATGGCTTCCCTAGCCTCCCATCCCCCAATAGACCCAAGTGTGTGATGTTTTCCTCCCTGTGTCCATGTGTTCTCATTGTTCAACACCCACTTATGAGTGAGAACATGTGGTATTTGGTTTTCTGTTCTTGTGTCGGTTTGCTGAGAATGATGGTTTCCAGCTTCATCCATGTCTCTGTGAAAGACATGAACTCATCGTTTTTTATAGCTACGTAGTATTCCATGATATATATGTGCTACATTTTCTCTTTCCAGTCTTTCCTTGATGGGCATTTGGGTTGGTTCCAAGTCTTTTCTATTGTAAACATTGCCACAATTAACTTACATATGTATGTGACTTTATAATAGCACAATTTATAATCCTTTGGGTATATACTCAGTAGTGGGATTGCTGTATCAAATGGTATTTCTATTTCTAGGGCCTTAAGGAATTGCCACTCTGTATTCAACACAATGGTTGAACTAATTAACACTCCCATCAGCAGTGTAAAAGCATTCCTATTTCTCCACATCCTCTCCAGCATCTGTTGTCTCCAGAGTTTTTAATGATTGCCTTCTAATTGGAGTGAGATGGCATCTCAATGTGGTTTTGATTGGCATGTCTTTAATGACCAGTGATGGTGAGCATTTTTTCATATGTTTGTTGACCACATAAATGTCTTCTTTTGAAAAGTGTCTGTTCATATCCTTTGCCCACTGTTTGATGGGGTTATCTTTTTTCTTGTAAGTTTGTTGTAGTTCTTTGTAGATTCTGGATATTAGCCCTTTGTCAGATGGTAGCTTGTAAAATTTTCTCCCATTCTGTTGGTTTGCAGTTCACGTTAATGATTGTTTCCTTTGCTGTGCAGGAGCTCTGAAAATTAATTAGATCCTATTTGTCTATTTTGGCTTTTGCTGCCATTGCTTTTTGTGTTTTAGCCATGAAGTCCTTGCCTATGCCTATGTCCTGAATAGTATTGCCTATGTTTTCATCTAGGGTTTTTATGGTGTTAGGTCTTATGTTTAAATCTTTAATCCATCTGGAGTTAATTTTTGAATAAGATATATGGAAAGTGTTCAATTTTAGCTTTCTGCACATGGCTAGCCAGTTTTCCCAACACCATTTATTAAACAGGGAATTCTTTCTCCATTGCTTGTTTTGGTCAGCTTTGTCAAAAATCAGATGATTTTTAGATGTGCGGCCTTTGTTCTGTTACTTCTGAGGCTTCTGTTATTTCTATTGGTCTATATCTCTGTTTTGGTACCAGTGCCATGCTATTTTGATTACTGTAGTCTTATAGTATACATTGAAGTCAGGTAGTGTGATGTTTCCAGCTTTGTTTTTTTACTTAGGATTGACTTGGCTATGCGGGCTCCTTTTTGGTTCCATATGAAGTTTAAGGTGTTTTTTTTCCAATTCTGTAAAGAAAGTCAATAGTAGCTTGATGGGGATAGCATTGAATCTATAAATTACTTTCAGCAGTATGGATATTTTCACGATATTGATTCTTCCTAACCATGAGCATGAAATGTTTTTCCATCTGTTTATCTCCTCTCTTATTTCCCCGAGCAGTGGTTTGTAGTTCTTGAATAGGTCCTTCGTGTCCTTTGTTAGTTGTATTTCTAGGTATTTTATTCTCTTTGCAGTAATTGTGAATGGGAGTTCGATCATGATTTGGCTCTCTGTTAGTCTATTAATAGTGTATAGAAATCCTTGTGATTTTTGCACATTTCTTTTGTATCCTGAGTCTTTGCTGAAGTTGCTAATCATCTTAAGGAGATTTTGGGCTGAGATGATGAGATCTTCTAAATATATAATCAACTAGGTATCCACGGGACCTATCTCAAAATAATAAAAGCTATCTACCACAAATCGACAGCCAATACCATACTGAATGGACAAAAACTGGATGAATGTTTTCTAACAGTGACTGTGGTAATGATCGTACACATCTTAATATGCTAAACTATTAAAATTAAAACACTTTAATTTGATCACTTGTAAGACAGGTGAATAATGTCTCAAAAACTGTAAAAAATAAACTTTAAAAGTAAAACTGTGACGATCATAAATTTTTATATATTATCACAAGCATTATTTGGGGATAGATTTTCTTTAGTTCTTCCCACATTTTTCTTATTGTTATGTGTTATAAATCTCTCTCTATGTTTTGTCGGACTTTTATGCTAAGAACTTAAGTAGACAATGCAAATGAAAGCAATGCATGGTACAATCATTGCACAAAGAATGCCAACAAATTTTTGTTAAATAATTTTAAAAGATATATAGAAATGATAAAATATTTACTTGTAAATTAAAACCATGGTTAATATTCCAAGGTGTGAAAACTTGTTTTTTCTCAGATATTCACAGAGAGCTCTGCCTGAAGACAGGCTTGTCTAATTCTCTGATAATTCAACTGATACTAACAATTTTAATTGTTACATGAAGGAGTACACATTTTTTCATTTAATATTATCAGCCACATAATTATTAGCAATGTTAGAAAGTAATTTATTAATTTGGTGGATTGATATCTCTTTAATTTTGAACAAAAGGAAAACTAGATAAAGTTAAACATCTTACTCTTGATGGAACATTAAAGCAAAAGCAGGAAAGATATAAGAATAATGGATTATTGATATGTAAACATTTCCAATTTGGAGTGAAGTTAAATTTTTAGTTTAGTTAAAGGATTACTGATAAAATTTGGGTAACTCATGAATCACATTTTATTCAATATTTAAGAAAATAAATCATATATTTAGACAAACTATTTTTTGGAAAGGCTATTTTTGTTCAATGCGTATTAACTGTGTCACCCTACTATTTCTATGGATTGACAGTTCTTTATGCTACTCCTTAACTATGCCAAGATTGAGCATATTCCCTGATTTTAGGGAAGGTAATTGACGACTCTAGGGCATATTTTTGTATTAGCAAAATTTATATATCTTTCTAACTGTACATAAATATGTTTCTTTTTCATTATAGTTAGAGCATATTTAATGTTTTAACATATTTTATATCAAGTAGATGCATAGCATTGTTGAAATAGAATACATGCTTATTAAACACACATACACACCCAAGCCTAGCTTCAAAACAAGCATTTCAACTTAATAATTTTTAAATCTCCTAATGCTGAATACCTCTGTGTAGCAATAATAATCATTGTAATATACATAATAAATAGTAACAGTAAACCACCCCCAAAAAATTACTGAAAAAATAATCATGTTTCCTATATTAAAGTTGTTAGAAGCCACTCTATAAACCTGCTTTAGGTATAAAAAAGCAATAGAAATGTTTGAAAGGTAAATTGCTAAAATGTCATCACTGGTAGGCTTTCTGCATTATTGATGCTTTTGGTTTGCATTTCTAGAGAGATTTAAGGACACACAGCAAAAGCACAATGGCCCACTCGTGCCTATGAGAACTTTGAATTTCCTGCTTTTTAGATTGTTTATCTGTCTTTATACACCAGGTATACTTTCTCAAAACTTAAGTGAAATCCATCACACCTACCTACCAGAGTAGGCACATTGGTTTGAGACACTTGTTTACAGATGGTCTTGTGTTCTGAGATCATGCCTCACAGATGTTAAACTATAGGCTATAGACTCAAATCTAATTCATTTGGTAATTTTCACAAACCAAACCTCTAGATTTTTGCATTCTTTTTCTGTGTCAAATTTCTAACATGATCACAAAAATGCTTTTGTCAAATTCCAAAGGATAGTTGAAGCAGAGAAAAGAGGTCTGCTTCAGAACCAGAAATCATGTTATTAGCAAAATTTTTAGGGATTTGTCTTTTCATTCAATAGTATCTTATTCTTTTCCTTAAAGAAAAAATAATAGTTGAGAAATATCTGATGATATTTGCCAGATAACTCCTCTTCCTTTGGAATAAAAACTTTGAAGTTCACTATCAGGGTGCATTGTATATTTTGTCACAAGAAATTCCTTTATAAAGACATAGGATCAACATATAGACATATAGGATCAACCTATATGCCCATCAGTGGTAAACTGGATACAGAAAATATGATACATATATACCATGAATTGCTAAACAGTCATAAAAAATGAGATCATGCCCTTGGTAGCAACATGGGTGAGGCTGGAGGCTATTATCCTAAGCAAACTAACATAGAAACAGAAAACCAAATACCACATATTCTCACTTATCAGTTGGAGCTAAACACTGAGTACACAAGAACACAAAGACAGGAACAACAGACACTGGGGCCTCCTTGACAGTAGAGGGTGGAGGGTGAAGATCAAAATATACTTATTATTTGGGTGAGAAATAGTTTGTATACCAAACCCCTGTGACACATAATTTACCTGTATAACAAACATGCATATGTATACCTGAACCTAAAAGTTAAAAAATAAAATAAAAATCAGAGTAGAAAAATATACATTGTACATATTTTCAATTTGGAAGTAGTATCTATTTACACACGCAAAGAAGGAAAACCGAAGGATATACCCTGAAATGTTAGCATGTATCTCTGGGAATCAGGTTATGCATCGCTTTATTTTCTTGTTTACATTTTATTATTTTCAAAATGCTTACGAGCTGAAATAAAAAAATAACAAATTTTGTGTTTGTTTGTTTTTGTTTGTTTTGAGACAGTGTCTCACTCTATTGCCCAGGCTGAAGTGCAGTGGCATTATGTGGGCTCACTGCAACCTCTGACTGTGCAGTTCAAGCAATTCTCTTGCCTCAGCCTCCCGAGTAGCTGGGATTACAGGTACCCACCAAGCAGCTTGGCTAATCGTTGTATTTTTTCTAGAGACAGGATTTTACCATGTTAGCAGGCTAGCCTCGAACTCCTGACCTCAAATGATCTGCCCCCCTTGGCTTCCCAAAGTGCTAGGGTTACAGGTGTGAGCCACTGAGCCTGGCCAACAACAAACTATTAGAAAAGAAAAGAAAAAAGAAAGAAAAGAAAAACAGAAAAGTAAAGAAAAGAGAAATTCCTTTACTTGTGTCTGGATCAGCTGATTGACTCAGTTGTCCTAGGTTAAGAAGCTGTTTAAGAAGATAACCTGTCCCTTTCTGGGTGCATAGGAGACAAAGTCAGGAGCTAAAAGTTTGAGTACAAACTTTGAAGGATTGGAAGGGGACACTGCCTGTTTAGGCATACTACTATTGGGACCAAAGACCTACTACTCTTATTTGTTTGTTTGTTATTTATTTATTTATTTAGAGATGGAGTCTCGCTCTGTTGCCCAGGCTGGAGTGCAGTGGCGTGATCTTGGCTGACTGTAACCTCTGCTTCCTTCGTTCAAGCAATTCTCCTGCCTGAGCCTCACTAGTAAATGGGAAGACAGGCACCCACCACCACGCTCAGCAAATTTTTTATGTTTTTTAGTAGAGATGGGGTTTCAATATGTCAGCCAGGCTGGTCACAAACTCCTGACCTTAGGTGACCCACCTGCCTTGGCCTCCCAGAGTGATGGGATTATAGGCCTGAGACATTGTACCCAAAGATCTACTACTTTTAAAATAACAATTAACAAGTGATTTACTTTCCAGGGACAGTTATCAATTTAAATCGATTACTTAAATCACAAGTAATAAATAATTTGTTTCAGGATGATTAACTGTTTCTTACTTACTCAAAGCTACAAAGTCACCCTTAGGATGTTTTTGTGAAAAGCCAGGTACAGCAGCTTATCTTGGCCACATGCCTAAAAGCCCCTTCCCCCAAAAAGGTAAATTCTTTAATAAAAAAGAATAAATTTAGGAAAGAGAATGAATCAATTCAAATGTTCTACATCAGTTTTTCATTAGGTTCACTGACAGAGCTTCTGCAGGACGTTTATGATTTATTTCAGTCTCTCTAAGGATTAAGAGAGATTTGGTTCATGTCATATATTGCTCAGTAAATAAAGCAGGAGACCAATTGAGGCTCATAAATCAAAAGTCTAGGTTGAACAAACATTTTAATTGAATTGTTCTATATTATAATAGTGCAATTATAGGTGCAGTAGCATTATACACAGCAAAACGTGCAAAAATATTCAGAAATCTATTATTTAAGAAGGCACATGAAGGAGAAAATGATACCTGGCAATATTTGACCTTTGTAAGAGGAGACATTAAAAGTCTGAGTTACTGTTTCCTAAAAACTGGCTATTTTCATTGGTAATACATTTAGATGACTATAAAAGTATCTTACATTTTTATTCAGTAAGTCATGAATGCAATTATTTAAACCATTAAAATTTATACACAGGATCTCTTGTTGCATTCTTTTCTTCTGCTCTTCATTCCAAGCACCAGGGCTTTGTACTTCTCCCGTTCTGAATATTTTTCAGGCAATAGCTCAAGCCTCTGATACACGGTTTTTTGTTGTTGTTGTCTTTGTTTTTTTGAGTCAGAGTCTTGCTCTGCCTCCCGGATTCAAGTGAGTCTCCTGGCTCAGCCTCCCAAGTAGCTGGGATTACTGGTGCCCACCACCACATCTGGCTAAGTTCTTGTATTTTTAGTAGAGATAGGGTTTCTCCATCTTGGCCATGCTGGTCTCGAATTCCTGACCTGAGGTGATCCACCTTCCTTGACCTCCCAAAGTGCTGGGATTATAGGTGTTAGCCAATGATACACATTTTCAAATTTATTTTCTATTAAATTCTGTCTGTCGCTTTGCCTCAGGGAACTGTGGCCACTCAGCTGTGCAAGGAGGCAAGTCTAAATGCTGACTCAAATATATCAAACGTATTTGGTTTAAGTTAAATGGAATCATAGATATGAGCCAACAGAGTGATTCTGGAGCTGCAAAAGTGATCGTGGAATGAGAAATTTTAAAGATATTTAGCAGGTCAAGATCATTTAAATCCCATTAGCCATTTAATCTAGCAATGTGTATAAACCATATGAATGGACTGCCACTAACTTATTCCTAGTATAAACTTTCTCATTGTTAGCTCCCCTGATATTCTTACATTGGAAACTGGAACTTCATACCCCTTATTACTTATTCATTTTGAGACAACATGTCATCATCATAATTCAATTACTTCAAAGGAAAACAAAATATACTCATAAGAACAAAGTATGGAAGGTTTGGTTTTAACATATCTGCAGTTTAAGAATAGGTTGAGATTTGTGATTTGTACTGCATTTCTTATCAATATATAAGTATTATAATTATTGTAAGTATTCTCTCTATATTTCTATCTCTCTCTATGGGTAAATCTATGTTTATCTTTAATAAAATACAGATAAATCTATATTTATCTAGAGATACAGATAGATGATAGATAGAGAGATAGATAGATAGATACATGTAAAGTAATTCATAGTAGGCATAGAGCATAGGAAAATTTGGCAAATATTAGCTACGATGAGAAGGAAGATGATAATTAGTATGATGATAATGATAATGATTTTTTAAAAATTTTCAGATAAATTAGTAACTTTATATGAAAGATTATTTCATCAAAGAATTTTAGTTCAAAACTTAAAACACTATAATTATTCATAAACGCAATATAGTATCAATATAGGAATACTATGAATTTTCTTAATGAAATTAAGACATTAATGAATTTTCTTAATGAAATTATTGGTAGCAGCATTACATTTGGTTTTGTCACCTGCATCTTTTCACAAATAACTAAGATAATGGCTAAAAAGCCCCTGATTTTTATCATTCATTCATATTGTTTTCTATGCCTCATTTCAGAATTATGAAATCACACTGATTATTATATACAAATAATTTCTGAATATAATCCAAGCCCCAGTGTCATCCCATATAATTTTATCAAAGTGTGAACATATAACCTTTGATATTTTTGGTCACTTTGAATTGCCAAACCAATTGTTGCCTAGATTTCTCCTATGCTTCTTTCAGGTGTTTTATATTTTTGTATTTTACATTTAGGTCTATGGTCTATGTTGAGGTAATTTTTGGGAAAGATGTAAGAAATGTATTTAGATTTATATTTTGCGTGTGAATGCCCAATTGCTTCAGTACTGATTGTTAGAAAGACTGCCCTTTTCTTATTAAATTGGATTTGTTTCTTTGTCCGAGATCAGTTAACTAAATTTTTGTGCATCTGTTTCTGTTCTGTTCTGTTTCATCGATCTGTTTGCGGTTCTTTTGCCAGTACCACACTGCCTTGATTATTGTAACTGTAGTGTCTTGATGTCAGGTAGTTTATCCTCTAGCTTTGTTTCCTTTTTCACTATTGGGTTGACTATTCTGGGTCTTTTATTATCCATATGACCTTTAAAATACATTTTTTGATATGCACAAAATAACCTCCTGGGATTTTAAGGTTATATTGAATCTATATGTCAAATTGGGAAACCCTGACACGACAATATTGAGTCTTCATAAATGTGGAATATCTCTATATGTATGTATATGTGTTATATATATATATATATATGTATTTATATGTATATTTATATATTTATATGTATTTATATGTATATTTATATGTATATTTTATATGTATAATTTATATGTATATTTATATATATATATAAAACACACACATACACAGAGAGTATACATATATACTTCTTTCATTAGAGTTTTACAGTTTTCCTAATATAGATATTGCACACATTTTATTAGATTTATATAAAATTATTTCATTTTTGTGTTACTATAAATGGTATTGTGTCCTTAATTTCAAATTCCAATTTTTAATTGTTAATGTATAAGAAAATTAACTTTGTGTATTAACCTTATATACTTCAGCCTTGCTAAAATAATTTATTAATTTCAGATTTTTTTTAAATTCTCTACATAAGCAGTCATAATTTGCAAACATACACAATTTAATTTTTTTCCCATTTTACACACAGTATAGAACAAACAAGATAGAGATGTATAGGATGGGATTTATAAGGATAATTGAATCACAAAATACAGATTCTGAGAAGTCCCATGATAAGCTGTATGCAATCTAGACAACCAAGTAAGCTGGTTATGTAGTTCAGTCCAAGCCCGAAGGCCTCAGAACCCAGGAAGCTGATGGTGTAACTCTCATTCTGAAGCCACAGGCCAGAGAAACTTGGAGGCTGCTGGTATACCACTGGAGCACAAAGGATGGAGAACTTGAAGTTTCGATGTTCAAGGAAAAGAGAAGTAGGATGTCCTAGCTTGAGAAAAGAGAGAGATGATTCACCTTTCCTTGACGTTTTGTTCTATTCTACCTGTGCCCTCAGCTGATTGAATAGTGCCTGCCCAAGTTAGGTGATGGTGGCTCTTCCTTATTCAGTACATTCATCAAATGTTGACCTCTTTTGGTAATGCCCTCACCAACATACTCAGAAATAATGCTTTACTAGCTATCTGGTCAAGTTAGAATCTAATATTAACCGTCAGGCAAACTTTTATTTATTTTCCTTGTCTTATTGTGTCAGCTAGGACTTCTAGTGATAGCCAACATCCTTGCCTTATTCTTGATCTTACTAAGAAAGCATCGAATTTCTTATTATGTATGCTATAAGTTTGTATATGCTCTTTATCAGGTTGAGGCAGTCCCTCTCTATGCTTAGTTTGCTAAGAGCTTTTGTCATAAATGGGCATTGGATTTTAACAAATGATTATTCTGAATATATCTCTATTATCATGTTTTTCTCCATTAGCCTATTGATTTAAGTGTTTTTAAATATTGAACCAGCCTCATATACTTTCAAAAAAAAATCACATTAGGTCATGGTGTATAATTGTTTGTAAACGTTTTTGGATTCAATTAGCTAATATTTTGTTGAAGATTTTTGCATCTATGTTCATGAGAGATATTAGTTTGTAGTTTTTCTTTTCTGTCAGGTCTTCTTTGGTATTAGGGTGATATTGACCTCAGAGAATGAGTTATGAATAACACATATTTTTAAAAGAAAAAATATATATTAATCTATAAATTCTAATATAATATTATGCTAAGCTAGTCTCATAAAGTCACAATAAAATGAAATGTCTTTAAAGTTAGATAATAGACCAAATATTTTAATGTACTTAATCCTTAACATTTATGCTTCATAAAATTGGTTTTTCTATTATTCTTTTAAAAAATACATTGAATTAAAATTATATCTCTTTAGAAAAGTTTCAAATAAAAATTACAATGCTCAACTATATTTTTACTATTTTTTACTAACTATATTTTGCTAATATTTTTACTTAATCAGGTTACACAACATATTCCTTGATTTTCTATAAGAAAAGCATTTATAATCATTAACTCCTTACTATATTAATCAGATTTATTTCTTTAAAAAGATTGCTATTTTTTTATAAACTTCACCAAATGTTTTAAATGTTTTTCATTTCTTTACCCTTCCCAGAATACATCCACCTTATTAGCAAAATCTCTTCTCTGTTTTATAAAAAATACCCAGATTTTTCAAATATGTTTTAAATAGATCAATCTAAAAATTGTAAAGCTTTTAAATAGACTTTGAAAGCTAAAACTAACAGAATTGATAGCAAAGATATGACCTTGTGGCCATTTTATTATATGGCATAATACAGATGTCATGCTTTGAATTGAGCTTATTTAACTTCAAGGCTCAGATCACTTTCCAATTTTATGACTGTGGGGAATGGTGGATAAGGATAGAAGTCACTTTGAAACTGGAAGCTAGATAGAAATTATTATGCACTGTGAGGGCAATAATTTCACAAGTTTTAATGTTTTCAGTAGTTGAAGTTAACAGTTTACTAAAGTATATGATTGAGAGGAAAGTTACATCCTTCAAACGTCTGAGTCAGTTATATGTTTATTTTTTTAACACATAATTTTCACTTAAGTGAATCTAATTTTCCTATATAAACATGTACTGAATACAAAATAAGCCAATAAAAGGTGTCTTGTGTCAAAATATGGAAAAATGACCAAGTCCTTTAATTTATAAATTCTGACCCATTCTTCCATTGCTTCTAACCAGTAGAATCTAGCAAAGGTGGTGGAACATCATTTATGTGATTATGTTACAAAACACTGTGACTTCTGCCTTGCTATCAGACTGTTTATATTGCTTTCTTGGGAGCTGCCATGTATGAAACATCCATGTTATGAGGAATGGAGTGCAGGCTCCAGTCAACAGAGTGTGAACTGAGGCCCCAGACCAATCAACCAAAAAGGATCTGACTGCTGTCAACATTCAGAAACTATGAAATCAATGTGCATTGTTTAAACCAATAAGTTTTAGAATAATGAAGCAATAGATAAATAATATATTTCCTTTGGCCATCGGACTCAGCAAATTATATAATACTTATCTTAGATAATCCATTTACATTTCTATTTCTAAAAAAATGGCTTTCAGGAGCTCTTGTAAGGCAGGCCTGGTGGTGGCAAATCTCTCAGCAATAGCTTGTCTGTGAAGGATTTTATTTCTCCTTCACCTTTGAAGCTTAGTTTGGTTGGACATGAAATTCTAGGCTGAACATTCTTTTCTTTACACATGTTGAATATTGGCCTCCACTTTCTTCTGGCTTGTAGGATTTCTGCTAAGAGATCTGCTGTGAGTCAGATGGGCTTCCTTTTGTGGGTGAACCAACACCCACTGTTTGATGGGGTTTGTTTGTTTGTTTGTTTGTTTGTTTTTCTTGTAAATTTGTGTTAGCTCTTTGTAGATTCTGGATATTGTATCCTGAGACTTTGCTGAAGTTACTTATCACCTTAAGGAGATTTTGGGCTGAGACAATGTGGTCTTTTTATAGAGGTGTAGTTGTGTTTCTCAGTTTTATTTTTTTAATTTTAAAAATAATTGGGTCATCAAAATGGGTTTTTAAAAATAAGCTATTCTTCCACAACTATAGTGTTTAGAAAGTCTTGCCCTAAACTCAACATTATCCCAATAGTGTCATATATGTATTTTTGCAATAAATAAAAGTAAGTACACAAACACATACACACACATACTTACTCATATATAGGTATTAGTATTATATAATTGAATGATATGTCAGCTATATAATAAAATATCATTAAATTAGAAGAAGCAAAGATATCTATAATACAGAAGAATTCTCTCCAAGCATTTTTATTGATTCTTTTCCAGTGGTGGTTTTAACGATTGGCTTAGCACATGCCAGAAACAAAAGCCGTAGAGAAACATTGATTATTCAAATTTCAATAAGGAAAGAATAAACTCTCCTTACAATTTTAAGTATGTGTCAGAAAAATTAATAAGAAATTCAATCATAAGTGAGTTTAAACACACTTGCCTCAGGAAATCAAACTTTGCCGCTCCTTCCTCCTTGAGGATACAAGTTAAAAGTAGTAGTTCTTCCACTTGTGGTGAAATATCAAAATGACATAAAATTGTAAAGTTAACACACAAGCTGGAATTGCACATTTTAATTTGATTTTTAACACACCTCAATTAAAATATCTTTATTAAAATATCATATATGAGATGTGAATCATCATAATTATTAACTATTTCAAATGTTATATACCTATGTATCTGTTGCCACTGGAAATTATTCAGTAATCTTAAAAAGATGTGACAATGACTTAGCTGATTTTTTGAACCAAATATTGGTTCAATATTTTATGTTCAAATGTGTGCGACTAATGAAAATCAAACAAATCAAATATTGTTTTGGTTAAAGCAAACACTGTGTACCACATTATTATGAAGAAGAACAGAAATGAACGAAGAAAAAAAATTATCCAGAGGAAATAATATCTAGACTAAGAAGCCAGTTAGTATTTTTAGATACATTTAAGAGTATTAAAAATATATAAGACAGAAATAAAACATTCAATGGACATGCTCAATGGGGAGGTAATAACAAAAAGACTACTTTGGAGGCCATCGAGCATAAAACAAAGGTAAAAAGAGGCAGGAAAAAAATGCTTAGAATGTAATTCGCATCACATTGAATACTTGATTCACAAAAACTCCAGCATCAGACCACAGAAACAACAATATGTGAATTAATGAGAGCCAAACATTTATTTTATATTTAAAAAAAATTTTTCAGTATTTAAAATAAAACTCATGAGATCATAAGAGCAAGATTACATATTTTGTTTTAGATTTAACTTTTTTTTAAAGTTCAGAATGTATGTGCAGGTTTGTTATTATAGGCAAACTTGTGTCATAGTAGTTTATTATACAGATTATTTCATCATCTAGGCATTAAACCTAGTAACCATTAGTTATTTTTCCTAATCCTCTTCCTCCTCCCAACCTCTACCTTATGAAATGTCCCAGTGTGTGTTTTTCCACTCTATGAATCCTTGTGTTCTCAGCATTTAGCATCCATTTACAAATGGAACAGCTGGTATATTGCTTACTGTTCTTGTATTAGTTTGCTAAGGATAACGACCTCCAGCTCCATCGATGTTCCTGAAAATAATATGATCTGGTTTTTTATGGCTGCTTAGTATTCCATGGTGTATATGTACCACATTTTCTTTGTCTAGTCTATTATTGACAGACATTTAGGTTGATTCCTTTTCTTTGCTATTGTGAATAGTGCTGCAATGAACATTCATGTTCATGGGTCTTTATGATAGAATGAGTTACGGTCATCTGGGTGTATACCCATTAATGGGATTGTTGGGTCAAAAGGTATTTCTGTTTTTAGGTCTTTAAGGAATTGACACACTGTCTTCAACAATGGTTGAATTAGTTTACACTTCCCCAACAGCACATAAATGTTCTTTTTTCTCCACAACATTTCTAGCATCTATTTTTTTTTTTTTTTTTTTACTTTTTAGTAATAGCCATTCTGATTGGTGTGTGATGGTGTCTTATTGTGGTTTTGATTTGCATTTCCCAAATGATCAGTGACACTGAGGTTTTCTTTTTTTTTTTCATATGATTGTTGGCCACATGTATGTCTTCTTTTGAGAAATGTCTGTTCATGTCCTTTGCCTACATTCCTGACGGGGTTGTTTTATTTATTGTAAATTTGTTTAAGTTCCTTAGAGATGCTGGTTATCAGGTCATTTTAAGATACATACTTTGCAAAAATGTATTCCCATTCTGTAAGTTTTCTGTTCACTCTGTTAATAATTTCTTTTATTGTGAAGAAGTTCCTTAGTTTATTTAGATCCCATTTGTCAATATTTGATTCTGTTGCAATTGCGTCTGTTGTCTTCATCATGAAATCTTTGCTCATTTCTATGTCCAAAAGAGTACTGTCTCGGTTGTCTTTCTAAGTTTGCATAGTTTTTAACTTTAAATTTACGTCTTTAATCCATCTTGAGTTAATTTTTGTACATAGTATGAGAAAGGAATCCACTTTCAATCTTCTGCATGTGGCTAGCCAGTTATCCTAGCACCATGATTGAATAGGGAATCCTTCTTACATTGCTTGTTTTTGTCAGGTTTGTCCAAGATCAGACAGCTATAGTTGTGTAGCCTTATTTCTGGATTCTCTATTCTATTCCAATGGTCCATGTATCTGTTTTTGTACCAATACCAGGCTGTTTTGGTTAATGTCACTTTGTACTACAGATTAAAGTCAGATAGCGTGACACCTCCAGCTTTGTTCTTTCACTTGGGATAGCCTTGGCCATTCAGAATTTTTGTTGTTGTTGTTCTATGTGAATTTTAAAATAGTTTTTTTTTTTTCTAGCTCTGTGAATAATATCGTTGGTAGGTAAATAGGAATAGTATTGAATCTATAAATTGCTTTGGGCAGTATAGACATTATAATGATATTGATTCTATTCATAAGCGTGAACTGTTTTTCCCATTTGTTGGTATCATCTTTAATCACATTGAGCAGTGTTTTATAGTTCTCCTTGTGGAGATCTTTCATTTTCCTGGCTTGCTCTATTCCTAGGATTTTATTTTTTGTGTGTGACAATTGAGAATGGGATTGCATTCCTGATTTGGCTCTGGGCTTGACTATTGTTGGTGTATAGGAATGTTAGTAATTTTTGCACATTATGTATCCTGAGACTTTGCTGAAGTTGTATATCTGCTTAAGGAGCTTTTGGGCAGAGATTATGGGGTTTTCTAGATATAGGATCATTTGTCTGCAAAAAGCGATAACTTGACTTTCTCCCTACCTATGCAGATGCCCTTCATTTGTTTCTCTTGCTTGATTGCCCTGGCCAGGGCTTCCAATACTATGTTGAATAGGAATGGTGAGAGAGGGCAACTTTGTCTTGTACCAGTTTTCAAGGGGAATACTTTCAGCTTTTGTACATTCAGTATGATGTTGGCTGTGGGTTTGTCATAGATAGCTCTTATTATTTTAAGGTATGTTTCTTCAATATCTAGTCTGTTGAGAGTTTTTAATATGAAAGAGTGTTGAATTCTATCAAAAGACTTTTCCTGTCTATTGATATAATTATGTGGTTTCTGTCCTCAGTTCTTTTTCCCTGATGAATCACATTTATTGATTTGTGTGTGTTTAACCAACCTTGTGTCCCAGAGAAAACGACTTCTTGATCATGGTGGATAAACTTTTTGATGTGGTGCTGGATTTCATTTGCAAGTATTTTGTTAAGGATTTTTGCATTGATGTTCACCAAGAATATTGGCCTGAAGTTTACTTACTTTGTTGTGACTCTGCCAGGTTTTGGTATCAGGATGATGCTGGCTTCATAGAGTGACTTAGGGATGAGTCCCTCCTCCTCATTTTTTGAGGAATGCTACCACCACTTCTTTGTACATTTACTATAATTCCACTGTGAATCAGTATTGGACAGACTTTTGTTTGATTGGTAGGCTATTTATTACTGATTCAATTTCAGAGGTTGTTATCAGTCTGTTTAGAGATTTAATTTTCTCCACGTTCAGTCTTGGGAGGGTGTATGTTTGCAAGAATTTACTCATATCTTCCAGTCTTACCAGCTTGTATGAATAGGGGTGTTCATAATATTCTCTGATGATTATTTGCATTTCTTTGGGGTTGGTGGTTATATCCCCTTTGTCATTTCTAATTGTACTCATTTGGATCTTCTCGAATTTCTTTCTTATTAGTTTTGCTAGCAGTATATATATCTTTTAAATTTTTTACAAAATAAACAACTCCTGATGGTGTTAATCTTGTGAATTTTTTGGGGGGTCTCAATCTCTTTCAGTTCATCTCTCATTTGGTTATTTTTTGTCTTCTGCTCGCTTTAGGGTTGGTTTTCTTTTGGTTCCCTAGTTCCTGTAGTTGTGATGTTTGGTTCTTAAATTGATATCTTTCTAGCTGTTTGATGAGGGCATTTGCTGCTATAAATTTCTCTGTTAACACTGCCTTAGCTATGTTTCAGAGAATCTTGTATGCATTATCATTAGTTTCAAAGAACTTCTTGATTTCTGCCTTAATTTCATTATTTACCCAAAAGTCATTCAGGAACAGGTTACTGTATGGTTTTAAGATAATTTCTTAGTCTTGATTTCTAATTTGGTTGTACTGTGGTCCAAGAGACAGGTTGTTATGATTTCAGTTGTTTTGCACTTGCTGTGAAGTGTCTTGTGTCTGATAATGTAATTAATTATAGAGTATATGTCATGCAGCAGTGAGAGGAATGTACATTCTGTTGCTTTTGGGTGGAAAGTTCTGTGATGTCTATCAGATCCCTTAGATCTCATATTGAGTTCAGATCCCAAATAACTTTGTTAATTTTCTGGTTGGATAATCTCATAATGTCAGTGGGGTGTCAGAGTCCCTCAATATTATTGTATGAGAGTCTAAAGTTCTTTGAAGGTCATTAAGAATTTGCTTTGTAAATCTGGGTGCTCCTGTGTTGGGTGCATATATATTTATGAGTGTTAGGTCTTCTTATTAATTTGAATCCTTTACCATTGTGGACTACTTTTATTTTTCTTTTTTGATCTATGTTGGTTTAAAGTCTGTTTTGTATAAAATTATAATCGCAGCCCCTGCTTTTTTCTATTTTCCATTTGCTTGGTAGATTTTTCTTCATCCCTTTATTTCAAGCCTATTGATGTCATTGCATGTGAGATGGGTCTCTTGAAGACAGCACACCAATGGATCTTGTTGCTTTACCTAGCTTACCACTCTGTGTCTTTTAATTGGGGCATTTAGGACACCTACATTCAAGGTAATTATTGATATGTGTGGCATTTATCCTGCCATCACAATGTTAGTTGACTATTTGGCAGACTTGTTTATGCAGTTGCTTTATAGTGTCACTGGTTTGTATTTCAGAGTGCTTTGTAGTGAGTGGTAGCAGTCTTCCCTTTCCATATTTAGGGCTTCCTTTAGGAAATCTTGTAAGGCAGGTGTAGTGGTAATGAATTCCCTCAGTATTTGCTTGTTTGAAAAGAGTCTTATTTGCTTTTGCTTTTAAAGCTTTTGCTTATAAATCTTAGTTCGGCTGGATATGAAATTCTGGTTTGGAATTTCTTTTCTTTAGGAATGTTGAATATTGGTCTCCAACGTCTTCTGCCTTATAGAATTTCTGCTGAGAGGCTTCCTGTTAGTCTCATGGGCTTCCCTTTGTAGGTGACCTAACCTTTTTATCTAGATGACTTCAACATTTTTTCTTTCATTTTAACCTTGGAGAATCTGATGATTATGTGTTTTGGGGACAATCTTCTCATGACGTATTTTACTGGGGTTCTCTGCATTTCTTGAATTTAAATGTTGGCTTTTCTAGCTAGGTTGGGGAAGTTTTCATGGATGATATCCTGAAATATATTTTCCAAGTTGTTTCCATTCTCCTTATGCCTTTCAGGGACACCAGTGAGTCATATATTCAATCTCTTTATATAATCCCATATGTCTTGGAGGCTTTGTTAATTCATTATTGTTTCTCTATTCTTGTCTTACTATCTTATTTCAGAAAGTCAGAATTCAGCTCTGTGCTTCTTTTCTTCATTTGGTTTACTCTGCTTTTAAAACTTATAACTGAATTATCAAATCTTTGTAGTGTGCCTTTCAGCTCTATCAGTTTGGTTACATTATTTTCTATGTGGGCTATTTTGTCTGTCAGCTCCTGCATTGTTTATTATGATATTTAACTTTGTTGAAGTGAATTTTAATGTACTCCTGTGGTTCAGTCTTTATTCTTGCCATATTCTTAATTCTATTTCTGTTATTTCAGTCATTTCAGCCTGTTTCTGAGCCCTTCTCGAGAGATGTTGTTTGGAGGAAAGAAGTCACTCTGGATTTTTGAGTTGTCAGAATTTTTGCACTGATTCTTTTTCATCTTTATGGGCTTATCTACCTTCAGTCTTTGAAGTTGTTGACCTTTGGATGCTTTCCTTTATTCTTTTATCCCATTAGATTGCCTTGAGGGTTTAATTGTGGTATAAGGTGGATTCTGCTGAATGCCTTTTCTGGAAGATTTTAGGGGGCAAACACTCAGATCCCAACTCCTGGACTGCATGCTCTAACTCTGGGGGACTTGTACTAGGACCTGAATTTGTTCTCTGGCTCCCCAGTATTAGGAATTCACTGCACTGGGTGGGGGCAGGGTTCTTCTAGAACACAATCCCTTTACTTCAATGGGTGGTCTCAACCAAAGCATTTCATAGTGCCATGACAGTAGAATTTGCCCTTGTAGCAGCAGCTGTGGTGGAGTGCTGGTGGGTGCCAGGGTGCCTGCCTCCCTGTGGACTGTCACCACAGTGGTGGAGGCCATATGGCTGGTGGGAGCAGGGCATCCCTGCTGGTGACTGTGCACAGTTGTGTTAGAGAGGGGTATTGGCTTAAGGGCAGGGCACTGGTGGATACAGGTATGGGTACCTTTTCTGTGCCTCACAGCAGGGGTAGTCACTTTGGGCAGGGTGAGGATTCACTGTTCCTGACCAGTGTTACTGAAGGGCAAGGCACTGGTTTGCTCTGTGTCCACCAAAGTTCTGTCTACACTTGTGGATGGTGGGGTGAGGTGGAGTGGACTGCACTCCTGCATGCTGGCAGGGCAAGGAATGCAAAACCTGCCAGTGCAGACACATGCCAGCAAACATATGTGGGAGGTTGCTGTGGGCCCAGGGGAAGCTTCAGTTTGAGGAGGGAGCTTGTGGGTGGGTGCATGTCTGCAGGGGCCACCTCGTTGGAGCTTTTTACCCTTAGGCATGTTTCACCAAGACAGGTGCTCAGATGCTATAGATTAGGCCTAGATGGAGCTTGAGACTGCCCTGCAAGCAAGCATGGCCAAGCTGGGAGCCCAAGAAAGGCCAGCAGACCAAGAGTGCTCAGGTTGGACCAGTGCCATCTTATGGGCAAGACTGCCCTGCAGAGTACAGGACCCTCAGATTCTTTAGGGCTGAAGTCTCATATGGGAACAAGTTGAGCCTAAGAGGATGGCTGCCTCTGGCTGTGCTGTGCTACAGACCAAACCCTCTGGGGTGTACATCAGCTGGATTATTGCCCCTTGCACTTCTCTAAGTAGCTCTCCTGGCCAACTTGAGTTTCTGAGGTAGTTGAGGGGTCTCCTCCTCCCGAGGTTCCAGAGGCCTGTGGCAAGAGAAAATTTCTCCTTCAGTTCAACTCACCCATTCTCCTGGGGAGGGAAACAAGTTCTGGTGTTTGGTAGCCCCATGTACAACTCCCAGCTTTCACCCCCTTTATCTCAGCTTCTGTGCCTTTCCTCCATCCATTCTTGATGCCTTCCCTCTGAAGAACTGTTAGGTGCACCCCAGTTGCCTTGGTCCCTTCGTGGGAACTGTTTCACAGCTGGCTGTGTCTAGTTGGCCATATTGCCTTTCCCCCACATATGTTTTTTTATTAGTAGCAAAGACAGCTGGAAGACTGTTGGGATATCGTCAAATATCTTTGTAAGATTATTTTGAAATTGGAGATAATCAGCAAAAGTATAAAGTAAGCATAAGTCTTAAAACGAGGAAAGCATACATGAGCAAAAAAGATCTCTTGAAACAAAAAGTATTTACTACTTTGAAATTATGTTTTAAATGAAACACTCAAAAATAAAACTTTTCAATCAGATGAAATGATTGTTAATCTACTTTTCATTTAGCAAATTGGCCATTTCATAAGGGTTAGAGATGAAAAGAGAAAATGAGAGAAGAAAATTGGATAAATCCCATATCTAATGTGAATAGGAGTACAGATGACAGCAACATCAATAGATGTTGGAACTACAGCAAAAACAGGTTTGTAGGAGAAGTGAAAGAACAGCATGGTTAATTGTCTTTCAAATATGATGGCTTTGAGGAGCCTGAAGGATAAACAATTTATAATTACATCAGGCAGTTGACTATAAGATCTAGTGTCATGGGAGACATCAAAATGAGAAACATTACAGAATTTCTCAGCTTTCCTTTAAAAAATGTCCTAATAAGAATTGTTTGTATGGTCCAGATCTAGCTCATTCTTTTGAAATACTTCTATATCTTGATATCAGAAATTTTTATTTCTGAGCAACATGGGTAATAGACCTGCATATAAACCTAAAACTATAAAACAACTAAAATAAACATACAGAAAATCTTTATAATCTTGGACTTGGAAAATATTTTTTAGATATGGTGTGAGAAGCACAGTCCAATAAAGAACACTTTTAAAAATTGGACTTTTAAAATTATAACTTCTGTTTTCTGGAAAAAAAATCAAGTAAATAAAAGGACAAGCCACGTTCTCACTCATAGGTGGGTGTTGAACAATGAGAACACATGACACACGGGTACAGGGAGGGGAGCATCACACACTGGTGTCTGTTGAGGGCTATAGTGGAGGGACAGTGGGGCGTGGGGAGGTTGGGGAAGGATAACATTGGGAGAAATGCCTGCTGTAGGTGATGGGGAGATGGAGGCAGCAAACCACCATGGCCTGTGTATACCTATGTAACAATCCTGCAAGATCTGCACATGTACCCCAGAACTTAAAGTAAAAAAAAAAAAAGATAAGCCACAAAATAAGGAAAATATTTGCAAATGACATATCTACCAAGAGACAGGTAATTAGAATATATCAAAATCTAATTAAACTCAGTTGTAGGTAAATAACCTAATAAAGAAATGGGCAAAGTATTTGAAAATATAGTTTACCGGAAAAGGTAATGCAAATGAGCATATGTCTGAAATCATTGGTCATGAGAGAAATATGATACCTCTATAAATCAATTAGAATATCTAAAATTGAAAGGACTACATCAAGTGTTGGTAAAGATGTGGAGAAATTGAAACTCTCACATACTATTGGCTGGAATGTAAAATAGTAAACCATTTTTTAAAACTATCTGACTGTTTCTTAAAAACTTAAACATATACCTTCCTTTTGATTTAACAGTTTACTCTTAGATGTTTACTCAAGAGAAAGAAAAAATATATGTCCATATAAAAATGTATGTGAAAGATTATGGAAGCTTTATTTCTAATAACTCAAACCTGTAAATAACCCAAAATGTCCGCCAACATTTGAATTAATAAACAAACTAGTACTTAAAACAAAACAAATTAATAACAACTTGGATGAATCACAAGATAATTATGTTTCATAAAAGAAATCAACAGAGTGTATATTGCATTATTTCATAAACAAATTTATAAACTTGAAAACTCATCTATAGTTTCAGAAAACAGGTTCCGTACTTACCTGTGAAGAGAAGTGGGTGGGTTGGGAAACAGAGCCAGAGAAATTTCACTGAACATTGTTATGGGCTGAATTATATCCCTACAAATTCCTATGTTGAAGTTCTTTTTCTTTTTTTTTTTTTTTTGAGACAGAGTCTCACTCTTGTTTCCCAGGATGAAGTTCAATGGTGTGATCTCAACTCATTGCAACCTGCAACACCCTCAGCCTTCTGAGTAGCTGGGATTACAGGCACTCACGCCTGGCATATGCTTGAAATCATATGTCTGACAATTTTTTTGTGTTTTTAGTAGAGACAAGGTTTCCCCATGTCGGCCAGGCTGGCCTCGAACTCCTGACTGCAGGTGGTTCATCTGCCTTGGCCTCCCAAAGTGCTGAGATCATAGGTGTGAACCACTGCACTAAGCCTCCATGTTGAAGTTCTAACCCCCAGTGACTAAAAATGTGTCTGTGTATAGAGATAGTTTTTAAAAAGATGATCCACCCACCTTGGCCTCCCAAAGTGCTGGGATTACAGAGGTGATTGAGACCACCCTGGCCAACATGGAGAAACCCTGTCTCTACTGAAAATACAAAGCTTAGCTGGGCATGATAGCGTGTGCCTGTAGTCTCAGCTACGCAGAAGGCTGAGGCAGGAGAATCGCTTAAACCCAGGAGGTGGAAGTTACAGTGAGTGGAGATTGCACCACTGTACTCCAGCCTGGGCAGCAGGGTGAGACTCCACCTTAAAAATAGAAAGAAAAAAAAAAAATAGAGGTAGTGAAGCTAAAATTATTTTATAAGGTTATATCCTAATAAAATATGACAGTATTCTTATAAAAACATGAGATTAGGTGTGATGGTTAATATTGAGTGTCAACTTGATTGAATTGAAATGCAAAGTATTGATCCTGAGTGTGTCTGTGAGGGTGTTGCCACAGGAGATTAACGTTTGAGTCAGTGGGCCAAAGGCAGACCCACCCTTAATCTGGGTGGGCACCATCTAATCAGCTGCCAGCATTAGTCTTAAAAGGAGGAAAGCATATCAAGGTATAAAGCAGGAAGAAAAACGTGAAAAGGCTAGACTGGCTTATCTTCCCAGGCTACATTGTTCTCCCATGCTGGATGCTTCCTGCCCTTGAAATCAGACTCCAAGTTTGTGGGATCTTGTGATCGTGTCAGTTACTACTCCTTAATAAACTCCCCTTTGGTATATATTCTATTAGTTCTGTTTCTCTAGAGAAACCTGACTAATACATTAGGACACAGATTTACAAAGAAAGAATAATTGAAGAATCTGAAGAAGGCTGCTGTCTGCAAGACAAGGAGAAAAGCCTCAGAAGAAACTAACCCTGCTGAAACTTTGTCCCTGGACTTCTATCCTTCAAAATTGTGAGAAAATAAATTCCTGATATTTAAACCACCCAGTCTTAGAAAGTTTATGACATTAGCCCTAGCAAACTAACACAAGGCTAAGAGGTACTCTCAACATCTTGATTGTTGATGGTTTCATAGGTGTGTACAACTTTTAAGACTTCCCAAAATGTGCAATTTAATTAGGTCCCATTTAACTTTTGCCCATTAGTCTTCCATAAAGCTGTGGAAAAATATGAACATTGTAAAGAAAATATTTTGAGTAAATATCCATCTCTCAATTTTCATCCAACATATTTAAATTATCCTTTAAATTTTTCTACAAATAAAATGATTATTTTAATGATGCCACGTGTAGTCTGAGCTAAATGTTAAAATCTAATCATGCCCCTTTGAAAATAACAGCTAAATACTATATATTGTTTTGTGTAAAATGTTATCAAATTGTCAGTTGTTGGGGGTTTTCTGTACAGTGAGCAAAGCATACATTCTGGAGTTATAAAGGTGCAGTTTAAACGCTTGGCCTTAAGCATTTTTTACAATGTCTCAACAAATGACTTTTTCAGAATTTTCATTTCAAAATATGGTAGAAGTCAAAATACCTATCAAAAACTGTTTAATTTTTTAAATTAGTTCTCTTTTTGTTTTTCTATTGCTTCTCTTTTTAGCAACCTTGTTTTTCTAAAAAAATCTTTATCAAGTGCCTAATGTTTATGAATACTGATTTAATTTCCCCAAAATATTCTCATTATATCTGCCTCTCTTCTGTTTTCTAAGCAAGGTACATGCACACCTTTGGAAAACATTATATAAAAGTATTGATTAATAAGGCCCTTAGACTTTAAAATGTCATTAAAAAAGATAAGTGATGAGAGTGATCCATTTTTAGTTTGCAATGTATGGAAAGCATTTTGGTTTATTCAATAGTAATCAACAGCCTCTGCACTGTTATTTACTGATTGCTATTACATCTTCCTAAGGGGTCTGAGTAGAGATTAAGTGCTTCATAGAAAACTTACACAGCCTGCGCCTGAAGGCATTGCATAATGAAGGTAAAATTAGAGAGACAGTACTTTGACATCTGTAGGAATCACATTTTGAAAATATAGCTTAACATTCTGGGATTTTTTTTTTCCTTCAAATTCAGATGTGCTGCAAACCTCTGTAGAGACTGGAGAAGTAAAGCTGCCAGCATGCTTAGTGTTCTCAGAATAAATCCAAATCTCCCTCCTGAGTTCCTGACAGACATGTTTTTCATTTACCAGTAGACTGAACTAGGTAAAAACCACAACACCTCTTCCCATTAATATAAATGTTTTTAGATGACTCTTAGGTTCACATTCTGCTTTAGCAAAGAGGGAGAAGACAAGGAATACTCTCAGGATCAAATTCAAACTGAATACAAATTCTCTCTCTCTCTTTCTCCTTTTTTTTTAGCCATGCAAACTCTTTTAGAAAAAGAAAATGAATATCATTTGAAAATCCAGTGTAAAACCAGGGCAGAAAATATACAACATGAGCCTAGAGCATCTAGTAGTTCTAGAACATAAAGATATGCTCAAAGAGCAACATACAGATAAGCTTAATGAAGACATGTTAAAGAGTATGGATTTTAGTTAAGAACAATGTATCAATACTGCTTCCCTAATTGAAATAAATGAAACATAGTGATGTTAGATTTTAATAATAGAGGAAGCTGAGTAAGGGGGATTCAAGAAAAAACTGTATTACTTTTGCAATTTTTCAGTATATCTAAACTATTGTAAAGTTGTAAATTTATTACAAAAACGTACTTAACAACAAGGTTTTTTTAAAAATAATATAAATTGGATTCCTTTCATCTTGAAGTAAGCTGCTAATCCATACGTACATAAATATCCTCTGAAGAATTCCTAAAAATATGTTAATATTTTTGCAGTGTTCATTTTAAGTTAAATTCATTATTATTATTTTGTAAGGGAGTATTTTAGGACTGAGTTTATGTTTATTATTTTTCATTTTAGTCTTCCATGTACAAATAGGACAATGACAACTGGCATTATTGTATGAATAGATCTGGGGAGTATTAAATTAACAAAATCCATCGAACATTGGTCAGTCTAATATTTCTCAAACTGATTTAACCATGAAATGCCTTTTCTTTCAATAATTATTAACCTTGTACAAATGTTATATTACATGAAACACGGTTAGAGAAATGCTGACCTGTTAGAAAACTCATAGCCTCTATACACTGATCATCAGGTGGAAATGCCACAGAAAAGCTATTTAGACTGACAAAATCAATCACACTTTTTAAAATTTAGCTTATTCAAGTATAAAACAGGCATAATAATACCTATCACAAAGGACTATGGATATAAATATATGCAAATATATGAATACAAATTTATTTGTCTGTGTCCATTTGTGTACTTCGGTCTTGCTTATTTTACTACTAATGATATTTTTTAAATCTTATGTATTAAAAACAACACACGTGCATAACCATTTTGAGTTTGGAAGTGAAACAGGAATTCTGGAAGTTATTATAAATTATCTTTGAGATGCAGTATCAGCAATTGTAAGTGATAAGGTCTTCCGTTTGTTTAATTATCTCAAAGTTTCAATTCACGCATTCAGAAAACGTTGCTTCAACCAAGTTTCAGTGTTGCTTTTAAAACTGTTTGTAATATCAAAAGACTTCCACCAAGTGCATAATGATCTTTGGCTTCTCTTGTCTTGAACACTCCTTTGCTTGGAACATTGAGTAAAACATGTTTTCTGTGTTATATTGTGGCAATCAATAATGTCATTTTGGTAATCTTATCATTAATTGCCACCCTGTCTCAGCCACGAGTAAAAAGTTGTTAGGTAAAATAAAAACAAATAACGAAAACTCAGAAATTGTAAACAAAATGTATCATTAGTCATTCTAAACTCATGGAATTGCTGAGAGCATTTTGAACACACTGTGTTAGAGTCACTGACTGAAAAATAATATAAATTTTCTAGTAGCTCTCATTGGCTAAAAGAGTCTATGGGGAAACGATACCAAATACATAATAAGATATCTGTCCATTCATTCTTCCATGTATGTATGCATGTATATACGTATATTTGTGTACTTCATATTTGCTTATATTTAAATGTATATATGCATATAGAGATAAATAGATACTTAATGCTTTCTTTCTCCCTGTACAAATATTCTTGAAATTAGAGTATTAAAATTAATCTGGGTGATAGATTTAGATCTGAGACTGCTAAGATGAAATCTATGACTACTGGTATTTATGATAGTTTTTGTCATTTTGAAATTATTTAATAAATAACACATACTCAAGCTCTCAATTGATACAGATCTAGAATAGCAGATTTGCTAATATTGATAACCTTAGGTAAATAAAATTTACTGGAGAAGCCTAGAATAGTAGTGCTAAATGAGAATTAAAATAATCAAATGTGCTTGTTATTAAAACATGAGATTCCTGAGCTCTGTTCAATTTTATACAAATAAAGATAACTTGACTTTTTAAAGTTGTGAATATATAGTGCTCTTTAAGTATATCACACTGAATTATATACTAAGGTGTATAGAAATAATTGATATTGAATTTAGAAAAAAAGAAAAAAATCTTTATAATGAAGATAGACAAGAGAAGTGTTATACATAAAATGGAGATTGCAATCAAATCTGGATGCCACAGATTGTTTGACATTGTTACATTGAAATGCTGCCTCTTCTGTTTACTGGCTGCATGTCTTTCATTAATTAACTTGGTCCATTAAAGAGCATAATAATAGATACAACCTCTTGAAATATGGCTGAGTGTGAAAATAAGTATTAGTTAAGTAGAGCTTAGTTTAGCACAATGTCTAGTGCAAAATCTATTCTAAATGTATAAAATTTTTAAAAATCATTGTGAATGTTGAGTTAAATTTCTACTTTAGTTAATTCTCTATGCAATTATTAAAGAAAAATATAAATTGCTGTGAATTTGCAAATTCACTCACTGTGAATTTTAAAAAATGCCTCTGATGGCTAATTTTAAGTGTTAATTTGCATGGATCACAGAGATGGGGGCAGATATTTGGCTAAACATCATTTTTGGCTGTGTATGTGATGGCATTTCTGGATGACTTTTTAATTTTAATTGTTGAACTCAGAAAAGCAAATTTTCCTCCCTAATGTGGATTGGCATCATGCAGTTGAGGGCCTGCATAGAACAAAAGGCAATGGAAGAGAGAATTTGCCATTTCTGTCTCACTGCTTGAGCTGGGACATTGGTATTCTCCTGCCCTCGCACTGGTATTCACATCATTAACTCCCCTGGTTCTCAGGCCTTCAGACTCGGACTAAATTATACCACTGGCTTTTCTGAGTCTGCAGCTTGCAGAGAGCAGGTCAAGGGACTTCTCTGTCTTTATAATTACATAACCCAATTCTTCATAATAAATCTCTCTCTCTCTCTCTCTCTATATATATATATACACACACACACACACACACACACACACACACACACACACACACACACACATATATATATATATATATATATCTCCTTTACATCTAGGTATAGATAGATAGCCCTTTGCTGACTTTATTTCTCTGACTTATACATTACCTAAGGTTCATGTTAAGATAATATTCTATGAACCTTCTTGGAGCTTTGATTCAAAGACTGTGATATTTAGTCCACGAATATGTATTTTAAGTACCATAGGTAATTTTTATAATCACTGTTTTTAGCAGCACAGAATCAAAATAAACGAGTGAGTTAAACCACCAATTTCAGTTGTCAGAGTTCTGGGCAACATTCTACTTCTACTTCATAGATATTTGAATGTGAATATCACACTACATCTGTTTATATGTAACATGCAAAACATCATACCTACTTCATAAGGTTATTATATTAATTGAAAGAAAAAAGTTAATGTTGAAGATGCAATACAAAGTATTTGTAATACTGTTTTTGTGTGACATAAAAACCTCTCTCTATATGTATTTTCATATTTATTATCTATCTCTCTACCTATCTGTGTCTATTAGAATATTCTAACCATAAATGTCCTAGTGTTAATATAACTGACTAAAATTTTAAAAGTCAGAATTCCATATAATTAGCTGTGATTCATAGCTTGATCACAAAATTAATGAATTACATTTGCTTATTTTTATGATAAAAATAAATATAATGAATAATCTTCAAAAAATACGAATTAGCCTTAATTTCAGAAGTCAGGTATAAAAATATTAACAAAGAATAATACTAGTTTCTTTGCACGAGTAGGTGTGTGCTTGTACACACTAATTTTTTCTTATTACCATAGAGTTAGGTATTTGTCACAGTGTCACTGAGCACATGTTTCTTGCTTTCCCACTAGTTATATCACTTCTTTATACAGCACTGGAGAGAGTAGAAAATTAACACTAAGACAAAAGTATGTTAGATTGTAGGGTTTTTATTGCCGGCGGCCACGGAGGACTTATGTTTTTTTAACCTGCGGCCTTGAGCTTAGGGGGAGCAAGGCATTTAAGCTGTAAAACTATATTTTTGTTTAGGGGGGCCCAGGGGTGTGTAAGGCAAGCTGTTTGTACAGAAGCTAAAGTTAGCGGTTTGTGGCAGGGGAGGGGGGTAGCAGTGGAAATTTTTACCCTTAACACTTTTGAGGATTGTAGCGCAATAACAGTTTTGAGAACGACACTTTTGTCCAGGGGTCAGGTGGCTTTTTTATAAGATGGCGGTGTTTAGGCTTTTGTTTTTGCCCCTATTTTATTTCCCCCTGTTGTTTGTACATGAATTAAAATTATTGATTTCTTGATTAAGACTGGTTGGTTAGTTTAGGTTAACGGCTTATATTGAGATTTTAGGACTATTAATTTTATAGAATTTATTTTTGTTTGGATTAGTTTGAATAGCTCATTTAAAAGGCAAGGGCTGAACATTAGTTTTAATATGAGTAGGGTTAGGGGTTTTGTTAATCTGGTGAGTAGGGAGGTAAGCTAGGGGGACTAGGAGAACGTTTTTTGATACTAACTTTTAGAAGCTTTTTCGAGGTGCTTTCTGGTTTTTAGATTTTGTTTAACTAGGGCAAGGCTGTTTTAGGTAAGTTTAGATTTATTAGCATAAACACAACATTGTTTATTAAGGGTTGCACAGAGCTTCCTTTGTTTTAGAAATAGTAAGTTTAGCCCTTGTTTATTTTGGAGTATTATTTTAGTTAGGGAGTTTATTTGGTTTGCAAGTTTGGAAATAGAGTTTTTTGCATGGTGTATATTTGATTTTATAAGGTGGGATAGGGCTTTGAAGTTTTGGGTTTTAGTTACTAGGGCTGAGATTTTTACAGCTGCAGATTTGGCGGGGCCTCCAGATGTAGCACCAGAGCGAGTACAAAATTAACACCAATACAAAAGTATACCAGATTGCAGGGTCTTTACTGCTGGTGGCCGCGGAGGACTTATGTCTTTTCAACCCGTGGCCCCGAGCTTAAGGGGAGCAAGTCGTTTAAGCTGCAAAACTACATTCTTGTTTAGGGGGGCCCAGGGGTGTGCAAGGCAAGCTGTCTGTACAGGAGCTCAAGTTAGCGGTTTGTTGCAAGGGGACAGGTGTAGTAGTGGAAATTTTTACCCTTAACACTTCTGAGAATTGCAGTGCAATAACAGTTCTGAGAACAACACCTCAGCCCAGGGCCCAGGTGGCTTCTCTATAAGATGGCAGTGCTTAGGCTTTTGTTTTTGCCCCTATCTCATTTATAATATATATTAAGGACTTAAACATTCTAAAGTACTTATGCATGTGTATATGTATATGAATATATATATATTTACATATTAATTATAATTGAATTCAAATAACCAATATATAAGCCATATCAGCTAAAACATAATAGAATAAATTATTGATTTATCTGAAAGAAATCTTGGGTATAATAAAAATTAAAAATACTAATGAACATTAAACATATTGGCTATATTAACCATGAGCAAAAAGAGGAGTCTTCATAAATTGAAATTACTCTTTTGGGAAAAAAATGTTTTAACTGTCAGTAGCTGAAAGCATTATTGCTCATTTTATTCTTCTAAGATAGAAATATTTCCAGAAAAAAAAATTCTTTAGTAAATTGCAGTGCCAAGTAATTTAAAATTATATAAAATTAATGGCTTTATGCTGATATTCCTTTACTTCCTGTACCTCTTTTCAAATTCTGAAGAAATATTACCCTTAAGGGATTTAAAATCAAATAAAAAGCTTTTATCTTCTACAATTATTCAAAATTTTATTTCCTATTCTTTTCTCTTTTGTGATAACATTTTTTTAACAAATTTTTTGTCTCCTTTTTAAATTTATATTTCTGTTGAATCTACCATTAATAATAATTGTTGTGTATCTTAATACTTTTCATTTTGAAAAAGGCATCTACCGATTATTGACCAGCAGAGGAGAGATAGGTCATGGCCGACTGTAGGTCATGGCCGACTACTCACAATTGACAGTTATTTATCTATTGACTTGCCTTGAGCAAAATTTACTCACGCGTACTTCCCCCCACATGTGCCTAGACTTTGGTTTGCCCCTTAGCTTAAGCAAAAACTAAGTGGCAGAACATCCACCCTTTCCAGCTCATCCTGAGAAACAGGGTAAATGCAAGGGTGGAAGATTCTGTTAAACATCCTTGATAATGCCATCTGTTCACGTGCACCAACTACAAAGTTCCTGTTAGCCCTGCTTATACATGAAAAGCCTTCATTTGTTATGATTTTGAGACTTTGTGGATCTTGCGTTCACACCATTCTCTGTATTACAATAGTGATATGCTTGGGCTGTGCCTCTGCTCAAATCTGATCTTGAATTCCTGCACATTGTGGGAGGGACCCAGTGGGAGATAATGGAATCATGGGGGCAGGTCTTTCCCCTGTTGTTCTTGTGATAATGAATAAGTCTCATGAGATGTGATGGCTTTATTAGTTGGGGTTTCCCTGCACAAGCTCTCTTTCGGCCTGCTGTTGTCCATGTAATTCCACCATGATTGTCAGACTTCCCCAACCATGTGAAACTGTAAGTCCTTTAAACTTATTTCTTTTGTAAATTGCCCAGTCTCCAGTATGATTAAGATCAGCAGTGTGAAAAGGACTAATGAAGTAAATTGGTACGAATAGAGTGGGACGCTGCTAAAGATACCTGAAAATTTGGAAGCAGTTTTAGAACTGGGTAACAGGCAGGGGTTGGAACAGTTTGGAGGGCTCAGAAGAGGACAGAAAAATGTTGAAGGTTTGGTACTTTGTAGAGATTTGTTGAATGGCTTTGCCCAAAATGCTGATAGCGATATGGACAATGGAGTACTGGATGAGGTGGTGTCAGATGGAAATGAGAAACTGTTGAGAGCTGGGGCAAAGGTGACTCTTGCTATGTTTTAGCAACGAGAATGGCAGCATTTTGCCCCTGCCCTAGAGATATGTGGAACTTCGAGCTTGCGAGAGCTGCTTTAGGGTATCTGGTGGAAGAAATTTCTACCCAGCCAAGTATTCAAGAGGTAATTTGGGTACTATTATAGGCATTCCAGTTTATATGGGAAACAGAGCCTAAAAGTTTCGAAAATTTTGCAGTCTGGCAATGTGATAGAAAAGAAAATTTCATTTTCTGAGGAGAAATCCAAGCTGGCTGCAGAAATTGGCATAAATAACAAGGAGCTGAATGTTAATTCCTAAGAGAACAGAGAAAATGGCTCAAGGGCATATCAGAGGTCTTCATGGCAACCACTCCCATCACAGCCCCAGAGGCCTCGGAGGAAAGAGTGGTTTTGTGAGCTGGCCCTTAGTCCCCATGCTCTGTGTAGCCTAGGGACTTGGTGCCCTGCATCCCAGCCACTCGATCCGTGGCTAAAAGGGGCCAACAAAGAGCTTGGGCTGTGACTTTAAGGGTACAAACCTCAAGCTTTGGCAACTTCCACATGGTGTTGAGCCTGCCAATGCACAGAAGTCAATAATTAGGGTTTGGGAACCTCCTCCTAGAGTTCAGAAGATGTATGGAAATGCCTGGATGTCCAGGTAGAAGTTTGCTGCAGGGGTAGGTCCCTCATGGAGAACCTCTGTTATGGTAGTGCAGAAGGGAAGTGTGGGGTCAGAGTCCCTACTGGGACACCATCTAGTGGAGGTGTGAGAAGAAGGCCACTGTCCTCCAAACCCCAGAACTGTAGATCCACTGACAGCTTGCACTGTGCACCTTGAAAAGCTACAGACACCCAATGCCAGCCCATGAAAGCAGCCAGGAGCAGGGCTATACCCTGCAAAGCCACAGCTTTAGTATTTGACTCCCCTGCTGGATTTTAGACTTGCATCAGGCCTGTAGTACCTTTGTTTTGGCCAATTTCTTCCATTTGAAATGGCCGTATTTACCCAATGTCTGTACTCCCATTGCATCTAAGAAGTAACTAACTTACTTTTGATTTTATAGGCTCTTCAATAGAAGGGACTTGCCTTGTCTCAAATGAGGCTATATATGGACAGTGAACTTTAGAGTTAATGCTGAAATGAGTTAAGACTTTAAGGGACTGTTGGGAAGGCAAGATTGGCTTTGAAATGTGAGGACATGAGATTTGAGAGGAGCCAGCAGTGGAATGACATTGTTTGACTGTTTCCCCACTCAAATCTCTTACTGAATTTCTTCATGTTATGGTAGGGACCCAGTGGTAGGTAACTGAATCATGGGGGCAGGTCTTTCCTATGCTATTCTCACGATAGTGAATAGGCATCATGAGATCTGATGGCTTTAAAAGATGGAGTTACCCTTAACAAGCTCTCTCTTAGCCTGCTGCCATCTGTGTATGATGTAACTTGCTCCTCCTTGCCTTCTGCCATGATTGTGAGGCTTCCTCAGCTATGTGGAACTGTAAGACCATTAAACCTCTTTCTTTCGTAAATTGCCCAGTCCCCGGTGTGTCTTTATCACCAGCGTGAAAATGGACTAATGCGAAAAGGCCTTTTGAAGACAGTCTCTCACTGATCCAGACTTTTTTTTTTTTTTTATAATTATACACTCTAATTTAGGGGGAAAAAAGAAAGCTAAAAAGATTTATGGATATGAGTGGGAAGAAAAGGAACTCTACAAAAAAAAAGATGTGTGTAATCATAAAAAGATACATATATAATGTATGTATGTATAATATATAAAAAGATAATGTATAATATGCTGCACTGCCTATGGAGTAGCCATTCTTTTATTCCTTTGCTTTCTTAATAAAAAAGAAAAAATAATAATAATGTATAATATATGTGTGCATATATACACATACACACAGAGATATATGTACAGAGAGAACAGGAGAGCAAGGGAGAGAATAAAATCTCCAAGAACTAAATTGTAGTTGAAGACTTTAGGGTAATGTCAATGTGAATGTTTCATAAGTAAAAACGTTGCTTTCTCTATGCATTACATATGCATTAATCAATTAAATTCTCAAAATAACTCTATGCAATATGGATTAATATCTTTTTTTATTATTATTACACATTGAGTGAAATGAGAAACAGAGAGGTTAAGTAACTTGCCCAAAGTTATAGTTTTGAAATATGTTGGGATTTGAACCTAAGCCTCCTGGCTTAAGATCTTTCCTCCTAAAAATCACATTTTCCACAATATTCTATTGGGGATTTGAAAATGTAAGTTTTAATCACCAGAACTTTGCAAATTATTATTTCTAAAATAGTACACATAAAAATGGAAGCTAATTATCAGTCGAGTGCTTCAGAAACACTGTACACTTTGTCTCAAGGAAAGTAAGGAAATTTTGTAGTTGCATGCAGCTTTCATTTTAAAAGGGAAACACAATTATCTAGCATGATTATATCTACTTTTTTGCCAATTCTTTTACATTCTTACCACTATTCTAGACTGCTACATTATCCTATGATTTTCTATTGCCACATTTATAATATATATGCAAGTTATTAATAAGCATATCTTTAAATTGCTTGGGCAGTAATTCTTTTGAAATAACAAAAACTCGTCTTTTTAAAGTTGAGGCTCAGGAAAAATAACAATGTTGACAGGAGCAGATGTTTCTATCTCATTCTTAATCCCTTTATAAGTGAATTCAAATGCTCCTGACTCCCTGAAATTCCAAAAATAATTAGTAAAAAAAGTGCTTGGAAAGACGTCCAACTTTGATAAAATCATAATCTTTTTCTTCAGATGAATCTAAGGCTGGTTCTGAACAACAACTGGCAATCAGTGACACATTCTGCATTTTCATAAGTTAAAATGATGTCAACCCTTTTTGTAACTAAATTTTAAAAATAGTAATTGAAAATAGCAGGCATTTATCTGGTACTATTTGTTTTGCAGGTTTTAGTTTACAAAGTCAAATTGAAGTACTAAAAGTCACATCTTATGTTTACAATTTCTTCAACTTATAAAAATAGTCAAGACCATTTTTTCTTTGAGATACACACTCTAATATTTAAATCAATTTGCCTTCTACTAGTGCTGTAAGCTTTTAAACCAGAATGATAAACTAGTTTAGCGTTCTGCCATGTTTCTTATTAAATAGTTTTAGAGGATCATATCTTAAGTTGATAATGTTTAATTAAAATTCTTAATAAAAATGTGAAATTGGGAAATTATTACATAGTAATTAGAAAAACCAGCAGTCATTTAATAAAAGTGATTATGTGTTTTCATAATTACTTTTATACACAAAACACTATTTCTACATTAAAACCACCTCTCTCTCTTCATATGCATGTGTCTAAGAATTTTTAATTTATGAATTATATTTTTATATTTAAAGAAGTTTGAAAAACCTGTATGTCCTTCACTTTCACATATTTTTAACATTTTTATACAGTTGCTTTATCTCTTTCTCAGTCTCTCACTCTTTTTCTTTCTTCCTCCCATTCTCTCCCCCATTTGAAAGTTTCAGACATCATTCCTAAATACTTCTGCATGTATCTCTGGAAAATATATTATGAGAACACCTTTTCCTTTTTTTTTTTTTTTTTAAGATAGGGTCTCATTCGGTCACCCAAGATTGAGTGCAGTGGCATGAACAAAGCTCACTGCAGCCTTGAACTCCTGGGATCCAGTGGTCCTCTCACGTGAGCCACCCCATTAGCTGGAATAGCAGACATGTGCCACTATTTTCAGCTCCTTTTTCTTTTTTTTCCATTTTTTGTAAAGATAGGGTCTCACTATGTTGCTCAGGCTGGCCTTGAACTCCTACTCTCCAGCAATCCTTCTGACTTGGCCTTCCAAAGTGCTGGGCTTAGAGGCGTGATCCACCATGCCAGGTCTACCAGCAATCTTAATATCATTACTCAACATTGAAATTTAATACCAAAATAACATTATCTAATATAATTTCTTTTCACATTTTTCTCAATGCTTATTTTATACTTGTTCTACTTTTTTATTTGTTTCCCTTTCCAACATAGGATCCAATAAAAGGTAGTATGTTGCATTTATTACGTGACTTTAGTCTCCTTTAATTATTCATGCACTCTCTTTTGCGTTTTTCATGACACTAATAGTTTTGAACACTCCTAATTGATTGACAAATTTCTATTATCACCTTTGTCCCCAAAACATGCCAATGTATCAGAAATTTGACTATTTTTTGTCTTAGAGAATTCATGTTAGCTATGACTCCAATGGTGGTTTCCAGGGACTGAGTGATTGAAGGAAATGAGGAAATGTTGATCAATGGATAAAATGTTTCAGTTAGGCAAGATGAGTAAATTTCAAAGATCTTTCACATGCCATTGAGACTGTGGTTGATGATGAGGTATTTTCTACTGAAAAATGGCTAAGATCTTAAGTGTTCTTAAAACACACACACACACACACACACATACTTGCGGCAAGTAACACATATATTCCTTGGCTTCATTGTGGTAATTATTTCACAACATATACATAAATCAAAATAACACATTTTATAATGCAAATATATATAGGGTTTTTTTTTTTGCCAAATATACCTCAAACATTTTTAATTATTGAGCACATTTTATTAAAAAATAAATTGTTTTTATTCTCTTTAGTAATAGTGTCACTTAATTGTTATAATTGTGTCACTTCTGCCAGATATATAATTCAATTGAACAGACTTTTTCAAAGTTAGGAGTATGTCAGAATTTATTTAAACATTTATGTCAATGAAACTATATTCTTTATGTTTTGAGGGCAAAGCCTTAGTTGTAATTACGAAAAACATTATATTTTCTAAAACAAAAATGGCACCACTACTGTTAAATATGTGTTTTACTTTCTACATTTCTATTCATATATATATATATATATATATATATATATATATATATTTGCGTAATTGGCCAAAAAGATAAAACACGCTTTACTTTTCTGTAGAAAAACTGTTAGGAAGTCCAGTGTTACCAAGCTTTCCTTTTTCTGGTATTAACACTAACTTTCTCCTAATGAGATAGATTGCATTTGTGCCTAAGCATAGCTTATTTGCTTGTTAAAAATATGATTCCTGAGACTTTCTCTCAAAGACACTCCTTTGCTTGATCCACGGTCCAAGAATTGCAGTTTTAGGAAGCATAAAAAGACAGTCTAATATTTTAGTACTGTTTGGAAGCAACTGCCCTAGTATATTCAATAAAGGTAGGCTTTTGTTCCCACCCACTATACAGTAATTTGGTAGTTACTATTCTATTTTCCACACCCCTCACCATTGTTAGCTACATCCTGGGTTACTAATCTCTTTGTCAATGGCCACCAGATAAAACTTTATAATGAAATCTTGTTCCTGCTGTAATGTTGTCAAGATAAAAGTTAATCAATGAAAAGTACTTCCCATTAAGTTCACCCACTTCATTTTGACATAGCAAAACTGTAAAAAAGGGTATGGCTATATAAGACATGACTGCATTCCTTGATAAATAATGATAGATAATGGGAATTGCACTATTTGAAGCCTTAATTTGTTTGTCCCCATATGACAAACATAAAGAAAAACCAAAAACATAAAACAAACAAAATTTTGCCTTTTTTTTTTTTTTTTTTGATAGAGAGAGAGAGAAAGGATCTTGCTCTGTCACCCAGGCTGAAGTGCAGTGGAGTGATCGAAGCTTACTGCAGCCTCAAACCCTGGGCTCAAGTGATCCTCCCACCTCAGTCTCCCGAGTAGCTGGGGCTATAGATGAGCAGCATCATGCCCAATTAAATTCTTACCTTTTAACAGAAAGTCACTACCCAAACTGAGTTTAATGTTAATCCTTGCTTCCTTGAAATTAGCACCACCACCATCTCAGAGGAAAACAACACTCTCAAGATCCAAAATACAATGTCATATCTTTTACAAAAGTCCCTAACCCAATAATTAGACTTACTTTATGCAACAGACTGAATGTTTGTGTCCCCTAAAACTTCAGATGGACAAATACTACCCCCCAAGATAATGGTATTAGGAAGTGGGGCCTTTGGGAAGCAACTTTATAAAGGAGACCCAGAAACCTCTCTCAACCCTTCCGCTATGTGGGAACCCAGCACACACACAAAAGTTTCCTAGAAGCGGGCCCTCACCAAATGCCAGATCTGCAGTGCCTTGGTTTTAGACTTCCCGGCTTCCAGAACTGTGCGAAATAAATTTATTGTGTTTATAAGCTACCAAAAGTATTCTATTACAGTAGCCTGAATGAGTGAAGTCACTTTGATCTCTACTTTTATATCTTATTAATAATTCCAGAAGATGGGCAAACACAAAAGGTGGAATGGGGCAAAAGATGCTGAGTAAAGGCACTTCACCAAAGCTAAAGAGCAAGATAAAAGTAGGACTGGATTTTCACCCCAAGCGGCTTAGTTCCCAAGTGTAACTCCCACAAAGAAATAGGTACTTCCTGTAACTGAACCTTCAATAGTATCACAGTGGTAATAATATGTTATCTTTTAATCTCACTAGCAAGCATGTGTTTTTATATTTTCATTTCTCTATATATACACCAGAACTCATTATTCTCTATAGTCCTAATTATGCATCATTTAATATAACAGATTAATTTTCTGTTATCTTTGTACACAAAATGGCTATTGTTGTGTAAATTTTACTTTATTGATGGACACGTTTAAACTGATAATTTCAGAGACTTTAGATTAAAATTGACATTCTCTATATAATTAAACGTGTGCTATAAACCTTCCCTTATCTTGACACATTTAACATACTATTGGTTTTCTCTTAGCTGTCTTTTTTGAACTTCCTTGGAAGAAAATATTGCTCATCATATTATATCTCCTGGTGATTTTTCTTGAGAACATACAGTTTATAATAAGATAACACAAAACTCTTATGAGGATTTATAAATTTTGATTTCCACGATTGCTTAGCCACATATATTTATGAGATATCAAAACCAAGGGCAGTTTTCAGAACTTAGCAAGTAAATAATTGTTTTAGAATTTGGGCTTAATAATAAAATTAATTTTTCCACTTTAATTTTTAATTGACATGTAATTACAGTACATAGTTTAAAAATATAGAGTAATATTTTGATGTTATAAGGTGAAATAATAAAATTATAATAATTAGCATTTCTATTACCTCATATATTATTTCTTTGTGTTATGACACTAAATATACCCTCTTCTAAATTTTTGAAGATATGAAATAAAGTATACATAACCATGTTTACCTGCAGCACTGCAGATCACTAGACCTCATTTCTCCTATCTAGCTATAATTTTGTATCTGTTAATAAAGCTTTCCATATCTTCCCTTCTCCTGATTAACCAACCCCTCCCCCTTAACTTTCCTTAGGCTTTTTTAGCTCCTACATATGCGTGACAACATGCATCTTTTAGTTTTCTTTGTTTAACTTATTTTATTTAAAGTAACTTCTAGGTTTATCCATGTTGTCATGAATGACAGTATTTCATTATTTTTTAAGACTGAATAGTATTACTTTGAACACATATACCACATTTTCCTAATTCATTTATCTGTTGATGGACATTTAGGTTAAATATATATATATACACACACACACATATATATATATATACACACACACACACATATTCTCTCTCTCTCTCTCTCTCTCTCTCTCTCTCTATATATATATATATATATATATATATTTTTTTTTTTTTTTTTTTTTTTTTTTCCTTGAGACAGTCTCACTCTGTCACCCAGGCTGGAGTGCAGTGGTGCAATCTCAGCTCATTGCAACCTCTGCCTCCCAGGTTCAAGCGATTCTCCTGCCTCAGGCTCCTGAGCAGCTGTGATTACAGGCACATGTCACCATGCCCAGCTAAGATTTGTATTTGTAGTAGAGAAGGGGTTACACTATATTGGTCATGTTGGTCTCCAACTCCTGACCTTGTGATCCACCCAGCTTGGCCTCTCAAAGTGTTGGGATTACAAGCATGAGTCACCACACCATCTTGTTCAACCTATATTTTAGCTATTGTTAATTGTGCTACAATAAACGAACATGGGGGTGCACGTATTGTTTGATATACTGATTTCCTTTGCATAAATATCTAGCAGTGGGATTGCTGGATTGCATGATAGTTCTATGTTTAGTTTTTTAAAGAAATCCCCATATTGTTTTCCATAATGGCTCTTCTGATTTATATTTCTACCAGTGATTTATATTTCTACCAGTGTATAGGAATTCCCTTTGTTCCTCATCCTTACCAGTGTTCATTAGATTTTGTCCCCATTCTAAATAGGATAAGATGATATTTCATTTTGAATCTGATTTGCATGTCATGTATGATAAGACAAGGATGAATTTCACCACTCTTATTCAATGTAATACTAGAAGTTCTAGCCGGATAAATTAGGCAAGAGAAAGAAAGTGCATCCAAATTGGAAAAGAGGAAGACAAATCATTCCTCTTTAGAGATGACGTGCTCTTACATATAGAAAAACTTAGACTGTGCCAGAAATCTCTCAAAACTGATAAACAACTTCAATAAAGTTGCAAGTTACAAGATTAATTGATGCAATAATAATCAATAGCATTTCTATATACTAATTGCAAACTAGCTGAATAAGAAATCAAGCTGAATAAGAAAGCAATCTTATGTAAAATAGCCACACAAAAGTAAATACTTAGGAATAAATTTAACTAAGGAGGTGAAAGATCTCTATAAAGGAAAACTATAAAACACAGATAAAAGAAACTGAGGAGAACAAAAACAAACAGCCATCCCATGCTCATGGATGGAAAGAATTAATGTGGCCTTAAAGTTTAGGATAACTAGTTGAATCGATATATTTGTTTTTCTCAAAACTAGAGGAAATATAGTCTTTTCAATTTATCTTTAGAGTTACAGCAGATTGAGGATTCAGTCTCTCAAAATATACTCCATAGATAGGATTACAATAGAATACCCTGTGATACTATAAAAGTTGCAGATTCCAGGCACCAAACCCAGATTTCCTCCATCTGAGTCTCTGGAGTTTAATCCAGCTAACTGTATTTTAATGAAAAACCTAAGATATTTGGTCAATTTAGGGATCACTTATATGTGAAAAGTATAAAAAAATGATTCTGGGTTCAGAAGATTCATTCACAAATAATTATTATATGTGCTTATTAAGTCAGAAAAAATTGTAGCATAATACTCTTAGTAGTTACAAAAGTAGCTTTTGCAATTTTGCAGATGTAAAGGACCAGTATTATGTGTTCAGGGCAAATACAAGAAAGAATTTAAGAAAAATACAGGTTTCCCATGATTTAAAGGAGACAGGTACAGAGTTGTGAAAATTAGAGAAGTTACAGTATATTGTCTCCTCTGGCTTATCAATGTCTGAGAGCTCAGGTTGCAGAGCTGGTATAGCATCGGCCATCAGATTTCCAGAACCTAGTGATTTCCTCAGAAACCAGGAAAAAGGGAAGAAAAATATCTCTAGGAGCCAAATACTATTTATACAGTATTTCCAATTCTCACAGTAACCTGTGACCCCATAATCATAATATATGCAAGAAGTGAGATTGTAATCAAGGTGAGTAGGATGTCAAATCCCTTGTTCTTTCTACTACTCAAGAAAGTAGTAGAGTCTTCTGGAGTATGGGAAAGAATAGCTAAAGTTCATGTGATTCTGTTCTGTTTTGTTGCGTTTCCTGTACATGGATCTGCCATGACTCTCGCCAATGGAACTTTGCATTGGGCCACAGCCATCTTTCCTCAAAGTGACCTTTAGGACTAAGAGCTTCTCTCATAATCACCTTCCTTTCATCAGCCCAAACCCTAATGTGCCAGCACAGTCCCACTATTGATCTCATCATATCTCTTCAGCTCTCAGACTTTACTATGTGAACATCAGGTAAGCAATCTTCCTTATGATCTCAATTGATCTAAGCATACTATATAACTCCTCTTCTTTTACCTGTAAACCAATCTACAAACTTGATGGTACTTTTCCCTAAGGGCTTTCATGTGATGGCTGTATCCTATAACTCTATGACTCTCAGTGCAGGAGGAGGGCTTGATAAACCATGCGATCCTCATTTATTTAAATAGACTTTTGGCACCTATTTTTACCTAACAATAGTTGTGTTGAGATTTCTACCATTTATCAATGAGGGCAAGCAGGCTATCATTCTCTACCAACACATGGGGTAACTTCTTCTAATTTATTAAATAACAGTAATAGACAAGTAAATAACATAAATGAAAGAAATAAAGAGAGAGAGGGAGAGGACAATGCCATTTGATTTAAGGCATTGCTCTCTTTTCCATGTTTTATCCTGGTGATTTCAATATACATGGGATAACGTGTAAAACTCAGGTCTTTCTGGTATTCAAATTTTTAATGCATAATATTCAAACTCTCCCACTCTACTGGATCTTTTGCACATTTTTTTAAATTAAAAGCAAGGAACCACAAAGAAACTAATTGAGGTTTTGAGGTGTACGTTAGATTTCAACAACATAGATCTTACAAGGATAATATGAGAATCTTCTTAGTCTATGTCCCCATGTATTTCATAATCTAGAAATACATTGTTGAACCTAATTCATTAAACAGAATTTTCTGATTGAGACCAGCTAGAGAATCTTGTAATGTTATTAAATATATAGATTGTAGTCCAGCACAGGGAAGTATTATTCAAATAGAAGGCAAAAAGGAAAATTCAAGGTAATATTAGCAACAATTTATATAATGCCTATGATACGCAAGTATTAACCCAATTGTTTCGCATGGATTATTTCATTTCATCTTAATGAGAAATTATTTTTTTATCACATTCTGAAATCTAAGCTATTTTAAATAAAAAATGGAGTAGGAAATATGGAGAACACATGAGGACATGAGAACATCCGAAAATAATTAGAAGTCAAACTAATGTTGTGGTGGTAGGAGAAGTTTACTGGGTAAAAACTGATAAGACTTCAACTAAATTATCAGTGATTATTATTAGTGGTTAAAGTTCTGTCTATTGTGTACACTACTTTCTCAAGAAAAATAAAATAAGAAATAATCTAAGATTTTCACTTTATAAGGCAAATAAATTGATTTTGAACTGACTTAATGGAACTAGAAGTTTGTGTTGGTAGCATCACAGATATCAATATAATTATCATTATTTCCGTGACCTCAATAATAATTTTTCAAGAATGCCAAACTTTTACCGAATAATTTGTATTTTTTATACTTTTTTAAAATTGAGACCACAGTGCAAATATATTTTGTACAATTGAGGGCTACTTAATTTTTATTGTTTTAATAAAACAAACTGTCCTTATCCATAAAAATTTTTTAAAGATGGGCTAATGCAGAAAATTAAAAGAAAACATTTGCAAAATTGCATTTTCCTTTATCTTAACGATTAACACAGGCTTACACACATCATCAGAGTTTTAAGTACCTAAACTTTCTAAAACCAATTTAGTCTCTTTCAGTAATATGCATACTGAGTAAGAACAATGCACACTGAATTTTCTATGAATTAGAAATCAGTGCTGCAAACACTGCTTAAAAATATAAGCAGTCATAGAAACAGCTGGAAAAAAATTATGCTTATCCAGCCTTATGAAATGTAGTTGAAAATGAAAGAAATGAGGAAAACACTATTCATAACTTCTTTCAGACACAAAAGAATCATAAAAACGCCACCCAAAGGACTAGTACACCCAATTCTCTCTGACGCTAAAGAATAGATTTCAGAAAGAGTCTATAAGAATATAACAACATGACTTGTCAAAACTGGACTGTTTTTAGTTCTTATAATTTAGTTTTTTTTTTTTAAAAAAGGAAAGTCCTGTTCTGAAATGCAGAGCAAAATTAAAATTATAATTATATAAAGGACTATACAGTGGCAGCTGCAAAATCCCTTATATTCCTCCAAACTTTTACTCCCAGAATTAATCCTTATCTTATTGACTGCCTTATTAGCTGCTGTAAATAGCAAAGCAAAGTATTTCTGTGGGAGGAAGCTGGAGGCATCTGAGTATAGGATGACAAACAGCATTATGGTAATGCATCCTTTTCATTGTGAATAATATACTCAATTCTCAAGTATACAAAAAAGAGTGTCAAAAATCTTGATAATAATATCAAAATTTATTACTTTTATAATTAAAATTGAAATATTTAATATATTTAAGTGTGCATTTTCTAGGAGCATCCATTCTCATGATTTATTGCAGAACACAACAGAATATAATGTAATTAATGTTGTTTTTCTTCGTAGTAATTCTATTCTAATTTTACTAATGTTAAATTAGTTTGTTTTGTTGTTCTTCATTTACACAATGCTAATTGCTCATAACCATTGACTGTAGATTCTTCTTATATCTTCATTCAACCTGTTTTTGTCTTATATTCTAAATTATAAAATATAGCCAATTCAATTATTCATTATTTCCGCTTTGGATCTTAATGGTGGATCTCTATCACCATTTTCAAGGTGGGTATTTTAAATAAGTTCATAATGTCTATTTCACCTCTCTATAGTTCTAGAGTAATAGACCTTGGGAAATTTAATGTGCTCCTGAATGGTCCAGTCTTAGTTTTAGCTAATAATTATAATGTTACGCCTCAGCAGTGAATAATTTAGGAAATTAGGCCTACCCAAGTCAATAGGGGCATTACATCCCCTTTCAAAAATAGTCATTGGTGGGCCAAGATTGATGGCTCAGCTTGTAATCCCAGCAGTTTGGGAGGCCCAGGTAGGTGGATCACCTAACAAGGCATATACCATAGATTGCTAGCTCTTATTTTGATATATCAAATTTGATTCTACAGGCTCCAATAATTGTAATTCTTCAGATTCTGATAATTTACTAAAATAAATACCAAAAATTGATTAAAGAATATTTTGAAATTAAGGAATTTTCAAAGTATTGACATCTTGATGAGGAAATATTAACCATAAATAACTATAAACAAATACATTTAGAAACCAGTGAGAAAGTGTTTTTTCATCAGACAGTATTCCACCTACTCAAGAATGACTTATTTCTCTACTATGCTACTAAACTCACTCTTAGAAAAGTCATTTATTAGCTCATTGTTGCCAAAAATTAAAAACTCCCTTGGCCTCATCGTATATTATCTTCAGTGACATTTAATGTGGAAGAGACTTTCCTTGCTTGGATTTTCTGACATGCTGACCCCTCCTTCTTAATGTATTACACAGGCCTGTTGCTGATGATGAAAGCCTGATCTAACTCCCTATTCTCTACTTCAGCTTTTTCTCAATATTATTAAATAGCATTTTAAATTCCCAGGTTTATAACTATATGCTCTATTCTGCACTTTTAATTTTTTTTATCCACTTTTATGCATAATCCCTCCACTTGTATTTCTAATTTAGTATTTGAAACCTAACACATTAAAACAGTAATCTTTTTCTTTCTTTTAGATCTAACTATGTGTAGTTCTCCTCCACAGCAGTAAGTAGCATCACCAGCTATTCAATGCTTCATTCAAAATTCAAACTTTACCCCTAATTTCCCACTTTTGCTTACATTCGGCATCTAATTCATCACTACGTGCTTTTGGTTTCATCATAAAAAGAATTCTTAATCTTTTTCTCTTCACTTCTATTACCATAGCAATAGCCAGTTCACCATCGCTTCTAATGGCTTAGTTCTGGCCTCCCCACTTTCATTGTTGCTGCCCTGATACCCATTCTTTATCATATCTTAAAAATGAAATTTTAACATAAACTAGATCCTATATTTTTCTTCATTTAAAATCCTTAAAATCATCTCAATCAAAATAATCAAATGTAATGTAAACTCATTATAATGAATGCTAAACTTGAAATGATCTATGTCTGTTTAGCCTGTATGATCTCAGATTAATCCCAGGATGATTATGCCACAGGCCTTTTGGCTGCCTTATTATTCCTCTGTTCAAAGTGCTTGCATTTTTCTTCTCCCATACTTTGCCAAAAGCCTGGTATTTTTCTCAAATTATGGGAAAAGCCACTAAGACCCAGGATGGAAATTAACTTTTGCTTGCTGCAAGACGAGATAAAGAATCCAACAAAGGTGCTGAAAAGTAACATTATTCTGAGGATTCCCAGGTCTGTTTTTCAGCATGTAATGTGGATATAAATCTCTCCAGTAAGAAGAAATGAGTATTATCTTCTTTAAAATTGGTTTACTTATTAAAATTTTTAGGAGACCAAATTAAAACATTAAGTAAAAATAAAATAGATTGGCTTCTACAACTGGATAGACTAACAGGCTAGTAACCACTTGAGAAGTTGAGTAGCAAGAAACAGAAAGTTAGGTTCGAAGCAACTTGCCTTTCCCCCATTTATAACCCTTCTCAAGGCAAAGCAAGAAAAAAGAAAAAAAAATGCATTCAGATTAGATGTGAAGAAGTAATACTAACTTTATTCACAGAGTATTTAATAAACTAAATAGAAAATTCTGTCAAATATGTAAAAATGCCAATGAATAAAATGTTGTTTATCACATTTAGAGGGCACAAGATCAAGATAAAACTAAAATTTGTTTTCACATATACAAAGAACATTTAAAACTGAAATAAAATACATAATTAAAAATACTAGTAAAATTATGATCTACTTAGCTTGGAGTGGTGTCCTGCACATTTGTAGTCTCAGTTACTTTGGACACTGAGGTAGGAGGATTGCTTGAGCCCAGGAATTTGATGTCAACCTGGGCAATAGAACAAGACCCTATCTCAAATATATATATATATATATATACACACACACACACTTAAGTATATATATATATATGTGTATATATGTGTATATATATATGTGTATATATATAAGTATATATATATATACTTAAGTATATATATACTAATT